>NC_057792.1:19564463-20199619 GCF_014905175.1 Aphidius gifuensis
AGTGTTATTCAAAGTGTTCATCGATAGAATTACATTTTATGATGATTCTTACAAGTTGTAAAAATATAGTCAAAAAAAAAAAACAAGTAAAAAGGTTTCCATGATTTTCATGAAAATAGTACCAGTAAAATTTAATAAAATCTTAAATTGATTTTCTCGAATAACATTAATAACTTTAAGTTTTTAATAGTTTTTTTTTTAAAGGGTTGTTTTGGAGTGACATTTATGCAAGTAATTATAAAGCATGGAAATTAAACAAATCACGACTTTTCAACGTTTTTAACTAATTACTCATAATTATCATAAATAATAATAATTAATTTTGAATATATACATAATGTTACAAATTAAAACATAATTGCAGATTAATTTTTTTTTGCAATTACAAAACTGCAATATATATTTGTAATTCAAAAAAAGGTATTATCATAATTTTATGAGAAAAAAAAAACACGCAGAATTAAATAGACTACAGGGTAAAAAAAATTATCACTCAAAACTCATTTTTTCAAGATTTAAAAAAATTAAAAAAGAAAAAGAAAAAAAAAACAGTTTAAAAATTATCACAGTAGATCATGTCCCTATTTAGTCAGCCAAAAAAATAAAATATTTTTTAATTTAAATAATTTAAAATCATCTTGGTATTATTTAAATAAAAAAATTTTAAAATTAAAAAATACATTTCAGTAGAATAGGTATATATTTAGTCAGACATTTTCATGTGAAATAAAAATATCTTTAAATTAATTTTCAACAGACTGTAACGTCGTATTGATCTTACCAAAAAAATAAAAATAAATAATAATTCTATTATTACCTGTTCTCTAATTAAAAAAAAAAAGATCCAAGACAAAAAAAAATTTAATCTCCCAATTGTTAATTCATTTTAATGATAATTATTGAATAGTTTAAAAATTGATTTATACTTTGATATGAAAAAAAAATAATTATAAAGCCATACCTGTAATGACAACATTATAATGTTTGACAAGTGAACGTGTTGGATCAATCTCAACTTGACACTTGTAAAGTCCAGTATCACGTAGTGTTGCATAGGTGATTTGCAATCTCCAGTTGTCAGGATATCTAGAATTACAATTGTATGAAACAACAACAAGATTATAATATAACACATAAAGTGTACACAGTAATATACTATATTGTGAATATTGTCCTAACCTATCACAACATGAAATCCCTTGTACATCTATTTGAGTAACTACACTGCAACCCTCCACCACAAAGTTATGATATACATTTTCTTAAACCCAGCTTGATTTTTCTAAGGGACATGTTAAACCCACATATATTTATCACCCTAAGCCCTCATGATTTTCTCATCTATATACATCATTTTCTATTTTTTTTAAATTTTTTTATATTTAAAAAAGAAAAAATAACTTATCTTTTCGTTGGGACATATTATTTGATAAAAATTGATTTATATTTCTATTGTGTTGAAATTGCTAGTTTTATCCTTACTATTTTTTTGTTTTTTTTTTTTCAATATTTATTTATTTATTATTTATTTTTTTATCCATAATAAAACCGTGTATTTTATGTTATTATATTTTTTAAAATTGTCATTTTGATCCTAACAATATTGGTAAGGGTTTTTATTTACTTGCTTTGGTATGATGGATAAAAAATGTAACATACTGAAATTTCAAACTGATCCGTTCATCCGCACTGTACTGTACATTTCCGACTGTGAGTAGTCGGATTGAGTCTTTGTCATGTTGTAACCAGGTCACCTAAAACAAGAAATAAAAAAAATAAAATAAAATACATACATACTAAAAATATAAAAAATTATGAACAAAGTATTTAGTGAAACAACAAATATAAAAAAATTGAAAATTAAAAATATTGACAGAAATTCAATGAACAGTAAATGTTATAATTAAGTTACTTATAATTTAATTATTTACACTTTGTTTATGTTTTATTTTTGTCAATTTAATACGACAATTTTAACGCACAAGTTTTTTATTTTTATTATGTTTTTTTTTTGTTTTTTCAATCATGGAATGTTGTACATTTTAGACAATGTGAGTTGTACTGTTTAATCTATTTTTTGCATCGTTTGCGAATTTACTGTTTTTTTAAAATATATATATATTTAAGAATATTTATGGAAGTTGCCGAGTACACGCCAATAAAAACAAACGGGGTTAAAATCCTCCTGACTGCCACGTAGTTTGGCATGCCAGTGAATTCTATGGGTATAAAAAAAAAAAATATATATCTCGTAAAGTTGGACGAGCGATACGGGATTTATAGAGATGAGAAATCAAGGAATTCTCATAGCAAAATGGGTATTAAAGATGTATGAGCAAATTCAACTTTACTCTTTATCCTCCTTCCGCCTCTTCTATCAAGTCAATTTTTTTATATTTTTTTTTTCCTACTTATTTTTCATATTTTCTCACTTTATCTTTCGTTATTTTAACCTCTTTTTTTTATGTATAAATTTATTTTTATAAATTTTTAATTCTAAAATTGAAGGACCAGATTGCAGTGCCACTTAAAAAATTCAACACTGCAGTCATATATATAAATCATGCATCCAAAAGTTGACTTAACGAATAAACTTTTTTTTATTTTTTATTTATTCGTTAATTTTTTTTTTTTTTTTCACTGTCAATTTTATAAAAACTATATTTATGGAGCACTGCTGTCGATGAACTATTGGATAAATAAAACTTTGATATATATTTTTTTTTATCAATGATTTTATTTTAATGCAAATTTAATAAATATAATTAAAAAAATTTTAAAACTCATTAGAATATATATTGAGTTAAAAAATAATATATAAATTCGTCTTATAAATATTTATAAAATATTAATATTTTTTTATGAAACTTGAAAGTTGACATTGTATACGTTAATTAGTTGATGAAAATAACGAATGGAATTTAAACGTTGTTGCAATTTATTTAAGTTTATACAACTACAGGGAGCCACTCTCACGTACTCATGCAAATTAAGTTAAGATATATTGTAAGAATACGAGGACTGTTGTAAAATCAGAGAAGAAAGCATTGAAAATAAAGTGAAAAAGAAATAATAGCCAGTGAGACATCGATATAAATATATATATATTCGAGAAATGAAAAGCTCTGACACAGTTGAAAATACTTGTTTTCATTCTCTAGTCTCGCTTCTCACATCCTTCTTCCATCAGTTTCACATTTCGTATTCTAGAAAATACGAATCTCACGGGAATTTAAAGCATCTGATACGTGCATTTTCTCTTTTGCCCTCTGTGCCCTCCTCTACCCTTTTTTTTTATTTTATTTTATCTATGAGAAAAAAAAAAAAAAAAAACATAACTATATACTGAACGAGGTTAAAGAAACCCGTCAGTGACTTGGTTTAGACCAAAAGAACAAGGTTACATTTTACATTTTTTTTTTTTTTTATTATTTTTTGGTACTTTCAACAATAGTAAGCAGTATGTTTTTTGCAATTTTGTACAGAAAAAAAGTAAAAAACGTATGTTAAGAAAAAGTATAGAAACATGAGCCAAGTCAAGCAAGAAATAATAAAATTTAATGATTTTTTAAAATAGCTTTAACATCAGCCAACTTGATAGAATAAAAATAAAATAAAATTTTAAGTATAATCATTGAAACAGTAATATGTTTATAAAAA
This sequence comes from Aphidius gifuensis, assembly GCF_014905175.1. Classification (NCBI taxonomy): domain Eukaryota; kingdom Metazoa; phylum Arthropoda; class Insecta; order Hymenoptera; family Braconidae; genus Aphidius; species Aphidius gifuensis. The sequence goes on from NC_057792.1 coordinate 19,568,124, forward strand.
AAAAAAAAAAAAAATATAAATAAATAAATTGAGATAACAAAGAAAATAAAATAAACAAATATTTAAATTAAATTCAAGTACCTTTTTATCACCAAGAAGACCAATTCGACAATCAAGAATAACACTATTTCCAGTTCTTTCAGTGATAATTCTATGATCAACATTATCAATAAAATACGGTCCAAATTTACCAAATGAACTTGGCATATTTGGTAATTTAAAACCAGCAATAAAACTTTTTCTTGTTACAGAAATAATAGGAAGACGAGTTTCAACATTATCATTATTATCACTATTATTATTACTATTAAAATCATCATCATCATCATTATTATCATCAATGTTCATGGCTGTATTGAATGATGGTTTTATTTCATAAAAAATTTTGCTAGGTTTTCCACTGTCAACAAGATTTATTGAAGGTTTAGATTGATCCTTTCTGGGATAAGACAGCTTGTCCTCATTTATGATATTTTCATGTATTTTTTTTTGGCTTAGAGCAAGTCTACGTGAGGGCCAAGGTTGATTTGAAATAATAAGAGGTGATTCAATACTATCAACACTTGCCTCTTCATTATTTTCAATTTTTTCTTCGGTCAATTTATTTATCATTGATATATTTGATGACGCCATTAACTTTTCACTTTTAGCATCAACTGATGTTAAATTTAATGAATATGATTGATTATTCATTTCATCAGATTTATTTTGATGACTTGTTGGTGATGTATCATTTGACGTTAATTGAGTATCATCAAAAATAGTTGTATTTGTTGATTCAGTATTTATCAATTTGTCAGGATTGGATATTGTTGAGTTTGTAGGAATTTCTGTAGCTTGAAATTCATTGTTATTTATACTTCGATGTTGTCTTACTTTTGTATCAGCATTATTGTCAGATAATATACGTGCTTCTTGTGATATTTCTGCAAATTGTTTCAAAGTATTATCAAATGTTTTAGATAATTTTATCCTCTTTGTTTTTAATTCTTCACATATTTTAAATTTATTAAATTCAGTAGTTGTTTTTGTTTTATCAATTGATATTTGTTTTCTTTTTTTGTCATATATTTTAAGATTAATATTCAATTTTTCCTTGCAACGTATGGCACTTGATATTGTTGAGGCAAGCAAAATTTTATTTTCTCTTATTTCGTTAGTTATTTTTATAATCATCGTTGTTTCTTTAGTTTTTTTTTCCATTTCTGTAACAATTAAATAAAAAGAAATTAAAAAGAGATACATGTAAACAGTCTAAGCCTTATTTTTTTCTTCTTATTTTTATATTTATGAAAAAATGTTTGTTGGATATATTTTTGATCGTAAAACAACGATAGATATGGAAACAATAAAAATAAAAGAAAAAAAAAAAAAAACTTAAAGTATTTGCTATTGATCTTGCCAAGGTTTTTTTTTCGTAGTAAAGAAAAATATATAGTATTTGGTTTTTATTGGAAGGAGAGCAAAAATTGGCCGAGAACGAGAAAACGTTGTGCTTCGATTGAGTCCAGCAATAAAATCGAAAGATTGGATCGTTTCGTAAAAAAATTATAGGGATGAAAAAAAAAAAACTATATATACTTTTAGTTGATGATCACAGATTAATCTCCACAATTTTTCGATATTTTCATCATTATCTAGTCGTAAAACAAATACATGAGTCATAAATGTATATTTTTTTATTTTTATTTTCAAATCTTGGTAAATTTTCAAAGATTGACAGTTCAATTTTCTATCAAATCATATGCAACGTATTTTTTTTTTCTGTTATATATAAATATTCTTTTACCTGTACCAATCACTAAAAAGATGTTATAAAATTGTTAGGTGTATGTCAAAAAGAAAACGGAACATTTGACTTGTAAAAAAATATCAAAAAATATCTACTCTACTGTATATTTGAATATTTCTTGAATCCTAAAACGTCTGCAATGTAAAATTTTTATATTTTTTCGTGTTTTTACGACGTATCGCCAATTCCATTTGTCACATTTTCCATTGATTTTATTTTTTTTCTACTCTCTGTATGTATATTATATTATTCTTCTTCAAAAGGAAAAAAAAAATGAATAGAATAACAAAATAAATAAAAAAACATTCAAATCTCATTCAACACTTTTTATTTATTTATCTGTATATATATAGGTATGTGTAGACGATCGTGGTACAGGATGTCGCTCAAGGCGCAATAATACACACACATATATGTAGTTTAACTATTCCTATTTTACAAAGTTGAATTTATCTTTCAGACTGTCACTTGAAAGCTTCGCTCTTTCACCCTAAAACGTCACTAGATGCTACATCACCCACGAATCTACACACAAGAAACTCGGTAAATTCATGTACATTCAAGATCGTATTTTGATATAGTGATACAAGTCAAAACTTTGAATATAATATAATATTTTACTATATTTTAAAATTTATATATATTTTTTCTTTTGATGCTTGTATTTCAATGTGTCATGTTTAATATTTAAATTAAACAAAAATTCACTCTTTTTGTTTCAAAGGTTTTTTAAAATTAATAATAATAATCTAATTTAAAGAATTTCGATGATTTTTTTCCGGATATTAGAGAGTTTTGAAATTTATACAGTAGATTTTTGAAATACTGATCTATTTTCTGTATTTTTTTGGTAATTGTTTGGAAGCTTGTTATTTTTATATTAATTTTTAAAGTTGACAACTTTTAACATGGCCTCTTATGGAGAATTCATTTATTTGAGGAATTATTAAAAAAAAAATAGACACCTCTTGAGCGCGAAAAAAAAAAAAAAACAAAAAGAAAATATTGCTTCTCACTTCCACAAATATTTACTTTTTAATGTAAGTCTTATTTTTTAATTTATGAATTTTTAACTTACCCGGGGCAACGATTGTAAGTGTAATGCCGATAATGGCTATCACCCATGTATTCAACTGCTGCATCTCAGAAATTTAAATTATGTTATCTCAGCCCTCAGGTATAACCACCATGTCTATTTGTTTTTGTTTATTCATCTTTTATTACCTGTAACATAGATAAATATTTAATAATTAATATTGACTCAGTGATTGTTAATGTATAAATTAATTAATTTATTTTAGTTGTACATGATTTTGCAACAACTTTATTTACTTGGTGAAAAGTCATTTAAATCTTGATTAAGATATATACTATTCTAAAAGTGATGTATATATTTCATACTCTCGATAAACTTCGATGTTTACACATACATTTTCGCGGCTATATATTAATTAACACATAAAGATTCCCGTGTATATTGCATAATTGAAAATAACACTGTGTAAATATATTTGTTCACATACAGGAGAATAAAGTTTATAACAACTTTTCCATGTGTTATTTCTATTAGCTGTTATTCGCTCTCTTATATTCTCAATACAAATATTAATTTATTTTTTTTTCCATTTTTAATTTAAAGAAAATAAAAGTTTTTTTTGTCAAATGTTATATGTAAAATATTATTTCACTTGGCATATCTTTGAAAATTGAAATTTTTATTATTTTTATTTTATATGTATATATACACTTTTATAGAAAAGTTTTTTGATTGCTTTTTTTGGTTTTTTAACTTCTTTTGTTAATTTTAAAAGTAACATTTCAAATTTTATCATGAGATTTGGTTTGTAAAACTTTTAAAATTGCGACGAATAAAATTTAAAAAGAAAAATAATAATAGTTAGACTAGATAAATAAAAAAAGTAATGTAGTCCCTTGATGATTTTTCTAGTTATTGAATTAAAGTTGAAATACTTTGAATTCTTTGAACATATTACAATAAAAAGTAAAAAAAAAAAAAAAAATACAAAGTTCATTGAGTGTAACGTCAATAGTTTTTCAAAAAATTTCCAGAACAAAATTTTCAAAGTTAAATATGTTTTATAGGTTTTTTTTTTTTCAAAAGTTTTACCTGCAAATTGAAAATTCGTTGTGTAAAATGGCTTTTGTTATTAATAAATAAAAAAATAAAATTTTACAAATTATGATAATGTAAATTTTTATTATTGAATTGTATTAATAACTATTGAAATGTATATGTAATAAAAATAAATATTTGACAAATTAATAAATTTATAAAATGTGTTTTTTGTTGTGACAAAAATAAATATGTACATGTGGTAAATTACATTTTATCCGATTGTCAAATGTCATGTTTAAAAACCATTCAAAAATCTCACGATTAAGCTTCATGAAAAATAAATATTCAAAAAAAAAAAAAATTAAAAAAATTAAAAAAAGGTTATTCACTGTTTAATATCATTTGTTTTATGTCAGCAACACATTGTGCGGCCACATTTAAAAAGCTGTCGAGTATCGTTCGAACGACAGGGAGGACGTGTCAAAATCGAAAAATCAGTCGTCATGTCTCTCTGCTATTCACTCTCATATTGAGGCTACTCCCAATGAATCTGACGCTGCATTTTTTTTTTTATTTTTTGTTCAACTATTTTATTCTCTTTATTTCATTTGATTTTTGTATTTATTTTTGCATCACGTAGTTTCAGTGTGTGTGTGCTAAGCTCTGATGGATCAAAAAAAAAAAATTAGATAGCGGATAAAAAAATATTGCTGAAAATTTATTGGACACGGTGGTGAAATCGTCATTTGATGAATTTTTTAATAGTGAAAATAGAGTATGATTAAAACATTAGAATTTTTTAAATTCCAATCAGCCAATTACATGTTTTTTTTTTATTTTCTTTTGTTAAATATTTTAATGTTTATTATTCAATCAATATTTCAGTATTTATTCAAGAGAAAACAATTTTTTTTCCCATCAAATAATCATTTTTTTTTTTGTTTATAAACATTTATATATGAATTTTTTTCTCTATTTTCATAAAGCTCCAGAGAGATGGATCATCTCAACAAGCAATCAGCGAATAGAAATTTTTTTTTTATCATTCAAATAAGCAAGCTCTGTTGTCCTTTGAGAATATCATTGGAAATTCATTCCTCGAGAATGACACTTTCGAAAGGATTAAGTTATCACTTGACTTGTTTTTATTATAAACTTGTATTTTTTTCCTTTTGTTGGCCTACTTTTTTTTCTTTATTTATTTATGTTTTATTATTATAACTTTTTAAATATTATTTTTATAAAATTTTTCTTTTTTATTATCAAAATGTTATTTTATTTCTTGTTGACTTTTCAAAGTTGAGCGTGTCAGTCTGAAGAATTGAAAAAGTTTTCCGAAGGGATCTCAAAAACTATTATTCACGTCGGCCATATGTTGGCATGCCTATTTTTTTTTTTTTTTCTAGTAAGCTAGCCGCTGTGCTTTTACCATTGAGACTAGTCGTGCAAAAAAAAATTATATAAATAAAAGTAATCACATTGCAAAATGAAAATGAAGAGAAAAAAAAAAAAAAGACGATTGCATTGTAGAAATAGAAAAAAGACAATTGGAATAAATAAATTATATAATAAAACAGAATATTTGAATATACAAATTTTCGAAAGAATTGAAAAGCTAAAATTCAATCGAATAGTATTCACCTCAATTTTTCAGTAAAAAAACAAAAATTCTTTATATATTTTTTTCAAATAAAAAACTTTTAATTTATAAATCGAAATCTGTCGAAATTTTTAAATCTAATTTTCAAAATAATAGTAATAAAATAAATAATTTTCATTGTATTTTTATTCAAAGAAAAATGGTTTATCATTTTTCTGTAAATTAAATTAACCACAATGAATATGAGCTATGCCTGAAGGAAATATATAATTTTATTTCTCCTACGATATCAAGTAATTTTGTGAATAATTTTAAACGTCATAATAAATTTTAAACTCGCAAAATGTGTGCTACTTTGTGATGAACATACATACATATTTATAGAGCCAATACACACATGGTTAATATACAAATAGAAACTAGATATTCATGAATAACAAATAGCTGAAGATAACTTAATATAATGACATAAAAATGTAGCTCAATGATACTTCATAATAACAAAAAATAATATTTGAATATCTTTGAAATCTTATCCTTGGAGTAATAAAAATAAAAGAAAAAAAAAAAAAAATGATTTCAATGCTTTTTAAAATTCATACAATATTATAAAAAATATATCTTGAGGTTGATATATAATATGAGTGAGTGGTTTGAAAGTAACTTGGCAAAAAGTCAATGCAGTTGGATTTGAAAATCCACTTGAATATATATCTCAAGGGATAAATAAAAAACCCAGCATGTGATTTTAATTTTTTTCCATGCATGTATAATAAAAAAATTGTAATTTTGTTTTCTTTTACAATTTGTTGATTTGAAAAAGAAAAGCCTTATTTTTAAAAATATAAAATTTAATTATATTATAAATTTTTAAATAATTTTTTATAATTTATTTTTGTCGTTGAAAAGTTTTGTTGATAAAATAGCTTGTATAAAATTTTTCAATCTTATTTTCCGGCTCTGAAAATGTGGCAAAAACACCATCTGTGGCTTTTTTTTTTCATAAATATATTAATTTTTCTGTCACCAAAGCAACTTTATTTTTTATTTTAATAATAATGATAAAAATTAAAGTCAACTTTACAATTGTAATGTAGATATAACAAATTTTGTTATATCATGCTGTCATGTTGGGTGTTAAAGTTTTTAGCGTACGTTAAATAATATAAAAATATAAAAGTATATTTTTGACAAACAAGGTAAAAATATACAAGTAAAAGTTGCTTGGCTTTTTGTTGTTACTTGTTCATTGTATTTTGATGAAACATAAAAGTTTTAACCTTGGTTACTGCTAAGTTTCACAGAATCATATATACATTTTTATATATGCAAGTATTTTCAATGTGATATGCAACAGACAATATACTTTCAAGAGGTCAACAAGTTATTCATCGTATATGTTCAAAAGTTTGACACAAAAGACACGTAAATTATATCAAGATAAATGAGAACAGAAAATATATATTTCCTTTTTGTTAAATATAACATACTTTATATATTTTTATAAAGAAAAATTTTTTTATAATAAATTTAATGAGATTTTTTTTCATTTCAAAATGTATGATAATTTAAAAATTAAAAAAAAAATATTCAATACCCATTTTTTAAAAAATCAAAACCAATTAGATTTCAATTGAGTTTTTTTTTTATCCTAATTTTTGGTCAAATCATTAATTTATTTACATAGATATTAGGATATAGTCACTTAAGGATTATTCAAATAGACTGCTCCTGAGTTTAGATTGCATAATAAATACATCAAGTCAATCATAAAAGTAACCCTTGAGAAAATTGCTCAAGGTATGTATATTAAATATCAAAATCCATTAATTATTATATTATATTATAGTAAATAATAATTTAAAATTTTCAAATATTTATAATATTATTATATTGTAATATAATCATCAATGCATAATTCAATATATTTTGAAATTTTATGCTGAATCTACAGGTAGATTTTGAAAACAGATATGAAGATCATGTAAAAAAGAAAATAAAATGTAAAATAAAATAAAGCTCGTTGAATTTTGAAAAAAAAGAATATAAAATTTTGCATGCAGACATTTTTATAGACTCTTTAGGTATTCTTTTTTCTTGAGGTTTTTAAATTTTCTAAATATATTCATTTTTATTTTTTTTTTTATTTAGCATATATCCAACTGCTCTTATACTACTCTTTCACCACTTATGCATGCATCACAAGAGCTCTATTGTTCATGGTCTAATATCAAGTAATGTTACCTTTTTTTTTTATTTAATTTTTTTTAAATACCCTTTTGAGATTCAAAGAGAAGTATCTCTATATATATTACTGAAAAACATGAAAAAAAATTAAAGTAAATAATTAAAGAAAAAAATGTCGACTTTTATTTTTTTTTTTCTTTTTATGTTATAGGCTTTTTCAAGATTTTTTTTTTTTTTTTTTTTTGTTGAACGTTGATTACAAAGTTTATCGTGTGCAGCGAAATGAAACGACAGAGGGTTACACCTCATTTACGTCGATTAATTTTCGCCGGCTTTATTTTATTTTTTTCTCTGAGAAATAAAAAAATAAAAACCAATGAATATATATAAGAATACAAATAGAGGGATGAAGAAAGAAATAATAAATTAAGCGATGAAAAAAAAGAGAAGAAAAAATGATTATATATATATTCTTGGACGTTGGTAAAAATTCCAGAACAAGTTGGCTAATTCTTTTGGACAAAATGACAACAAATGCTATTAAAACAAACTTTTTACACTATAAACAATACCGCAAAGTACATTCATACAGTGAAAAAACTTTATCTTTATCTTTTAAATTTTTAATTCAAATTATTTTTTCATCATCTTTGTGTCGTACAACACGACAGTATTAAAAATAGTAAAATGTAGCAAAATAAAACACAATATCAAAGTGTACATAGAAACAAAAAAAAAAAAAAAATTAATTACACAATGCAATAAATATTAATTGAATGGCGAATTGACTGGAAGATAGCTTTTTTTTTTTTTATTTAATTTAATTTTGAGTGAAAGTATAAAATGAATGATCAAAATTTGCCAGTTAATCATTGTTGGTTTCGACCGATTACGTTAGTTAGTGATTTTCAAAGTGAGAAAGAGTGAGAGAAAAAGAGAGAAAAAATAAATTCAAATACATCGACTATTGTTGTAGCATGTGAATTTTTAAGGCTAGTGAAAATTCTATACCAACAGGAAATTTAATCAGATAAGCTGAACACAACAATGGATGTTGTACACATGTTGTAAATAATGATAACCAATACCTTGTTATTCTCAATGTTTTATTGACATTTACATTACACAGTTAATGTTTAACAATTTTTATAAATACATAAACTCAATGTTTTCATGATATCTTTATTATTTTGTTTATTTAAAAAATAAAAAATAGTCAATTTATTATTTAAAAGGAATTTGTATTAAATAATTTTCATGTGATGGAAAGTAAATTATTGACATATAAAATTAGTATATAATTTAATTATTTTATATAAAAATAAAATTTGTGATCAGTCAGTTTGTCATGCAAGTTATTATTATTATTTTTAAAAAACATATTCTGTTAACGTACGTCAGCATAAAATTGAATTTTAATTGAATTTTACAAAATTTTAAATTAAGCAAGAAAATTGATGCATGTTTTTTAGTGATATACTCATGTATGTATAATGGAAATTGAAATATCTTTTAGTAAACGCAATTTGATGACCTATTTTATATAATTATTATGTGTATATATATATTTTAATTATATGTATAAATACGGATAATTAAATTTATGTATATAAATTTGAATTCTATTGTTTGTTATATTTAATTTTAATTGCTGTCTATAGACAAAATTAATATGCAATGATCTATAATAAATTGATAAGTATTTTCTAATAACTGATTATCAAATTAATTACTTTCGATTCAATGATTATTCAAAGATTGATATATTTTTATGATTTTTGATTTAAAAAAAAATATGAGTTGACCTACATTTTAAAATATCGTAAGAAAATATTTCCATTATTTTTAAAATAACTTCACCAATTGCTTTTTCATGTAATAAATGTAATAATTTCTTCATTAAAATCTTGACATAAATATAATTATTATATTTCATAATATTTATTCTGGAATTTATTTTTAAAACTTTAATTACTTGTTTGAATTATTAATTTTTTATATTTTCAGTTAAAATGGAAAATGATGGTCTGGAATTCGAGCAGTTAAATTATAAAATTTATATAATTTAATATTTAAAGTTGATGTTATTACTAAGTTTTTCATCAACTAAATTGAATATTATTTGTGTGATAGATGTAGCAGTAATCCACAAACATAATTCAACGTTATATTTAAAAATTTTAATACGTTATTATTTCAAAAAAAATAAGTTATATGTCGTGCTATTTTTAATTTATTTTTAATTTATATTAAGAATATATTTTATTTTTTTATATCTTTAGTAATAATTTTTTAACTTTATACTAACCCTATACATATATATTTTTTTTTTGTTCTATAAAAGTAATAAACTATAAGTATCATAATACTTTTTTTAAAAAATGAACAAACAAAAAGAAAAAAATTAAAATTGCTGTATTTTGACGACATTGCCGATGGCATGACTATAACACACTCATACAAGTACACATACACACAGTTATAAATATTGAAAAATTGCGATTGGCGTTTTTTGTTTTTTTTTTTTTTTGATAATAGAGTAACGCCCCGAGTGCTGATATTCTCGTACACAACACCACTACATAGTGTCTACCACCACATATCTAACGATTTTATTTTGTTATAATTTTTTTTTAATTTCCTCTATACTATAATCATCTTTAGATTTTCAAATTTTTATTATCTCATATTTTATTTGAATTAATTTATTTTTTTTAAACTCACTTTTCTACTTATCTATAAATTATCAAAATACGACTTAATAAACGACCATTATTTAACTGAATGAAAAAACTTTTTTCTTCGCGAATTGTATTTTATTCTTAATGTATTATTTAAAACTTTTTTGATTAAATAGAAGTAATGTTATTCATTGTATTATCCAACACCAAAAATAAACTTTACTAATTTTTAAAATTTATATTTTCGGTATGTAAAAATTTAAAAAATAATATAAAATAAATATAATAAATACATTATAAAAAATAAATTTTTCTGTTATTTGTATTCAACTTTATTTAGTTTATTGTAAAATTTATTATATGTATTTTTGAAGTAATGTCAGTTTTACGATAATAAATCCTTTGACGATTTTTAAAATAAAAAATAAAAGTTAAAAGCACGATGATAACTACTAAAAAATGGCATGCGTTTGCAAGAAAGATAGTGACAGAGAAAATAAAACGGTAGAAAAACTAACGGAAAATGGATGAAAAAAAAAAACTGAAAAAGATACAGGAATTGGTAAAGTGAATTTCGATTTACGGTTCAGTCGTCTATACATATATTCTATTTATATTATTTTTTTACAAACAAACCTCGTTATATATTGCAACTTGATCGAGCTTTTTCTCCACAAAACAACACTCAAATAATAATAATATTAAAAAAAAAAATAAAAAATAAACTTTATGAGGACATGAGGACTCAAAGCTTTGATAACATGCGTATCTACCTTTCGCTTTGGCTGTTGAACAATTTACTTGAATTCACCATCAGAAGCCTTGTTATGTGATTTTTTATTTTTTTAAAAAAAACCACGGCTCAAGCTTCAAGTATTGCTTTCATTTTGCTTTACTTCGCAAAAATAAAATTAAAAAATTATTACTCCTTGACTAATTGACGTAAAATTATCGTATTTAAATAAAAAAATGTGCTTTTTTTTTTAATCTAAAAAGACAAATAAGTTACAGTACTTTTTTTTCTAATTAATTAACATTTCTTTCATTTTTTTAAATTAATATACAAATAAAAAATTTGTGTTGTTTGCTAAAATAGTAAACATAAAAAAAAGCCAGTTTAAAAAAATAAATATATATTTATAAGCAAGTTATCGAAGCGAGTTGTTGTTTGAATATATTCCCAAAGTGAATTTTCTATTTTCGTATTATGAAAACATCGTGAGACAGGTAGTTACAATTCAGCTTGAACCTCTCTAGGGTGATACAACATAACGTGGTATACATTTCAAGTTTGTATTATACATATGAAGAGATAATGTTATCTTGATAATTTTGGAATAGATAGCCATGACCGTTATTCTATACATAGTGTCCATGATTGTCTATTATACGCTGCAATGACTATTTTAATCTAATCAAGTAAACATTAATTTACGTATTACAATTGTCATGTAAATTTTGTGTACACAACGTCAATTAAAATTACAATAATTCATATTTTCATAAATTAATTATTCAATTATATCTATATAATAATTATGTTTATAAAAAATTAAATACATTTTCAAATATTTTTTAATTTATAAAAAGAATTTAATTTTTATATATGACAAAGCAAAAAAAGAAGCGAATTATAAAAAAAAATATATACACATTGAATAGAATATATTTTTTTAATTATATTAAATTTTTTTTTTTTTTTTTGTGCATTATGTTTTGTATTTAATAAAAAATATGTAAAAAATTATTATTATTTTAATTTCATTTATTTTCATTATTTTTCTCTCAAAATTTAAAAATTCATATACGAGTATATTTCTGGGGTTAACACTGATGTACCGGAAGCCATCAACAACGCCTTTGGCACTATTTAATATGCAGCAAATGTTGTTGCTTGCGTATGTATACGTTACAAAAGCTCAAGGACGATAAAGCCATGGAAATCATGCTAAAGTATAGCGACTAGACTGTTACGATATAAAAAAAAGAACACTATTCAAGCACAATGTCCTTGAGGCTAGTTTATATTGTACCTGTCGTAATACAAAGTAATCTGAAGCTAGTATGTGACAGTAATAAGAATGAAATAAAAAACAAAAAACTAATTATTATTTTTCAAATGATATTGTAGATTTAAAACAGATATATTCAAGATATTTTTTTTTAGTTTATTATGTGTAACAATATTAATTAAAAGAAAGATAAATTGTATTAAATTATTCAACAAAAAAAAAAAACAATCATCTTTCAGTACTTTGAATCTGTTAAATTGAAAAATTACTTAAATTTTTATTCAGTAAATTTCACTAGTTGAGCTTTATTGTACTAAAATTATTTATATTTTGAAAATGATAATAAAAATTTTTGTAAAAAAATAATTTTACATTATAAAAGTTAAGAAAAAAAATAATAAAATTTCTATAAATATTTTTCATGGTAGCTTTTTTTTTAGAGCAACTCAATTCTTCTTGAAATGAAAAAAGATATAACGATGTATATTGAAAGCTTTTGGTGACAAACAGGCAAGCAGCTTGAAACTTAGCTGTTAGAATGGCTAGTTTTATACTATATATATATGAAAAGTCACATACTCTATAACATTGAGCTTTTTACTCTTTCAATTCTCTCGTTCCTTCATTTTCTCTCTTAGCTCAAACTACAGTCTACGATGCATCTGCTTTTACCTTTTTTTTTTTTTCTTTTTTTCATTTTTATATTTTCCTTTGGATTTTCATAAAACTTACAAGTGCTTTATTGTGTTTTGTGGTCTCGTTTCATTGATCAAAAGCACACGTGTAATAATATTCGATAGCGAAATTGTCGGACAGTTTACAGGAAGTTCTTTGTATACATACATTCACAAATTCTCATGGGTGAGTTTGAAGCTGTATACGTGTATATGACTTGAATTGTAATGTCAAGAATATTTCGTTGATTTACAATTCTACACGAGTTTCACATCATTTCCGGACAAACCATTCACTTGTTTACCACGAATTTTTAAAAATAGAAAAAAAAAAACAAAAACACTCAATCAGTCTACATTCAATAAAATATATACTTTTTAAAAACTTTAAAAAATTTATAACTTTTTTATATTTATAATGGTATTTTTAACTTTTAACTTGAGAAATATTTCATTAGTTTTTTTTTTTAAATTTAATATATATATTTATTTTGAATTCAACAATTGGATGGTGAAATAATAAATAAACCAAATGACAATAAAATTCCAGGCATTGTTTATTTAGTTTTATAATCTAAAATACAAAATTTAATCAAAGTAAATTGGCATTTAATAAAAGTCTAGTAGTGTTAACGTAAAATTCAATTTACCAGACATTCTCTATTCACAAAAGCTCATAATAAATTATGCAGTCGTGATACAATAGTTCGAGTAAAAGACAAATATAAAAAATAAGTGAGTAAAAGAGAAATAGTGAGCTACAGATATATAAACAATGATCAAATTATGTATAGCAAATTGTACACGTCTTGGACTAGTTTTACTGAAAGCTCATGCAAGAGAATTTACAGCATGTGAATTAATGCAAATCGAGTCAGTGATCATTGATCATACGCATCGATGATTTAATTGTCATATATTTGCACACAAGAAGAACAAGTGTAATAGAAATCTTCAACAAAGTTCAAAATTTAGTAAAGCTATACGACATTGGTGGTTGACCGAAAGTATATTATTTAAATGGCATACAGATATGATCACTTAGAGTTAAACTTGGAAGAACTTTAGTTGAAGAACTTACCACTGCATCATAATAACTTTCGTTATATATTGACCACAATTAAACATACACATGACTGTGTAACAAAACTAATTTAATACACTAAATCTTTAAAGTTAATCCTTCATGTACAATACATTTGATTCATAAAAAAAAAAAATAGTTTACTGGCAATTTTGACATTTATAAAATATAAAAAATTTTTAATACTTATCCAATTAATTTACTTGGATCAAAAAAAAAAGCACATACATTTTTAGCTCAAGATTTTTTCATATGCACGTTAAGAAAAAGTTGTTAAAAAAAGGGGAAAATATATGAGAATGAAAAACTAAAGTGAAAAGAGAAGTAAAGGGCTGAAAGGCGTAAGAAAAAAAAAGGGATGAATAAGAAAGAGTTCTTTGTGCTTTTTATAGGATCGACATAATATAACCTACAAGATGTGATGTTGAAAATTAAAATTTTTCAGTGAAACGACGGTTAACATGAACGACAAAAATAAGTTTTTTTCCATTTTTCATTTATTCAAAATGAGCTTTTATGTGTGTGGGTGTGTGGATATGTGGTTATAAATGATGAAGACGATATTGTGAGTATGAAAAGCAGTTCAATTAAGTCGAAATGAAACTAACCACGGTATGTGGTTAGTGGTTTTTGAAGAATATATACTAAATATCACCGTGGGAAATCAAGGCTCTTCGTGTCATTTGAATTCTATGCAATGAGTTTGAGTAAAATAAAATTAAAAAATAATGAAAAAAACTTGTTTTCATGAAGCAGAAAATATTGTGCATTTAAAATCGGATACTTAATATGATTTTTAATTAATTGGTTTGTGTTTTTTTTTTTTTGTTCATATAACTATCGTAGTATAAAAAAATTAAGGAAAAAAAGAGAAATGCAATTGAAGACGAATGATGAAAATAAAATCTAGTGGGGTTTTCCAATTTTCTTGGTTTGGGATTAACGATGACATTCTGCACGTTTAAATCGAAAAAAAAACGAGATGGATTAGAAAGCGTAGATTCGAAACGGATTTGACGTCAATGCAATTCAGGTTACGAATTGAAAACATATAAAAAAAAATTTTTAAATGGAAAAAAAAAAAAAAATGAAAAATAAAAATCTTTTTATACATATGCCTTTCAAGCTAGAAAAAGTAAAGATTTTGTCCAGTTAGAGGTAGGATTACAGTCACTACGTGAGCTTGAAACCAAATACAAAAAAAAAAAAGTACAAAAAATAAAAAATTTATGTATAACATTGAGATCCTTGGGGCGGTTTCATTTCACTGAGCTTCTGTAATATTTTCAACAATAAGAAACGCGACTAAAAATTTTCACGAAAACAAACGTAAGTGGAAAAAATAAAAAATAAAAAATTGGTTGTGTGATGAAACTAAGGCGTTACCAAGCAAATAAAGAGTGTAAAAATAATAATAAGAGAAAATGTTTTCGTCAGCAAAATCTGTTAGCCCTCTGGCATATATAAGTCTCCCCTGTTATTCCAATGATGACTTAGAGTACCAATTTTTTTTTATATTATACAAAATGACACGAAAAATAAAAACCTTGAAATTTTGATTAAACGAAAAAGATGCTCATAATTTTTCCTTAGCTGTAGATGAGTCTTTTCTTCAGTAAATACTTTTGATTTAGATATTCTCACAAAGTTTATGTTATGATTTTATACAAAATAATTGTAATTTCATCTCGACATTACAAAAATCCATATGGAATCCATGTAAGTTTACTTTTGAAAAAATTTTAATAAAAATATACGAAAATATTAATCGTTCAGTGAATGTAAGTAATTATTGTTAATAAACAAATTTAATAGTTAATTTAATATTTATTATTAAATGTTAATACAATGAAGATATTACTATTATAATTTGAAATATTTAATAGCTATTGGAAATGATTGTAATTAACTGATACATAATTAATCTAGATTAAGAAATAATTATTTGAACATCCTCTCTATAAGCATTTGCAATAAAGTCATTAATTAATTCCAATATTTAATAGCATTGGAAAATTATCTAAAAAATGATAGATACATAGATTAATTAGATCTGTACAATATTTTAATGTCATTTTTTTAATATTACAATATTTCCATAATACTAAGGCAAAAAAATATATGAAAATCCAAAATGAATTTAATTCTTATTGATTAAAAGCTGTTTGACAATAATTTTAATTGAATATAGAAAAATAACTGAATTTTAATTAGACTAATTAATTTATTTATTCAAAATTCATGATAAAGTTTGAGTTTATTTCTTCAGTTAAAAAATTTTTACATTTTTTTATTAATTTCTTCAGTAAATACATTTTTTTTTTTTTATTAATTCAAGAAGATGTACTTATCCACAAGTTAATCATTTAATCGGATATATTTTTCAACTGAAAAAATTGGATAAAATTAAATATACAAAATAAATTGTAATAATTTCATCATACAGATCATTTTGATATCAAATTTTAATCAACAGTCCAATGACATATCCATTGAAAGGCTTTTGAATGAATTCATGTTTAATAAATTTCGGAATATTCTGTCACTACAATTATGAATAGAAGATTATGTCGTAATTACCTCGTATCAATTGATATTTTTATCTGGCAAACGACTAGTCGTATACATTGATAAATTATTGATTATAATTTTAATTGATTTAAAAAATTCAAAAAGTAAAAAAAAAAAATGTGTTTCATTAGTTAATTGTTTGTTCAATGAAGTTTATATAGCTAAGCCTTTTACAATTTGTAATTGGAGGATTGGCAAACAATGCAATTAGTGATTAAGGATTATCACGAATTAATTACTGTGCATAGGACCAGGTGGAGAAACCCAAGCTATTGGTGTTAGTTACAATAACTATGTACAATTTAATACTTGGCTTCTATATATATACATTGTAGATTGTTGGAAATATTATATCGATAAAATTAAATGATGTAGACACACATAAATATATTTAAAAGTGTGGATATATATTTTAAATTAAATGATAAAAACAATAAAGAAAATCGATAAACAAAGACAAAACAAGATCAAGTCAAAGGATCTAAAATTTCAAATACCTGACTTATTGGCTTTAGGTAGTATTCAGTTTGTGGTGCGTAACTTAAAGCACAGTAACTGAGGGAATGGGTTATGACGACCACATTGTGGTTTGAATTTACCTATAATTGCGCTGATCAGAGAGCGACAGCTGTTTAGCCTTCAATCAATTTATAATATATGTATATCACAATATCAACACTAATAATGACATTTATCACTTAAATTTTAATTTACATTATTTAATTTTATCAAACAAAGCCTCTATTAATTAATAATTATTATAGTAATAATGTGCGATTAAATGAGTTATTATTTAATATTATTAATTAAATTAAAATCGATCCAAAAATTAACCGGTAAATGCTTTCAAATCTCTTAAAATTAAATGATCAATCTAACCTCAATCCCAGTAAAATAAAAATAAATAAAAAAAAGGATATTCCCAGTGATTGCCAGAATGAAATTAAACATTACTTTGAATGGAAATAATATATATATATATTCTGTGAGTGAATTTCCATCGGTAGCGAATCATGTTTTAAAGTCCAATGAGGTCATTGGTAAATCGCTAGATAGAATTGATAAAATAGTTACGCAAAAAAAAAAAAAAAGTAAAAAAAAAATAGAAATTGTATGCACTGTATATGTGTGGAGTGTATATGTGTTTGTGTAAAGATCGAACACATATGTGTAGTGGTTGAGACAACACACAGAGAATATCTGGACATTTGGGAATAGTCAGTTGAGTTTAGATGCCTATAGTGAACATGTTTAGCTTAAGCTCAACTGTGGATGAAGTTATATCAAAGAGACGAAAGGGGTTAAAGCTTTACACAGTTGAAGCTTTGTTTCATATACATGTTGGCAAAATGCCAAATTTCTATCGTTTGCTATGTAAGTCAATATTATAGAACATGTTCTCACTGTGTATTATACAAAATTTAATGACATTTACAAGGTATAAATCTATATTTGTAAATGATTATTCAAATTTTCTATATATTTTACATGATTAAAATAATTGTTTCGGATCTATCATCAATGCCAGTTTTATGTCAAATATAAAATTTAAAATTACATCGAAATATTATGCCTATCAAGCTTGAATAAACGTGGATCTAAATGACACTCATTTGATTCATATTTTTTAAATCAATTAGAAGCTGATTATGATATTTACTTTCAAGAAATTAATCAAGTTTATGCGGTTTATATCCTAGTAGTCAACTTGAATAACTTTTAATTGCCTCAGTTTGGCAGACTGTTGTCGCACGTAGTATGAAATTGGTTTGTAACACGTTGGATATAGTTTTGACCGTTCAGGATCATTTAATTTCCTCTGTAGTACTTGTTGATAATAAAATTAAAAATTATTTCCCAATTTAAAATTAAAAAAAAATCTAATTTGTTGAATCGTATATGTATATGAATCGTAAAAGTAGATCAATCTTGTTAATTTATTTGCTCGCATAATTATATTTATTTACTTTTATTATTATAATGAATATCTTCAATAAACTTTTCAACGATATGAATGATCAGCATGATGAGTTTCGCAAACTTCAAGTTGAGTGTAGTTTGCTGGTTTTGCTAAAGATTTTGGATTATTGCCAAAGTATCATAAATTGGTGGGCGTATATTTTTACTAACTTATAACTAATATATTATACATATCATCTCTAAAACCTCTTAAATAAACTCCATTGCACAGTACCAAAATATTTTAAATATACAGTTTAAATTGGATGAAAAAATAATATCAATAATTTTCAATTTAATATACATTGCAAGTCATCTATGACTAAGTATTAATGATTTATAACGATAAAGATTATTATTGTTCAAAAAAATATTATATATGTATATTCAAACAGTTTGTAAAAAGTCAAATGAATTATTGCAAGAGACTTTGGAATACTAATGAATCAAGAGAGTCTCATACCATGCATCCATGATTTATATAAAAAAAAAAAAAAATTATCGATTGAATAAAATCATGTATTTAAATTCAAATTCAATGTTTATCTTAAACGTGAAAAAATAATAATAATAAATGAGAGAGCAATATCGGTAAAGAATAATATATGCAAAATCATTCAAAATATGAGAAACTTTTTTGGTTCAGTTGATTTACATTTTGAACGATATTTCATAAATTTTAGTTTTTTTTTTTATTTATTTATTTTTAAACACACAAAATGTTGTGAAGTGAATAAAATGAGAAAACTTAATTTTATCACAGCTGTTGTTGATGACTTGATAAAAAATAATGTTCATTAAAATACATTCTAATTATGGTTGAAGTTTATTTTACATATAATTCAGTAAAATATGTTTAAATATATACTTGATGTAAATATTTAGAGAATAACAGATTGATTGAGTCTCTTGGGTAGACTATCAAGCTTTATATGGAGTAGTTATAAATTTGAAATTAAGTCAATAACATTTTGAATAAATGGAATAATCATTTTAACTCTGGAGAGTCAATCAATTCAGCAATTTAAACTGATAAGACCATAGAGCTGTTTAGACTTGTCATTTGGTATACATACGTCTATATACAACATGTGTCACATTATCAAGTTATTGAGATAAGCTTCTAAAATTCTAACTTCAATATTTTACATCTCTTGTAGTCATTTCTGAGCTTACAAATATCTTTATATACTTATTTTATACTCAAACCCAATGTGAACATATCCCTCGTTTCCTAAAACTTATTTCTGACTCGGCTTGAAATGGTAGTTTTAAGGATAGTCTAAAATACCTATAAGATAAAGAGAGAAATATATACTTACTAAAGTTTACCCTTCTCTCGACAAACTGTGGTTAAACATCTATTTTATATATACATATATATCTATAATGGATCTTGCCTCACCCAACTTAGTGTGGCATGTCTTTCCTTTTTGACTTTAAATTTTTACTTTTTTATTTTTTTACTTTTCGATAGTATGTACATGTGTGTGTGTCTGGCTTTTTTCAATTTTTTTTTATTCTGATTTCTTTATTTTCTTTTTGCTGACTAAGATAGGATGATAACGAGAATAAAATTGTGTATGGTTTTTTTTTTTTTTTTGTTCAACAATGTGATTTGGCTCAGACTTGAAAGATACTCGCCTTTTGTTTTCGATGGCTATCTTATTTTCTTATCGTTTTTTATTTTTTTTTTTTTTCCTTGGCAACGTAATTTTTATGCTTTATGTAACCATAAAAAAATTTCCTGTATTTTTTTTTTTTTCTCGTTTTAGAGCTTATTGAGAATACAATTTTTTTATATTTTTTTACAATAACATTTGAGTGATTGTAAATTTTATATTTAAAGAGAAATATATACGTTTAGTTTTTATAAAAGTTTATAAAAGTTAACGAGGTTATTTAGTTCATATATAGACGTAGTTATATTTCGAAAAACAAGAAGGTTATATATGAGATTACTTTGATAATGTATCGATTGAGTTTTGCTACATATTTAAATAAGGTTTAAAGTAGGTAATATAAGAGGCTGAACCAACTGAGAATCGAATTAGTGGTGTTAAAACTTTCAAATTAAATCGTTCTTATGTAAAAGAGAAATTAAGTAAGGAGAAAAGTTATTTATTACAAAATCTTTATCATTTTTTTTCTTTTTTTAATTTGGTCATTTATAATTAAAAATAATTATTTTTTCAATGTTTTTTAGTCGAAAATAAGTACAATAAGCTTTGAATCAAAATATACTATTTTTGTATTAATTTTATTTGTTCGATTTTGTTAAAAAGTTGAATGGCAATAGCATCACGATCATCACCATCAGAATCATCAGCTAAAATTGTTCTTAGACATTTATATTTTTTTTCTTTGAATGCTTACTTCCAAATTCCTTCGAAGAAGATCATATTCAATCATCATCTTCGAGGCAATAATCATCCTCATGATCGTTTCATTTTGGCTTGGAGAAATAGCGGAAAAAAGATGGAGAAAAGTTGGAGATATGGTGGAAAAAAGTTGAAGTAAATTGCAGGTTCGAGAAATTTCTCCACTATTTCATCAACCATCGGTCATTTTCATAAAAAGGTGAAGAAATGGCGGAGAAAAGTAGGAGAAAATTCGGAGGAATATTTTCACCAAAGTATACTTGTTCTGCTTCGGATAATTTTGTCCATTGCTCTGTGAAATAATAACCATTAAGATTCCAACTCACGTTTATATACATACATATAACCTGCGGTTAAATTTTGTATCAAAAATTTTGCCTACAGGTCTGTTTAGTAAGTACTTGGGGTCAGACAAGTGATATCGTTTGTTGTTTAAATGCCAGTTTTTTTTCTTTTTTTTTTCTATCTTATCTAACCCTATTTTTTTTTAGAGGTTAGCTTTATTGTTATTGACACACATTAGTGTGTATTGTATGGACAAATAAATTTATTTTATAACACCTCAATATTCTTTAATCCACACATTAAGCTGAGGTGAATACTTGCACAGAAAACCTCAAAAAAAAAAACCAAAAGAATAATAAATACAAGCTTCTATTCTATTTATTTTTTTTTGCTCAGGAAATTTCGTGATATTTTATCTTAACGTTGAAAGTTTTGTGCACAAGATAAACTAATATTTTTTGTGTCGAAATTAAACACGTTTGTGTGAAAATAAGTTTACTAATTTTGTGTTCTTTGGAAACGACGTATGTGAAACTATAAACGCCTCTGTGAGTTTGCAGGCCCAAGGCAGGAAACGTGATATCATTTAAATTTCTCAATTTACTTAACAAACTATCGATTTCCGTGATAATATTTTCAAGTCATTAACGTCAATATTTCATAATATTTATTTGTAAATTACAATTTATAAACATGTTAAATATATTATAATCTTTGACACTGAGTAATATGATAGACGTTGATTTTTTTTAGCAGTATTTTATTTTCTTCATACGATGAAAATATTTTTCAAAAAGTCATTTTGAATATTGCCATTGGCATTTATAAAATAAATAAAAAATTGAGACATTGGTGTTTCTTTTTTTTTTTTCATTGAATATTCAAGACTCAAAAAATTTTATCACGAGTAGAAACAAGATACGCGATTATTATATAACCTGACAAGCAAAAATTTATAACTAGAATGTCTATAAGTCGTGATGGGATTTTCGTTGAAACCGTCATCAATTTAGATTATATATTCATATATCTACCTATACTCTATTTTTTATTTACTTTTTTAAAACGAGGTCAATGAAAAATAAAATATTAAATATACTTTTTTTTTACAAGTATAAATGACATGTTCAAAGACTTTATTTATTATGAAAATTTTATAAGTAATGTATATTTTATCAAGTAAATTCAATAAGATTTTAGATATTTGAATTATTTAAAAAAATTTTTTTTGTATCTGTTGAGATGTTTTATAAATAATTTACTCTCTTTTACGATATATAAATATCAAATGAAAACGTTGAAGAGAGCTTTATACTAAAGGCTTCAAAAAAGACGTTCCTGAAGAAAGCGAGTATGTTTTTTTTAAATTCCAGGAGCTTCAATGATTCCCCATGAGAAATGAAATTTTAATATGACCATGGGAGATCTCAATCGGAATACTTTATGTGTATATTTATAAGAAATAAATAAAATATAAATAAAATAATAATAATGGTATATGAAAATTGAGAAGAAAAAAAAAATGAAAAATATATTTTTTAAGTAACTATATTATTTTTCGGATAAAATTTACATATATTTGTGTATTATTTTAAAATTAAGTCAATAATTTATCAAGAAAAACAATTTTTTTTTTTATTTTCATAAAGTTATATTTATATAGAAAAATAAATAAAAATAAATAAAGCACTCTAACGATTAAATGATGTGAAAATTTTCAACATGAAAGTTTTCATACATTCACTGTACAATAAAAAAAAGCCATAACTTTTAATCGAACTTTGTATTATTATTATTATGATTTTTGAGAAAAAAAAAAAAATACTTTGAGTCAAATAAAAAGAAAAAAAAAATTCAAAAGAAACTCCTGTAAAAACTAGCAAAGACTAAAACAAAAATTGTGGAGTAAAATAAATTGGAAAGAAAGAAAATTAAAGGGAAAATAAAAAAAAAGTTATTTATATATTTTTTTTTTTTTGGATATTGATAAAGAAAAAATCTATCATGAGAAATACTTTCATGTTAAAATTTAACGAATATTTATTTGAGCTGATTGAAGATTTTATTAGTTTATATGATTAAGTTTAAAATTGAAGTGTAATCATTGGATTGCAACGAGTCGTAGTCAAATAATAAAAATAAATAAATAAAATTTAAAATTGCAAAGAGTGAAGAAAAGCCATAAAGGGTTTGCCTATATATATTTTATATTTCTTTTTAACACTTGGATACTTTACAATCACACTTACGTATATATAATACTCAAAGGAGCTTTCTGTATTTACAACTTATTTTTTTTTTGTTTTTTCAACACTCTAAACACAAACAGGCACAATATGTATTGTAAAAAAAAAAAAGAAAAATAAATAAATAATAAAAATAGACATTAAAATGAGAATATAAAAGAAAAAAAAAAAAGTTTTAAACAAAAAACATAAAATCCAGAAAATACCAATGACAGATTTACAGTAGTTCATATCACTCTGTTTTTGACATATATTTTTCCATGATACCTTTTTTTTTTTATTCAACTTTTTCTTACAATTTTTTGTTTGTTGTACATGGCCAAGATAATGTCTCGATTTTTCAACTTGAATTTTGCTATACATACAATTTACAATACCTCCACACACACATTCACAAATAATTTTTTGCATGTGTAATGTTTTGTTCCCATTTTACTTCCTATATATATATTTTTTTTTTTTTCTTTACCAATCATTTTTTTACAGCCAGAAAAGCACACAACCTTGAAATTGGGAAATTGATTTTTTACGCTTTTTTACACCGAGTGTTGCCTACAGGTATAAATGAAAAGAAAAAAAACAATAATAATAATAAAAAAATTGAATTAAAACAAAATGGAAATGAAATACGTGAAAGTTTGTTATTTTTTTTTTTACAAAAACAAAAAAAAAAAATGAATAAACGCGAAGAAAATAAAAAAAAGAAATGAGAGGAAATTGAAGGTAGAATGAAAAATCTTTTATGGATTGGATATTGACGGTGGGAAAAAAAAGAAAAATTGAGAGAAGAGTGATACGATTCGAAGTTTGAGAAACGTTTAAAGTTTTTGAGAGGATGAGATGATTCCCTATGCGACGAACGGCTCGAAGATCGGTCGAATGTAATAATCTGGTGGAGGGAATAAAAGGACAACGAATAGTGAGTTTAAATAAGACTAAAAAAAAAAAAAAACAATGATCATAGAAAATCCCCTACTGGTTGTTTGAACTTACCGAGAATTCTGAATAATTTTTTTATTTTTTACATTTTATTTTATCATCTGGTTTGATTTTACTCTTTATTCTTTTTTTTTGTTCGTTCATCAATTCATATTCTTTGTCTTATCAATGCGAAAAAAGACAGTGCAAATTTTTTTTTTTATTTTCCATTGAGTCGTCTTTGAGAAAATCGCAAATCGACACGTCCCAATGGCATTTTTTATTCTTTAAAAACAAAAAAATCTCGATTTGTTTTTTATTGAGTATACGAAATATCAGAAAAATTTATTTTCATGTCAAGTATCGTAAAATCAAGATGCCTCAAACTGAAAGCAAAGTAAATTGCCTCTTTCAATAATAAAATTAACAAGTGCAAACAACAAGTATTTTTTTTTTATAAAAAAAAAAAAATTATATTTATAAGGTGATTGTATTTTTTTTAACTGAATAATATTTTTATCGAAATTATTAATTGATTTATAGATAGGGATAAATTATTTCATTTTCATTGGTAATATTAAATTGATTATATTCCATTTACGAGAATGACATAAAAATTTAATTGTAAATTAATAAGACACTTTTAAGTGCTTCTGTTAAAATCTTGAGGTTTAATGTCAAGTTGTGAATAACTCGATCGGGTCAATTTGCCTTCGTCATTTACGAATTACAGATATTTAATTTTACTATCAGGATTTTACGAGCGATTGAGTCTAAATTACTTGACCAAGAACATAAAATTTTATATATATTTTAATAAAAAATAAACTTGAATGCACATAATATTCAGTTTCATTTTATTTTTTTCAATTTATATGACATTATTTTTTGTTCAATTGAATTTCCTTGCTTTTAACTTTGAGAACAAGCAAGATTGAAAATAAAAAAAATGAAAATCCATACATCCTTAAAGAAAACTAATCAAAAAAAAAAAACAAAATCAAATTTTAGAAAAAAAATTGGAAACACAATTTTATTCTTCGCTGCTTTCTATTTCCCCTTAAACTTTTTTTTATTATAAATGATTTTATTATTCTTTTTTTTTTTCATCTCAAACGTAAATTTCCATCACATTTGTCGTTACAAAATGCCAGTGAGATGCCAACTGTATTTTTCAAATGAAAATATGATTTATGCTTTTTTCAAAAAAAAATTTTTTATCGTACAATAAATTTCTTGATTTACATGAAAAATAAATATTTTTTAATATTAAAAAATATTGAAAAAAAAAACTCATAATGTCAGTCATTATTATTTTATTTTTTTATGTTAACCAACAAGTTTTTGTTGAACAAGAAAAAGTCTTATCCCTCTGAGACTTTGAATTTTTTTTTTATTTTTTTCTTTTTTTTTTTATTCTTGTTGTTTATTTCCGTTCTTTTTATTTTTGTTTTTGTCAAGAGTGGCAAACACGATACAAAAAAAAAAAAGTATCGAACCATAGATGTTCTTTATTTCAGTTTCATTGCCATCGTGAAAAGTAGTCTTTTTTAATTTTTTTTTTTTGTTTTATTCTACTTCTATTTTTACCCTAATCTACAACGTCCAGTGTGTGTGATTCCCAATGAAACTAAAACTTTTCTACTCTCAGTTTTTCTTCTCTTAAATAATCCACAAAAAACTCAAATGAAATTTTTCATTTACAACACAAGTCACTGCTAAAATAACAAATTTTCTTTTTTAATAAAATCTCATCTATAATATTTTATAAACTTGGATTAAAAAAAACTTTTTTTTTTTCTTTTTTTGTAATCAAAATTAAAAAAAAAAAAAAGGCGGCCATTCACATCGATGTAAATTTAAAATCACAATTTTTTTTTGAATAATTCAACCAAGATGTGTCTTTACTATGTGAACTAGTCAAATTTTTTGTCAAAACTCTTGAGATTCGTCATTTCAAGCGCAACTTTTTAACGACATGCTTAAAAGAATATGACCAAAAAAAAAAAATAAACTGAAAAAAATATTTTCTATAAAGTTTTGATTTGAGAAATACTTATTACTTTGAAATCCGTTAAAAACTTTCTATTTTTTGCAAAAAATTTATACAATTTATTTTTAACAAACTGTAAATAAAAAAAAATGTATAAATAAAATTGATTATAATTCATCCCTCATCTTCTGCTTCAGGCTCTCAGAGTTCACAAAAAAAAAAAAAAAAAAAAAATACAAGGTACGTTAAAAAGTATATCCATAAAATAAAAATATTTATCAGAAGTATATTTATTCATCCAGTTTGTGGTTGTATTCGCTTAAGGTTGTGAGTTATAGGTATGCGAACAAAAAAAAAAAAAAACTCAAAACTTTATTATACTTTTGGTATTTGAATTGTGCAATTGTCAGTCTTTGAATAGTTTTGCTATGAGATTCCAAAGGATCTAAATTAGATTGGTCACAATCACACACACACTGATACAAAATTTCAGAGTAATCGAAATTACTATAAAATATATAGAGAGAGAGAGAGGAATGAAGGTTGTTATATCATCAACCCTAACAATTGCCAAAAGTTATATCCAGTTACCTTTTATACATTGGTATTAATGTATGGAAAATCTACTGTAAATCTCAAGCACGAATCAACTCAAAACTTGGGTTAATTGTTAGAACGTGCAAAAAATTAAGTTAAAAAAAAAATTCAAGTTTCATTAGTGTGAAGAAGAGCAAATATATATATATTTTTTTTCCTTTCAAAATAATGATTTTTAAACTCGTTGAGTTTTAAAGTCAACTGAGTAATAATAATTTTATTTGTCTTGTTTGTCACTTGGGTAAAACATGAAAGAAAATATAAATGTAATATGCCTGACACTACATTGACTATCACTACTTGAAATAACTGAGTGAGCTTTTTCATAATACATTAAGGACTAATATCAATTAGATTTTATATTTTAATTAAAATTGTATATTAATCATAATTAATTGAGAGGCAAAAAAAAAAGATTTATTTTTTTTTTTTTAATTAAATATTATATTTTATTAAATTTTTTTTATTTTTTCTTTCGAGAATAGGTTTTGAAAGTTTTTCAGCTTTCGTAAAAGTAATGGAACTCGGTTGAATGAAGGAGCAAGTCCGTTCGTCCATTATCGAAAAAAAAAATAAAATAAAAAAGAAAAAAATATATATAGAAAATGTCAGGTCAACTTTTTCATGAAAGCACTCAACTAATCTTTTTTGACTGTATGTTAAATTTTTCTGTTATTATTATTATTATTTTAAACGTGTTTATTTATGTTTGAATGGAAAATTTAATGGACACATAAAAACCCCCCTAGTTTATGAATATAAAAAATAATAATTTACATTTTTTTTTTTATTTTGTAAATTAATAATTATTATTTTGTATTAAAAAATTTACTTTTGTAATTAATAAATTGTCCGACAATTATTTTATCAAATGCACTTTGTACTCGTCTGGTTAAAAATTATTTTCTTTTCCAACTCGTTTTATTTTTTATTTTTTTTGAAGAATAATATTAAACTTTTTTGTGAATGAAAAATACAATTTTCTACGTGACATTTTTATCTTGGATGAAAATTATGTCAAAGTGAATTTATGCAAAAAAAAAACATAGACATTAAACTATTTAATTATTTAAAAAATTTATCACTTACGACAACAGTAGTAAATCAAAAATAAATATGATAATTTTTATTTTTTTTTAAATAATATTATTATATTTTATTAAAAATAAATTTGATAAATTATTAAATTATTTAAAAAAGTATTTTTAAATTCAGTAAGTTACTGTATTTAATTTTTTTTTATTTTTTAAATTTATGTTTATATACTTTAAATATTATTTATTTTTTTCCATCCAGGCAAATGTTTTGTATTATTTCAAAAACATTTATTTATTTTTTTTTTTTGGTAAGCTCTGTTCGACTTTTTTTTCACATGACCACCGGATGTACCGGGTGTATGATGTTGAATATTCAAGGGTTAGAGTATTTATTTAACAAAATTTTATAAAAAAAAAAAATATATATAGTTGAATAAAAAAAAAATAAAAAAATTCTCAAATCTGTTGACATTTGCACCGGAAGGAATTTATTGCCGTATGGGTCAAAAAGGGTGGAGATCCATGTCGAGAAATGTAATCTGGATAACGTAGATGAAAAACAAAACGACTTTCTCATCGAAACACAGCGAACAATAAAAAAAAAATAAACTAAAATTAAAAAAAAGAAAATCAATGAAAATGAGACAAAGAATAAAAATAATTTTAGCAGTATATTTTCAAGAATAAAAAAAAATATAAAAAGAAAAAAATTTAATAAATATATGTGCCGAAAATGAACACAACTCATCGATACATTTCTCGCTGCTATTATGTCTGCTGAGAGTACTGAAATTTATGAAGTTTAAAAATGACCGGAACTTGCATCATATCGTGAAAGATGAATGGATAAGGATTTTTTTTATTTTTTTATTTCAACTTCAACTATTGTAATTGCATGTTGCATATGTTCTCTTCACTCCAGATTTTTTTCTTTCATTAATAGTCTGCTTTTCATTTCATATTTTCAATTTCTACTTTTTTTTTTTTTTTTCAACTAAATTTCTTTCAACTGGTACATTTTCATTTACCTTTTTTTGTAAAATGAATACGTTATTATATTTATGATAATTTGAATGATGTTTATTGTTTGAAAATTAATTTAAAATTAATTATCTTTATTAAAATGTTATTAAAATGTTAATAATAAAATATTACAATGTAAATTAAAATAAAAATATTAAATATGTAAAGTCATTAATATAAATTGTATATAAACAAATCGAGATTAAAATAAAAATATTAAATATTGATAGAAATATTAATTGACAAATAAAAAAAAGTAATTAACAATTGAATTTGTAAATTTTATTTTTCATTAAAAAGTATATGGCTATTTATTTTAGTATTAAATATTCAATAATATTAAAATTCATTAACTAAGCAAATAATTAACTCACATGATACGGTTGAAATATTTGAAACTTCCTGGTTTGATAATTTTCACGGAAGAGAGTTTTGAACGTCACTAAAATTCAACCAGGGCAGGCTTGTTGAATTAACGGTCAATTTATGACGAAAATCATGGACTACGAGAGAGGAGCTTTTCATGAACACGGTTTAATTGTTGAATTTACCATAACTGGTTGTGACATACATTGAGAGGTACCATGCTTCAAAGTGCATGTAATTTATATCATTTTTATTATTAATATTATATTTTTTTTTTTTCATTTTTATGCTGGTAGACATTAAATATCACTAAATTGATTTGCCTCACAATAATCATAAACCCTCACAATAATTTTATCATTCACAAAATATTGTACTACTTAGAAAAAAAAAAAACATTTATTTTCATTTTTAATCATTCATATTGAAATTTTTAATATTATTTTTTTTCTATTAAATTAATGTAGAGCTTTTGTTATATATTTGTTAATTTTTTTCAATTTCGAATCAATTTATAAATCGAAATTATTCAATTATAATCACTTGATTGTTCCAGATTCACTTAGTTGATCATTAATATATCAATAAAAAAAATAAACATTGAATGTAAATATTTATACTATCCTTTCCATTACTCGTTTGAACGATCGCAATATTTAAATATTAAAATTCCACTGTATTAATATATTTTGGAAGTAAATAACCCTTTTAAATTTTTTATATATTCTTGCATAATAAAATCTTTTAAAAACCGTATAAAAATATAATTTATGTATATAAAAATCTATATTTTTTTTTATTCTAACCATACAGCATCAATCAGTTTTATAAAATGACCAAACACATGTTACACAAGTGATATCCCTTTTAAATCAATTTTTTTATGTATCCATATAAACTACACAGTACCATGAGAATAATAAAAAAAAAAAAAATTCCTACATCAAAATAATAAATAAATAAATAAAATTGAATATTAAAAACAAGAATGTTTTTTTTAGTTGATACAAGCTTGCCAAAGACAATATTTTATAGCAAAAAAATATAAATCCTGTGACAGTATAAAAATAAATAATGTGAATACGTCTTGGTAAAGGTTATAAATTTTATATTAAAAAAAAAACTGGATAAATTTTGTAACAAGTTTATAGTGCGTACATAGTACATGGTAACATTTTTATATAAATAAACTCTTAGATGGTTTTTTTTTTTTTTCATTTTATTAGTGTTAAAAAAATATATACCACAAAAATGTATCTGTGTGTAAAAATGTATAGTGTTGTAATGTCTTCTTATTTTCCTGAAACAAAGAAGATATGCAAAGAGTGTATGTGTATATGTGTATACACTTAAGAGTGCTCTATAAGCAGTGGCATACAAATTCCATTTCAAAGTCTACAAAGATGTGGGCTTATGTATGGATGGGTGGGTGAATGTCTGTGGTGTTATATAAGTGCTGAGTACATAGAAATGATAATGGCAAAGTGGAATCGACTTACCGGTGTGGTCGAGGCGAGAAAGCGGACGTTGGGCAAACGGAACGGGAAACAGCAATGAAGATCATTCCGGCGTTGGCCAGAATGTATTCATCTACCCAATATCATTGTTATAAAGATTAAAAATAATATTGCTATATTTTAAAAAAAAAACTTTATACTGTTAAGATAAAAATAATAATAACAATATTTTATTTTTTTGAAATTTATTTTGTAAAAATATTTTTCTCTATTAATCTTCGTATTTACAATTCATTTTTATTTTTTTAAATATAATTTTTGTTTTAAAAATAATATTTAAATGATAAAATATTTCTATATTATATTTTTAAATTGTAATAATTTTCATAGTGAATGTGTTTGATTAAAAAATTAAAAATAAACATGACTTTAAATTGACTTAAAAAATATTATAGATAAAATATTTTATATATATTTTATACAAATATGTATATCCCAGTCAATTGATACACGAATAATCCAAAAATGTCATACAAGAAATAATCCAATACAATAAATATCGAGAATTTTCAAACACGTTTTCTCTTATTTCTTCAATTTCTCATGATATTATATACCATATAGATATATATTTTTGCAAAAACGATTTAACTAGTGGATAAGAATCGAATTTCCTAACACATGCAATATATTTTGTATCCTCATGCTGAACCACCCTTTTTTACCCTCATTTAAAACACCCAAAAATACGACTTTTTTTTTTTTTTTAAACCATCCCAGCAAGTTTGCTTTTTCCCACTTAAATATATAACAAATTTTTTACTTTTTTTTTTTTATTTTACTTTTTTCTTTTGCTCATATCTTGAAGTGAATTCTCGGCAATAAGCTCTCAGAACAAAATTTCATTGGAGCGAACCGATTACTGGACACAAACTGAAAAGCCAACTTCCAATATATATCTTTTTTTTTTATTATTTCTCATTTCTCTCTTACCACTTTTTTTCTACTTGACTGCGTATACAATGAAACTTATATATACACTAATACAAAAAAAATAAAATAAAATAAAAAATATATATATAAAATATCTTGGTAACTAGCCCATTGGGATATTACGTTCGTTTTTAACATCGAACAAACTAAACTACCGGCTGGGACATTGGCAAAAGCTCAACACGCGCACACCCTTTTTTTTTTTTTTTATTCTTCATTTTACCCTCTCAAAAACACAGTTCACTTTTCTCTCATCTCAGTGCACCGTTAGAGCTGTTTAATGAAAAATTAATCCCACCTTTCGTTCTTTTCATAAAAGGTCAACACACTGAAAACGAGCTTTCCACCCTTATCTCGTAAATAATCATAAATATAAAATTAAAAAAAAAAAAAAGCAGAAAGGTATAAACTCTATATAAAATTATTATCAAGAAAATTAAAATGAAAAAATTGATATATATACAATATGTATATAAAAATAAAATGAAAAAATAAAAAAAAACTAAAATATTTAATATTCTAAAGGTAAAAAATATATTTCTCTTGAAAATATTATATATTCTGTCGTCTGAATAAAATGGTATCACGTGCGGATGCATAAATGCATATGCATGGGTTTATCTGTCCATGTCGTTTGGTGATTGGAGAGTCAAACTTACCCTTAATATAGATATACATATAATGTGTAACAATGGTCAACAAGATACCAACGATTTTAGAATTGTCAGTAGATTAAAATAAATATATATATATATCAAAATGTTGTGTAACAACATGATATTTAGATGTACAGTTGTACACACATACACACTATAGTATTATGTGTAGGTTTGAAATATATGTTTGTCAAGATGACACTTAACATAAACACAAAATGTATTTGATTAGACTGCTCAAGTAAACAAGCTCTAGGTTCATGCAGGGGAAAGGGCGGGAGGGAGGAGGGCTAATTCAACGAAAATGTATAGTTTGTATGTGAGTCTCAAGTATCTTGTGCATCA
Organism: Aphidius gifuensis; assembly: GCF_014905175.1. NCBI lineage: Eukaryota > Metazoa > Arthropoda > Insecta > Hymenoptera > Braconidae > Aphidius > Aphidius gifuensis. The sequence goes on from NC_057792.1 coordinate 19,601,058, forward strand.
ATTGTCGAATGGTGGCAAGACAAGAGAGTTAAAGAGACATGAGGGGAAAAGAGATAAAGGATTGATATAAATTGTGGTGTAGAGAATGAGAGACAAATGCAAAGCATGTACTTGAAACAAGGATTTTGTAAAATCGATTTGACTGTCAGTTACTATTTGAAGCTTGTTAAATTGTATATAACTGAAGTTACAAATGAAGAGGATATATATATCTATGTTAGACATGTCGATTCAATAAAATTTAATGATGATAATTGGAAATACACATTAATTCAATGAAATAACCAATCGGAAGTAATTTTATTATAAATTTCTGAGCTGCATATTATGATTTAATACGGACTTCATATAAACGGTTAAAAAAATAAATTTAATTGAGATTATATGTATAAATTTATTTAATTAAATATTTATTAAACAAATTTATTATCAAGATTCAAGTAATACAAAAAAATATTTCAGATCTGACGTTATTTGACATGATTTGAGTTGAATTTTCGTGTAAATGTTAATGGCATGAATTTTATAGGGTTTTAGTTTTAATATATATATAAGAAAACTCTTTTCTTGAGTTCGTTATGAGATGGAAAGAAATGAAGCAAAAAGCTTGTGTGGCTTTAAGCAAGAAAATAAAAATAAAAAAAAATGGAAAAGGGCAAAAGACGTTGGCGTGTATACAGCATGAAACATGGTGAGGGCGGATTGCTGGTCAGTGAGGGGTGATTCATCTTGTAGAAGTGACTGCTCGACTGACGACTAACGGTATAAAAGTGCAACGAGCTTTCATTTACATTAACTAGCAAATATTCTATTACCGACTGAAGTAAAATTGCAAAGTTAAGAAGTAAAAAATTTACGTATATTTTTTTTTCTTCATTTTAAATTCAAAGGATCAATGAAAGCTCCAAAAAAAAAAAAAACAAATTACAGTTGTTTTAAAAAAAATAAATTATTAATTTAAAAATCTCAAGAGATATTTTTTTTTATATATCAATTGAAAGTTAGGTGTCATTAAGATCACAAACAATTTTTTTTTCAATTTTATTTTTATAATTATCAAACGATTAAGCGATGTATATCCTGAGTGGTGAGTAAAGACGAGAGCTTTTGATTAAATCAAATGAGAGTCACCGGTAATGATGTCATTTGAGAGTGACTTGAAGTGAATAAAATACAGAATAAAAGGAATATTTCAATGGAAAAACGTTTAAGTATATACATAAAATGGAGGTTACGCAAATATACTCAATGAATTATTTGCTCTAATAATTCGATTGTACAATGCTGCGTTGTACGTGGCAGCTGGCAATTGAACGGACTACTGTCAGTGTCTTCTTTTATGCCAGAGGTAATTACACCAAATGATGGATCGACATAACAGAAGACAATCAACTCGGTATACTTGTGAACAGTAAAAAAAGAATATAAAAAAAAAATATCAGGATGAGAAAAAAAAATATATACGACAGCTGTGAAGATAAATTAGACGAATAACTTCAAGTGATTGACTTAAAAACTCATTGTCTTAATAAATTAAATTTCAACAAGCCTTTTCATTCATTGATATATTGATGAAATTATAATTTGTGTATTTTTTTTTTTAAATAAATTTATATTGCCCTCGTGACTTGCAGACATAATTCAGAATTTATTTCTTCAAGTTATATTTATTTAAAAAAAATTATTTTTAAAAAAAAATTTCTTGAGATTATGCTCTTAAAATTAAAACAACATGTAAATATTATCATTCTAAAAGTTTTAAAAATTAATTTCAATTATTTTTAATTCTTTTTCGATTTTATAATTTTTTTGAAATTAAATATAATTATCGAGTTAGAAAAACCAACTGGTTATTTCATTGACAACAGTTGTCGTTTTTTATATACGAGCACATTGGCGCGCTACGCGCGCCTGTATCTATACCTTCTAAAATGTTCATTGTTCATTGATTTTATAAACACAAGTATTATCATAAAAAAAAAAAAGAATGAATAAATTGACGAAAAATTTTTTAAATTTATTTATTTACACATAAATCACACATAATTCACACGTAATTTTTAGTCTAATAACATCAAGATTGAATGTTTACTGAAAAAGTTGTGCTACCTTAATATGTCAATTTTAAAAAAAAATATAAAAAATATTTAAAAAAATTTTGTTTTTGAATTATTTCTTCACACATAAAAAACACATAATTCGCACAAAATTTTGAGCCCAATTGCATTAAGATCCGATGATTATTGAAAAAGTTGTGCTAGCTTAATATGTCAATTTTTTAAAAAAATATTAAAAATATTTAAAAAAATTTTCTTTCAAATTTATTTCTTCACACATAAAAAACACATAATTCGCACAAAATTTTAAGCCCAATTGCGTCGAGATCCGGTAATTATTGAGAAAGTTGTGCTAGCTTAATATTTGAATTTTTTTAAAAAATGTAAAAAATAAAAAAAAAATTTTCTTTCAAATTTATTTCTTCACACATAAAAAACACATAATTCGCACAAAATTTTAAGCCCAATTGCATCGAGATCCGATGATTATTAAAAAAGTTGTGCTAGCTTAATATGTCAATTTTGAAAAAAAATATAAAAATTATTTTAAAAAATTTTCTTTCAAATTTATTTCTCCACACATAAAAAACACATAATTCGCACAAAATTTCAAGCCCAATTGCATCAAGTTCTAATAATTATTAAAAAAGTTGTGCTAGCTTAATATGTCAATTTAAAAAAAAAAAATATCAAAAAAAATTTTGTTTACTCGCTTTTTTTTGTTGTTTTTTCGTTGCTAACGAAATAAATAAAAAAATAATAGAAAAAGGCAAACAATGACCAATCAAATGTTCAGAAGACCGATGATGTTTGTCCTTTTTATATTAGGATATTATAATATATATTGCCTTAATTATTCAAGATAAAAATTGTAAATGAATTTTCTTAGATTAGTTGAAACTTGTCTCTATTTGCTTGGTTATTTTTAAAAATATAAGAGTAGTGCTAACTCAATGGACTTTTCGCAAGATATAGTTTAATAATTATTGCTGTATCTAATAATCCCAAAAGGAAACTAGTAACATGCATCTCAAAGCCATTATGAAGTGTCTCATTGAATTATCCTTTCTTGATCCACAATTAAGTGCACCAGTTATAACATGGGCGTGGTAGCAACGTTGCTATGAGAGTGTAACGCGTCTCGATTTTCACTATCACATGGGAATTGTAATTTCCACCAAGGTTTATATGTTGATAAAAGGTATTGACCAACTTCTTATCCCTTTTTTTATACGTCATTTTTTTATAAAGAAAATTATACTGTTATTTATATATAATATGTATATTTTTTTTATCCTCAATATTTTTTTATTGAAATTTCTTTTAATGATTCAGTAATATTACAGTAAAGTTTAAAAGTAAAAAATTTAATTTTATATTGATAATAAATTTTGATGATAACTGAGATTTATGTTCAAGTTTATTATATGGTACTGGAAAATTTTAATAAACTTTATATCGTATAGTTTTAAAGCTATATATATGTATAGTTTATACATTCTCAGATGGTTTTCTTTGCACCAGAAACCGTGTGGCTTACAATTCTCATGTGGCTTTTAAAACTATCCTGACGTTAATCGAATTCATTACAAACTTGTATTTACTAATATCACTTGGAAAAAAAAAAAAACAAAAGAATAATAATAATAGTACGAGCGACATTGAATGATTTATATTTAATAATAAATTTTTATATAATCTGATGATAAAACTGCTCAAGTAAATATATATATATATTTTTTAGAACAGAAAAAAATATTTTAAAAAATTCAGCAAGGATTATAAATTTATTTGATTAACATAATACAACAATATTTTGGGATAAAATTATTGTATACCCAAGCATCAGACCACTATAAAAAAGAAAATATATATATATATATTTTCAACAAATTATTTAAATTTAAAAAAATAAAAATCCTTAAAAGCAATTTTTAGTATACTGTTATAAGGTCATTTTTTTTCATAGCTTTTTTTTTTTTTATTCATATATGATGTGAGTTTGAGTTTTGCAGTGAATTTAAAAAAAAAAAAAAAACGTGTTACAGTGGTAGCCAAAAATATTTTACAGTCGACGAACAATAAATGAGCCAATAAAGCGTGTCAGTGTTGGCAAAGTGTGGAAAGTATTTACGTGAAAATAACCAAAGTATAAAAAAAAGTCAAATGAGTTATATATGCACTGAGGAAAATAAAAAAAAAATAAAAAAAAGTTTCTATGACTGAAGAAAGTAAATTTTTAAATTAAATCTAAAAATGTTTTTTTTTTTCAAAACTAGAATATTTCAATAATATTGAGTTATATGTGTATCCATGCATGTATACGAAAATGTTGAAATTAAAATGACATGTATAGTAGAATAATAAAAAAAAAAAAAAATAAATGAATAAACATTGAAACGTTTAACGTTGAAGATTGAAGATAAGAATTGAGAAAATAAGTAAAACAGTTGAGTGGCCACATAGAAATTCTAATTTATCCATTTAATATATGAGTTTCATGGTATTTTAGTAAAACATGAGATTTTGAAAATGTATGACGTCTGTCGTTACTGAAGAGAAGTGATAGAGCGAACTGTTGGCCCATTTCTCAACTTCCGTTATCCCAAGAACTCTCTAGTTTATCCCTTTTAACCCCCTGAGAGTTTTATGCTTTTTTTATTTTATCCCAGCTTTTGCTATTGCGTAACACATCACAAAATAAAAAAGTCTTTCCTTTTTTTTCTGGTGTGTGTGTGTGTGTCTTTTATAGATGATCCTTGTGTATCGATTTTGATCCTGAGGTAAAATTTCAAGTTAGGTTCACTTAGAATCACTCACTTGTATATATTTTTTTTATGTGAAAAATACTATAATCTATATGAAACACGTGTGGGATATGTATATATAAAAAAGTATCAGCTAAAAGTACAAAATACCATGTGCCTCATCCACAACCACACGTATCAAGTTGATATATTTATATGTGAAATGTAATCGTGGTTTATACTGGGTCACACTAGTGGATATTTACCTCTCAATTTTTTATCATATACAGCTTTATTTATATAAAAAAAGGAGAAACAAAAAATAAGGGATGAAAAAAAAAAAAATTGTGGCATTGTTACTCCTGTGGGATCTATGAATATCCAACTAAGCGACAGACTAATTGTTTTTCCACAAAATAATTGAACGTTATTTAATTGATTATTTAATATGGCCTCATATTGATCGACATAAATTAATAATAATTATATGAAAACCAAAATATATATATACAAGTGATAAAAAAAAATTTCCAAATTAATTGGAGCTTTTTTTTTTTTGTTATTGTCTGGTGAATATAGCAGCTGAAACTTGGAATTAATTTGATTTAAAAGTTTTAAATTTTTCACGTAATCACAATTAATGAAAAAACTTTATTTTCATTCTTGTCAAAATAATTTTATAATAATAAAAACGAAAATTAATAAATGACTTACCAAATAATGGTTTTTGTAGTTTCATCGATTCTTCAGTGGTTTCATCATCATGTACCTGTTGAATAGAAAAAAAAAAGAAAAATTATAAATTAGATATAATTTTATACATTTACAAAATATGTATGTTATAAATTTATAAATAAAAAAAATAGTTTAGTTAAGATGGGCTTTGTGGTTTATTGTTGGTAAACATTAAACGCTGAGATGTTTGAAACTATTTTGAATGTTAATAACGTCAAGGTGGTATGGTGGATATGGCACTTTGCCGAACTTTCATATATGACCAAAGCAAGAAACAAGACAATAATAATTATTGTGAAATTTTAAAGTTATGTTTATTCATGAATTTAATGTTTTGTAATAACTATTCTTATTATTACAAATGTTGGATCTTAAATTTAATGCACGAGTAATATATTTATTACTACATCCATAATTATTATAATAAATTTTTTATTTTCATTTTTTTTTTAATTATTCAATGTGATAGTTTTAAAAAATAAATAATAACAACGATTGTACATACATATTGTATAACGAATCAAAAGAGATTTAAACAAATTCTAAATAAATTTTTAAAAATATATATTTTTTTATTAGTTAAGCTCTAATGTGTAGAGTTTTATTTTTTTCAAGGATTTTCATGATGAAAAATGTAATTATAAAAAATATAATATTATTTTTTAATATATTTTATAAAAAATAAAATGTCATAGACTGATGGGATGCATAAAATGTGTATAACGGAGATGAAGCTTTTTTTTTTTAAGAAGCATGTATCTCGTAAACATTCTTTGATCACGATCTAACGAATTTTTTTATTTGTTTTACATAAAAAATACCAATATGAGATAATGAGTTTTGGTCTTTTTTATTTTTTGCAATTTAAAAACGAATAATATTTGTACAAAATAAAAAAATAAAAACTGCGATAATTACAGTTGAATATATATATCGAAAATTTATGTTTCAATGAACGTAAACAAATAAAGATAATAAAACTCGATGAAATTTAATAATAATTATTATTCGTTTATTCGATTAATTCAAATATTTTTTCTGTATAAATATTCTATTGATTATTTTATTTTGTTTGTTTCAATTAATTTATGTGTCTATATATGAAAAATAATTATTTATTATCTTGAACAAAAAAAAAAAAAAATGAAAAAATTCACCCACTCGAGAATTGTTGATTCATGTGGAATTTAAAAATAATTCGTATGAGAAAATTTGGGGTATTCGTTAATTTGATTATGCAAAATTTTGCTAATTTGATCTGTAGCCACAAGTGATTAACTCTCTGTATGAGTGTCAATGGAAAAATATTTTTCCCCTTTTATATATTCAACATATTTTAACTAATGATTTATCCGCAATGTGATTATGATTTTACTTGTTCAAATAAAATTTTATAATACAATAGAGTTCCATTATCACGAGTAGCAGAGTAGAAATAAATTTTTATAAAAAAAAAAAAAATGACAATATCAGAACTGAATATAATAATAAATGATTAACTGAATGGAACAAAATAAATTAACGAAAACAAAAGCGTTAAAAAAAAAAAAGACTAAAATAAATAAATGATTAAATTTTAAATGAAAATTGGTACAATAATTTAGCTTGAATATTATTTAAAAAAATATAAAATTACAAAGCTCAAGTTAACTTAAAATATATATATATTATAAAATTAAATGCAACAGTGTATTTTACAGTTGTTAGTATTTAGGTCTTCTTATTCGTATTGTGCTTGAATAAGTATAAACTCTTTTGTGAATTTTCATTAGCCAAAGCAGTTGCTAAAAGGTGGCGAATGAAGGAAAATTGTAAATTGGTAAATCAAGGGAATTTTCATAAGACTATATATTTTCCAAGTTTGAACATTAAATTTTCCAGGCAAGTTAGCTATTGTTTAATTCTACCCCCTTTTTTTCTTACCAATCCTTGTACAACAATTCTTAAGCCCATGAAAATAAACAAGAAAAACCATTTTTTTTTTTCATTATTTCTCAGCTCAATCTATTTAAGAATTTTCATTTTATTTTTTTCTTAAATATCATTATTAAGCTACAATTTAACTTGAAAAAAAAATAGAGTTATAAAGTTAATTGAAATGAAATTATGTTGTTTCTTAAAAAAGTTTATTGTTTTGTAAATTTTATTTAAAAGCTTTAAGTAGATTGTATTTATAGAATTTATTCAACTGAACTCGTTGAAAAATAAGAATATATAAACATAAAAATAAACGAGGTAAATATGTTTAAATGTAAAAGCACAGTTGTTAAAACAAAATGGCAATTGGATTGTTTGGATCGTCATTTGTGAATGAAGCAAGTGTTAAATCCCAAATGTATTCCCACGAGATCTCACGTGGTTTTACGAAAAGTACATTTACAGACATTGACTACACATTGTTTTAACAATGTGTGAAACCACCCTTGTCTAGTGATAATCTACCGAAGTACCGACACCCAACAACTCATTCTCAATTTAAATCTATTTCAATTTTTTTTTTTCTCTTAATGTTTATTTTTCTTTCTTATATTTTCTTTTGTTATAAATATATATATATCAACAAATACTGAAGCTATTCATTTATCCTGGGACAATAAATTCCAACAATTTCATAAATTTCCACTGAAATTTCTTGGTTATCCAAAATAATTTCCGGTATTTTGTGTACACATTACACATTTATTTTAAGTTTGACAATGGATTATCCAAAGTTTACTCAATAATATAAGCTAATATTTGAAAGTTTATTTTTATTTAAATATTAAAGTCAAAAGATTAAAATATTCTACTTAAATAATAAAAAATAACAAGTAAATAAATAGACTAGATGAAAAGCTTACCAAGGTAAAATCACCGAGAATATAAATAATTAAAAAATAAGGAAAATAAAATTTAAAAATGTCATGAAATAAAACTGTATCATAATGTATAAAATATAAATGTAAAATAAATATAAATATCGAAGCAGTGAAAGCAATGTGTACGTGATAAAAATTATTCGAATGTATATAAATAAAATTTCTGTGGTGAAATTGAATGAATTTCAACTAATATATGAATTATCTTTTTTTTTATTCAAGAAAAATTGGATTTATATTATTTTTTTTCTTTTCTATTGTAATAAAAGCATGTATATATTATGCTTATCTTCAGCATAATGTCTCAAATTTACGTTAAACATTAATCCAGGAAAACAATAGACACAGAGAAGCGCAATGAGTTCCGCACCCTTGACTCTACTATTATACTCTCACTCTTGCATATATATCGTTGATTTAATGGACAAAACGAATGAGGTTATATGTCTCAAGAGATTCGTATAGTCAACCAAGCTTATAAATCATAAAGCTTGAGAGGTAGATTGAAAGTTAAAAAGTCTACCAACCCACATACACTCATTTGTGGCTTAAAATGAACTTTAAAAAATTTAAAATTTAAAATAGATATGTTAAACATGAATACTGTACAAGATCAAAATTGAATAAATTTATTTATAAACTTCAATATATAATAAATAATATTTTCTGTTAGTTTACCAACAACATTGATGATAAACTACTAATCAACAATTTCATCTGCATAATTTAACAAATTTTCAAGTCTTCCTTGTAATTAATTGAAAACTAAATTACCCAAGAGAATGCCAAAATAATAATAAATTCTTATAAATAAACTTGTATATTGTCTAATAAATAAAACAAAAATTGGAATCAATTCAATGATTATTTTCATTATTTCTAAAGAAAAAAACAACAATCATAATTAATTTATCATGTTAAATAGGTTAACTGTAATTTATTTAAAAATACATACCGAATAAATTTTATTAATAATAAAAAATAATGCCAATAAAGTAATAAACTTTAATTAATTTATAATTTATACCAGGTGATGCAAATTTCTATGAAATTTAGTAATAATTAAATGTAATTAATAATACCTGCGATAATAACTAAATACGTTAAGGTTTGAATGTGAAATTCTTGATATTAAAGATGCGACTAGTGGTTTAAAAATTATGAAATGCATACCAAATTAGCATTATACGCAAAATTATTATTGGGTTAGTGTGTTGGAGGTTGGTAATAGTGGCAAACGACTGTGGCACCATCTACAACTATATTTCGTTTGGTTGTGTCGCTTTGTGGTTTTCTTATTAACTTGCAAAAGCACGTAACTAAATTAAATTAATCTGCTTTACTTGATAAAATATATAAAATAATTTAATTTACTTATGTTGTATTTATTTTTAAAATTGTAAAAAATAATAATTTATATTTTTTATAATAATAAGTAGCAAAAATATTTAAAAATTTGTTATAAATTTGTACTTGCACTGTATGTTTGTTCACAATTGTGATTTAATTTTCATGATTCCAAGAGACTCATAATTCTTAGAAATCATAAATTTTTCATCAAAGAAAAATATTATAAAATGTTCTGATAAGTTGAAAAATATTAATTTAATTTTTTGCAAACACATAAAATATTTTAAAACTATATTTTGTTTACGATTTTAATCAATTTTTTTATTATTATTTGTTTTATTTATCTTTATTAAAATCTAAATGATTAAAAATTAATGTCAACTGGTACGTTAACTTAACTACCAGATTTCAAGATTCACGAAATAATCATAAAATTTTAAGGATTGATATCGTTGACCGTAAGACATCACCAGGTACGTGCAGCCTTTTGCAAAATTAACTATCGAGGTGACAAAACCACTTTTACGTATTCTTACCTCGGATAATTTTCAACATTTTCCGTTAGCGTTAAAGTGCCTTCCGTTGCTAGAAATAGGTTAGCAAAGAAAGAAATAAAAAGAAAAAAATAAAACACCTATACTACTTTACACTAACCCACCCAACATTGCGAGTAGATTTTTACGATCCGTGGACGTGGATACACACTGAAAGGATTGCAATTCGCAAAGTAATTTTTCTCTGTAAAAAATCGTTGTACATTTTTATTTATTTTTTTTCTTTTCTTTTTACTTTATAATACTATTGATTCAACACACTTGACACTCAAAGTTTTGAATACTTATATTTTATTTTTTGTATTTTTTATTTTCACGAATTCACATTTAATTGTGCCATTTATAATGCTCGAATGATCAAACGTTTGTATGTTCCACAAAGAGAAATAGCTATACATATATATATTTTTTATTTTTTTTATTTATTTTATTTTGACAAAGTTTTTATTTTTTTTATTTTTATACTTTACTTACTTTTTCTTTATTTAACTTGTTCGTTTTATATAAAATTGCCGGAAATTGTATAAACTAAAAAACTGACCAGTTTCTCTCACCACAGGACCCACAGTATTCACTCAATCCCCAGGGCAGTATATGCTTCGTATTACTCGATGAGTTCCGAGGCGGAATTTCCTTGTAATTTTCAAAGTGATTTAACTGAAATTTTAGTAATATAGTTGTTGGAAGGAGTTTAAAGAAAGATTAAAATCTAAAAATTAAATACCTCATGGCTATGGCTTTGATACCGACCCCTTTCACTTCTGTGCCTGATTGTTATATATTTCCTTCTCAATACTACTGTATCAAATTCCAAATTCAGAGTGAAATAAATAATCTTTATACAAAGTTTTATTTTGATATTTGTTTATTATATACAATTCGAATTATAATTAAAAAATTCTTTTTTATTAAATACGATTGTCTGATAATTAAAAATAATTGACTACTTGTGTAAATTTATGCGAGCTTTTTTAAATATATATAATGGAGAAAATAAGACATCAAGAATTCTGTGAAAATGTAACCATTTGGTAGAGCAAGTTGGTTATTCGTGGTCTAATTGAATTTTCACGTTTGTGATTAGGTTAGCCACATTAGTCACCTGAGAACGAATGATTTTTAGTGGGATTCTTGGGTAATGAGTATACTCCATCACTGAAATTTTTACAATTAACATGAAAATATTCGTTTAATTTAATTCAAGTGAAATATATCATTGATTTACCAACAGCAAAACTACCATAAATATTGCAAAATAAATGTAAAAAATATTTTACATACAATAAAAAATTTAATGCTAAAAGAGATAATAAATTATTAAAATTAATGAAAAAAAAAAAAAAAAATGACTTAACGGATTGGTTAAAAAAAGAAACGAAAAAATGAAAAATAAATTTACATATTGCAGTTGTGGTAAATGAATCGAGAGAGGCATGAGTGACAATATAATAATGTCTGACTGAATTAACGTTTGTATCACTGAAAAACAATTAAAACCTCTATTACAGTATATTTCGTTTGTTTACTAACCAATTTTATTGATTTAATTGTTTCAAGGTAATAGATGGCTTTATTTTTTATGCATTTTCATGAGATTATTTTAATTATTTTGTTAATTGATTGTCATGGATTAAAATAGATTATCTCAACCATACACCACCATCATTATATAATCTTCATATTTTTTTATCCAAGTTAATCTTTATAATGTTTATTCATCATAATTGATTTGTTTCATGAATTAGCACTTGAATTAAATAATTAATTTATAAATATATTTAGTTTATTTAATAAAATAAATTAATAAATAAATAAATATAATCAATACACCTCGCTAATGGAAAAGAGTTTTTTAAATTTCAGTTTGTAAAAATATTTGCTACCTATTTAATTTGAGAAATACTTTAATTCAAATGACCTCAAAAATTTATGAATCCAGTGAAGTATTTTGTATTTTCTTTTTATGCGATTATACTGTCTCGTCAAGCAAAAAAATTTTTGTCAATTTTTTTTGCGATATGAAATACAAACTAGTGAACAAAATACTACCATGACAAGATGCATATGTAACTGCAGTTGTACTTAAAATAAAGTACAAACGCCATTATCGTTTTTCATAGAAACTCTTTTGTTATTTTTTTTTAGACCATTTCGTTGGTTGCTGCTGCAACATAGACAATTGTTTCAGCAGTTCAGTGCACTACGAAAATGACTGAGCATTTTTGTTTGATTGCTGGATGATAAGATTGATTGCACCATTACACTCTAGTGTAAATTTTTGAAAATCATCATATCAAACTATTCGAATTTCATTCATTTATTTAAATTACAATTTAAAATTTATTTTTTCCATAAGAATTTTCAAGATAAACAACAGACTGAATAATATTTATTCTAAATTTTCAATTAAATTATTTTTGGAAAATAAAAAATAATATTAAAAAAAAAAAGGAAAAAATTTTTTTTCTGGAATTTAATTATAGAAATATGCAAGTTTTTAATGACATTCTTTCGTTATATAAAAAAGATGAGTATTCAAATTTTACACGTAATAATACTAAAAAGCTTCAAGTGACTACCAACTTGCGGTATGTACAAAAATAAAAATGAAAAAAGGAAAAAAAAAAAAAGATAGGTGGCAATACATAAAAGGCGAAAAATTTGTCAAAATGGCACAGTAAGTAGTTAGCGGTTACGTATGTTATAAACAACATAACAGGAGGGAAAAAAGAAAAAAAAAAAACTTTTAGAAAAAGAAAAATAAGTGACAGTTACAAGTGCTTCAAGAGTCACTATGATAGAGGTACTTAAATTTCGAGGAAACGAAAAAATATACACCCTGAATGAAAAAAACAAGACGACGACGATGATGATGATGATGATGATGATAAAAATAAAGACGAACGAAACGATGCAAAGGATATATATACATACTGTGAAATTCATATGTCGAGAGTGGTATGTAAGTCTTCCTTATTCTCCTCAAACCTAGTTTTTTCTAGAGGCAAAAAAAAAAATACAAAATAAAGCATTTTGTGGCTGCTTTTTTTTTCTTTCATTTTTTACTGTTCTCATTTTATTTCTCTTTCCACTTTCTTTCAACTGCCGCTGGGCGAAACCACCGCAGTAACTTTTTATTTTTGGTTTTTTAATATATTTTTTTTTTTTTTTTTTTCTCATCCAGTTCACTCACACTACTTGCTTGAGGGCGACAGCAATAGAATCTGAATTTATTCTTATTTAAGATGAAAAACTTTGGCCCCCAGTACCTTGAAAACACGTAATTCAGTTTTGTCCAGGAGATGCTTGCGCAAGAGATGAATTGCAAAGCATGTTTTTTTTCACCTCGTTTCCATAATTTTTCTTTTTTACTCAACATTTTTTTTTTTTCAACAAAATTTTCAACTCTTCTTTTGTATTTTACGCTACTTATTTTCGTTAACATATTTTTCTTTGTTTTAAATTTTTTTCTTATACTTTTATCCGCAACAAAGAAGTGGTGCCCCTCAGTAAAGCTTTTTTTTTTTTTTTTTGTTTCTATTAGATATCCTGTAAGTATATAGTAAATTTCTTATAACCGATAAGTTTCTTGAAAAGTATAGTACAAATAAAAATAAAAAAATAAAAAAAAACCCCAACGAGATAATTTTTAAAACTTTGTTGCTAAAGAAAAGTAGTTTAGGGTTTCAAGTGCGAAATAGTGTTTGCATTCGTTACTAAAAAGTGAAAAAATAAATATAAATGAATAAATAAAAAAGAAAAAATAAAAGCAAGACAAAAAAATGTATATAGTTTGGTAATTCTACGACAAGAAGGAGGTTTCTACGATGCCTCATGAATTCCAAGTGCATCCGTTCACAGGTATATATATTGTCTAGAAGATGACATCCTGAAACATGAGAAGATCCATGTCATCGAAACAACCCCTTTCTTTATCTTTCATCCAATGATACTTTTTAACCTTTTTCAAAAGTGCAGGACAAAAAGTTGAATAAAAAAAAAAACTCAAATGAAAAAAAGCAACTAACCTGAGGGGTTTACACATTTTTGTCTTGTGGGAATGTGACCCCAGGGAAATCTTATGGTAGCACGATTGGCTGAATACCACAATACATTACAAATAAATGATAAAGTTAACACTCACTTATATACGCTAAGCATAAAAGTTTATCTTTGAAATTTTAATTGAAAATATTACTTTGGCAAAAATAATATTTTACTTTTTTCATTTAAATTATATTTAATCACAATACGAAAAATGACAATGCCTGAGACATTTGGAATTTTCTAAGAATTCATAAAGTTTTTAGAAAATCTTTGAAAGGCTAAATTGAAAATTTTCTTTGATAAAATTACTTTTTTAAACATGACAGAAATAAATGAAAAACTATAAAGGAAAATTTTAATTGATAAAAATGTCTTATTCACACCAACAAAGTTGATTTATCAATGGAAAACTTAATTCACAAAATCTTTTGATACTTTTGTTATTTTAACATTTATTTTATTTTCATCGATAAGTTACTCTAGTAGATTGTCGTTTTGATAAAATTGATCAAAATAAAAAACTGTAAAACTAAAAGAAATAAAAATAAAAAAATGGACGTTTTTCAAATAAAACAATAGTTTTTAAAGTTGATGAAAATAAGCATTTTTTTTTGTGTTTTTTTTTTGTATTTTATAATTTATATGTGAAATGAAAATAGACAAAAAGACAAAAATAAAAAATTAAAATAGAGATATTGGATTTTGAAAATGATATATACGTTTGATTTGACCCAATGGATTTTTCAAAAATTTTAAAACGATTAATCATCGACAGGTACTATCGATTAACGAGTATAGTAGCGTCAAGGGGTGGCACCCGGTGACCCATAAATATGCTATATCATACCGTATATAATCCGTATCGGTTTGAAAGTAAAATACAAACGAATTTTGTTATATCTCTGTGGACGAGATTGGAAAGAGGATTTTTTTTTTAAATTTTATTTTCATGAAAAACAGTCGTCAAGAGCTCCTGAAATCACCTTTTAAAAAATTCATAGCTGACAAAAACTAGTAAATACCAATACATCCACTCTTCACACTATTTATTATTATTATTTTTTTTTTTTATTATCTATATTTCTTGTTATCAACACGTTGACGATAAAAGTGGAAAAAAAAAAATTTCCAAGTTATAAAAATGTCAAATTTGCAATTTATCAAAAAAACAAAAATTAAAATACATAATTAAAAGTCATGTAATGAAGTTTGAAGTTGAAGTTTTAATAAAGTAAAGTTGACAGTTTATGTGCTTTACTTTGATATAGAAAAATTAAAAAATTTTCGTGGTATTTTAATTTAGAATAAATAAGTTTTTTTTTTTTTTAATTTTTTATTTGAAGTAAAAAATTATTAATGGAAAAGATGAAAAAAATATTAAGAAATAATGAAAATATGTGTATAGTAAATTCAATTATGTTTTGTGATTGTACCACGTTTCTCATAATTGGATTGTTTGAAGAAATTTACTTTATTCTTATTTATTTTATACTGCACTCTCATCTCTGCATACAGAAATTTTTGAGTAAATATATAAGTTGTGAAATTTAAACGAAAAATATAAAACATGACATTATTTTTTAGTTATTAAATACAAAAACACCTTGAAGAAAAATATTTCAAGTTTTAGTATAAATAAAAAAAAATTTAAAATATAAATATTTATTAATAAATAAATATTACTCTATAAAAAAATTGAAATATTTTTATTAAATATAAAAATAATGAAATTTTTTACTTTAAAAAATAAAGAATGAATAAAAAAAATTTATCTTTGATAAAATTCAATAAATAAAAGATTAATAAAATGTGAATTTTTAAATTTTTTATTTACCAACAAATTTATAGGAAAATTCACAAATTTTTTTGTCACATAGCTACGGTATTATTTACGGATAGACGAAGAACCCAATGAAAAAAATTAAGTACTGTATCTGCACCCCCCTCGCCCTTAAATTGCATAAAAAAATTCCCAATACAAGTCTCACTTTTCACTCACTTTATGAAATCCTTGAATAAAAACTAAATATATTTTACAATAATACACATGACAATAATAAAAATAAATAAATAAATAACAACATCCATAAAATTACATAAAATACATACATTAATGTATGAATTTTAATAGTAAATAAATAATACAAAATAAAAAACAAACAAAGTATCAAAAAAAATATTAAAAAAGGCACAAGTCATAAATGAAAATACTTGAGTTGTAACTTGAGCTGCATACACCTGATGCAATACTGAAATATCAATTCAATTTTATTGATACATACGACTTCCTGACTCATAAAAAATAATTCATGAAATTTTATTTTCTTATGCATATAATATAAATTTCAACATTTGCCTCAATCATAACAAAAATCATTATTCTCCAATAATAAAATGAGGATATAAAAATTTTACGAGTATAAAATACAAAAGAATATAAATTACATTATTAAACATTTTTTAAAATTTTTGATATGATGAATAACTCTAAAGCAGAAGAAAATAAATATATTTACACAAAAATATATCCTTTTATTTATTGAAAAAAAAAGTAAATAAATAAACAATATTTGAAGAGTATAAAAAGGATGTTTATATATCAAGAATAAAGTGTTTAAATAAATGTTGAGTATATGTCGAGTAATTTGTAGAAAATGATATGTTTGATTAGTCTCAATATTTACTTTATCTACTTCATCTTTGTAAAAAAAAAAAGTGACAATGGTGAATAGTGGGAGATAAAATAAGAGTATGAGTAAGATGAGATGAAAGAGGGTGGTGGTTCTGTGCTTGATTCAATCTGGCCGCCAGCCAAAATACCAAAATGTTAACAGGATGAATGAATGAGAAGGAGAATATACAGGGTTAAATAACCAAGTGAGAAAGAGACAAAACAAAAAAGTGAAAAAAAAAATAATGAAAAGAATGGCACACATAGCATATAGATTCAACGAATGGCCATTGTTCGATATCTGTGCTAAAAAACCACGAATTTAATCGCTCGAATTGACCGTGAAAAATATGGTACATTTTTTTTTTTTTTTTTCCACCGTTATCACACACACACATACACGTTTTTTATTTTTCTGTGGTTGCGAATTGGATGGAATAAAAATCATACTGATAGAAAAAAATATACTATATTTTATCTCGACAATGATAAGTCTGTTATTTTCATAGAATAAATAAATATACATATAAACAGAATTAAAAAAAAAAAAAGCTCTTAAGATCTATGATTTTATTTACCAACTAAAAATATGATTATTTTATAAAATATATCATATTTTTTTATTTTTGTTTGTTTTCAAATGTAAAATAAAACAAGTGAAATAAAAAAAATTTAAAAAAAAAACCATTATTCTCAAAAAAACTATACGATAATTTTTTCTCTATTTTTTATTATCGGATAATATATGTATTTGTGCATCCTTTTGGCGATACTCATTTGACTTAATGTGTTTTTTATTCAATGACTATAAATATATAGATAAAAAGCCAAAAAAAAAAAAATAAACAAATCATGAAGATATAAATGAGAAAAAAAAAAAACATATATAGAAATGTTTTGTTGGTTGGATAGAGTTTGTGAAAGAGAAATAAAGCTAAAAGCGTGTCACACAAAAGCTTCAGGCAATGTGGCTGTGATCCAACTTTGCAATCAAGGAAGGGTCGTATCTTTGTGCACATGGGGTTGGTAGTAGTTTTGCTCACTCATGAGAAACACGATTGAGTAAAAGGTTGCATCAGACAAGAGAGAATATCTAAAGTGTGACTTTTGGCTAACCTCATCTTTATCATCGGAAATTATTTGATTTCAATAATTTACATTCAAGTCATTATAAAGTAATATTAAACTGTTATTTTTAATTATATTACATTAAATTAATAATGAGCTTTTTTTATGGTCAAAAATTTTATTTAAAAAAAATTTATATCAATTGAGAAAAATAACAATACATAATTTACTTTATCATTAAAAGACATTAATAATTTAAAATTTTTTTTTTTAATTATTAATTTTTTAGTTGATTAAGAATAAAATTTTTATATTTTTAATAATTTATTTATTATTGATTTAATGACAGCTTGAATATAGATTTTAAGTTTAAATAATTTACAAACTACCACAATTTTATAAAAAAAATTAATGTCAACATGAATATGCATATACATTTAAAGTATAAATGTATATTAGTTGAATTAAATTACCAATAGCGTGTATTAATCCATTTATTTATATAAAATATTAACGACGAAATGGCTTAAAATAACAATGACAAATTGATAATCCATTGAGATTTAGTAATTAATATAACGAAAAAAAAAAAAAAAAATCATGAAATAATTAAAAAAAATTACTGTCATGAATTTATTACTACTACAGTATATGTGGTTTTATGAATCACATGGATATGTGTAATTTTAAAAACAATTTATAATTCAAGTTGTGTGTTGAAGTTTATTTTTCATGAGTCAATAATATGATGATTAACATATGACTAAGTACATGATATTTTCTGTAGACATAACAATATTTAATCATGTCCAAAATAAATATCAAGATAATAAACAAAACTTTTGAAATTAAAACTCAACTGTGGTGAATTTATCATTTGTTAATTATCACATGAAAATTATCATGTCAATTTTCAAAACAAATATATAATGTCATATTGTAAATTAATAATTTGCATTATTATTTTACTATATTATTTTGTAAACTTTGAAAATTTGTATGCTGAAGTAATCAAGCTTCATGTAATTTGTTTATATATGTTATATAAAAAGTTTTTGACACATCAATTCAACAGCTTTCATGAAAAAATAAAAAAATTATAAAGTTATAATTTAAAAAAATAAATAAAAATTTATACAAGTTGGAAAATAATGATAGTGTTGATGTAATAAAAATAAATACACTTTGAAATAATATAATCATCATAAAGCTTGAACAAATTTAAAAAAATATTTAAATAAGAAAAAATGAGAATTTGTTTGATATAAAAATGTGGATAAAAAAAATTGGCATATTTCCAGATATAACTAAAGATTTACCGAATCTCATATACAAATTATAATTTCGCACTACTGTTCTAGATATATTCACATCCCAATGCATTAAGTTTCAGCATATTAATCTTCTCTTGTCTAGCCATTATGTTTTCATTCATCCATTTGCCATAATAACTTATGGCATTACTTTATATTTACTGTTATTTAATTTAAAATGGAAAACAAAGAAACACGTGAGAACGAAACAATCGTAGAAAAACAAAATAAAAAAAAGAACAACTCGAAGAAATTTGTTTAAATTAATATAATAAAAATAAAAAAACTTAAAATTTTGTATTTTAAAAAATGCTGAATGTAGATTTAGATGCTTCTCTTTTTATATTTTATAGATATATGTATAAAAATAAAAGAAAAAAAAAAAAAGATGTTGCCTTCCGGCTAACGATATAAAAGAGTTTTAAAAAACCAAAGTTAAGACCCGAAAAATAGATAAACATTCCATAGAAATACTTGAGACTTTATGAGAAAATTTTTTTTATAGCTTTGATATTTTATATACAAAAAATTTTTGGTATCTGGTTGAAAAAAAAATGATTGGCAATCATATTGTATTTCAGTTGTATCATTAGTGATGATCCACATGACCCAGTGTTTTTTAATTATAGAAAAAAAAAAAAGGTTTCAATAATGTCACTTGAAAAGTGAACAACGAAAAAACTTGATGAGCTTGCTGTATTATTATATTTTTAATTGAAAAAAATTTTCCAACTAGTAGTTACTGTTTCTCACGTAAATCATTATCTTCAAATATTTGTAAATTCACTGGAGAATCAACTAGTATTGCCACTTGACTTGCAAACACTCGATCGACAATAGAAAGTCAATATCCGAGTTGCCACAATCAGTTAGTACTTGAAAAAAATCAGACAAGAACAACAATAAAGGCAAATCAAAAACTACAGGAAAAAAAATTTAATAAAAGTAGGAAAAATAAAATACTATCAACAATAACAAGTTGTAAGTATACTTAAAATAAAATACAAGATAAGAAATAAATTGAAGATATTCGTAAAAACAAGAGCAGTATATATGTATAAGAAAAAAAAAAAAAATAGTCGTCTCAAGGGGATCACTGACAGGAAAAAAAAAAATAATAATAATATAATAATAAAACTCTACTGAGTGTAAACTTAATTTAAAAGTCAAGTCAAATGTTTGTAAAATATAAATAAAAGTAAGCAAGCAAAAAATGTTTAAAGTTGGAGGTGGCACTTGTGGGGACGTAGAAAAATAAAAAATTTAGGTTGAGGGGAGATAATTTCTTAGTTTTTATTACTTACAATAGAACAAACGAGCCAAAAGCAACCGAAAAAAAAATATATATAGATGAATGAAGAAAAAATGGCAATGAAAAGCACTCAAGTATGAAAAAAAAAAAATATACGAAAGTAAAAAGGCTCAACGAATCCCATCAGACATCATGTGACGGTGGTCTTTTACTGTGCTCATGGGGATAAACAAAAACGATACAGAAAAAAGTTTTCAAAAAAAATGAAAAATACCAAAGAAAAAAAAAAAAAGTAAATATTTAAAATTGAGAAATTAGAAAAAACGTAACGAAAACAATAAATTATTATCTCCAATGAAAAATAACAAAATAAAAAAAACAAAAAGAAACAATTTAAAAAATTAGACAATTAATTACAAATGATTTTTGTTTTACTAATTGGAAAAATAAGAAAAAAAGGAAGAAAAAAAAAAATGAGTGTTACATTTCTAAAGAGTTTTTTGAATTGACAACTGGCGCCGTCTAGTGTTAATTCCCCTAATCTTGATGAATTTTCTGCACGAGTTAACTTAAAGCTCAAAATAAATGGCAATAGCGCCACGACATTAAACTGAAAAACTCTTTTTCTACGTTACGATCATTGTCTCAAGTATTTTCTCGTTTATTTTATTTAAAAATTTTTTTTTTTAATTCTTATTCTTTTTTTTGTTGATAGTATACTCGTATAAATGACACTCGTGGTAAACGTTACCAGTTTTGGCGACAAGAAGTAGCAAGTAATAAATCCCAGTAGCGAATGACTTGAACCCTCTCTGTAAACGTTTTGGTCTAGTTGTTTTCTCTATGTTTGAGATGAAAATAGAGTGAGTAAGACAAAACACACAATGAAAGCTACTCGGGTGATGGAGTAAATGAGAAAGAATACTAAAATGAGAATAGAAGATAGAGAGGGTTAACCTTCCACGACGACGATTACGACTACGACGACGACGAAATATTACCTTGTTTCCAGGAAGAAGGATATCCCCGAATAATTTTGTGACATACGAGTTCACTGTTCACCATGGGAGTTTCCGTTACTAGGTTGATATCATTTGTTGGTATTGTATATGTGTAAACATACAACTATTATCCTGGTGAATGTCCCGTGGACACACCCGTCGGACAGCCAACTCAACCATAACAAATTTCAAATTATAAAAATTTATCATTTTTTTATATTTATTATTCTTCTTATTTATTATATATTTTTTCTTCAAGTCTTGACAACTTGATTAATGTTTTTTAAAGACATAGAGAGTAAAACAATATTGTTTTTTCATTTTTAAATAAATTTTTTAAAAATAATTCAAGACTATACGGGTAATGTAGAATATATTATTTGAAAAAATATTGATTTGAAAAAAGTGTAGCCATAAATTAATTATCTTTATATTAATGAGGTCTGACTAAATATTGAGTGACACTTTGATTTACATATACGATCTATTTTATGAATATCTTTATTCTTTATGGATAAATTTTATTATGATTAATATTACATTTATAGATTATTAAACTTTTTCATTTGATTAGAAATAAATAAAGAAAAACAAACTAAAGATTAATAGATAAAGAAAGAGATGATAAAATAACTTAATGTTAATTTATATAAATAATTCATCTCAATTTATATTCATTATTGAACATCAAATAAAAAACAAATAAATTCGTAAAATTCAACAACTGCCAATTCAATAAAAAGACTCTTGCAATTCAAAATACTAAGTATTTTTTTTTGTTTCTTTAATTTTAATATAAATTCATTTGGATTATAAATTTTTTAATTGAATTTTAATGTACTGGTTTGTAAAAATTTTTGATACAATGTAATAAGTTTTGGTAAATGGAAAAGCTTTTTTAGTATTTACATAACTTGTCAAATGATTTTTTCAACACTGTCATAACTTGATTATACATATAATTAACAAAATTACTACATCACAAATGTAACATACCAAGTGTACCGTGATAAATTAATTATCTTCTCTACTTGAGTGTTCTAATCTCTCTCCTTCTATTTCAATATTTATATATAAATTATAATTCAAGTCATGAAAGAAAATAGTAAAATTGATTGTATAAAATTAAATTAAAATAAGACGAAAAAATAATATTGTTAAGACAATAAAGTGGTTTATTTCTAGATTTAGATGATAAATTAAATTTCTACCATCTCACGTTTTAAAATATATACACACATTTGTATATTTTGATAAATTAGAACAACAATTTTAATCTCACCAATGCTATAAAAATTCATAAAATTCGTCACATCTTATTATAATTATATCAACATTGTTATATAAGTTTATAATTATTATTACCCCTTCTCTTGAATTGAACACTATGGCATTGCTATCTCAATTATAAATTCATTTTCAAATACACTTTCGTAAAACTTTCATCATTTCAACAGGCATAATTTATTTTAATATTATTATGCTTTATTAATTTATCAACTAATTAATAAACATACCTTATAATTGTCAAAAAAATTGTTAAATGAATAACCATTAATTTTTTTTTTATGTTTGAAATTTTATTTAGAACACGTCAATAGTCTTTCACAAAAAAAAAAAAAAATAAAAAATTTAATTTAATCACTGACACTTGGATCTCCAGTCAACAATTTCACAATGTAATTTATCGAAATAAAATTTGATGAATAACCCAAAAAATATTTTACATCCATCATATTTTTTTTTTTTAAATTAAAATAAATTAAAATAATTTTAATAAAAAAAAAAAAAAATGAATAAACAAAAAAAAAAAAACTTTAATAACTCAAATTAATTTAAATTTTTATAGAGTATTTATTATAATATTCCTGGTTTAAAATTATCATAATTTAAAAATATGTATATGGCACAAACTGAATGAGCTTTTTTTTTTTTAGGGAAAATCAACTCGAGAGACTTTGCGCGCCGAGATACGGGCGGTGACTGAAAACCTTTGGATTTTCAACTTGCAACGAACTCTCTGGTATTTTATCCTCCTCCCTCCTCCCACCCTCCCTGAACCTCCTGACAAACCATTCTGATAAACTCAAACAAGTAAACTACAAACTTACACATCATTTAAATATTTCATTAGTATTATAAAAATTCTAAATAAATTTTTAAAAATAAAAAAAATAAAAAAGTAAAATTAAAAAATTAATAATTCAATCAGCAATGTATTGAAATAATATTTAAGTGTATAGTTTTAATATATTTTATTTGGTCTGTCAAACTATTAAATTTCAATTGAATAACGTCAACAAGTAAACTGGAATATTTTATTTACTGAATGACAGAATGTCTGACTCTACGTGTACCTCTACTACTGAGGCATACATATAAATGTAAAAAATTCAAACGAAAATTTATTCAAAAATTCAAAAAGCATCGTGAATATATATATAGAGTTTGCTTGTAAATTTTGTAGACTGAATTTGATTTTACACTGGTTTAAATTTTGATACCAGACTTGGTACCAAAAATTTTCCATGTGTCAAAACTAATGCAGGTTAATGCAGTCACTAGAACAGTGAGATCAGTAAAGTACAAATTATTCTATAAAATAACTTGCACTAATATATATACAAATTTATATAAATTTGTATATAAATTTACCATTTAATACATTATTTTATTTACTTTTTGGATAATTTTTGTTCATTGAAATTTTCAATTTTATATAGTTTGTTAATTGTATACTCGTTTTATTGTGAATAGTTTGTAAACGTTAATACAAAATAAGCATCATTTTGAATAATATATGTCGGTTAATTATTTTAGAAAATTTGTATGTTCTGTAAATGAAGTTTGTCCTTATCAAAAAAGTTACATTCAATTACAGGGTATATCAAACTACGTCACTTTTAACTACCTTGAATTGTACTTCAAACTTTTATACTTAAAATTTAATAACGATAAATTTTTTAAACAAAAAAAAAATTATATACTTTGAAAAAAAATTAAGTTTTTTTTTAAATAATTCAAATATAATCCCAAAATTTAATCAATTTGAATTTTTTTTCTATTTTGTAACTTGGAATTTTATTTACTCGTGCGTATTAAATTGTCATTTTTTTGTATGCGATATATACAACTTATTTTACTATTTATTAACTTTGTTTTTTCTCGCTGAATTCCACTATTAACATTTTTTTTATTTTGAATAAAAATATGTACAAAAAAAAAAAACCATTTTCATAATAATAAATCACTGTCCGAATCCACTCCAATGTGGCTAATTTCCAACTCACTCTGTTACCTATTTTTTATCATTGAACTTAACCAGAAAATTCATCTTTTTAAAATGAAAATATAACGAAAAAAAAAAATACTAAAAAATCATACTCATAACGACGATGAAAATAAAAAAAAATAAAAAATGAAAATAAAGTTTGTTATAGACAGGAAACTTGACGGGTTGTTTTTTTTTCCTTTTTGTTTATTTCAAAAGAAATGTCACTTATCATTTGTAACGTGAAACGACATTTCAGTGGTCAAACACGTTGAAGTGAGTTTTCAATATAAAAAAAAAAGTAAAAATATATAAATAAACACAATAGAAATTGTATTTTAACGAACAAATGAGATAAAAAAAAATAAAAAAAAAATATGCAACAAAAAGTCAAGTACTGTCTATAAGAGTTATGTATAGAAAAACTTTGAGAGGTATGAGCTAGTACAAAGAGGTCACCACTAGAAGATGGACCCTAAAAGTAAAAAGTCGACAAAGCTAGTGATCTGAGCCCAGCCCAATTGAATGTGATCCCACAAGCGTTTTCCAATTGGGAACAACTTTAAATCAGTTTTTTTTTTTAAATTTTTTTTTTCCTTAGCTACATGCATTGTTCTATTATAAAAAAAAAAAATTTATAAATAATACACTGTGCACAGCCCATAATAATTATTCCATTAAAATACTATAATTTTTTTAATGATAATAATAACTTCAACAACATTATTCACATACTTTCTCATCATCAAAAGTTGAACATGGTATTTTATTGAATTACAGTGAAGAATTTATTATGGATAATATAAAAGTTAAAAATAATTATATAATAACTAAATAATTATATAGCTTGCTGGGTATGAAAAAAAAATGAATTTATTTCTGGCATCCCTTCAGATAGTTATAATTTCCGAGTTTACGAATCTATATTTTTTTTTTAACGATGAAATAAAACTCAAGTTTTTATATTTAGGTTTATTTAATCCAATCAAAAAATGGAAAATTTTTTTTATGTAAAAAAATTAATTAATATTATACATTTGAGAAAACGTAAGTTTAAACCATATTAAAATTTTAGATAAAATATTTTTTAACAAAATAATTTGGTCATCTAAAAATAAAATAGATCTAAAAAATTTCTAAACTTACCCAGTTGATGATGAAAATTTCAGATTGATGTTGTCAGCGCTTGCCCGATTAAAATACCGGAACAATAATTAAAAATACATTTATAATACTAAATTTTATTATTTAATTTTATATATAAATAAAAAAACAATAAAAGTTGAATTATAAAAGAATGATTGCTTGTCAAACTTAACAAAAGAAAATGTGAGAAAAAAAAAAATTATTATTTCAAGATTCAAGAAGCCGACATACGATCAACGTCTGAATTTTTATATCTTCTATTTATTTTTCTTGAAATAAATTTTCATTTGGATTGATGTGATGGTTAGATTAATAAAATGAATATATTTATAAAATTAATCTATAAATAAATAGTGTTCAATATGTTCCAAGTCCATGATGAATCATTTAATATAAATCTAGAATTTATATATAAGTTGATCGTTAAATTTATTCGAAGCTTTTTTTCTGCTAATCAAATTTTAATATATAGGTATAGATCGATACAATATATCAATGGTTTATTTTACACAATAGTTTAGCTTGGATAAGATGCAAATTAATGTCAACTAATACAAGATGTTTTTATAAGAAAAATTATTTTATATACTTAAATATTGAACCACCTCAAAACTTATATCAAACTCTAATAAAATATTGTATTTTTTCTATTTCTGACAACGTGTTATTTTCATTTGAAATATTTTGTAATATTTTTATTTTGTATTCCGAGTACAAGGCTGTACATATACCTTTATAGATTGTCACTTTTCTATCATCCATTGAATTTCTTATGCACTTAAATTCAAAGTGCATCTTTGGTTCAAATCGAAGTTGCCGTAGGGCAAATGTGGAGTTCATGACACACACCCATATATAAAAAAAAATCACACACAGACTCAAGCAAACTTGGAAAAAAAGTCAAGGGAAATAAAAAAAAAAAATATATATAAAAAAAAAGAGAACCTCAAAAAGGAAAAATCAAGAGAGTGGGATAAAGCTCGGATTTTCGCTTCGAAGAAAAGGCACACTACCAATAACTAAAAAAAAAAAATAAAAGTCATTGGGCTCACTCTATTCGGGAAGCTTTGGCATTCGCCTTTTTCCACCACACATATCTTCATTTTCTATTATATTTTTTTTTCTTTCTTCTGATTTTTCATCTCACTTGTAATCCTTTTTTTTTCCTTTCTTTACTTGGTCCACTCTTTTTTTTTTTTTTTTTTTTTCCAGGATATATATAAGTGTGTATATAAATTTCTTGCTTTTGGTCTCTTCTGTCGTCTCTTCTTACTCACTTCCAACTCGTACGTGTGTAGCATTTTTAGATAAAAATACAGATCTTTATCCTTATTCAACCCTAAAATGCACCTTTCATTGTTGGACATAGAACAACGTGTCTAAACTAATTTCTACGTTATCTTGAATCTTGCTATTCTGTATTTTAATTTATATATAATATTTATAATGTAATTATTCATTAATATCAAAGTATTATATTAATTATAGAATTTAATTTTAATTATTTGTTTTTTAGATTTTATATTTTGCACTGACTTCTAGATCGTTTGTTTAAAAATAACGAACCAAGATCAAATTTGTTGAAAAATATATTTCCAAACTCAAGGATTGTGACTCTATAATTATATTACTAAAATTATTTTTATTTTTTTCTGATTTATTTGGTTGAAATAAAATTTTTAAATTTATAGTGATAAAGTTTTCACCGATTGTTGAGGTTTATCATGAAAATTAAAAATTGATAAACATCTGGATTTGTTTGTGCCGAATGTCCAAAAATTTTTAAAACTTTTGAATCAACATATTTACTGTAAAAAATAGTAGACATTTTCTGTCAACTGAAACTTGTTTATGAGCAATATTCACTGAACAACTTTTAACCCAAAAATATACAACTTTTTACTCAATTGAAATTTATAATCAAAAAACAAAATAAAAATAATAATAAAGTAAACAAAAACAATTTTTTTTTATTTTTTTGTTTTTGAAATAAACAATTTTTTTGATTTTTAAAAAATGATAAAAAAAAAAACTTGAAACACTTAATAAATATTTTGATAGTCTTTGTTATTTATTATTTTTTTTAGCACGTATTAATATCTAATTAATATAAAATTTGATTATAATTTTTTTTCTCTTTTTTTTCATCAAATAAATAGTGTGTTTACCAAAGTTGTCTCGGCCAATTCAAGTGTTAATACCAGCAAGTCCTGACGATAAAATATTTTCTTAGTCATTGACATTGACCAAAAATTTTTCCAATTTCTCCATGTATTGTAGTTTATCGATCACCGGTTAATAAAAACCTTTCCACAAAAAAAAAAAAAAAAAAAACAGGCGTATAAAAAAAAATATATAACATTCAATAAATTACATTTGATTTTTTCATTTCGTCAATAGTTATTAATCATTTTCTTTACGACAATTAACTTGTTTACTATAATAATTTTTCCAAGCTATAATTTTTCTTTTGTTATTTGTATTTTTTATATTTTGAAAGCTGATAAATAGTCTGGGTACAGACACAAAGATTATACGAGCAGATATTTGGTACAGTCAGTGACAGACAACACGCTTTCCAACTGATGAATATTCATGTTTTCAAAATGGTTAAGTATCCCAAACTACATGGCATACAGAATACATGATACACTTTACTAAACTTTTATTTTTTTTTTTTATTTTTGAGCTTTTTACTTTTGTGTACAGTAAATACTTGACAAATTATATTTCATGAATATTAAAAATAATTGTCAATTTTCTTGCTGATTAAGACTTTTTTTTTTTTTTATATAAAATGATGATACTCATCAAAGTCAAGTAAACATAAAAAATAAAATAGTCAAAAGCTACACTTGATTTTTATTTTTTATTATATTTTTTAACATGGTATTTTTAAATGTAATATCTAGGTTAATTTTAGACTGATCACACATTTGCAATTCCAATGAAAATAGATAGTTGAGTGTTTGGAGTTTTATAAAATCGATAATGCCATGGTTAAACACTTGAAATTTAATGACAACGTCAAAAATCTATTTTAAAAACAAATGTATTTTTCTATAATTTATTTTATCACTCTAATTTATTCTTACTTTGATGAATATAATTTTTTTCAAACTAATAAACAAGTATTGATATATAATCATCGTTTTTTATTGATTGACATGTAAAAGACATATCATATATGATAAAGAATTTTTAATCAGTGTCATGATATACTAAAAATCACAATATAAAAAATATAAAATAAAAAAATCCGTGATACAATTGATGGCATGCGTTGGATGTTTCGTGGATTCATAAAAGAAATGGTTGACTACGTGCTTGAATAAATATCGATCGACGATGAAGACACAACCAGAGTTGGACAAAATTCCACACGAGTATAACTCGGAATGTGTAATTAAAAATTCCTCAAAGTTGAATGAAAAAAAAAAAAAAATACTTGGAATAATAATACAAAAAGGAAAAAAAACAATTTCAATTGTTCGTGATCTAGCAGCATGTGCTACTACATATTTTTTCTTTCCGTTGCTCTTTTTCTTTAAAAAAAAAAATAGAATACATAAATAAAAAAAAACTCGTGGATCTCCATTATCATACATCATTTTTTTACAAGCCTGACAATTACAAACTGCCTCAAGTTAAAAAATATAAAATAGAAAATAATTGAGTAATTGATTAAATTTAAACTAAAGAAAAATAAATTTAAATATAAATTATCAAGAATCAATTAATTCAATAATAAATGTCGAATATAATTTTGAATAGAATGAATACGAGAAATTTCAACAATCGGATTACTTGATGGTGTAATCCGAATTTAGGATAGCAGGTGTAGTGAATTTGATCCTTTCGATTTTATCAAAATAGATAAATAGAATTTGCTGGTTAATTTAGAATAGGCCAAAGGGTATATATAAAATGTATAGATGAGACATGAGAGTAATGTGGGTTTGTTGTTAAAGAAGAGGGAGAGATAGAATTGCTGAAGCAGCAAAACGATGCTTTTCACAAATGCAAGTTGTGAAAAAGGGTAGTGCATTAAGAATGTCAAATGCATATACTCATACTTCACACTTCATTTTAAACAACGACAACATCTATTCGACCGAAACACAAAACTTTCAGTTAATTTATATTTCATATAATACTATTCAAAACAAAACTATTCAACCTTGTAAGTTAAACAGCTTGAGATGTTTTCCCACTTGATGATATATTTTATATTTGTATATAAATATATACCTGTATATATTGTTAGTAATTTAATGATTTAAAATATCATATAACATTAATTTATCATACTTAAAATACAATGTATCTCACTTGTATTTTGACATTAATCTTGATTTATTAATTTATACAAAAACACAATAACTAGTTTTACTAATTAAAAAATAAAATTAATAATACGATTAAATATGTTTTTTAATATTAAAAAAAAAAACAAGTTATATTGCAACACATAAATTGTTGGCGAATAAAAGCCATAAAATTCAAGCATTTATTTCAAGTTAACGATAAACTTTTTAGGGTACTTAAATTCAACAAATTACTCTATTATTTGCATAATTGTTGAGTCGATGTTATATGGTCAAATTTAAGTGGTATATTTTGAGTAATATTGAGATTGAAAGCTGTTGAGAATAAAATTAAGAGAGAGAAAATGAGGATTATAGTTGAAGGGTAGAGTTAATATTCTATCGGGAGTATTTTGTAAATTGCTGAGTATTAACATGGACCACCTCAGATCATTTACTTTGGTTGACCGAATTACCACACTCTCAACTTTGACAAGTAGCTCAAATGTGGTGCTGCTAATATGTTTAGACGTTTTTACTAAAACTTAATAATCTCAGCTCAGTCTTGCGCGCTCACTTGAGCATTACAATAAATTACAAACTGAATAAATGAAATAATAATAATAAATAATAAAAGAATAAAAATAAAATAGTTATATAAATTAAAAATATATCATTGATTTGGTTTAAATTTCATAGCGAATAATTGTGGAGGATTAAAAAAAAAAAAAAGAAGGAAAGAGGGTAAAATAATATGTCCATGTAGGTTAATTATCCGTCACACGATTTATATATGATAAATAAAATTTGAAATAGTCATGTTGACCTGTGGTTCATGTATACAAGTTTGTAAAATTCAGACAAAAATTATTTACCCCGCAAGGTAAATAAAGGTGTGCATTGCTATATGCAAAATTTAACTAGGAAAAAAAATAAAATAAAATTCATAGAAAAAAAAAAATAAATATACTATATTCTCTCGTAATCTATTACAAACAATGTAGACTGACAAAATTTAAATCAAAATAAAAATTCAAAATAATATTTGAATAATATAAATATTAAATTTTGAAAGTTTTAGGTCAAATATAATTTTTTAAAATATTAAAATTTCTACTTGATAAGTCTGTTGAATGAATAAATATTTTCTTGAATTTCAATCAGAACGTGTAAAAAATCTAATGATTTGAAAAAATGAAAAAAAATAGTTACAACAAAAAATTTTAGTGAATATATTCACCGGAGATTTTTGTGAGTTTTTTTTTTGCTATTTCAGGAAGAAGGAGGAAGGCATCTTTTCAAGCAAAAAGAAAAGCATTAAAATAAAAAAAAAAAAAATAAACAAGATGGACTCAGGGGTTAATGCACATTTCGTATTCCAATGCAACAATGTGGCAACATACCAATTAGCCGTTTTGCATGGTGACTCGTGTGTTGGCTGGTGTCGGGTTAACGTACCTTTATTTTATACATTTCATTGTGAATATAAACAAACGTCGTCGTAGAAAAAATTCTTATTTTTATAAAGAAAAAAATAATCCATGTGGATGCGTTGACATGAGTCTTGTTACATAAAAAAAATTACGAGAGTCATAAATAAATAATTAATTTTAATTGAAATAAAATACGTTAAATCTAAAGTCGCTTATATGTATAGAAAAATTTCCACTTGAATTTTTTTTTAAATTTTTTTCTACTTATTTCGTTATTAACGACGTGTCACTAATTTTAATAGAAATAATATTTTAACCTTATATAAACATAAATTCCAATATAAATAATTTTTTTTTTTTATTTTGACTTTTTACCCTCATTTCTTTTCAAATTCGATTCCGTTTAAATTAGATATTTTTCGACAGGATGTGTCTTCAAGGCTTCACAATATATATTTAAGCATTGTTTAACCAATGTGCTTGTTATCTCTCGAGTAAACTACAACAAAAAGATGAATACCGAACATTCAACTCTACTGTGATAATTTGACACTCAACATTTTCGACAAGTCATGTTCTATAAACTCATTGATATTTAAGTATTTTTTTTCAATTCAAAAATATATAATTAAATATATTTATAAATAAAATTTAACTGTAATTATAGTTCATGTTTTTTTATTTTGACTTTTTTTTTTTTTTTGCATATAAAATTTCGAGTTACATAATAGCATGTGTATAGCTTTTGTTGGTGTAAATAATGTTACATTATACTGACGTATAAAGTTTCCTTAATTATCTTTTTTTTTTCTTTTTTTTTGTTATTATTATTTTGGTTATTATTATTTTTATTTTTCATGATAATACATTTATAAATTTCTTTGATAATCATAGGGGCAGAAGAGACCAGAGGGTTATTTTCTCTATCACTAATGTATTCACTTATAAAAGCAAGAAGCTTGTTTTGTCAGTTGTCTTATTTTTATTTATTTTATTTATCTTTTTTTTTTTTACCCTATTTTATATATAATTTCTTCATGTTAATTCTACCGCATTATTCCACTCTTTAGCACAAATGAATAAGTACACACACACACACTTTTTTTTTTTTTTTCTATTAAAGATATAAATGAAAATAAAAATGTACATTTATTATTTAAAAAATTAATTTGATTTATAAAATTTTATGGTTTTAAAATAATTTTGAATTTTCTAAAATAAAGATCATATTTAGTTTATTTTTTTATTTTTTTTTTCCTTAAAAAATTGATATAGTTGTTATCAATTAAAAAATTTTTTGTTATTACGTTATAAATTTTAATGCTGAATAAAAATAAAATGTCAAGTGAATGGCTTCATTGCATCCAATGAGAAAAATAAAATGAGTCACGTTTATGTTTATGATTGAAAATAAAATTAAAATAAAAAATTTTTTTTTAAATTCTGAATGTTAACTTTAGAAATTTATTTTTCCCTTTATAAATTATAATTAATTTTCTTTTGTTATTAGTTTGGGAGAAGACATGGTTGAGCGATTAAAATTGAAATTAAAATTAAAACGACTGGATCAATGGAAAATTAAAATCCATCATATCTTGACATATTGCAATGAAAAGTATAATTAAATTTTATTTTGTCATAATAAATTCACCGTTTGCTAATTTACTAGTTTGATAAAGTCCAGACATATTATTTTTCCAAATATTTATAAAGAGTTTATTAATCAATTAAACCATAATTTAAAATTTTCAACTCAATAACATTTTAAATATATTGTATAAAACAGGGTCAAACTGATGAACAAGAAGATCCAGCCATTATCAGTGATAACTGTACCACCTGGAGATGATAACACTGACATCGATTGTGGGTAAATTCGAATGACAGTGAATGTCGGTAATAATTTTTATTTAAAAATTACTTTTGTTTATGAAAAATTATTATATTAATAAATTATAATAAATAATTGGATTTACTTTTAACATATTTCTATTGTTTGCATTTTGATGTTAAGTCAATTTATAATTATTTATTGTATTGATTTTATAATATTTGTCCACTTTTTCTCTTAATTCAATCACTATGGTGAATTAATAAAGACTACCATGCAATGAAGAAAAAAATAATATGAAGTCATAATGCTTTTTCCTAAATGTCTTATCAAACGAATATTTAGAAAAAATAATAGTGTTCTATCATTGAAATTTTGAAAACGTTGAATTCGATAATAAATTTGCTAAGCTTATCGATTGCGACCCATAGAATGAAATAGAATTTGAATGAGTTGTCAGAACGGTGCTCTCGTCGACCGAGGATTGCGGACTGACTTCAGTTGCCACCTATGGAAAAATAACGCAACGAAAGTAAACGAGGATTTTACTATTTTCTCCACTACAAATTTAGGGTTGAGCGATGTATTGATATTATTGAAAAAATAATAAAAATATCGATAGTTTTTGAATGGATTTTTTTTTTTTCGTCCACAATAATTACAGTTACCCAGTATTATTTCTTGACTGTTTATATCTCTTTACATGATTCAGGAATATGTGTTCATTTTTCAATTAATTGTGTTAAAATAATATTAATTATTTTAAATTTCATGAGATATTTTTTTATTAGATATTTTTTAATAAAAAAAAGTCAAAAACATTTTTTTGCATGTTGTGCACACCAAGCTGGTGTCATAGCATCAGCATGAATTCCATATTTTTCAAGACGTTCACGATGGGCTTGTAATCGTGGTTCAGCATCGCCAGTTGTCATTGTACTAGCTGGATTTGACCAAAGTCTTTCCCCAACAGCTGCTGCACGTGGCCATACACGTGAATCAAGTCCACCCTCATTGACATATTCACCCCACATACATACTTCACCACCAAGTACACCTTCCTAAAATTAAATAAATAATAAACTACTCTATCAAAGCTATAATCAAAAATAACAAAACAACAACAACTTACACTTTTTGGTATTCTATTTTGATATGCATCTCTCCAAGAATGATACTTAGTTACTCCCCAAAATCCATGATCCAAATACCAAGCATCTTTCGTTGATATTATTAATTTATATCCTTTATTTAAAAGTTCATTTGGAACTGTTGATGATGACTCAAGCCATGTTTGAATAACAAATCGTGATTTATTTAAATATTTATCAATGACATCGGGTAATGTTAAACCAGAGCTCCATATTATAACACTGTCATTATTTTTTTTTAAATCATCAATTATTCCTAATTGTTTACTATGAAACTCAGACCATAATTTAAAAAAATCATCAGTTGTTGTGCCCATCCCACGAGCTTTCATTTCTGTGACAATTTCTTCAGTTGAATTCCAACATGGTAAATAAACCTATCAACAAAATCAAAAAAACAAATTTTAATTTATACTTTTTGTTTATATTAATTTTCATTATTATATCCTATATCAAATTACTTCATCACCACCTAGATGTAGAATACTGTCGTTTCCCATAATTGATAGAACATCATTATATATATCTTTTAGAACATCAAATGTATTTTCATTGACTGGATTTAGTTGCCCACATGGTGGCTGTATACAATATTTTCTCCAGGGTTCTTTATCAACACAAACAGCAAGATTACCAAGACCTTCTGTGGGACCCCATTGCCATCCTGATCCAGCATGTGATGGTGTATCAATTTCAATAATTATTCTTACACCTCTGTGTTTTGCATGCAGCTTTATTTTTTCAATCTCTTCAGGGCTGTATGTCATTTCTTGTGAGTAAGCACCAAATCTAATCATTAAGAAAAATTATTTTTTATTTATATTATTACTATCATTGTATAAATATTATATTTACATGGACATTAATGGTTGACTTTGTAATTTTAATGGAAAACTTTGTGTATCAGTTGCATGCCAATGAAGTACATTCATTTTAGTTGATCCAAGACCATCAATTGTTCGTAATATTGCATCAACTGGTAGATAATTTCTTGCTGTATCAATGAGTAATCCACGATGTGTAAACATTGGTTTATCTTGTATTTTAGCATTATCAATAACTACTAATTCAATTAAATTATTTGAATTTATTGATGGTGCAAATAATTGTGATAATGTTTCTAATGCATGACGTGCACCATAAATTGTTTGTGAATTTATAAATATTCTTACTTTTGTATCTGAAATAAAATTTATCATTTTATAAATCTTATCAATTGATAAATGCATTTCATTTATCATTAATTTACCTTTTGTTGATATTTCTAGATTATAATCTTCTCGTGTATTCCAATTTAAATCATGACAATTATTTTCAACTTTTATATTTATTATTATTGAATAATTACCATTTTCACAATTTAATAATCCACAATTTTTTTTAATATTATTTTTAAAAATTTCTAGTATTTTATATAAATATGGCTTTATTGATAAATCAGATTTATCAATATTCGAATTTATTTTATCAATATTTATTGATATCAACTGTAAATAATTACAATCTTTTAATTATTTTTATTACATAATTATTTAAATTAAAATTTTCCATACAATTTATATTTTATTAAACTTACTTTTTTTCCAATGCTGAAAATACCAGTTGGTATTGGCCAAAGACCTCCAACAGATCCACAAACCAAACGACATGATTCCAGGGTTGTAAATTGTTCATTACTATTCAATTGTGTTGAATTATTAAATTTACTTGGAACATTTATTCGTT
The DNA here is from genome assembly GCF_014905175.1 of Aphidius gifuensis. NCBI lineage: Eukaryota > Metazoa > Arthropoda > Insecta > Hymenoptera > Braconidae > Aphidius > Aphidius gifuensis. The sequence continues at coordinate 19,637,575 of NC_057792.1, forward strand.
GACATTGTTCATCAAAACACTCGAATTTCCTTACAAAACTGTTGAATAAAATTATATAATTATTTTGATATATTATCTAGCAAATAAATCCAACTGATGAGATAATAATAAAAATAAATATAATTATACTGTTGATTCTGTAAATTACAAACTTCAAGGTCTTAATAATTATTTTTTTATTTTCATTGGACTCTGTTATTATTATGAATGGTATTTTTTTATACAACCGCAAAATTATATTTTTCTAACATTATTGTTTTGATTATATTATTACTATTATTTTTTTTAATTATAAACTCACCTGTTTTGATGACTTCTCGAAGCAGTTAACAGTAGAAAAAACCAAAAAATAGTAAACATCATTTTATATCTACATTAATTTAAAAAAAAACATAAAACAATTAAAAATATATATTATAGTAAAATAAAATTAAAGGGAGCTTTTTTCGTAGTAATTAAACTACAAGTATTGTTTGATGAATGAATGAATGAATAAAGATGAATTAATCAGCACGATTTTGAGAAAAGAAAAAAAATAAACAAAAAACTAATTGTCGGATTTCAGAATAGAGGAATCAAATTGATCTGGGAGTTTTATTAATTTCAATTGAACATGGAAATCAAAGTTCATCGTACCACAAACTTTAACCGCTTCACTGTGAAGCAAACACTATTGTCATTAAAATACATATATATAAAATATTTTATGTATATATAAATCTCCAGTGTGTAGAAAGGGTCATCCCCACTATTTGTATATAAACTTGGTCAACTCGCATTTACATTAGTACTCACTGATAAACTATAGAACGAATAATATATAAATGATAACACAATATCATTTACATATTTTTAAAAATAATAATACAAGTATATTCACTTGGTTATTTTATTTATTTTATTTGAAAAAAAATTTAAAACTAAATTATCTCTTTGTAAATTTTTATACAAATAATTCATACTCATTTATATTATATGTTGTTATTTATTTATCAGCTTACCTTAAATAATTTTACTAGTTTTATTTAAGAAAAAAAAAGCATAGTTTAAATTAATTAATAACTATTTGTTTAGTTTTTTATAAAATTAATTTTTTTTTTTTAATTTCATTATGTGTATAAATTGAAGAATAATTAAATTAGTTTTCTAATGATAATTATTGTTAACTATATTTTTTAATTTGCAGTTCAGCAAGTTGAATTTATAAAATAAAATTTAAACTGGCTTAGCGAACAGTCGACCTTGCCGGTCTCGACTCTCGCGAGAACTGAACTTGAAGGTTCCATGAGTAACTCGTAACCCCTTGCATGGTTTTTTTTTTTTTTTTATTATTATTTTTATCACTAATCTTTGTATTACCCTTCTTCGACTCCCGACATTCACCAACTTTTTTTTTTTAATAGTTACCCAGTGTGTGGTTGAACCGGTTGGTTTTTCCTTTTTTTTTATTTTTACTTTTATATTTTCGTAGTTTATTTTTATTATTTTAAAACTCTGTGGGAGAAATGACACTGAACAATACTAAATTTCATTATTTAAAATTTCGATATATAAAGAAATTCGAATTTCGAAAGAAAAAAAAAGTAAAAAAATATTATCGTAATGTTATATTTCATTTGATTAAAAATATCAATCGATTAAAAAAATATCAATCGATCAGTAAACAAAAAGAAAGTCAATTTTCAATTATCTGATTTGAGACAGCGTATTTCATGTGAGACCTTGAATTATTTAATCGTTGTTTTATTTCTTTAAATTTTATTTTTAAAACAATGCGATAAAAGTATTTCTGCCAATATTTTATAGACAAACGATTTTGTTAATTTAAAAAATAGTTATTTAAAAAAAACAATAGTTTTACTCAGGAATATTTTTAAAATTTGAATTTTATAAATTTTCATTGACACTGCATCAACTGCTAATTTAGTCAATTATTATCTCGTAAATAATGAGCTCGTATCATCTTCACACTTTATACGTCAAATTATCAACTTTCAGAATCATTCAAACTGCCTCAAGTCCTCTTTTTTCGATTAACTAATATAGAAATGACAAAAAAAAAAAAAATTCCTTCTTATTAATTGTTATTATTTATTTTCGTTTTTTTTCTACCAATTCTATTAAATTGTGATATATGTTTACGAGATTATGATTTTTTTTTTTTTTTTGATATTTACATGAGCATTAAATTTGAAAGATAAATCTTCAATAATTAATATAATTTTATAATCAATAAATAATAAAATAATATGAATAAAAAATCAAAATATATATATTATGTTATAAAATAAAAAAAAGAGAATACAAATTAAATTAATTGGCGATTAGTTATTTCTGTTTCCATTGAGAGTAACATCTAGAGGTTCATCCATATTTTTTGGACTTAAATCATGACGTGAATCATTTGGAATATGATGATACATATGTGGTATTTGCGGATGACGAGTTGGTTGTGGTGTTTTTATTGTTAAATCCATTTCAGATTCTTGAGGTCTATCATGAGCTCCAAGTTCAACATCAACACTTGACGGACTTGAACTTCTTGAGGGTGATCCACATCCACATTTAACACGTTCTGGTGATTTTTCACAAATCATTGGATATCTAAATCAATTATTTACTTAATTATCATCAAAATAAATATTAAAAAATTTAATTTTATACCTAATTTATAAATTTATTTGTCAATTACGTATATTTTTTTGTATTAAAATTATTAGAACTATATCTTTTTTTTCAATTTTTATACAACTTACCCATGAGGTGAAAAAATTCTGTAATCTCTGCAAGCATTTTGAGCAGAATTATCTGATACATTATCTGGTGATTCTGTTGATAATTGTGCTGGTGAAAGACCAGTTGTTGATGATGGTGGTGGTGGTGGTTGCTGTTGTGGTACTGGTGGTGGCGATGAATCTGATCTTTCGGTACCACTACCTGGTGGTGGTCTTAATAAAAGTGGTGCTGTATTACCAAGACCAAGACAACGCATTCTCCATGCATCTTGAAGTAATTGTAAACGTGCTTGTTTACGCCACTTTGCACGACGATTTTGAAACCATACCTATTATAATTTTAATTATTAAGTTTCCGATACTTTTTTTGTTATTTTGTAATTTTTTTATTATACCTGAACACGAGCTTCTGATAGAGAAATTCTCAATGCAACTTCTTCACGAAGAAATACATCGGGATAATGAGTTTTTTGAAATAATGATTCAAGTTCTTGAAGTTGTTGGGGTGTAAATGTCGTACGATTTCGTCTCTGCGTCCATGTAAATTAATTTACAAAAAAATATTAAAATTAATTGATTGAAATATTAACACTTTAATAGAAAAAAAAAATTATTTTTCACTTAATTATATGTTGTATTTTTTTGTTGTGAGGAATTAAGGGTAGATTAAAAAATTAAAATAGAAACCTACACTGACCTGACGACGTCGACCGAACATGTACTCGGTAAGAAGATCGGCCTGTGGTCCCAATGGTGATAAATAAGGTCCAGCCATTTAAAACTTTATTTTAAAAATCACTCACGAATATAACTTGGTAAATAAAATTAATTCAAAAAATTAATAACATTTAAATCCAAATGAATCTTGCAATATTAATTTGCTCGTTTTTTTTTTTTGTTATCTTTTTTAAAAACACTTGCTTTTGTATTATTTTAATAACAATGTAATTATTTTTTAAAACTTTATTAAAATATTATTTTATTTTTATTAAATATATATTTCACTTGATTCCATCATTAGTTTATATGATTTTTAAAACTCTGTATCATGTCGGTCAGAGAGTTGACGAGTGACTGAACGAAATATGCAACCCTTAGTTTGTTAGCACAGCAACCCTCTTGTTGAGAAAGGGATGTTTAAAAATTGCGCATGATCTCATTGGCTGATGGTAAAATTGGGGCGTTTCTTTATAAAATACACACCCTTAAATATAAACTGCATAACGAAGGAGATAAAGATGAAGAATATTATATGTGATATACCACGAGAAAAAAATTAAATAAAATTTAGGCTAAAGGATTGGATCAACCACCGCGATCATCATCATTATCATCATCATAATCATCAAATATACATAAATATATCTGTGGCAATAAGTGACCTTTATTTAATTCAATTTATATTGTTATTATTTTCTTGCAATAATATTATTATTTCATTTTTTAACTATTCCAAAAAATAAATACCTGCATGACAAATAAAAAATATAAAATACAATTATTTTCATAAATTAAATACACAATTTTTAAATCAATGCATAATAATATCAAATAAACAATAAAAATATAAATTTGTTAATCTTTAAATAAATACAAAATATTTATTATTATTATTATTATTATTTAAAAAAAAAAACAAGTCAAAGAAAAATTAATTTTTATTTAATCATTTTTTTATGATTAAATGCAACGAAATATATTACTTGACAGACAGTACATTGTGTTCAAATAAAATAAATGAAAAAGAGACAAGTACAAGAAAGAATTTAAAAAAAAAAAGAAAAACAAAATATATATGAAAAGAAATTAAAAAATCAAAACAATAGTCAAATAAATATCGTCGCATTTTGCATTATGCTTCGTTCCCCTTTCCACATTGGCAAAAGAAAAAAAAAAAAAGCAAGTTGCGGGGGTTAGACAGAGGGATGGAAAAAAAAAAAATTGTAAAAAGAACGAAAAATGTCGTGGCAGCGGGAGGGAAAAAAGTAAGAGGGTTGGGAGGCCAGTAAAGGGCGGAAGGGAGGGATAGGGTGGGTAAGCACAACGCAATCTTTTTAATTATGAAAACGCGGCTTTGTATTTCATGTTTGTTTTGTTGTCAGCGCGCTACTCTATTCGGCATTTTTTTTTTTTTTTTATATATTTTTTTAGTGGTGAGGGTGGTTGATGGGTCAGGGGCGGAGGGAAAATACTGATAGTACCCAAGAGAGAAAAAGAGATAGATAAAAACAGTAGGCTGAATAAGGGTGGTAGATGAGATTGTGTATGAGGAGGAAAAAGAGGAGGGTTGAGAGGGAGAGATAGAGCAAGGGGGGTGGTTGAGCCAGGGTGAGATTGCTTTAGTAATGAATTACATGGCTTGAGGCTATGTGCCTCTGTCTGATGCTTTCCGACCACCACCACCACCACCACCACTAACATTTCTTGCTGGACCAGTTTCCCTTTTTTTTTTTTTTTTTATTTTTTTACCTCCCCTATAATTTTTTTATATTATTTTATATTTATTTTATTTTTCATTAAAAAATGCATTATTCTTTTATATATAAAATATGAAATGTACTTATATATATTTTTTTACATGGTTTAATAACGCTTAGCCAGTTTTATTTTTTTGTTTTAATTTCTTTCTTAAAATATTTAATTTGTTGATTTACTTTTCTTTTCAATTATTGATATAATAAATTAATTAAAATTGATAAACAGAGATAAAAAAAAGTTAATGTCGTTTGATTGGTACCGCCCAGTAACGCCCTCGTAATTTTATTTTTATGAGGGATGCTTTTTATTAATTTTCTTGTCATAAATTCTATTGCTATCCAAGGGGGTAGGCTAGATGCCTCGCCACCACAAACTCCATTGTAAAACAAACTTTTCACCCTCTATGTATATATATGTATATCTCAATTTCTACCCTCTGGATTTTCGAGTCGTTTAATCTCTTGCCGTCACGCCCAATATCAATTATCTAATTCAAAATATCCAAATAAAACTTATGATGATTTTTATATTATTTAACATTTTCTCTTTCCCTCTTTCATCCATTTCTCTTCCTCTCTTTCTTGTTCAATAAATATATGTATATACAAAACATATTTTATATTCTTTAAATTTTAATCATTGGAAAACGTAAAATTTTTTTAATCCATCATATTTCGAACAAAACAAAAAATATAATAATAAAAAATAATAATGAAAAAAACTAATACATATTTTTATTTTATTTTTTTATACCCCACAGGTTATTTTTACAATTTAAAAATAAAAATAGCTGATTAAAAAAAGTACAGTGAAAAAATTAAAAAAATAAAAAAACAAGCAATGGTCATGAGTTTTGTTAAAACCTGTATGTAGTTATTTATCTAAATAATTCTTAAACAATTGTTATTTCGCTTGTTCGAAACAATGATTGTTGAATGATTTGAATTTACTGTAAATACTTTTGTTTTACGTTAATTCAACGATTCTACAATTTTTTATTTACACGCATACAGACTATTTTTCCCCTGGCACCATCTTTTTTTTTTTTTTTTTGTTCACCAACATGTTTTTTTTTTTTTGTCTTCGGAAAACGAAACTGCACTCTCTTCTGCTCCAATTCATTCATCATTCCGGACTAATTGACTTTTTCAATTCTCCTATCTATATACATATGATACATTCCAGTACATGTTTTTACTTTTTTTTATTTTTTTTGTACCTATAAATCAATTCAACTGACTTTGACGTATTTTTATGGAAAATTTTTATTTTTTTATTCATTTTGAAATTTTTTTTTTTCGTCAATGCAAATTGCATATATAGCAAATTAAAAAATATTAATTTATTATTTTTATTCAGGCAACTTATATTGGTACAATAAAATTTTTCATAAAAATTAAAAAAAATAAATTTTATATGAATAATGTTGCATGTTTTGAAAAAAATTTTAAGTAACTTTTCAAATTATCTGTAATTAATATTTTTTTGTAAATTTTTTTCTTCATTTATCTAAATTTACTCAATTATGTATTTATAGAAAAATAAATCGAAAATGTATATATATATATTGTTACATATATGAGCTAATTATTAATAAATAATTGCTGTTTTTTTTTTTTTTTTTGTTATTATTTATTTAGCACACAAATAAGTTGCTACCTGACCTAATGCAAAAAAATTCATACGAAATAGTTGACTCGTTGACGTAAGATTGAATTATTAATTCGAAATTCATTTTTATTTTTTTATTTTGCCATCACAGTATAAACTGTGGGAAATTTCAGGGCATATACCGTGATGGCAAAAAATTATAAACTTTCAAAATTCATTTCTATGGTGACAATTGAATTTTTTTGTCAGAATTTTTTTTCGCAATGAGTCAATTGAAATGCCAAATTTTATTATGTCATCAATTTTGATAGTAAATTTAAAAAATAAGAAATTTATAATCTAAATTAAATTATATGAAATTAACAAAAAATACTGGGGTATTTTTTTTTTTTTTTTGATAGCTTGACTATATAAAAAATGTGAAACACATTTTTTCTTGTATATTATAGAAAAATGAAGATACTACACATTTTAAATATTCACAATAATAAAAATTACATTTTCATATTTTTAGATGACACTTGAAGATTTTTATTAAAATATGTATTATATATATAACAAAAATAAATAAAATTTACAGATGATGAGATGAGGGGATTGAGGATAAAAGGGAGGTGATATTTCGTTGTGAAATTGTTGAAAGAGCAGTCGGGAATGAGAAAACATTAATCTAGGCATGTTTTGTAATCTCAACATCGCAGTCTATATTCAAAACCTTGGTGAAATTATTATTATGAATATTTGTGGCAGGTGTCTGAAAAATTGCGCGGTGTCATGACTGAGGTGTTTTGCGACAAAAACGCTGTTAGCGGCACACGGGCAATTTCATATTTTATTCTTCAACAAAACAAACCTGAAAAAAAAATTAAATTAAATTTTTTTTTTTTTTAATTTTTATTCTCAATAATTATATATACCGAAAAAAAAAAAAAAATAAATAAATAAAAATTTTTAGTGTCCATTATATGTAATCTACTTTATTTAATTAATTTTTATATTTTTATTTTATCTTGATGAAAAATTTAAATTTGGCAAGAATAATTTCTTAATAATTTGAGAAAAAAAATTATTTTCTGAAGATTGGCTTTTACATTTTGGCAGAGTATAAAGAAACACACAAAAGAACAAAAAATAAGAAAATATAAAAAAAATATGATGATGATAATAATAATCAATGAGAATAGTCCAGGCAAACAATTGTCGTGTGACAAAAGGGTTCCTATACTACTGATATTCATATAAAAAAAAAAATTTTATTTTCATTTTCTTTATATTTAAAAAAACTTCAGTTTCATTTATCATATATAATAATATACAAGTGAATGGAATCTTTTTTTTTTTTTATTTTTTATAAATAAAAATGTCTAGCACGAATTTTTTTTTTTAAATTCAAAAAGCTTTTTTTTTTTATTCTTTTTTTATATTCACCTCAAATGGCCATTGAGAAATAAAAATATGAACAATATTTTTCATTAGACTGCAGTCTAATCACAATTTTTTTAATAATCATAATAATGTCTATAAAATTCAATGATACATTAAAAGTCTTCAACATATTTTTTTTATTATTTTATATTTCTTTTTCTTACATTATTTTTTTTTTTTATCTCTCAGTCTTGTCATCACATTTTCGTGAATTTTTTACTTATATACTCTTGTGTTATATTCATTTTTATATTATTTTTATTTTTTCTACCGAGTGCATCTATTCTTTGCGCAATGTCAAGACAGTTGAAACCAACTATTCTAAACACATACCATCACCAACCAGAAAATATAAAAAATATAAATAAAAATGATAATAATAATAATGTAAATCAGCAAAAAAGCAGGAAGGACAAGAGAGAGTGTGCTTATCGATGCGACCCAGTGTTGGTGACGTTAGTTTTTTTGATTGTTATCATTTTTATATATTTTTTATTTTTTTTTTTTACATGCTGGTATAGAGATTTGTCTTTTCCAAAAGTGCCAAGCGTAAGAGCATGCCTGGACACCTCTCGTTTTTTCTCCAACCTCTAAAACTCTTTTCTTTTTTTTTATTTTTTTTTAAACTCTTTTTTATCCCAGAGGGAATGCCTTTCCCCTCATCTTTTTTTTTTTTTTATTTTTTTTTTCATCCCCGTCCATCAGATCAGGGCCAAAGAGGCCAAGCACTGTTCCTCATTATCATTATTACATGCAAAGACACTCTCGTTCAGCATTGTCACCCTAAAAGTGTCAGAATAAAAAAATAAAAAAAAAGATCAACATTTTTAAAGATCCGGGGACGCGTAAAGTGGCAAACATACAACGCATATAAAAAATTTGTTCATTTTTATAATCACTATATACTTATGTACAATATCATTTTTAAAAAAATATTTAATTAAACTTTTTTTATTTTTTTTTTCACCTCGAGGCATATTATTTTTAAAATATTTTAATGAAACCTGAATTTCATTATCAAACTCATTCTGTAAAATGATTATTATTATTATTAATAACTGGGACAATATTTTTTTTTTTTTTTACAATAAAAATTTGTAATTAATTTTTGATATATATTTAAAAAACAAAATAGATATATATTTTACGAGCTTTTAAATTAGGTCAGTTTTATAATATAAATAAATATTTTTATAAAATTTTTTTTTTTAAATTAATGAAAGTATTTAATTACCGACATTACATTGCGGCTTTCACGAGTTCAAGGGGGTATTTATATATATATTCATACACGGTTGGCTAAGCAAGGCAAAATTTACTCACATAACTCTTTCTCTTTCTCTGTCTCTCTTTTTACATGTATTTATATGTATATATATATAAATGTTTTTTGAATAGAAACTTTATGATGAACGAATGAAGTGGGGTAGTAGAGAGTTTTGTAGAAATTAAGAGTAGGGGATGTATATATAGAGAGATAGAGGGATTTATACTTTGAGCGATGGCACTGGTAATGCGACTAAATGAATCCAGTAACGGGGTTGGTTTTCTTCATAAATTGGAAGGGGTAATTAAAACCACCCATCTGCGGGTAAAAGAGTGAGATAGATAAAACCTCAGAGACGTTAAATTCAACCCTTTAATTTGCTTTGAATTTAAATTATTATTATATTTTTTTAACATGACATTTAAATATTTTTGTTTTTTTATTTGTTTTTTTTTTACCTTTAGAATATTTTATTTTTTTTATTTTCAATGCTAATTAGTGTAATGAATTTTGCTAATAAATTAATTTTATCAAGCTACAGAAAGAGGGAATATATGCAAAAAATAAAATTGTATGAATATACTATGTAGCTGGAGTTTGAATTTAATATTTATTGACAAAAAGAATGAGTGACTTGATGGCAACGAGTGCATCATAAATAGAACTAATTACAATGATCACACACATTCATGATTTTCATAATGCATATGTGTATATAATTCGACATTAATTTTGAGCATGTGAGTATGGATGTCATACGTGTGTTTTTGTCGTTCAATTTATTGTTGAGTACATAAAAAAAAAAGAAAATAAAATAATAAAAATAAAGTAGTAAAAGAAATAAAAGAAAAAAAAAGGAAAAAAGATACACTGAGGGTAAAAAGAAAAAGATGCAGGGATGATGAGAAAGAAAAAAAAAAATTAAATCCCAGGGATGCTGGCCCTTTGTGCATTTACAACAATTGTTTACTTTTTTCCTCCTCACTGAAATTCAAATTAAATATCGTTTCCCTAGTTAATTACTATTAATTACCTGCAATTAATGTCTACTAATTTATGCATGAATAACGTTACATATATATACATTGATGAAAATTGATTAATTATTTTTTACAATTTTATCTTGACTGTTATATATAGTTTAATATTAATTGAAAATTATTTTTACTTGTTATTAATAACAAATTTATTTTAAGAGTTAATTTTTTTTATTTCAATTGAATTTTATAATTATTTTTGTATAATTATTTACAAATAATTAACAAATGAAGTTACCTAGTAAGTAAATATCTATTAAGCTAATTAACTAATTGTTTATGGTTGATGAATAATAATTATTATTAATGATTAATTTAGTTGTTTTATTATATTTAATTAAAATTATTCATCAATTTTTTATTTCAATTTTTTTTATAATTAATTTTCTAGTTATTATTATGATTAAAAATAAATTAACAAGTGAATATTCATCGAGTTGATGATTAATTAATCACTCATAATTAATTTATTATGATTATTATTTTTATTATTATTATTAATTAATTTTAAAAAATTGTATTAAATTATTTTCAAAAAAATATTCAAGTAAATGATAATTATAATTACGAGTAAAAAAGATTAAAAGGGTTGTGATTAAATTGGATGAGATTCATTTTACTGTGAAAAGCCACAGAGTGGAATGGTGTGTCCATAGTGGTTTTCATCCAGTTTGAAAATAGTATAGAAAATTTTAGGAGCAGCATAGACTATCAGGGTCGTTTTGCCTTTAGCCTTGGCTTTAAACTTATTTATACTTTTACGAATTTTTTTTTTTTTTTTCGTTTCTATTAAGAGTCAAAAAAAAATATTTAAAAATCAGGTTAATTTTTTTTTTATAGTAATTTATATAAATTTTAAGAAAGCAGTTTTTAAATTTTTCAATTTATTGTATTTGATAATTTATAATGTCTTTAAATATATTAAAATTAAAAATCAAATTGACTTTTATCAAAGATAATTTACTTGGCTATAAAATAGTGATATTTTCAAAATACATCTCTCAAAATATTATGTTCATCCCTCAAATTATATTTTAACGATACTTTAAGTATTTTATTATTTTTTTAATCATTTTTCGAAATTTATTTTAATGTCGTTTTATATACGTTTTATATACGTTTTATAAACGTATGAAAAATATCTGATGACTCAAGTAACTATACAAAAAAAAAAAAAAGATTAATCAGTCGAAATCTTAATTAACAAATTATTCTTATTAATTTTATATTTTTTTTCTTATAAAAATTTTTAAAATTCAGAAAAATATAATTAAAATTTTTTTGGCACGTGTTTTTTTTTTTTTTTTTTTGGTTCGACCGCATGGCATCCACGTAGCATTTTTTTTCTCACCCGGACGTGAGTCATGCGGCAGGAAACATTTTTAGAAAATTTTTCCTGGCATTAGCCAATGGCTGATCTGTAGAGAGCGAACTAGACAGTAATTCCTAGAAAAAGCGACCTCTATGACTTCTAGTATTTTTCTAGGATTGTCTAGGATATATAAAGGGCCTCCCAAAAAATTTTTAGTCAGTTCTTCTTTGGCTTCGTCGGGTTAATATCATCTTAAAATTTTCCGTCCGGTAAATTCTTGGTTAGAAATATTTTAAATTACCTCGTGGTTGCTCGGTGTTAAAAAAAAAGTACAAGTTGAAATAGTAAAATAGTTTCTTAGATTTTTGTTGGTTCGTTTTAGTTTTCGCGGAGTGAACATCGTATCGAATTTTTTCGTCTCTTAAATTTGGTTAGAAATTTTTAAAACGACCGCGTGTAGATTGAGATTATCGTGAAAGTGAAAGTGCAAGTGCTAGTGATTCATTACAAAAAAAGAAATCTGTAATTGAAATTAATTAAAGTGATATAATAAAAATGATAAGTGATAAAGTGAATATAAGTGTAAAAAGTGCCAGTTGCTGATTTGGGATTAATTGGATTATTGGAGACTATGCGTGCCGTTGTTATTTTTGGATTATTGGAGACTACCTTGACAATTTCTTCATGGCTTCGCTGAGAGGATGTGATAAAATTTATGTGGATTATTGGAGACTACCTGGATGACTTCTTCATGGCTGTAATGGTGGCATAAAGTAGGTTCCTCTAGATCATGATTGACTAGTTGTAATTTTTAACCCATCCCGGAAAAGTGCTTCAATATCCTTGAAGTTTCAAAAAATTGTTGCTATATTTTTTGAAGCTTCTTGTCGTTCCATTATTTTATGTATAGATTTATTTTGACTGATTATTACAATAATTATATATATTCAATTTTAATGATAAATTAAATATAGTCGTAGTGTAAAAGTCAAAATGAATCGACCTTGTCTATCTCAAACAGAGTAGACAAGGGTGATTAGGAATTATTATCTATCGTGAAAATTTATAATAGATAAATTATCACCCTATTTTCCATTCGCGATGTATTTTTTTTATTTGATATCGAATGCACGTTTCCAAAAACAATAATAAAAATTTCAAGTATGTTTCAGGTTTTTTTCTGTTGCAGGTTTTTTATGATTTCAGGTTTTTCAAGAGTTTAAGTTTTTCACGATATTAATATTATGATTTTTTTTTGTTTCAGGATTTTTATGATTTCAGGTTTTTCACGATATTAATATTATGATTTTTTTTGTTTCAGAATTTTTCTGATTTCAGGTTTTTCACGATGTTAATATTACGATTTTTTTTTGTTTCAGGATTTTTATGATTTTAGGTTTTCAATAAAATGATTTTAATATTATCAAGATTTTAATATTTTATACAATATTGTATAGTGAAATAGTGAAGTGTGAAATAATGAAGTGTGAAATAATGATAGTAAGTGATAGTGGCATAGTGATTAAGGCCTAGAAATGTCCTATCACAATTAGTGATAGTGGCATAGTGATTTGAGCCTGTAGAAATGTCCTATCACAGTGAATAATAAAAAATATACCTGCTGCTATGAGCGCGGGTATATATATGTTTATTTTTTTTACATACGCGCGCGTTAATAATTGCTGCTACGAGCGCAAGTATAATTATATATATATAGAAAATATACCTGCAGCTATCTGAGCGCGGGTATAATTATATATATATATGTTTATTTTTTTTTACATGGGCGCGCGTTAATAATTGCTGCTATGAGCGCAAATATTAATAAATATATATTTAAAATATATACCTGCAGCTATAAGCGCGGGTATAATTACGTATACATATTTTTTTTACATGCGCGTGCGTTGATAATTGCTGCTTTGAGCGCAATCCGAAAAATTTGAAAACCCCATCGAAATAATTCTAGCTGCAGCTAGAAATCCTGCGACAAGTGGATTAGGTCTACTGGAGAAACCACTTGACAAAAAAAAAAACGAGTCAAAATGTCTTACCTCCTGGGTGGCTTGGAAAAGACACCCTTGAAATTTACCTGTTATTATTAATTTATTATTTTTCAGCTTCTAAAATTTAATCAACATCTATGTATTGCTACTTTAATTGAAATTAACGAATTATTATCACATAATGTAATTTTCACTTGAAAAAAATTATCAAAATTTACTGTACACTTTATTTTATTATAATAAAAATCTAAAACAACAGTTATTATTTTTTTTTCGATTTATGTTTATGTTCTTTTTGAAAACAATAAATGATTGATTATTGAATTTATTCTTGAAATGTTGCCAGCGTTTTTTTTTTTTAATTTTTCTTATGATTCTTGATTAAATGTGTTTAATTAATGTTGAAATACCAGTAATTAACAACTTCATAGACATTTTAAAATACTGATAAATTATTTTGATGAAATATTTCAAAGTTTATCTCTCTATTTTTTCTAGTAAAATTTCTAAGCAAACGCCTCAACTAAAAATATAAATAACTTTTTTTTTTTTATTTAAAATATTTTTTTTTTTCTTTCAACTACTCGAATCACCCCTAACTTTTTTTTTTTTTTTTTCTTTTCTTATACTTTTCGTCCATCATACGAAATAAGATATCTCTCTATTTTTTATTTTATTTTTTTCCATGTAAATATACATCTTCTGATGCCTTTTCATTTTTCTTTGTATAGATAATTTTTTTTTTTTTTTCTATAACTTGCTGGATTTTATTTTTATCCACTTTTATTATGCCCTTTTTATTTGCATACTGATATGCCAAAGAGTTATTTTTCTTCATCTCAATTTTATTTTTTTGAGATTGATGAATCAGATGAAATGGATGTTTTTTTTGTTAAAAAAATTTTTTTTATATTTTATTGTTATAATAATAATAATAAATTTTTAAGTAATTTATTTTTTTTTATTTTAATATTTTTGTTAATCACTTATTCTTTTATCTTATATATACATTGATTGAAATATGTGCTAGTGAAAACAATTGAGCTTTAATAAAAGCTTCTATTGTTTTTTTTTTTCTATGTTTTTTATTTCTTTACAAGGTACATTGCGACTATCAATTAATGAAATCGTTGATTGAATAGATGGAATAAAAGAGGTTCATTTTTTATTTTGGCGTATGTTCCTTGATTAACTTTTGGTAAATTTTGATGAAAGGAATTGTGTATATCAGGTTGTTTGGGTCTTTGAGTTTATTCAAACATGTGTGATTCTATGAGATTAGTTTTCATTGGAGGTGGTTCTGAAGGGGGATGGTGTGTGTCGTCCAGAAGGGGGTACACAAATTGGTTTGTATATTTACAATTGATAAACTAGTGCATCAAATTAATTGTTCCCTTATGAATAAAAATCATTTGTACATCCACTGGGGCACTATTAAACACCACAGCTTATCGCCTTAAATTTCATTTTATGTTCTTTTTTTAAATATAAGGAAATATATTTAAATAATTTCATTTTAAATGTGACTTAAATTTTGAACAATTTATATATTAATTAAAAAGTCAACATGAAACTAAATTATAATTTTTTTTTGGTCTTTTCTGTTGGTATCAAATAATGATATAAGTATATATATTTTAAAATCAAAACATCGATTCAATAAATCTTTGGGCAGACTCCCTGGGGTGTGACGGTCTATTATTTCCATCTCAATTAATATTTTAATCAAGCTGCTTCTTGTTGTGTTCCATTTATATGTTATATTCATTAAAAAAAAAAATACAATAATAATAATAACAATAATACTCAAGCAAAGCACCGAAAAATCCCTCACCATCAAACATTTTGCCAATAACAATGAACCCGGGGTAGAAAATGTGGTTCGTCTTTTTACTGATTACCAAAGATCTTATTTAACTACTCGGCTAAATAATTTTTATAGATCTTAAAAATTAATCAATGTACATTAATTAATAAGCAAGCTTTTTTAATTAATTTTTTTTCACAGAAAATAAGCTATCATTTTGCTGTTATAATTACTCCAACAGTAAATATAGATATAATAAAAATATAGATGAATAATTCAATGATGATAGACAAACTTGATCTTGATAAAATCAGTTTTTAAAATTTTATATAATATTTTTGGTTAATTTATGTATTCAGGCGAAAAATAGATAATGAAGAGAAAAATAAAATGATAAAAAAAAAAAAAGTTAAATCATACTCAGCCGACAGTAAACAATACCTATTGTCCAGCATATTATTTTTGCATTCATCAGCCATTTTCATATTTTTTCTTCCCCACCCTCATATAATATTTTAAGCCAAAAGATGGACTTGTGGAATTTATTTCTGGTCCGTTTTACGCTTCACAAATAAATACATACTATTCTCCACAATTTTCGTTTTTCACCTACTACAATGTTTTTTACTTTTTTTTTTTATTTGTCTGTTGTTCTGTACTTTCCTATACACTGTCTTTTAATTTTTTTTTTTTTTGTTCTTGTCATCTCTAGTCCCCTTGGTTGTTCCTATCCCACTTTTAAAACCTCAGCTTTATTTTGACCACCACGCTTTTCAATAAAACCATTGTTATTTCTCCTGATGATCTTTTTTTTTTTTTTATAATAAATTTCACAATTTTCCCAATCAAACGGTATAATTATTTTTAAATTCATTTGATCATTTCAATAATTTATTAGTCATATATAATTAGTATGTAAATAATAAAAAAATTCTTAACAAAAAATATATATCAAGTTATTATTGGTATTTATGATAATTATTATTATTGTGTATTTGTATTGATAATGAAAAAATGAGATGAATGTAAAAAAAAAAAAAAGAGAAATTGAGTCGGCATTGTGATATGCTTTTAACAACATCATGATTATGGAAGAGGGTGAGTGTGGGTTGGTTCTACAACATCGAAACCGTGGAAACACGTTGGTCGCGCCGACGCTGAAAGGATCGTGGGGCGGTCCTCCATGAAGGGTATAAAAGTTACTGCAAAACAACAGGGTATATTATACAATGCTATCCGTTGGATTCTCTACAATATTCTATATATATATATGTATGTAACGAGGCCCAGCAGTAGCCGACCAGCGAAAATAAAAAAGAAATAATAATAAAAGCCAATGAAGAAAAGCATCGGATGCATTTCATTGTTTTCTCTAGCATATGACTCCAAGGCATGTCATATCTATCGACATAAAAATAGCATTATAATCAACATAAGAGGCACATCAAAATTAAGTATTCATCAAAATTTGATATTGCATTTTTTTTTTTTTCAACTTATAAACAATGACATAATTTATTTTTTATACAATATTTATTGCAATATGAAATACTAAGCTTTTAAAAATGGAATTGATATTTCTGCGTATTTCTGCAGATAGAAAATTTTTAAATTATGATATTTTTCCGACAAAAAAATATTAAATGCACTATGTCGTTTTTAAGATTTCGATCTTATTTTTTTCAGCAATTAAACGCAACGAACAATTGCCTTGAAAATTTATTGGAGAATAGAATAAACAATGATAAATAATTTAGACCCGAAAAATCCCAGGAGGTATCTTTTTTTATGTATATCTATAAATATAAATTTAGAATGCCAAAAAAAAAGTATTGCATTATGTCAAATTTGAGATTTCGATTGCATTTTTTTTCCAGCCACGAAACTATAGGTGAAAGATTGTTTTATAAATTTATTTGACAATGATAAAATAAAAAATTTTGAACAATTTAAAGAAAAAAATTAAGGGAAGCTATATTTTATTTTCGAAAAAAAAATTACAAATTAGAAAAATAACAAATGCACCATGTGATTTTCACTATTTAAATTGAAAATGAAATAATAATTTAAGTACATCTTTTTCTTCTTTCAATTAAATATTATAAACAATAATTTTTTTAATTATAAAATTTTATAAATAAACCTGCTATTTATTTATTGTATATTTTTTTGTTTATTTCCGCTTGAATTGTGTCAGTCACTTGGGTTATTTGACTATTGTTAAAATGACATATCCATGAAAACATCAGAGATTTTTATTTAACATTTCTTTTGATGATTCAAGTCAAGGGCAGATTAAAATTATTTGTCTTGAAATAATGACAATAAAAAAAAATGAACAATAGAATTTAATTTAAAATCATGTATACTCACATAGTAGTAATGTAAATTTTTGTTTTTTCATTATTTTTATTTTATATAAATCGTTGATATGTGTATTTATATATGATAATAATTTTGATTGACTAGTTATATGAATATCTTTGTAAGTCGCGTATCATCCTATGACAAAGCAAATGTCTTTTATTATTTTCTTCGCCTCGAGGTAATAATCAAACATATATGTTTGAAATTTTAAAAATGATGATTAACTGCCATTACCACCCTCATATCGTGTATCATCTAATACATATAGCCAGAGGTAATTAATATAAAATTTTTTGCTTTGATAAAAGAAAAATCCTTTAAAATATATATTTGCATTGATCAATCATTCATTATATTTTTACACTAGAAATATATATCGATATGAATTTACAACTTTCTTTTATCAATTTATAGCTCTTGGCAATATTTTTAATTTTGTCAAAGAAAAAAAAATCACTAGGTATATAAATTAATTTGCCCGGGGAAAATTAAAGTTATATTTAAAAAAAAAAAAAAAAAACAAACTTCTAAATATTATTTTAATGATGTTTTAATAAATTATGAATATATTATTTTTTTTACTTGTTTCGTATGTTTTTTTTTTATTTTTGTTTGAAAAATAAATCGAAGCACTTCGATTGTCGATAGACTTTATCATTGTTATGTTGTTCCGCCACTTTTTAAAATTTTTTATTTTTTTTCTTTTGTAAAAATATATAGTGCATGTAGCTTTGAAGCCATCGAGCTTGCAAAACTGTCGACAAAGGCATAGAATAATAAGCTAATCGTACTTGTGGTTTGTTCAATGATTCCTCACATAGAGAAAAATAAGAATAATAAAAAAAAAAATTGGAAAAAGTTATATATAAAAGACAGAAATTATGCAGAAACAAATGATGTGAAGGAATTCTACGAGACATGAAAAAGCTCAAATAGAAAAAAAAAAAAAAAAATAACAAAGATAAAAAAAAAAACAATAAATTTATCAATATTTTTCCATTAAATAATTGTATACTGTATAAAATTTTTTTATTAATTAAACAAATATAAATAAAAAAAAAATGAAACTTTATTATTTTATATATAAAAAATTTTAAATCAAAGTAAGACAAACGATAACGATAATAAAACAAAGTCAAACATAATACAAAAACTGAAACAATAAAGTGTATAAAAATCAGTATGATGATAAAGAAAATTTAAAAAAGAAAAAATATGTCAACGTGTAAAGATATATAAAAGAAAAAATATAATAATAAAGAAAAATATATTTATAATAAAAAACAAAACAAACAAAGTCAGACAGTCAAGAAAAAATTTACAGCAAAAAAAAATTAAAAAGAAAAGGGCGTCAAAAGTCTTGACGCAATTCTCGTTGAAGGTATATTTCATTTCATAATGTCTGCTACTTGTGGGGTGGTAAAAGGGCTTGAATTTAAATATAGCCAAGACCAAAAGATAAAAAAAAAAAAACAGTGATAATAAAGAAAAAGTAAAAAAATTATGAAAATGAAAAAACTTGATAAAGAAAATATACAACAATATAATAAAGAATATTGTAATCATATGATGACCATGTTTGTATAAATATGAATAAAATGAAAAAAAAAAAAAAACTAAAAATATAGCAAAAAAAATATGTGGGGGTAGTTTTTACATTTTTTATGAATAAAAAAAATAAAAAACATATTTATCCATGACGAGAGATATACACAATGAACTCGCGCTCTTTTGCAAAAGATCATACCGTTAACTCTATGCCCATCTGTTTCGTTTGTAAAAGTAATATGTATGTTTGTGTTTTTTATTTTGATTTTTTTTTTTTCTATACATAACTTGTATGTAAAGGGGATTTGTACGAGTACAAAGTGTACTCATAATGTAATCTCTTAATGGGGGCATCAGGCGAGTGTTTTCACATGTGTAGAATGATTTTTTATATATTTTTTTTTTTAATTCTTTTAAGTTTAGTCAATGCAAATGTGGATAGATTTTTCAATACTTAAAAATTTAATTTATAGACTGATTTTATATATTTTTCTTGACCGGCTGTGGAGATTGAGATATCACATTGATACTTGAGAAGGGTTGGTTTTTCATTTTTGTTTTTTTTTTATCTGTTTGGATCTTTTGATTGGGTAGATTGAAAAAAAAAAAATAAATGTATCTGATAAATTGATTGTGATAAGTCTCGAGTAGAACTCAAGTGATCCGGGTTGATTTTAAATTTTCTTCTCGAGGGTTAATAGTAGCTGAGGAGGCGACACTCTACAGGGCATGTTCATGATGAATTGATGCATCGATAAAGTCATTATTTTTTTTAAACAAACTTGTTACATTTTTATTATTAAATAAAAATAAAATTGCATTTTTTTGATTATTAAATTTAGAATAATAATCTTGAATTATTTAATTAAACATAAATAATAAAATTAGACGTTAATTTATAAAATGAATATAAAATATATTATATAAATTTTATTTTTTTACAGACTTGTCATGTTATTGACTCAATATTATAATCAATAATTATTATTTTTCTTTTGTATAAAAAAAAAACAGTTAATAAAAAATATTAAAATTAATTTATGACATTGTTAAATACTTGTGAATAATTTGTTCTTTAAACCAATGGTCAGTAAATTGCAAATGATTTGCTTGAACTGATAAAAAATGTATTTTTCCATTTAAATCCATTTGCTTCAATCCGAGACGGTCCTGTAATAAATATAAAATTAATGAATAATTAATTTATATTTTTTTAATTGTTTAAATTACCTCAGTGTAAATTAATGATTGTTGAAGTGTTTCTAATTCAACAGATTGATTTGGTTTATAAAATCCAAACCATTCAGATTCAACTGGTTGAACCATTGTGTCATTATCAAATTTAACAAGCACCAAAGCTTCAAGTTGTTGTAAATTTTTCTTGTATGTCTGTAAATTATAATATAAATAATTTTAAGTATCACTAGAAATTAATATATAATTATTAGTTTGAATATTTAAATTATATAATTACCTCATTTATAACACGCTCATTATTAATATCCGCAAGAAAAATACTTCCCTGTTTGTATTCTTCCTCTTTCAGGGGATCATGCCAGTACTCAGCTTGGACAAAACGTTCCTGAATTGGTCTTAAATAAAAAAATAAAATAAACTAATTACTTTAATGTAACATTATTAGTTTAATATTTTATATAAAAATAATATTGATATTATTAACCTGATGTAGGCAGCATAGTTGAGCATTTTCCTTAAATAATCACACATTTTATACTGCATAGAACCACAATTTGGAAGACCATAAACACCTTGATGTTGTCCACCAAGTGATATTAATTTTTTCATTGGTGGATTTGGACATTTTTGAGCAACTGCTCTCCTTTATAAAAAAATCAATAATAATTATTATAAATTAATTCAATCTGGTATTTCATATTTCCAATAAAATTACTGTGTAATTATATATTTTTCATAGTCTAATTATTTCCGATAATTAAAAAGAAAAAAATCATTAAAATAAAATATTTCTTTTTAATGTGTAAATAAATAAAATAATTATTATTCTTACAAAAATTGTCCTCCTTGAGAAAAACCAATAGCATTGTATCCATTTTTTAGCTTTTCGTCTTTTTCTAGCATGTTACATACTTCATCTATTTGATTGTTGACATTTCCATAGTAACTGTTGGCAACATCCTGCAATATTAATTTTAAAAAAATTAACAATAAATCAATATAATACTTGTTGTGTAATTTAATAATTTTACCTCAATTTCATCGCATCCAATTTTGATTGATTTAACATAAACACCAGGCAATTGTTCTTGAATGATAATTTTAATTGCTCCCAAACTGAATGAAAAACAACAGCTGTCACCTGAAATTTAAAAATCATAATTATTGAAATAATAAAAATTATATAATACAGATATATTGAACTTTGCCGCGTTTAAGTTACAGTTATTGCGCAATGTCAAGAGAAAATATATAATGTTTTTATGTTTGTGATTGAAGTAACGGCCATGACAGTGAACAGTGTCAGTCCTTGACAAATGTCCCTGACTTTTTTATATTATATTTTTTTATTTCATTACCAAGGCTCAGTACAATGCCAAGCAAATTGACCTCGATGGTTATTTTTTTTTTTCATTTTTTATACTCAATAAACACTTACCCATTCCATGCCAAAGAACAACTGGTCTTGTTGCTTCAGAATTAACTCCTTCACAACTCAAATATTGACAGGTATTTATTATAAATAATATAAATATTAATTTAATATTTAAAATATTCATTATTGTTATTTAATTTATTATATTTTTTTCCTTATTTTAGATCAATTTAAATTTTGATACATAAACACTTGTATTTCACTGATATCAGTGTTGATCTCGCTGCGAGTATGTAGTTGAGATAAATTTTTTTTTTATTTATTACAACCGGCTGTTCAATCCCCTTTTTTTTATTTCCTTTTAGAACTTTGGTCATTCACTTGCGCCACGAACGGATTTCTAGAGAAACCTATTGATTTTAATTTATATATTTGCTCTTTTGATAATAATTAATATACAAAAAATTATAAAAAGATAATACATAAAAAAAATAATTTATTATAATTACAATATTTTTTTTTCTGATATTCCAAAGTATTTATAAAAAAAAATAAATTGTTTTAATTAATAAAAAAAATGAATGATACCTATATTATTTATAACAATTTATATAATAAATTATTAAAAATTATTTAATTTTTTATATTCATTAAATTAATTAAATAAATATATTTAAATCTATTGTTTTCAAATGAAATTCTTACTGAGTGGCGCTGCGGTCACAAATAAAAAAAAAAAAAAAGGATGCACACACAGTCACACAGATGCACATGAGTTGACATGACATGAGTGGATTGCTACTGATAATTATTCTGTTTATATGTAATTTATAAATTATAAAAATATTGTAGTTTGATATACATGACAACAAAAAAATAATATGTGTTAAAAGTGAGATACCTGATTACCTCTGTGGAGCTGTCATAGTGTCATTAAATGTAGCAGAAATAATGGAGCTGTTGTTTGCTGTTAAATTTATGATCATCAGAATCATCAACATGCAGTCTTGACATAATGTTAGTACCATTTTTCTTCTATATTCATTCAAAAATTTTAATATTAATTATTGCTACAAAAAGAAGTCAAATATTTATATCATTGAAAATCGTTTTTTTTTTTTATATTTCTTTTTATTAAAAAACAATTGAAATATTTAGGGCATTTACGTTTGTAAGATGTTTGTAAGATGACACTGTTATTTATGTTGGTGATTATTTGCACAAATATTTTGGAGTATAAATTATCAATGATGTTAAACAATTGTTTAATACACATAAATTTCAAGTTTTCCCATAAACTTCAAATACTTTTTCTTTTTGTTTGAACAATTTTTTATTGAATTAAATTAATTTTTTTATTTTGTTTTGACTCAAGACTATTGATCAATAGATAATTATTTAGTTGATATAAAATTATAAATTTTATTAGTACGTGAATAGAGACAATTACATGATAATCTTTATATTTTAAAAATTCAAACACAAATATTTTTAATTTTTTTGATTGTTTGTTTGAATTGTATCATTTTCTTGTCAACAAATTATTTTATAATATCAGATTAATATATTTTAATTAAACAATGATAGACAGCTAAACCCGATAATTTGAATTCATTTTTAACGTTCATTTATAATTCATGTCGTTGTGTAAAATATCATCAACAAAAATTGTTGATAATTTTTTTACAATTTCTTTTTTTTATTTTTACTTTTTCCAATGATTAAAATTCGACATTTATATGAACGTCAAGTTTTTAAAGATCACAATGATCCAGATAATTAATAAAAAAAAATATATAGTTTAAAAAATATTATTAAAAGACTTTAAATTCAATTAAACAAGACAGTAATATAAAATATGTCTTTAAAAAATAATTATTTTGAAAAATTGAATATCAAAGCATTAATGGTGAAAAATTTAAAATCAATGATTAAAAAATAATTAAGATAATGTATAAGAATAAAATTTAAATGATAGTACGAGCATTTTAAAATGTTATTGTCATTTTTTTGAATTAATGACAAGCTTCAATTCGATTTGATGTAAATGGTGCTGGCAATTGTGGTGAAAAATGAAGTGATTGTGGATCAGCAAGTATATTACAAAGACGATAATATACATTTCTTGATGTGATATTAACAGCCAGTTCAATTGTCATAAAAATATCACCTTGAAATTCAAAAATAACATGTTCATCACGTAGAATTATTATCTGAAACAAACCAAAGACAGTAACAATTAAAATATTTATTTTTAAACTAAAAATTTCAACTGACAAAAACAGCTATCTTTTAATTTTTTTATATTAATTAATTATTGTGTTAATTTACCTTGCAAACATAACCAGGTGGTTCATAAATTTTACTATTAACAAAACGACACTGTGACTGGAAATTTTGATTGACAAATGTCTCAAGAATTTTTTTATAATCATACGACATGTCATGATGCATCATCAAACCATCTGGACCATTTGAGTTTGTTAATTTTTGTAAACCATCATCGTGTTGGTTTATATTATGAATATGATTATATCCAGTTGGTTTTTCAGCAACAGCTAGATCTGGTGTGTCTTTTTTATTTTTTTTTCTTGCTGCACGTTTATTGCCACCAGTGTATGATGCTTTTTGTTGTTGTTCTTGTAGTAATTTTTGTTGTTCATGTGGTGGTAAATGAAGACTACGAGTTGCAGCAACAGCTTCTTCAATTGAACGTTGTCTTTCCAGCATTTTTGATGAACCAATTGGTTTTGCCCAACGTACTTCCCACTGATGATACTCAGCAACACTTCCTGGACCTGATTAAATTATTTAAAAAAAAACAATTACACTCTGACAATGATTAGTTTATTCTAGATTTATTTCTTTTTTTTAAAAAATACTTACGTGTCATTATTTGAAAAACTCGTTCAGCAAGATCACGTGTCTCGTAGTGTATAAATGCAAAATGATTAATTTTTTTCAACTTAATAATTGGCACACCAGTTGATTTTTGAAATATCTCACGTACTTTTTGATGTGGCATTTCTAATGTTAAATTTCTTACAAATAATGCTGATACCTGCAAAATAAATTAATTGATAATTAATAACATTATTTTATCAAGAAAAAAAAAAAGAGAATAATGTTTTTTTTTTTAATGAAAAAAAAGTACTTACAGTTTCCATGACTTGTTCATCAACTGGATCACCAGGTTCTGGATCAGCCCAATCAACAGCAATTTCATGATCCCAAAGTATAACTTTTCCAGGTATTAATTTACGTCTAGCCATTGCTGCTGAACGATGATCTTTAAATTCAACAAATATAAAACCACGATTTTGTGTACGATCTTGTGCATTTGGATACAAATAAATTTCTGATATTCCATCAAGAATTTTTCCAAGTTCATTCATGAAATCTTCTTTTGTTTTATCTTTTGGTACACCACCAAAAAATAAACGACAATTATCAATTGATTTAACAACTCCAATTTTATGACCAGGACGTATTTCATAGCCATCAAGTATTTTACATGCACGACGTGCTGTTTTTGAATCTTCAAATAGCGCAAATGCATAGCCACGAGTTGAACCAGAAAAATCTAGCATCAAACGTAATTCCATTAATCTACCAATACGTTCAAGTACTGGCATTAATTCATCCTCATAACAATCACGTGGTAAACGTCCAAGAAATATTTCAGCACTTTTTATATTATCACGCATTTCTTTTGTTAATTCTGGTGCTGATAAACGACGTTGTCCATTTTCTTGAACAAGATCATAATGAGTTTTTTGCATTAAATCTAATAAACGTACTGTAACGCGACAATCGCTACCACCCTCTGCTTGAACAATTGGTGAATCCATTTTATTTCTTTTTTTTTTTTTTTAATTAAACTCTAGACTTTCTAGTTTTTTTTTAAATTTAATTTTTATCTCACTTGAATTTATAATTTACTCAATTGAACACTATTTAATTAATTATTTAATTAATTACTTAAAAATAAATTAAACTTCTTTGTTGAAATATTATAAAAATTTTTATTCGAATGACGAAATAAAAAAGCAAGACTGTCTTGTTGCAAAGTCGAAGTTGAAGTGGATTTATTTCTAGAATATGTATTATATTAACGTATTGTTGATTCTGAGAATCCCCCGAAAATGTACTTGATATTGACCAATCAAAACATTTTGAATACCATCATTTTCATAATAAAGGACAATTTGCTAATATTTTGGTATTTAAGAGGGACACAAACAAAGCAGGACTCACAGTTCTCTGAATTCTTGGAAATTTTATATTTTAAAGACAATGAAATATTTTTTATTTATTTTTTTTTTTTATTTTTAACAACTAAAATATAAAATAATTTTTATTTTCTATAATTATTATTTTTATTTTACAACAATTATTATAATGATAAAAAAATTAAATTTTATTTTTTTATTTATATTATTAATTTTAAATTTATAATTTAAAAAAAAAAAAAAAAATGAACGAGTCGGTAAAATTGGTTTTTTAACTCGTTGATATATCGACAGATGTTAAATCTATTTTTTACATTTTCACTTGGACATTGGCTGCATATGTCAAAGTGATGAATTAATATTGTTGATTAATTGTTTATCAAATCAAAAAAATAGACAGTCAAAATACAAATAATTATTGCTATTTGTGATATTATACAAACAAACATCAACAACAATATAAATGTAGGTATATATAAAATTATATTATTCAACTTTAATTATTTAAAAAAAAAATATAGTACAAAAATTTATATAAACAAAATAATACTTTCTAAATGGATATAATATTTATAACAATTTAGTAAAATTCTAAATCTCTTTTATCAACATGAACTGATGGTTTCGTTGTAGAAATATTTCGATAAATAGATTCAGAATCAACAGGTTGTTCAAGATTCTGTTTCAGATCATGATGACACTCCAACAATTTTATCAAGTCTTTACCAACATCTTGATGATTTGGTTGAGCTTCAATAACATCACACAATGAATTGACAGTCTCAATATTTTCTTCAAAATCATTGGCAATTTCAAGTTCCTCTTTCATGAATGCATTCATCATTTGTGCCTGTAATTTATTTACATAAATAATTAATCAACGTATTTCAATTAATCTATAATAATTAATATTTTACCTGTTTAATTTTCAACTGTAAATCTTTGAGTTTACATTCAGCATTTTTATATTGTATTTCAGTGTATTGAGTTGATTGTACCATGTCCTCTTCCAACAAAACATGTTGAGGTATGTTTATGACTCTTTTGACGCAATTCTACAATCAAATAATAATAAACCATTATTTAGCATTGCTTTAAAACAAATCATTAAGCATTACATAAGCAATAATAGTAAATGCAGAAAAAAAAAATAATAATAAAATTGTAAAAAAAAATTTTATTCTCAATCAGAAAGTGATAGGTCAAAAGTTAGTAACCTCGATTGCTGGTAAATGATATCTTGTGCCTTGATGATATGCTTTTGTCAATTTTTTTTTATCCCTCAACCATCTTTGAGTATCATCATCAATTTGTTCTTTATATTTGTTTTCAATAAAATCAAATAGTTTTGATAATCTTCTACGCATTTGTTCATCTATCATTGATTTTACTGAAAAATTTAATCATCATTTCAATAATCATATTTTTTTTTTTCATCTACTTGTTATAAATAATATATTTTGTTTGAAAAATAGAAGAAATAAATTCAAATTTAAAGAATAACAAAATAAATAAAATTTATAAAATGAAAAATAAATATTTTGATTGCTAAATAAGGAATAGTTTTTAAAAAAAGTTATTGGGTAAAATCATGAGGATACAAAATTAAATAAAACATTAAATGATGATAATAATTTCAATCATTAGACGAGTGTAACTCTAGTCATGATCAAACATTACATGACACTAGAGCACACGCGTCCAGCAACCGAAATAAAAAATAATAATTAAAATAATATATCTGAAAATAATAAAACAAATTATAAAAAATAAATAATAAATAATTAAAAAAAAAAAAAAAAACAATGTTTGAGAATTAAATCGGCGTCTTACGAGTCGCATAAACGATGCTCGAATGAAAGCCAAACAGTTGCATCTCGTACTCTTCGCGTTTTCGTTTAATTATCTCGTTACTCGTCATTTTAAATTAATTTATATATATTAAACACAATTAAAATAATATTACAAAACACTTTAATCAATAATAAAATACTTGGAATTAAATTCTAACGATAAAAATTAATTGAATAAATTAAAAAAAAAAAAAAATGGTATAAGGTAATTGTAAAAAAAAAAATATTAACGTCCGATATGTTACGATGTCCATTGACAAATGAACATGGCGTCTTTTCTTGGGCGTCCTTTTGCAAGCAGTCCTTTGTCCTCTCTCATTTGATACTTTTTGGGGGCGAGAGAGAGATAAAACATGACATTCCAAAGCGATATGGCGCTGTTGAAAAACATTAGGGCTGTATCTCAATAACAACTACAATTGCAACAAGTTGTTTTTATTTTTTTTACTAATTTTTCATTGTTGTATTAATCAATAATATAAATATAGGTCAAATAAAATATTATCAATTTTAATTAATAGACAATTTTTAATTGTTGTTAATAATTTATAATTATTTTGTTTTTTTTTTATCTGAAAAATTCAATAACAATTATAATATACAAGCAAAATGGCTGTTGATAAATTTTTTTTTTTTTGTGGTGAGTCAGCGAAACACTAAGCAGATCAGTCGATAAATAAATTAAAAAGAAAACTTTTTTATCAACCGTCAATAGAAAGTGATTTTAAAAAAGAAAAAAAAAATGTGTCAAATATTTTGAACTTTTTTTTTTTTTTTTTGGGTTTTTAATAATAATATTCTAGACGAGTTTATTTTAAAATATTGTAAATTTAAAATTGACTTAATTTTAGCTACAATTTTAGAAAGATGACTTCATACATAATAATCAGACAGAATATAATCAAAATGTCAAATTTTATTTTTAAAATGACTTTTGTATAATCTTAGCTATTATTTTTCTTAAAAAGTATTTTGATAAATTTAGAGATGACAAAATAGCATTCAATTTGCATAAACATTTAACAACACAATGTGAATCATTGTAAACAATAAAATAATTATTAAAAAATGAATAAAAATGACAATAACAAAATAATAAATTCTCAACACTTGAGCTAATATTTAAGATCAACAAATTTAAAAAATAATTTTTAATTGTGATTCACTAAATAATTAACTTAAAGATAAAAATATATGAATCATATATTTGAAAAAACTATTACATTTAATGATTTTTCAATCTTAAATCATTTGCAAATAATAATAACAATAATTAGAATTTTTTAATAACAATACTTTTGAAAAAATTTTTTTTTTTATCAATTAAATAATTAAATTTTAAAGCTAAATTAAAATACAGTGAATGTCATGAATTTATGTGGGTGTATAAAATAAATATATATGTAATTTTTATTTATTTATATGATTGCGTTGGATCATGCGTGAAAGACCACAATGACTTTCAATCATCTGCGCAACATTAAATGCGCAGGTTTCCGTGTAAAAAGCCGGGGGCGCGATTTCTTCAGCCTCATCACGGGGATATACCGTTCGCGTCTTTCAGTTTGTATTAAACTTCACCTCATTTCGGTGGACTCACATACACCAATCGTGTAACACCTTCCAGGAATTATCCCCCCATACTGCAAATTTTATTTTTAATCAAAAATAAATTACGCAAAAAAAAAAATCTAAAAACATTTGTCTCATTGTGTTCTCCGTTTAATAAAAGTGATTTTTTAAATTCATTTTTGAAATTTTTTAAATTAAATAAAAAATTACAATAAGTGATTCAAATGAATTTTTGAACGGTGTTTTAAAAAGTGACTGATTATATTTTATTTAATTATAAAATAATAATAAATTTTTCAACTTTAAGTTTTTTTTTTTTTTGAGCAAATTTTAAACATGAAGACACTGAATATCGTGGTGCTTTTTGCACTTATTTCAACAGCACAAGGTAAGACTTGTCTTGAAGATAAAAATAAATTTTTTTTTTTTTTATTTTTTAACACTTGTTGCTTGAAAGAAGCAAGAGAATTTTTCTGCTCCGATTTAGCAAGCTGTTGAATATCATCAATAAAAATATTAAAAAAATTAATTTAAAAAAATATATTATGTATCTATTTAGTTGCTCAAGGGTCACAGTATATATTATGATGATAAATAAAAAATTTAAAATTTTTTTTTTATCTGTATTGGCTGGCTCATCGATCTCATTGAACTCGCGTTAGCTCAACAGTTTTTATGTGTATATACTCGAATGATCAACAGATTAGTTTATAAATATATATGTACTTTTATTTTTTTATTTTCTAATATTATTTTATAGTTGTCCATTATATCATCCAATCCAGAGAAATTAAGATATGTTTATGAAATATTTTTAATATACATGAGTTGGAATTTTAAGTCAAGTCAATGACCTGACCCGCTAATACTTTTGCTGATTTTATCAACGCAATTAAGTTTTAGTATATATAGTAACTATAACAAAACACGTGAGGCTTATAATTCATAGTTGAAGTAAGCACATTATTAAGTCACCATATATCTTATCAAATATATTACATGAAACATGATCAATCGACTAACTCTGCTGCCTTTTTTTATTTTTATTATTATATCGTAAATAGAATAGGGCGGTGCAGAAATAAAATTAATAAAAGTCAGAAAAATATTAAATTCTATTCACTGGCTATATAATTAATGACAAATAATTAATGAAAAAAAAATTTTAAAAAATAAAAATATTATTTTTCCGGTTTTACGATGATTCAATAAATTTATTTATAAACAAAAAAAAAAAAAAACAATGATGTCATTTGTGTAGTTTATAACTTTTAAAAAAATAATTTTTTTTTTATTTATAAAAATAAGTAAATAATAAATAAATATTTATTTATCCTGTTTATAAATTTGCAAATTATAAAAAATATAAAATCAATATTATCCTGATGACATAATGGAATTTTTTTCATGTTGATTTTGATTTTTTTTTCTTTTAAATAAAAACCACCCACGTTCGATAAAATAATAATGAAAAAAATCAAGTTTAGTGGTTTATATATAAAAGTATGACATTAAAAAACACGTAAAGACAAAAAAGAAGAAGAAATAAAAACACATTTTCTAGTAATCTTAAAAGATCAGCTGTGAAACGAGATTTTATTTTATTTTTTTTTTTTAGTTGAGATATAAAAGTTTTTTGGGTTTTTAAATAATTATATCGGTTATATTTTACACAAGACAAAAGGATCTTTAGCCAGTAGCTTGATAGTAGTATGTGAATGTTGAATTTTTTGCCGAGTAAAAATAAGATAAACGAAGGTAATGGATGGCCCAAGAATTCTTGTATGCGGAATCAACTATCAAGAGAAATATATACAGGGACCAGGTGGAGCGTGCTCAGTTTAAATGTACAATATAATATTCGATCGAGGGCGAGATTCAGGTATAGAAAAAATGGTTTTGTGTGTTATTTCTATAATAGTATATTTTTTCTCACTCACTTTTAAAATGAATTTTTATTATTTCATCCTCACTTTTGGACTACCGATATTATACGACTACCAATCGACAGATGGTAGACGAACAACAAAAAAAAAAAATAAAATATATCCAATATGAAAAACGAAACCAATGCAAAAGTAAAACCGCAAAGACCATTGGCCGAGCAAGAATATTCCAAACTCAAGTTATATTCGCTTGTTTGAATTTTTATATTTCAAGACTAACATCGTGGGGTGTCTGTCGATTCAACAGTGAAATCTACAAACTAAATCTTGAAGAATCTCACTACAATACTATACTCTGCACTCACAATAAAATAAAAAGGATATAAAATTTAAATCCGAATAATAATCTCTTTCTTAAATTCGTCTTGGATTTGGTCTGTTTTATTCCCTCAGGAATTGCGGAAAATTATTATTGCAATTTCATTCATTCAAAAAATTCATTCATTCATTTATTCATTCAGATATTTTTTTTTATATATTTGTCAATAACAAGTTTCGTCTGATTTTTATTTTATTTTTTTTTTTAAATTCCAATCCATTTACATCAAAAAAATTTCAAACTC
Source organism: Aphidius gifuensis (assembly GCF_014905175.1). Classification (NCBI taxonomy): domain Eukaryota; kingdom Metazoa; phylum Arthropoda; class Insecta; order Hymenoptera; family Braconidae; genus Aphidius; species Aphidius gifuensis. The sequence goes on from NC_057792.1 coordinate 19,669,906, forward strand.
AAGTTTTTTTTTATTTTTTCTTTAGTTTTATTATTATTTTTATATATAATTGCTATTTTTTTATTTTTCAATTGTTCTTATTGCCGAGGCAACAAGTTGCGTTTTACAAATGTTATTTTACTTTGAATTTTCATTTTTTTTTTTGATTGTGTTATTACTTTTAGGCTTCAATGAATATTATTAATTCATACAATAAATTTTTTTTCGAGTCAGTATATATAATCGGTTTAATCGGTATATAATCTCAATGAGCCATGACGACGTGTGAATTATATTTACTGAAATTATTTTCGGGGGCAATACGCAGTCTGTCGAGAATACCTATACAATTTGCCGGCTCGATGATCGGCGTAAATTACAACACGGTATATATTCAACCCAAATAAAATAAATAAATAAAAAAAGAAGGGATGATGCTTGTGATCAGCATAATTATCCTGATAAAAAAAAAATAAATATTCCATTGAAATAATAATAATACAAAAAAAAATAGAGTACACTGAATTCTTTAACCAAGAAATATTTTTAAATTAACAAAAAATTTATTAATATATTCTCATATAGAGTCTACAAATGAAAAAATATGTAGACGGAATTATTCAGTCTGTCTTTGATGTTGACATATAAATTATGTGTAAATTGTTTTTTTTTTTTTTTCGTCAATTTGAAGTGTTAATGAATCATGATTCAATTATTACATATTGTGTCATCAGTTTAGTCGGGTAAAAATATTTATGACGTTTGATTATGGGGACAGATTAGTCTTCAAATCCATCAGTGATTATTTGTTCAAAGGGGAAAGTCTAAAAAATAAATATACACGTTGCATAATTGACACATAAACTATATTTTAATATTTTTTTTTCATTTTAAATTTAAAACTTCAATTAAAACAAAAAGAAATATTTTTTAAAATCATAACTTGTTTTTTAAATTATTATTTATTTAATTTAAATTAAAAAAAAAAAAAAGTTATCTATATGTGTTATCTCTTGGATAGATAAATAGTTGGGTAATTTTTATCATAATAATTTTTTTGTGATAGTGTGTTATACACACAGGTATATATGAAAAAATATTTTATCATGCGTTAATTTTAAGTAAAGCGGAATGTTAAATTATATGTAGCACAGTCCACATGAGTTGCGTCATGATAAAAAATAATAATGTTTAATGTGTACGAGTGTGTACCTCGTTGTGCAGTTGGTAATTAAGCAATTGAGAGTTTATTGAGTCTTGGAATGAACACACGCGTTTATAAACTAAACCCGCATGAGAAAGATATTTTTTTTTATTTATATTAAATATATATATTTGTGTGTGAGTGTGTTGTATTATCCTACTTTTACATCGATATTTTATCTCTCGTCTTTTGTGAACACTGTTCATTTGCTTTTATCGGCTCAAAAAATTTTCCGAGTATAACAGCAGTTTTGTGGGAAATTTGGGAAATGAAAAATATTAATTGACATACCTGCATATTTTGCCCACACTGCTGACGACCGCCCTCGAAGAAATAAGATACTTTTTTTTTTTTTTTTAAATAGATTTTTGTCTATTACAATCTTTCTAAATACATTCAATTTTTTTTTCCTTTTTTTTTATTCATTCATTTTTGTGTCTGTGTAAAAAATATTTTTCATTGTAAATTTTTTTTGTATGTTTATTTTATTTATATTCAGATATATATATTTATTTATTGAAAATAGTATCAATTTTTTAAATAATGTTGATTGACTGGCCTGAGAATGATGATAAATTAAATATTTAATTTGTAATATTAGCTGGTAAAATAAAAGCTTAGTTTAGGATGAAAGTTTAGTAAGATTTGAAAATTAAAAATGATAATAATTTATAGAGGTCAATGAATCATTTCGACATTATTAATTTTAATAAAATTTTATAATATATTTTATATTATTTAACTTTTAATGTTTACCGAATATTTTTTTTTGCTAATTTACAATTTTATATGATAAAGAAAAAAAAAAATTGCGACAATTATTTTTTTCCTGTTTAAATTTATCAATACTAAATAAATAATTTTTATATTTATTTATAATAACGGGTCATCAAGAATAAACTGTGATAATGGAGACTTGGTCATTCGACTTTATAGTTGCACTAACATTATTAACATATTAATATATTTATTGAAATATCGACTGACATTATCGCAAATTGTAACTTGGCTAATCTTTTCGTAATATTAATCTGGGATTTTTTTACTCAATTTGTCAGATAATTATAATTACGTCAAATGACATAATATTATTCAAAAAATTTACATTTAATTTTAGATTAATATTTTATTTATCATTATAAAAAAATATATATTTATTAGAAATTTTTAAATAAATTTATCGCACGAAAAATATCATATAAAAATAAAAATACGAATAAAAAAAAAAAAAATCGTAATAATATTGACGATAAAAGTTCTTTCATCTTTTTAAAAAATAACATAAAAATTAAACGTTAAAATTCCAATGCGATTCGAGACGATATTACGCGCGTTTATATTCGAAATGTCGTGTGTTTGTGCCTCATGCAAGATCAACATGAAAAAAAAAAAAAAAATAGCTGCTCTGAATTTTTATTTAGGCCACAGTCTCAAAGAGTATATATAAAAGTATGCACATCATAAAAAATAAAAAAAATCAAAGCTGTATTATGACTCAAAAAAATGTTTTTTTTTTTTCTTTCTTCATCGTGACCAAAATGAATTTCTCAATTTTCAATATTCAAATGGCTTAAATTTCCAAGTAAGTTTCGTGACTTTATAACACAAACAGAACAATCCAAACGAGAGAGAGGAAAAAAAAAATTTAATAGAATAATAAAAAATAACAATATATTATATAAGTAAAAATAAATAAACAATTTCAATGTGCTTCATTGAAAATGGAAAAAAAATAAAAATAACTTGAAAAATGAGTCAGACGTCATCATAAATCATCAAACAAATTTTAACAACAATTTTTTTTTTTACTTAATTAATTGTTGGGTTTATTTTTTATAATTCAACCTTGGAGACATTTAATTTTTTTATTTTTTATTTACATTAATTTTAAAGTTGTTGATAAATGAGTTATTTATTGACTTGATTGAATGTCAGCATTCATCGTTTGATAATTATAGTTGAAATCAATATTGCGTGTGTCATTTCGATAATTTTTTTTTTTTTTTTGTTAATAAAACCGTCAAGGAAAACGACAGTTTGGATTTAAAAAAATACTATATATGCATATTGTTTAATTAATAGATTTAAAAAATGGCATAGATATACTTTTCATTGACTTGACAATCACGTGACAATTTACATGATAATAATTGACAGGTTAAAATAATGTATTTAATTTAATTTAATGTGTGTCTTTATAATTTTTTTTTTCGTTGATATTAAATACTTGTTGGAAAAAAATTAATTAGTAATGATTATTTATGCATTTTTTATTCTAATTTGATTTTACAATTATTTGACAGATGTCATTTACTCGATGCAATACAGCAGATGGTCTAAAAAATAATACCCACATTTATATAAAAATTCATCTGCTTGGTAACGAGAAGTCACTTTGATTTTTTTTTTTTTTTTGTTTAAATATTTTTTTTTTTTTTTATTAACATTATTTTCTATGACTTGATGATATTAGGTGCCGCCCACAAACCATATGCCTCTAAATAAATCGCATTTATTTAATAAAAAAAAATATCATAATAATATTTGTTAGGGGCGTTTTTTGATTGTAATATTATCAATATTTTCATTTGACTTTTCATCGTATTTTTTATATTTTTGTCTTTTTTAATCGCTGTATTTATTGCCGGAAATATATTTTCATTCACATATGAAATAACGTTAAATAAATAAATAATGTAAAACTTGAAAAATATACGTAAACACTTTTAACTTGACGGGAAGTTTTTTTTTTTTTTCGAAAGGGAAAGGAAGATTAGCCTTTTTTTATTATTTCTTTGTGAGAAAAAAAAAAGATTGTATAAGAAAAGTTAGTGAACGTGGAGTTGAATAAAAAAAATATATATACTTTTATAAAAGAAAATAAATGCAGGTGACCCAGAGACCTTTCCCCACAATTGTTGAAATTCAAACTAATAATTTATCAAATCAAATTGGTAATTTTATTTCAGCAAAAAAAGTATAAAAAATAAAAATTATAGATCACTGCTCGAATTGAAAGAAAAAAAAAGTTGAAATATTGATTTTCAATCACTCTTACTTATTTATTTATTTGTTAAAAAATATATAGAAAAATAGCTTTTTTTTTTTTTTTACTATCATAGAAATAAAACATTCTAGTAATTTTATATTTATAGTTGTGTAATAATTTTTTTTTTCCAAATTAACAATTAGCCTCGGTAGTATTAAATTTCATTCATTCAAAGTACTCCAATTTTTTTATTTTGTTTTAAAATTTCTTTATGTTTAGAAAATATTTTTTTTTTGTTTAGATTTTTTTTTTCTGTTTGGATTTTTTTAAATATAAAAATCTTTTATGTTTATAAACAATGTGGAGTAATATGTAAGCACATTGATATATATTCACATAATAAAAAAAAAAAAAAAAATCATTAGAAGAGAGTAAATGTTGTACGGTTGAAAAGCCCCCTGAAAATTTAACACAAAGCCCAGCCCTGTAAATGATGCAGATTCATTTGGGTTTGTACATTTAACGACTCGTGCCTTGGACGTTCTTTCACTCATTTACCGCATGTACATGTTTTATTTTCTCAAACAAGATGTATATATAATAAATATAATATATTAAAAATATATAAGGCCTTTTACTTTCTTGTGGAAACATTGATGTACGCATGCACTTATTATCTCACTGCACACTTGAGAAAAAGAGAGAGAAACCATGGCTCATTCGAAAAGTCGGTTAAACAGTCTGTAAGAAATATGATGAAATACCTCATGTTACATTCCATCCTCTCATGTGGGATGTATGATCAATTTAATCTCTCTTTCATTCACAAATTATTTTACATATCAGACACAACACAGACTTCTTCTCTTAAACGAAGCTTTTTTTTCTATTTCCTTTACAAAAAAAAATTAGATGGTTTTATTAAATTAATATTTAATCAAGCTGGGTGGTCGATCTTATTTTTCATTTAATTTTTACAACCATCATTTATTGGCTTTGCTGTTAGTATATTTTAAAATTCGTTGACGAAAAAAAAAACGACATATCTCTTTTTAAAATCAACTTGATGAATTAATTTTTTGCTTGATGGAATATTGTTTTAGTATTATCGATTATTATAGAATATTCAATTAAAATTCTGTACACATTTTAATTGGATAATTAAAAAAAAAAAAAACAATATACAAATTTAATTTTTTGAATTTTGAATGAATGAATTTATTTGCAAATTTTATGGAAATGAAACATTATTATTTACCCTTGACATGAGTATTTCTAGGGGTCATCATTGTATATAATATTTTTTATTATTATCTTAATATTTTATTTGCGCATTAATGACCTCAATTTGCAATCAAATTGTTGAATTGTATACACTGTATTTAACTATAGAAACGTCATTAATATTCCAATTAAAAATCTTATGAAATATAATTATTGATATATCGATTTTAAAAATATCAATAATCAATTTTTCTATGCAGATAAAATCAAAATTATAAGAAATGATTATAACTATTTTATAACTCTATAATGTTAAATATTTATAATTTAAACTAGTTTCTATTTGATAGTTTAAATACATGCATATATAAAAACTAGTATTTTTATTTTTATCTTTATTTATTTTTTTATCATCGTCAACAATGTTTACTTGAGCATATATCTACACAGTAATTTTACGTGTATATTATCATTGATACCAATCACTCATGGCCTCCGGTCCTCATGATAATATATAAATGCAAAATAAAACCAAGCAAGATATAAACTTTCAAATACGTCTATAAACTAAATATCATTTCAAATCGTGATCATGATTTATTCTCATTGAATTAAATTGACGGCTATATACAATATGACACACTGTATTATTATCAAAACAAAATATACGTTATAATGTCAATTTTTTATGATGCACTTTTAACAACGTACGTGATAAATAAATATTATATCAAATGAATAAATAAAATAAAAAAAACACTTTACTTAATATTTATTTATTTGATAAATAAATATATATATAAAAATCATTTAAAAATCATTCAACTCATGTAGATAATAAAAACGAAATAGATATTAGTTTTTGATACATAGTTATATACATTTGAGGCCAAAGTCTTGAGGGTAAAAATTTACTCAGTCATCCAATAAACCGTTATTTTGCTTCTCAATCACATGTTTCTATTTTGACATATATTCATTGGGTTTTATATATATAGTTTATTTTTATGGGTACATGACATGACACACATACACAGATTTATAATATATATGACAAGACATAAGACAAGATATATACATATTTGAAAAACATTGTAATATTGTCACACACGTTTTAATATTGCCTCAGATTTTATCACAATTATGTTGCTACATGAAAAAAATACTTGATCATATATGACCTTCGATTGTTCAATCAGTATTGATCATAACGTTAACACGATGGTATTTATCTTGCGATATTTATCTATTGATAAATATATTTTAAAATTTATATAAAAAATAAAATATATTTTTATTTTATTTGCTGGCAATCAGTTAACTATTTATCCGCATTGACCACCAATGACCTCATCGTTTAAAAATTTTTTCTACTTAGAAATTATTTTTTTATTTTTTTATTTCTTATATACTTATGTTTATTTAATTTACACTGGTAAATACAGCAAAGTTGAATTTAAGGGAATATAAAAAAAAAAGGGTGTAACCCTGGATACACGGGTATGTGTAATGGTTGAAAAAAAAAAAAAATGAATTTTTTTTCTTTTAAATTTTAACCGGAAACGCGAGGTCGAAAAAGCCGGGCCACATATGTTGGTTGTAACTCGATTATGACGTCATGGTTTTTTTAAATGCGATTCATCAACAAACTGCTCATTTTTTTTTTTTTTTTTTTGATAATTTATTTTTGTGGTTTTTATTTATTTATATTTATTCATCAAGGGTATTTTTACCCTGGTTAGGAATTTATTTATTTGACAGATATTTTTCTACTGTTTCCGTTATTATTTATACATTTACATTTAAACAATTTTTTTTAAAATATAAATTTAAGACTTTTCAAAGGTGTTAAATTAATTTTTATGTTGGACAATTATAAAATAATATTTAGCAATATTTTATACATAATTTTAATAATAATATGTTAAAAAATAAATTATGAAAATTAAAGTCATTGGACTATTGTTTAAAATATTTCGCAATGTCCATTATGAAACGCTTCGTTAAACTTCCGTTTAAAATTGCATCCTGATGATGAGACAACATATTCATTTATTTATTTATAAACATATATTATTGTTGACAATGAAATTAATTTTATTTAAACGTGGTGAAATAAAAACAATGCAACAATTAAAAATAAATAAAAAACATATATTTGTGGTGAGATCAATTGATGACTAATGACGCCGAAAGAAAAAAAAATCTCAATAATTATTGTCATATCAACAGTATCATATTTATATTTTATCACAATCAAAATGTCATTATCTTTTTTGAAATATATTTCTTGTTATTTCAAGTTATAATTATTATTATTTTTATCATTCAAGAAATTTAATTCATTTTGTTTGATTCATTTTTTTTTTCTTTTTACCTTCTGTATAAATAAATTGATTAAACAAAAATTCCAATGGTTCTAGATATTATAAATTTATATATATGTTTTTCTTTATTTTTTATAGTATGAATTTACAGTGATTATATTTTCAATACTTGGAAATTGTTGCGATAATACTAATGAATAAAATACAAGTGATAAAATTTTTTCAAGCATTATATAAAATTCTGGGTAAATAAAATTAAATAATACATCAGCAGTTTTGAATTTATAATATATTATAGTTAAATGAACATGTTGAGATATAATATTGCCAAAGTATTTGATGATGTCATGAAAAAAAAATTTTGCCAAGATGATCCAACTTCCAGACCTTTCAAAAAGAAAAGCAATAAAAAAATAAAATCTCGGCCTTGGGGGTTTTATATTATGTGAATAAAAAAAATATCTCGTAATAATTTTTGCCAACCCTTTTTGCCTTTTTTCTCACACCAAACTGGTGATTAATAATCGCCACCTTAACCTGTTCCTTGGACGTCTGGAAGACAACAAAAAAAAACTGATAAAATAAAAAATATATGTATTTTTCAATAATTTAATAAAATTAAAAAAAACAATTTCAACACTATGATTAATTATTAGAATTTCAAGTTTTTTTTCTTTCGAATAAAATTGATGTATGTTTGAAATTAAGTAATAATTTTTTTTTATAATACAATTTAATTAAAAAGGTCAATTTGTGTCTAGAGAAATGATTTGTATATAAACTCGTTGATAATATCATATATAAATATTTATATATTGTCATTGTCTAGTTAATTGAGTAAATTTAAATTTCGCTTTCATCGGAGATATATAAATTGTCTTTTATTTTTTTTTTATTATATATTATATTAGTCATAGAAAAAAATACATTGATCGAAATAAAATTGAACATAAATCTAATTGAGCGTATGATTAATCAAAAGTAATTCATTGCAATGTTTTTTTTCTTTTAAATTGAAAAAAAATATATATATTATTTGTAGAGCATATATAGTAGAACGTTTGAAAATAATCCATCTTTTCTGTTATCTTTTCTAGGACGGAAATAACAGTCCCCCTGCCTCCCCCTTTCTATATAATCGAGATAAGGCATTATTGATTTTTTATTTATATCTCGTCTTTTTTTTTTATAATTTTTTTTTTTTTTTTAATTCAACAAAGCAAAGTATATCATCAAGTATGTAATACACATTCATTGATAAATTTATGAATGAATGATAATCATTTGTCTTGTAATTCAAAATGAAAAAAAAAAAAAACAATATAATTATGAGTGTTCAATTTTATGCTCATATTAATTATCAATTTATTATTTCAAGAGGTAAAAAAATATTTAAATTACTTGAAGATGAGTTTTAATGACACTTCAATAAATATTGTTGAACGTAAATAGCACAATTATACTCACTTGATCTTGACTTGATAAAAAAAGGAAGAGAAAAAATTATAATTGTATAAAAAAATAGAAAAATAAATAATGCGGATTCAACGGAAGCCACTTGAGCAAAAAAAATTAAATTAAATTTAAATGACAATTCTACCAAGGACTCTCCATGTGTAACAGATAACAAAAATAATTTAAAAAAAAAATGATAAATATGGATTTTTAACTTGTGATGGTTTTGCACGTTGGATATAATATTTTATAAATTATCTTTTTCTTTTTGTTTGTTTTTATGCTGGTGATTTGAAATATATCAAAAAAAAAAAAAAAATTTAATGAATAATTTTATTTGATGAATTTTGACCCTTGTTTAAAAATGACAGACGTATAAAAGCCAATTTGATGATAAATATTTAATTTTTTTTAATTAATCAAGAGATCAAAATAATGATACTGCCAAAAGTAAATTTTTTTTTTTATTTTTCATTAATTACCTTCTGTTTTGAATATATTATTTATTATTAATAAATTAATAAATCATAATAAAATAATTTACAAAAAAAATCATAAAATATCTAACACTTGTTGAGTTTAAAAATATTATTTATAATTTTTTTTTTTAATTTTTAATACCATCAGCAAATATGTACTTGAAGTTGCTTACGTAATAAATTCCATTCTCACATAATTTTCATTTGACAAAATAAAAAAAAAATTAACACTGTGTGTAAAAAAATAATAAATTAATTATGAATAAATTGTTGAAAATATGATGAATTGCAATTTTAAATTATAAAATACCTCAAAGAATAAAATTTAAATTTATCATAAATATTCATTTGAAAAAAAAAATTTATTTACAAGTCAAATTTTTGAAAAATAAAAATATTAATAATAATAATACAGTAGATAATTGATATCTTTAGGCATCATTAAAAGTTTTAATAAAAAAAATTTTAAGTTGGTTTTTCCTGATGGACCACTTGAGAATTTATTGGAACATGTGATCGTTAGTTGCGATAGGGTCAATTTGATGCCCGCATTAATAACTGTGGTGCTAAATCTCACACAAATATATAAGCTTGTTTTTTTATATTTAATTTTTTTTAATTCTTGAATTATTATATTCTTTTATTTTTTCATAATTGTCATCATCATCATATGTTTATTCAAGGATATGTAAACTAAACCTTGACACATCATTTCCTCTTTTACTATTATTTTTTTTATTATTACCATTATTATTTGACGTACTTTCTTTATTTTTAAAACTTGATCTACTTAATACATTTGAACATTTTTTTAGTAAACATTACGTTATCGATATGCCAGTTATGATAACATACATTTATTTTTTCTTTTATACCTTTAAAAATAAATAAATATAAACTGTTTTAAGTCTATCAGTCAATCAATTTTTGTTATTATATATTTTATTGAATAACACTTGGCAATTGCATCGTGTAAAAAAACTATCAAATATATTTATACTTTTATTTTCATAAATACAAGTATTATGAAATTTAAAAACATTTCGGTATTTTTTAAATTTTTATATTAAAAAATCCCCATTAGTGAAAAAATTGAAAATAAAATAACTCAATTTTGTTGAACAATATATTAAATAAAATATTTTATTATAAATTTTATTATCCGTATTAAAAATTGAAACTTTAATGTATTAATTAAAAATTATTATTTAAAAATCAGAAAACATTGATGGATATTTAAACTGAGTAAATTTCGCTCCAAAAGGTTTTAACCAGTGAAATTTCATGATATTTTGAGTTCAAGGTTGATGAATTTTAAATGAAATTTAAATACCGTGAATGAAAGTGAATGCATATACTTGACATGATAATAATAATAGTAAAATTATTTTTTTTTTACATTAAATTAATACTTAACAAAAATAAAAAATAAGTGTAAAAAAAAAAAAAAAGGTGTGTTCATGGTTCAAGGTTTAACCAATAAGTTATTATTATTATTATATTTTAATAATGGTGAGACGTCTTTTGCATTTATATATTCGCGTTGTGGTTTATTCAGCAACATGATTTTTTGACTCGCGGCAACACAGCCTCTTACTCGTCGTTGCTCGTCGTCATATAGGTATACACTCAGTACATTCGTCTGGCGGAGTTGCCAAGTAAAGCAGATGTAGAATAAAAAAATAAAGAAAATATTTAAAAAAAAAAAAATCAAGAAAGAGAAGAAGAAGAAGAAGAGTTAAACCGCAATGCATACGACACCGAGTTGAATAAAAGCTCAAGAAACACTAACGAAAAAAAAAATCAAATTGAATTTTAAAATTAAAAAAAAAAACATGAAAAACGAACAACACAGTATATATAATGATAAACAAAAAATTCATTGAATACTTTTGCAAATTGTTTTTGCACACACAATGTCACATAAAAATTCATTAGTCCAAGGTAAATATTTCTGAGATTAAAACACGTAACATACCCATTGTATGTTCCAACAATTGAATAAATCAATAAAATTTTCTCTTCAACTTCAAGTAAGAAAACCGTTTTCTTTTTTTGTTCTCCTTACAATTAGTATAGCCCCTATTGAATATACTATTGCAATAAATAATATTTTAACATTAACTTTCATTTTTATTTTGTTTTAAAAATATATACTTATAAACAAAAGTATTTTTATATTTTACATTTTTGAGTTATGATTTTTTTCATACTGCGTTTATTTAAAAATAACAAGAAAAAAAAATTGTATAATTTGATGATTAAAATAATGAAGAAATATGTCCTTGAGTATATTATTTCTTTATTAAATTTTTGATATTTTTTTTTTTGTTATTTATTTTTCATCTATTTGATCAAGGAAATAAGCGCGATGGCAGGTGCCACACACGCGGAGGCGTATTATGTCCCCTTTTGGTATGTACAAGGTGCTTAACTTGAGATTATACACAATATAAATTTACTTGCGTATATCTCATCTCTTGTCTCACAGAATAAACACACATATAGTCAACTCTTGTAAGGAAAAAAACAATTTTAAAATCCTCAAAGTAGACATACTTATACAGATAAATATATTTTAATTCTAAATAAAATTTTTAAATATTAAATATGACGATTTAAATAACTGGGCTTTGAAAAATGTATATGCAATTTAATACGAGTAACTGAGTCGCGTATATATGATATTACTCTTAATATAAATAGTCTTGTGTCTCCAATTTATTTTTATTTTATTTTTTTTTTTTTTTCAAGACTTGACACATTCTTTTATTTAATTATCAACTTTCACAAACTTTATTTTATAAATATATTTTTGCATTTATTTATTTAAACAAATATAATTTAATATTAAAAGAAAAAAAAAAAATCAATTAACTATCTATTTTAATTTAATATGTAATTATTTTTTGAAAAAAAAAATTTAATAAACCCTTTAAATATCGAAAGATTTAAAAGAGAAAATTTTTTTTTTTTTATTACAGTTTTAAGTCTTAAATTTACCTCAAACATGTTGTTATATATATTTTTTTTTCCATATATACTTTTGGCTGTTCAACACTACCAATTACAATTTATTTTATTTTACCACGATGGTGGTCTAAATATTTATTTTTTATTATCGACTAAACAACATTTTAAAAAATTTTATTTTCATATTTATCACTCTAATAGTGTAAAACACAGGTAAAAGAAAAAAAAATGAAATAAAAAAATAATTCATTGGCTTCCGTCTAGAATATATTCTCGTGGTTTTCATCATGCTTCTGAGAAAGTCTATAAATAAAAGGGCGCGGCATAAAAACACATTGGTAGCAAAAGGCACAAGACAAAATTATCATTATCGTCATTATCATCATCAACATTATATTAGTTTTGTCTATATATCGAAATACATGCCAACACATTGACAATCATCGATGATCAAAATATATATATGAATGATACACACATGTGTTTTAAAGGTTTTTATTACTCGATTGTGTCTGTATATACAGAAATAAATTAATTAAACAACTAAAAATAAAACAGACACACTTTCTGCTATACTAACTATGAACATTTATAAACACATATATAATTATGTCAATCATTAAAATAATTACAGACAATAATCATTATCAAAATTGATTTAAATAATAGGAGTGGTTAATCATTATTTACTCTCATAAATATTCATCTAAAAAAAAAAAAAAATAATGCTTCGTATTGTTAAATTATTTATTACGCTTTAAATTGAAGGATACTTTTATATCAAAAATTAAATAAAAAAAAATTTTGGGAAACAATGAGACTCAGTCAATCGAAAATAAAATATTTTTTTTTTTTTTTAAATTCTTTACACAGTGATATATTTAAAAAAAAATATATATATGAAGACTCGTTTGTGTGAAAGATCGCGAGCATTTGAGTCGTTGAATTTATATCTTCTTAGCAATGTCGCATTGTGTAAACTTTGTGGCCCTTATGCTTACATACCTCCCCTTTATATCAACGTACTTTTTTATTTCCGTTTTTTCTTGTAAGATAATAAAAATATACAACATTGTCACGTTGAGATTTGAAAGAGTTGATATGGTTTCACATGAAATTTTTAATCAAGATATATGTGAGTAAATATTTTTACAAATTTGTACAGATAAAATAAATACTTATGTTAAAATTCAAATTAATATAATATTTAAAAATAGTAAAGTTTATATATATATATGACCTAGATAAAATAATTTGACTTATTTTAATTTTAAAAAAAAAATAATAAAGACTAAAAAAATTTCATTTCAATAATTTAATACAGCTTCTATTTTTTTCCTCAAAAATTATCATTTGGATATATATGTTTTAAATCATTGAATGATGCTGATTTTAATTTAAATAAAAATTTTTTATGTCAATTATTTAAGTAGAACATTTTTTATTTCTTCACTCTTGAAAAGCATCTTGCTCGTTTGCCTTTTGTAAAATAAAAGCATACGATTTATAGTTAAAAAGAAAAAAGTAATTTGCGTTTAATTAGTATTAAGTACCAGTTAAATTACAACCAAACAGATAGTCTCTTTGTTTTAATAATTAAATATATTTATTTAGTTTCTTTGATTATACGCCGGCAAATTGACAGAATATTCAAAAAATAAATTTATCTATTATTATTATTAATAATAATAACAAAATTTTTATTAGTATATACACAGATAAATCAGTTTTTTAATCAAAACTGATTTCTATCAGATAAAAAATATGATGTTTAATTTTTTTAATCTATATAAAATATAAAACCCACATTTCCTGAGACCTGAGTCATATAAAAAAGTGAAATACAAATACAAATATATATCTTTACAAAGAAAACGAAAAGTAATATTTAAATATAATCAAAATTATTTAGTCATTTATATTACTTTTTAAAAAATTACATTAACTTGACTTTAAAAATTTACTAAATAAACTACGCAAAAAAAAAAATATTTCAACAGTAAAAAAAAAAAGTATACATAAATAAAAATTAATGTGAATGCTTTCAATTCTCAATTCACATTTGCATGATAATCATTTCTAATGCATCTATTGATCATGCAACATACTGATGATAATTTATCTGACAAAAATAATACACTGACTCATAATCATAGTAATTTTTCATACAATCGTCTCTTAGCTAATACATTTATATATTTATTACAAGTAGTAAAACATTATCTATCAAATATATATATAAATTTTATACTTGGATATGTAATACAATTTTATAATTGACTAATGCACATTTATACATTTGAATTGTGTATATTATATATGAACACATACCAATCATCAAAAGTCTCAGGAACGCACTCACAAGTTTTTATATAGCATCGAAGAAGAAGAAGAAGAAGAAGAAAATGACGATTAAAAATTTAAGAAACAAAATTAAAAAAATAAAATTAGTAAAAGAGAGATGAAATGACTTGGACCATGTGTTTGTTGAGTCTGTTGCTGAGGCTGTACATGTTGAAAAAAAAAAAAAAATAACATGAATTTTATTAATGAAACCATGAATACAAGGTTGCCATGTTTCAAGTGCAGAAATTTTTTTTTTTTTTCTCAAAAATATATTTAAACTTTTGAGTCAAATTTATTTAGCAAATGTTAATATTTAATTTAAAGCACAATGCAAGAGTTAAAAAAAAAAAAAACATAGAAGAAAGTGAATATATATTTTTTGATGCTGCGTCATCAACCCTAAAATGCGCAAGTCAACCGCAAACTTATCTTTATGACTGTTGATGGTTTGCAGTGAAAAATATAAATATATATACGCTATATTTTCCCCTTTTTATTATTATCATTATGTTGATATATCCAGTGGTATTTGATCTCTGGAATACGCAGTATCATCCAACAAAATACTCCACTCAACAACTTAACCCCAACATTTTTTTTTATTGTAATATATTTTGTCGTTTTACTAACAGAAAAATTTTATGAAGAGTTTTACACAAATTCCAAACTTGTAGAGGCTTATATTTTAAAAATAATATTTGATTTAAATAATAGAAAGAAATACTTTTATCAACTGGTTAATTAGTTTTCCATGTTGATAATATACTCAAAGAAATGCATTGTGAAGTAAAATTGGAAACGAGCAATATTTCTGTTTTAAGTGGTCCTTCTATATTGGACAATGATGAATTTTTTTTTAATCAGTAAACCAGTTTTTTACCATTTACACATGATATTTTTATTTGTTTCATTGAGTTGATAAATACTATGCATATGTGACTAGAAAAATATTCATAAAAATTATCTAAAAAATTTATTAAACATCACCTAAAAACCCGTTGACAGAGTGTTTTCGTTTACTCACGTGGCAAACTTAACTTTCAGCTTTTATTATTACTAAAAACCTCGGAATTTTAAAGAACGTGATTGAGTGCCTTTCACGAGGGTTGTTAGAACCTTTAAAAAGAGTTTTTTATTATTATTTTTTTTAGACACCAATCTATTTTTTTTTACTCAATAATACAACACATGTTTTAGAGTAAAAAAAAAAAAAATTATATATCTATATAAAGCTTCAATAAAATTTATCGTAATATGAAAGAAAAAAAAAAAAAGTCGCATCTTCATGTGGACGTTAAAGATGGTATTAAAAATACAGCAATTTGAATAAAAAAATTTTTTATTTTACACAATTATTCGAGTGTTTATAACCAATATAATAATAATAATAATAAAATATTATATATAATTTGATGCAGCAAAATGTCTGGAGTTTATACAATTTTATTTTAGCATCAGTATTGGTAAATGCCAGATTGTTAGTGTGTGCCTTCCATTTGCAGATAAGAGTAGATCCGGCTTTGAATAAATTTGCATTCCAATGTATATATAATATATTTATAAATATTTTTATTTTATTTTGAGTTAGTTTTCAGTGGGCCGAAGACAGCAACTATTGTTGTGTTTTTTTTTCAAAAATAATAATATCTCATTGTAAATCCTTCAAAATATTTCGTGACTCTTGTTGGAAATTCCTAGAATGACATAGACATTCTTAATCCTTTATTTTAATTCTCTATATGATGGAATAAAATAAATATGTTAATGATGATTTATTAGAAATAATTTAAATAAAAAACGTTTTGATTGAAAAAAAAATTAATTGGCACGTGCGATTTGAAAGAAAAATAAAAAATTCATCAATGATTGACATGATCATTGAAGAATAATTTATTAAAATGTGTCGAAATACTAAATCACTAAAAGGGATTATAGATTTTATATCTATAATAATCTATTGTGAACATCAGGTACACAATAAAATTAAAAAAAATACACCTGTCCAAAGATTTTAGAGGGCTCTTTCATCTTTATATATTTTTTTTTTTCTCTTAATTTTTTATTTCATCCATCTTGATGTATTTCATGGTCACCTGGTTTGGAGACCCTTGTTACTTCCTTTGTCCCTGGAACCATCCTATACGCTTTTTTTTTTCAAAGAAATATAATTTTAATTCGATGTTTATGGTTATTTATTGATATATTATTTTATTTTGCAATTTATTTAATCAAAATGTGAAAATTTCGAAATTTATATCATCGAGAGAGAATCAGGATGAGGATAATTATTTAAATTTACATTTGTTCAAACTCGGTCAAAGCGGTATATCTACTTTTTTTTTTTTTTTTATTTATAGAATGAGGTAATAAATTTTTTTATTCAAATGCATTTGTGCTACGTCAACAGTAGCTATCTAATTTTTTTGTTGAAAAATTAAACTATGATTTGTCGATAATAATATTTTACTAAAATAATTTTAATCTACAATACATTTAGAATGAAAAAAACATTAAAAAGCCAGTTGACAAATGAGCTCATTATTATTATTTTTTTATATTCAATTTGACGATTTCGGTAATTTTCTAAAGGTTACGTACCGGATACCGGATGTTACCTATGCCGGTACTTTATTTGGTAAAATGTTTCGCTAAAAATTTTACTAATGAATATTTATTTTTCATTTGTCTAATTTTTTTAAAATTAAATTGTTTTTTTTATTTCTTTGAATATTTCAAGTACCCATATGACGAATGATATATGTTGAACTTGTTGTTAATATTTTTTTTTGTTATTTATTTTTTACGATTATCAAGAATGTAATAAAAAAAATGATCATATTTCTTGGAAAGTCATAAAGCATCATTACGACTTTGCCACCATACACAAAGTTTTACGCTTTATAAACTTTTTTAAATTTGTTTAGAGTTATTTTATTCTTCATTTGTACTTGACATGGTTTACCCTTAACCACACAATATTTTTCCTTGTCCCTTTATTTTTTTTTAAAATTTTTTTTATAAATTTATTACCACAAGTCTTTGCTGTTTTATCTAAGATAAAAATTTTTCATCTTATTCTAGAACCATGAGTAGAATAAAATATAAAAATATAATTCTCATTCGATTTTATTTCTCTTTTTTCTATTTATCATAATCCACAGCAGTGACTCACAAATCCGTTGATTAATAATACCCATCAATTCAATTTTTTTTTCTAGTTAATTGCTCCATTGTGATTTTTCTCATTTTCTTTTTTAAATTTATTCATTTTATTTTAATTTAAATTCTATATTATTCTAGTGACTAATGAAAAATTACAACAATTTTTATTTAATTAAATAATAAAAAAATAATAATAATAATATATATATCCGATTACATTTAATAAGAAATGAAGAATTTATTTTTCTTTTTTTTTTTTATAATCATTTTATATTGTCAGTGAAAATTCTTGGTAAATTTTGTAATTTTAAGAATTATGCTGATTATATTCAGTGTTTAAAATTAAATATAATAAGAAAAATAAAAAAAAAAATATTAAAGCGGGAATATTTTTTTTGTACACGCACATGTCTGGACATTGAACTTATGGTGCATTCCATTGGAATGTTGAACTAAAAAAATTTGATTTTTTTTTAAAATAATTATATTTAAAATTTATTTGAATGAAAAGAGACAAGTAAAAAGACAGTAAAAAGAGGAAAAATATATATATATTTTACCAAATTTTACTTTATGTGGTTAAATAAAAAATGAAAAAAAAAAAAACAATTGTTCCAAGTGTCACGTTTGTCAAGGCAATCGTGAGTTGAATAATTAAGGGTTGGGAAGAACATAAGAAGGATGAGGTCGGGTGAAAACAAAGACCAAAGACAAGCATTTTATTTATATTTATTACATTTTATAAATATATTTTTTTTTTTATTAGTTGTTAAATTACTAGCCAGGGTGCGGTGTCTATTGGTATGAATTTTTTTTTAAGTCAACTCACGCAGTCATAACAATAATCTTGTTTTTATTATTTATTTTTATCTTTTTTTCATACGTGGGGTTGGTTTGCATTCTTATCATCATCATTAATTTTTTTTTTAATCATTTTTTTATTTTTACAACGTATATATTTTCTGGGTCATGGAAAATTATGTCATGCTTATATTCGTGTCAGACATACATACCTATATTCACTCGACAATTTCTTTATTTCATATATATTTTTTTTTCTTATTATTTGTGAAAATATTGTGCGGTATGTGTGACACATCGTGTATCAGATAACGGGAATTATTAATGACACATAAAATTGATAAATGTAATTAAAAAATATAAATATTAATAAATTGACTTTGATTTTATATAAATTGAAAATGATAAAATCATTGAAATTCATAAATTATATATTATCAATTCTTATGAATCATTATTTTTTTATTTATATTCTATTATTAGTTGTTATTAATTAATATATTTTTTAAAAACATTTATTATTGTGCTTTTAATTCAATTGGACTTTGCGTGTTGCCTTTTTATCTTTCTCAAAGTTGTAATGCTTTTAATTATATTTAAATATAAAAATCCAGCAAATAAATGTTGAAAATAATATAAAATTATATTCATTATTATTATTATACAAATATTGATGTTCTTTTATATTTTTAAATTTAGAACACACGTGTTTGGGTTGACAATTGAAATATAGATCACACAGATGAACATAACACCGATTTCATTTCAACACTTTTATTCGTGTCATTATTTAATTTTATGAATAGAAAAAAAAAATTAAACACTTGTATATTAATTTATATCAATAAATAATATTTGTTTTATGAAAATTAAATTGTAATTTTATATATGTTTATTGTGAAGAATATCGTGTTTTAAAATCGACATACTTCGTTGATAATCTGACATTAGAGTAAGGCATTGAATTCGATGAGACAACTTGTTTTGAATAAATTTACATTTAAATATATATGCAACAATATTCATTCGTTTATCCCCTTATTTTTTATGTATCTTTTTTATTTTCTAGTCTTGCTAAATTCCAGCACAATCTCCGGGATAAAATAACAATAATAAAATAATCACTTTAAAACAGTAGGAACATTATTTAATCATGCAAAAAAACAAAACAATAAATTGTTTATCAATGTGTTATTTTTAAATTTTTTCACGTCACAAGTGTTGGCGACAAACGTTCCATTTACATTATCATCCGGGGTCTAAGTGCACGCATTATTTACTGATGGGTCTTGCAACAAAATGAGATTCAAAAAAAGAATTTTTATATTTTCAAAAAGTAAAATATTATGGAAAATTTATTTTTTAATTATAGCTAGTGAATTTATTATTTATTTATTTTTTCATGTATATATAATTAATAAATTTTCAACTTAAATATTTATTTTATATATTTATAATATTTTTGTGATCAATAAACTAAATCATGTTAGTGAGTGTATGTGTGTGTTCTATTTTTGTCATACAACTCGAGGGTGCTCAAGTTAATATATATCTAAGATGGAAAGAAACAACGGCACGCGGCCTCTTGAACCCCCCCAATTCTATAGTGACTTCTATCATGAATCTAATAATAGATTGAAAGTGCTCTTGCTCTGTCGGCATATATGAAAAAGCCAAAAAAAAAAATATATCTTTACAAGACCTTCATACGATGATGAAAAATGTTGGTTTACGCCCAAATCATCATGCCCTATACACAAGAAAAAAAAAAATATATAAAATCAAAATCAAATGGGTTTTATATCGATTGGTAAAATATCAAGGCGTGTTATAAGTTCTAGACTTCTAGTAGCTGTACTTCTCAATCAAAAATAAAAAATTGACGACATCATAAAACATTTTTATGAACTTGTTGAAAAAATTTATACTCAAATAAAAATTATAAACAATTTTTATATTTTATATATAATATAAATTATTTATATGATAATTTTATACATTATAAATAATTAAAAAATAAATTTTCAATCAAATTTGGTTCCCCTTAATATTGTCGGGTGATCTTTTAGCCCTGATAGCCGTCAATTTGTCTCAGTCAAGGGAAAAACAATTGTCCATTCATCCATCCCACCGGATTCGATAATGATCGATTGTCTGCGTATTTCCGTATTCAAACAAAAAATATTAAAATAAAAAAAATGAGTCACGATTACTGTATGTATATAATATTTATATACAAGGGTATTAAAGACAAAAACTTGAAGGAACACAGAGAATTTACTCCAATAAAAAAAAAATCAAAAACTAAACAAAAAAATAAATAAATAAAGCAATTCCTTCTTCAAGATGATGATGATGATGACGATGATGATGATGATGGTAACATGGACCGTGTGAGAAGCGGTCGACGAACTCAACTTTATCTTCTTCTTTCGTGCAACAAAATGCAGACATGTTTGTAGTTGGAGCAAGTGAGAAGATAAAAAAAAAATATATATATAAAATGAAAGAGGCAAAACTAAAACGTGTAGGCAGCCGTTCCTTGGACATGGCGTATTTATATGTGCGCCTTTCGTGCACCCATGAAAAACCACGTATACATACACAAATAACTTGCATACACCATTCATGTATACACAAAATTGTACATGTTTCATTTGATTGTGTGCAGTATTTTATCGTAACTAGCTACAGTTTAAAATTGTAAAACGCGTGAATACAAAATTTCTTTTGTTCTTTTTAGAAAAATATTTGTTTTTTTTTTTTTTTAAATTAAATATAAAAAATTATATGTAGAAATATATTTTATTTTTTAAAACGTAAGAAAGAAAATAAATAAATTATATATGGGTTATCTAAACGACTTGAGAGTTTCGAAATATTTTATGCAAGTAATAAAAGCTTGAAGAAAAAAATAAAAAAAAATCAGATAATGTTATTGTTTTAAAAGTTTTTGGTAAAAGTAAAAAGAAATTAAATTGAAAATATAATTATTGAAGCAAATAGTTGAAAAAATGGATAATATTTATTTTATATTTTTGTGGGTTTGTTTGTAACTTGAATTATAATTTTATCGTGTATAGTCACTGTGATCAAACAAACACTTATGGGACTCACCTGTGGGTTTTGTGTTTTACGAGTCTTTATCTTTTTTTTTTATTTCTATTTTCTTCTGGTATTATCAGCTTGGCCACTGTATCTTCTTTTGTGGTTTTAGTGGTTTTTTAAAATTATTTTCTTAATCTCAAACTATATATATAATAGCACAGTTCACAGTTTATAATTTTTATTCAAATTTTCTTTCTATATTTATGATTTTTTTTTGAATTTCAAATAGTCAAAGAATTATAATATAATATATTTATTCAATTTTTTATTGAATTTCTGATGATATCTTATATATTAGACTCAAATTAACAGCCTTGATTTTATTTATTTATTTATTTTTGATGTTTTGCTTTATTCAATTTGTTCCTACTTGACGATAATATAAAAAAATATAACGTCATTATTTGAACAAAGCAAAATTATGAACATTTAATATTTAATATACAGTTAACATACTGATTATTTTTTAAATAAATTTAAACTTGCTAAAAAAATTTAGACTATGCATGGAAATTTTTTTATTTTTCAAAACGAAAATTACAAAAAAAATACACATAAATAAGTGAAGATATAAAAAAATTTATGTCAACATTTTATGATCTCACTGTTTTTACAGCTAAAAATAAAAATTATGATTTATCATCACTTTTTAAATTTAAAAATAATAAATTGATTTACATTATTCGTTTAACAGAAAAATATATGCAAAGTAGATTTAAAATTTTTTTCTTTCTTTTTATTGAGTGTTTTTTTTCGTAAATAATTTTTAAAACACCTACTGTTTTTTTTATTATGGATAAACAGTCTGTCAAAAAAGATCAAGTATTTGACTTTTTGAGTGTAAAAAAAAAATTCACTCAACGAGATATATTTACAAGTTTTGCGATGTAAAAAAAATGTATTAGAAAAAAAATATAACAAGATAAAAAATATTTCAAGCAACTAACCGGAAAATTGAAAAAAAAATAAACAAACTTGATAGTTTAACATACTGAAAAGGGCACTTCCTATTAATTCAATTAAAAATATAATAACTAAAGTTCGCAATGTCAATGTTTTTATTTATTTATTTTTTTTAATTCTAACGGATGTAAACAATTAACAACCGGAACAAGAGTGGTCAATTTACAACACACCTCCAACACAGGAAAAAGAAAAAAAAGAAAATTTTAAACACTACACATACTGTAACAAAATGATTAATAAAAAATTACATTTTAAAATTTAATGCTGATAAAAATTTGCAATCATACTTCGTCTGAAAAATTTAAAATATTATTTTTTTGGCACTGAAAAATTTAAATTCAAAATACAAATAAAAATATCTGACAATGTTAACAAGTTGTTGATTCATGTAAGTATGCAGTTTGTTGCATAACCGGAAGTGCAGTTGGTGTGTTGTTGAATTTAATATATTCACATAGCCATATACAATAATCAAACAAGTTACCAGCTAGAATCGTGAATTGATCAGCCAAAAAAAAAAAAAAAATCATCATCTTGCAAAAATATCAATACTGCATAGTCTCAGTCTCAAATCTTGTATATAAAAAATCAATTCTTGTTACTTCAATTCCATTTCATTGCTATTTCTATTTTATTTTATTCTAAAAAAAAAAAACAAAATAAATAGTTTTTAAAATTATATACATTTACGTCAAATCAACAAGTGTTGAATATAAAAAATTTTCAACTTTTATATTGTCAAATAAATATCCAAAAAAAAACATTAAAATTTAAAATACAATTTCATAATTTAAATTGAATCAAGAAAATATAAATTCATCATAAATAATTCGATAAAATAAAGTATAAATAATATAATTTCTCTAATTTAAATTGACGGAATAATTTTAAAAAATTTTAAACTCTCAATCAACACATTTATCATTAATTATTTAATTAACAAAACTTCAATGAATAAAATAATAATTTCTCTATATTTCCAAGTATCAAAAAAAAAAAAAAAGAAGCAAATTGTGTTTACAATTTTCCAGGTTTATAAACCTGATCATCGTTGCAATCAATTTTTCTATATTTTTCAATGCAATTCATACCAGTATAAGTTACATGTTTTCTCATCTTACCATATAAGTCAAAACCAGATTGTCAAACTGGTCAATTAATATATATATATTTTATTGTGTCTTTTAAATTCTCAGTGAGTGTATAAAGTCTCAGCAACTAAAAAAAATATATATCTGTTAAACTATTATTTTTCTAAAGAATTTAAAAAATCAAGTAAGATTCGTGATAATAGTGGTTTACAATATATTAAAAAAGAAAAAAAAAAAAACGAGAAATGTGGGTCAGAACCTCACCTACCTCTCTTGTTATCTATTTTTTTATTTTTTCCCTTTTTACTGCCCTCTTCTCTAGGCACTTTTTTTTAAATCATGATTTACAACTGAATTGTGTTTTATCTGTGTTTAAACGGAAGTAAAGCTTTTTCTGGGTTTTTTTTTTTTTTTACATTATCATCGTTCCATAACTGTGATCACGTCAAATAGTAAAGTTAACCCAGTGAATTTGTTTTTTTTTTTTTAAATACTAATTACATTGTAATTAAAAGAAGAAAAAAAAAAAAAAAGATAAAATTACTTGTTTGTTAAAAAGGAAATGAGTATATATATTTATATCTAACACATTGAATATAATTATTATCATAATGAATGAAGCACGTGTTGTGAAATTGTATGACTGTTAATGCTAGTGACCTTAAGTGAAGTGTTTTTTATAATCATTATTATAATGGATGATGTGTCACTGACATCATCGTTGATTTGTTAAGATAAAGCCTTGGTATCCTCAATATAATTATTTATTTATTCATTATTATTATTACAAATTATATTGATGCATCATCAACAAATCGATTGGATAATTGATCATCAATCAGTTGTCATTGTCAATGAAACATAACTTATCATAATGAATCATGTCATTAGATTGTTTTACATTTTTATTTTATTCATATTTATATGGTAATATTATTATATTTATTTTTAATAGTAGTAGTATTTTTTTTTTTAAATATTCACTGGCTTCTAAATTTTTATTTGGATTTTTTTTTCTTGGGACTCACGGAAGTCCTGATTTTTTTTAAAATTTTATTATTTCTTTTTTTGTCAAATAGAAAAAATATGTGATGCAAGTAAATGTTGGATTTTCTGAGGCTTCTCCTGTTTACACAAAGAGGAAAACTTGAAAAAATAAAATAAAATATCAAATTTCTATTATTAAAAAATGCAATGATCATAATAATAGAAAGAATAAAAATTTTTTTTTCTTTTATATATAAAATAGTTGAAGACAAGTAAAGAATGAAAAACATGGTGTTGAAAGAAAAATAAAAAAAAAAATTATTTTTAAGATACAAAGTGAATATATATTTTTTATTTTTTTTTCTATCATCTTGATGTTTGATCTCATTGTGATGCATACATTGTTGTATTAATTTATTTTTATTATTTACAAGCTTATCATCGTCTTCTTTAAAATAATTATTTATATTGTCACATGAATGAAAATAAAAAAAAATATATTTCAACAGAGGAAATTACTACCAATTTATTATCATGAACACCATGATGCTTAAATTTTACACCGAATTAACATTATTAAAATAAAGATTTTTTTCGTATTAATTTAGTAAATTTATTTTGAATAATTTAAGGTGGGCCAAATATATAATAACTAATCAAAATGGTTATTCCAAGAAATATTGAGTCCAAACAAGGAATAGCATTGATGATTCGAGTGTTAATATACGTGTGCAGTATTGAATAAATAACGTGACTAGTTTTCAATATGTAATATTTAATTTCGTCTAAAGTTCATTGTTCTCGATGAGTTCTAGACAATGTCGTTGATATCACTTCTAGACTTGTATTCGAAATACAAGAGTCGATTCAAACTTGTTGAGCTTCGCTTCATTTTGACCTGATCAATGTGTAGCCAGTTTTTTTTCATTTTTAACATTTTTATGTTTTATGCAATTTTTTAAAAAATTATTCAAAGAATTTATTCAAGATAAAAAATAAATGTCTATACACTGTTTTTCCAAGTACTCAACGGATGTTAAACTTATTTGAATTTTAACTTGAAACAGCACCTGTGATTCCCTGTTCATGATGTCTTTTATTTTGCAACTTGGCATTTATCCAAGTAAACTCAACATTTATCCCATTTTGCCCATTTACACATTATTTATTTTTATTATATATTTATTCATGATTATTTTTAAATGTTTTACCCAATTTATATTTATTTATTTTTATATTATTTTTTTATTAAAATAAATATTAAAAATTACATAAATTTAGTAAAAGCTTATCAAGTAAATTTATATTTTTTTTTTAAATTTTGGCATCAGTTTTTTTAAATTTTAATGCCCAGTCAATGACCGATGTGAAGCTGTGAAAGTGGATTATCCCAAAAAAAAAAAAAAAATTTCAACTAAGCTTCAAAGTTTTAAAATTTTGTATAAAATTAGTAACGATAAATATAAATTTTGTACATTGATAAAACTAAAATGCAAAAAATAATTAAAAAATAAAATTAGTTAAAATTAAATTTTTTAAGTTTGTTAATAAAATATAAAAATAATGTTAATAAAGTATAAAAATGCGTGGTAAGAAATTGTTTAGTGTACTTGATGTACAATGAAAATAAAAAAAAAAAAATAAAAATAAATAACCATTATTAAATTGCGTGAGGGAATTTAAGTTGATGATGTCATATATTATATTTTGTATATTTGTCATGTAGTTGACACTGACTCATGTCGGTGTTTATTGTCTGGCCTATGGTATCAAGTGATACTTTAATGCATACATTGAAAATATATTATTATTAATATAAAGTTGGACCAGCTGATGGAAATTTGATTGACTCAGTTGAAAAATAAGATGGACGATCATGATTCTTTATATTTTTGACTTTCATCGATTATCATGTCGCCCATTTATGGAAAATGTTTGGCTTACGATTGATCACCAATTGATCTCATTCACCATCATGAAAATAATAAAATACTAAAAAATAAATTCAATGGAATATAAAAAAATATGACATGGAAGTTCATAAAAAAATTTAAATATAAAAAACAAACTGACAGAGGCCTTTAAATTGATTTCATATATATACTTTTTTATTTTTGACATGTGCGGGTGTTGACGGATTTTTATAAATAAATATTATCTCGAATACGTGATTGTTTTGTTGGCAGAAGCTTTTTTTTTTGTGCAAATTTTTTTATTTTTTTTTTGTGTTACTTCCTGATGTTGATTCTAGTGTTGCTGTCATAACGGTTGTTAAAATATCATCCTGGAATATGATCCATAATTTAAAATAATATATAAAGTTTTTTTTTTCTTCTTTTGGTGTCGATAATTTTGGCAGATAGAAAAAAAAAAAATTTAAATTTAAACGTACATATATTGGTGGGTTAGTTGGTTTAGTAAAACCTGTAGATGACATCACGGACAAACTAGCGTTGTGCACCAAATATCAAAATAGATTTACGGTTAGCGAATGTTAACTCGACCCCATTATTTTGACTATTCCAAACGAGACTTGCATTCAAAAATCATCATCATTCCATCACGTTTATATATATAAATTTTGTAAATATTTTAAATTACATTTAAAATTAAATTTATCATCAACACTTGTACACACACACTAAATATATTTTTTTACATACTAAAAATCTTGATTTCAATATTTAAATTAAATAAAATTTTTGCTACTATAAAATTTTAAATAATACGAATAAATTAATAATAATATGTATTTAAAAAAATAAAATTATATAAACTTGATATTTAAAAATAATTATTAGCTTCCGTGTATGTAGACTAGTATAAATATATAATAAAATTATAATGATGAAATCAATGCAAATAATAATTAACTTTGATAATTTGCCAATGATTTATCAAATTGCATGCGATGTCAATATAATGATAATGTTGTTATTGATGCAAAACGTTGTGGAATTTGCCTTTGGCATAGTTTTTTATATGTATTTTTAAATAATTTGAAATGTATATAAGTTGAGAGAGAGAGAGAGAAAGTACATAAATATATAAGGGCATATATGTAAATGAAAAGTAGAAGGAAAAAAAATAAAAAAATACTGCTGGGGGTGCGGTCTGCGGATATGAACCATGATAAACCATTTTGCCAATTTTCTCTGATGCATTCTGTGTAATCATCCTCAAACTGTCACCATAAATTTACCAATTTTCAATAATATATTTTTTCAAATAATATTCGTTTAAATAACAAATCTTAGATGCAAAAAAAAAAAAAAAGTAATAATTAACTTTTAATAATAAATTAAAGTAATATAATATCGAAAAAAATGTTTTTTAAATAATTTTTAAAAATTAGAAAATATATTAATATTTGCTAAGTAAATATTTACATAAATTGGGGGAATCTTGGGATGACCACACCTTCATAAATATTTATATGAAAATAAAAAAAAAAAAAAATTGTCCCAGTATCTTCGTCAACCTTTGGTCTCCTTGGCACCATATTACTGCAAATGATTCACTCGATAAAATAATAACATCTAGACTCACCTCGTTAATATTTTCTAACAAGTATCAAAAATAGTAATTAAATTTGCAAGTTAACAATTTGACAAGACATTGAAAGTTTATTTTTAAATTAAATTGTACAAAAAAATATTGACTGAGTGAATTAAAATGATTTTTTTTTTAAATGAAACTTTATGAGTGTGAAATGAAAAATAAAAAAATAAAAACGACAACAACAAGAAAAAGAAGAAAAAGAAAAAGGTCCTGGAGGTATATACATTGACATTTTGCGTAGGAGGGTTGTACGGAAGTAGACGGCCTGGCGAGATGCATTGGACCAATGTGGCGCCTTTCAAACTCATACAGCCGCATACAATATAAACACAATATAGTTTACAGATGAAATGAGGGGTTGTTCATGTTGCTATGTGAATTATATACAAAACAAGTCATGTCAGCATTGAGGGGTAGATTAATGCGTTAACCCAGATTTCCATATCACATTTATATATAAATAAAAAATAATAAATCTGTTGAGCTATTTTTTCATCTTCATAAAACTTCAAGATATAAAATTAATATATAAAATAAAAATAAAATTTTATGAAGAATTGTTTTTTATATTTTTTTAAAAAATAAATTGGTGAAAATTATAATGGTATGATTGAATTGATTGAGAATAGAAAAAAAAAAAAAAAAACGGAAGTTCTGATGTTTCAGTAAATGACAAGTGTTTGTCTGACCCATTTTTACTAACGAAGGCGTGGTTCAACTCAGCGGGTTGGTGTCGAATAATAAAATTCTATTCTGTGTGGTCATTTATTTTATTTTTTTTTTTTCATTTTCTTATATATATGTATTACATGATAATGTGATTGGTTAACTGGTAGATGTCACGCTCAAACATCTAAACTCAGCATGCACCTTTTATTATTTTATATTGTAAAAAAGAAAAATCAAAATACCTTAGTCTCAATTTAATTTAATTTGGCATTATTCCATTATGTATTAAAAATAATTATTATAATAAAATTATCAATTTTTGTTACAGTTTATGGAAGACCTGATAAATATGATGAAGGATTTATCGAGGATACACCTCAAGAATATGATGATGATGATGATATTGATACAGTTGAAAAAGACAACAAAGATACATCATCTGGACCACCAGCGATACTTTCAAAGCCAATTAATTATGATGTTGAAGCAGGACAAACTGTTGAATTTCCTTGTGAAAGAATTAATGCTGGTTTGTTTATTTATTTAATTAACAAAAATATAATTTATGTTTTTATTATTATTATAATTATCATTTGTTTTTTTTTATTTTTAAACAGATAATATTGCAGCCGCATGGAAAAAAGATGGTACTGATCTTTTTATTGGAACAATTTTAGTGCCACAACATAAAACGAATATAAAACTTCGACAAAATTATTCATTGATAATTGAAAATGTTACTAAAGCAGATTCATCAAGTAATTATGTTTGTGAAATATTAAGTGGAGGTAATTCAATAAAAGTAATCCACTCATTACGTGTTGATAATGATTGGATGGATAGATTAATTCGTCCTTGGCCAAAAAAGAGCATACACATTAATGAAGGTGACAGTATTAAATTTGGTTGTGAAACGAAATTCATTCCAACTAAAGAAATGAAATGGTCATTAAAGGTATACATCTATTAAAATACATTATATAATATTTTATTTAATTATCATAAAACAAATTAATAATAACTATTTTTAATTTTTATTTATCAGGGTGAAAGACCTCATTTTAATGAAGAAATTAATGGTAATTATATAACAATAAAAAAAGCAACACACAAAAATCATGGACATTATCAGTGTCTCGCTGAAGATGGAACAGATAGATTGTATGATGAAAGTGTTGATATAACAGTCAATTGTAAGTTTTTTAAAAAAAAAATAAAAAATAATGAATTTAAAAAAATAATAAAATTAATATTTTTTTTCTATTTATTTTTAGCTTCACCAATTATTGAATTATCACATGATACTGTTCATACTGGTCTTGGAATGAATGCAACATTAACATGCAAAGTTTATGGTCATCCACATGTAAGAGTTACATGGTCGAAAAATGGAGAAAATTATAGTGATAAAAAAAATAAAAAATTTATAACTGAATCAAAATCACATGAACACAAATTCATAATAAAACATGTATCACAAAATGATCTTGGTATTTATAAATGTATTGCTACAAATTCAAAGGGCACAGTAGAAGGTGAAATTAAATTAACTGGTACACCAGCAACACCAAAATTCATTGCTAATACAATTAATGATGATGATTCAACATTTACTCTTAAATGGCATGTTGAAAGTTTTTCACCAATTATTGAATATACGGTAAGAATAAAAAAATTATATATCAATTTAAAATAGTAATAAACTTGTTAATTTTTTTCAATATTTATTTATTGAATATAACAGTTGGAATATCGCAAAATAAATGAAGAACAATGGAGTCTTGAAAAACCAAAAGTAATAAAAAATAATGTAGGATATATTTATACTGCTGAATATTCATTTAAAAATCTTGAACCAAATAAATATGAAGCAGTACTTAAAGCACAAAATGCATTTGGATGGTCGGAACGTTCATCAATACACTCATTTAGAAAGGAAATATTATCTGAAAAACCAGAAAATGGTAATTCTAATATAAAAAATTATAAATATCCTTCAATTGATTATTTATTAATCATGTAAATTATTTTTAAATTACAGTGGAAGGAATGAATTCAAATGCATCAACAACACAACCATTAACTGTACTTGCAGCATTATTCCTAGTCGTTGTTTCTTTCGTCACAATACGTCTTTAATTAATTCACTACTCTACACACTACATAGGTAAATTATTTATTCATTATTATTTGATAATTATTAATATATAAATTCTAATGACATCTATTTTTATTTATTAATTAACATTGGATGTTTTTTTTTATAAAAATAGATAATTTGCTGAAGCCAAAGCGTACACCAGCAAACTTCATGGTGGGACTAAGAACGAACATGTTGCCTGGGGGAGTGCCTTCAATATTCACCCACACTATTTTATTCTTCCAAGAGATTCAATAATCACTAATTAATATTAAATTTTTTTTTTTTTTTTCATCGACAGTTATTTTTTTTTTTAAATTGAAAATCAAAAGAAAAATACTGCCTTAGATTTTTATAAAATAATTTTACAAATTATATATGATAATGAAAATGAAAGTTTAACTAAAATTATTATACTTAAAATATTTTTTTTTTTTTTAATTAATTTATTTTTTTATTATTATTTCATTAATCAATTTATAATATAAAAAAAAAAATGAATTTTTTTTTTTTTTTTTCTGTTTCTTGGGGCTTGTGTTTGAAGAATATTTAGTTATGAAAATAATTGTCGACAGATATCTCCTGGGTGTGTCATTATGTGCTAGAGAGTATAAAAGAAATAATTTTTTATTTTATTATTTTTATTATTTTTTGTTTGTAATTTAACTTATAAGTAAGATACATTAAGAAAGATACATTTTACTTTTAAATATATTTATATATAAAATATATATATATTACCTGTATAACATAGTATTCGTTGTACATGAATAAGTCAAAAGATACACGATCGTTATGATTATAATTTATTTTTGTATAATTAAGAAAATGATGAGGAATACATATGTTTTTTTTCGTTTTAATTTCTCTTAAATAGCAAAAAAAGTAAGCTTGTAAATTGAGTTTTTACAATTTGAGAAAAAAACAACGCTTTGTGCCATTGCTAAAAGCAAATTGGTATTTTTTTTTTTTTTTTTGATTTCTATTTTAATAGAAGTAATGCCTTTTTTTTCTAACTCCGTGAAAGCGGCACACGAATCTGTCCTTAATTTTAGCAATGAAAAAAAGAGAAAAAGAAGAAAAAAAATTGATACAAAATAATATAAATAATATTTGAAAATTCGTGTTCATAATTGTTTTATATAAGGAATGAATATATCTTTTTTTTTGTTTAGTGATTTATTGTTCTTCTGATTACAGCTTCGCACCACTACCTAAGATGTGTAAAATTATTAGTATGATTGAGTTTTTTAAATTTTATTTTTAGTGTGAATGTTAATTATTGAATGATGAAAGTTTAAATTTTTTTTTTATTTTATTTTCTTCATTAAGTTCATTAAAATATGGCGCTAATAGAATTTTTATTTTTTTTTTGTCAAGACTATTTGCACAAACTCATGCCCAAATTAAAAAAATTTTAAAAAGTGGGTAGTGCAATTTCGTGTCGATTCATTAAATTTTTTTTAAATTTAATTTTTCTTTTTATAAGATAAAATATCTAGGCTGCTAAAAATAAATAATTTGAGATGTTAAATAATTTCTTAATATTAATAAATCTTATAAAAAAAAAAAAAAACTAAAAAACATAAATTAATTTAAAAAATTATATTCAAAATTGTTGATGAAATATTATAAAACAATTAAATTAGTAATTTATGTAATTCAAAAAAAAAAAAAAAAAAAAAAACAAATAATAATTAAAGCCTGATTATTGATTTATTATTATTGTTTAATTTCCTTGTACAGTAATCACTGTTGCCTTATGATAACAACGTATATAATATGTGTAAAATAAACATTGAAAAATTGAAATAAACAAACAATAATAAATACATAACAAATTACATATTAATATTGTACGAAGAAATTTTTTCTTTTTATATACATCAAAAAAATTTAATATTATTTCAGTGAAAAAAAGCTACGCTCAAACACGAAATTGCTATGGTCCTTATGAAAATATCATAAAATGCATAGATGGCGCAGCTCTGCTATGGACCATTGTAAAAATTACTATGTTTTTTAGTAAAAAAAATATAAAATTCTCTCCGTGTAATAGCTGAACTAAAAAAAACAATAAAAACAAGCTAATTATTGACCTTCAGTCAATGAGTCAAATTCATAATTGAACTATTTTCTTTCCCTGTACGGTAATTACAAGTCACGGAAAGAAGAATTTTTAGAGACCAAATATTTTTATTTATAAAATTTAAAAAACCTATTGTTTATTAACGTTCAAGCACACATTGTGTTTATATATACTTTAATTGTTGATAAATAATTAAAAGACGTCATGTAAACACTATGTAAAAGCTTGTTTTTCATTAACGGTCGATAAAAAAGGGGCTTATAATGGCATTCAATGTAAACTACAACAAAGTACTTAACTTACATGAGTAATTTACATATAATGTAATAAACTTAAACATCGAATACTTACCCAACACTGCTTCAAGCCGAAGAAATCAAGTATTACAGTTTCCAGTCAGCATGACAGTCCAAAAAGGATTTAAACAATTATAACTCTTCAATTAAGTGAGTAAAAATTATTTTAGTGAAAAGCTATCAATAAATATTGATGAGTGTGTACAATGTTCAAATAAACATGTTAGATTGATATAAAAAAGATGATATATAGTCTTTTAAACACTACTTATATATACATATTTAGTTTATTTACTTTTTTATTATTTTGATGTGTCGTATGCATAAGTGATATCAAAAGTCCAATGTGCAGATTTAGATCTATAGTGACGATTTTTCATCGTTGTAAAATTAATAAACACGTTACATTTTTATTTTGATGTCTAAAACAATAAGTTCTTATTGAATTTTTTTTTTGTTTTGATTAATTATTACTGTAGTATAGTAGGAAATTTTATTCGATCCTGGTAGCCTCCCCACACAACTACTAAATTTACAGTAAACTACAGCAAACTTTAATTGAGTCTCTACAGAATTTTTCGCTGCGGATTTCTCTCCGTGCATTTAAAAAACCGTAAGAAAAGCCTTTACATCCCAAGTAAGAGTTTTCGGTCTTGAACGACTGTATTAGGCTTGTGCGAGGGAGCACAGACTTGACACAGTCTTGGCCTCAATAGTCCCAGGCTTGTGTCCGTCGTCAATTCCTACTTGGGGTAGGAGTAACGCCTATTAACATTATGAAAAAATTAATACAACAAAACAAATTAGAATTTTCTGGTGCACCAATTTGTTATTGAACGTAATTTACCTACTTTTGTTTTATTTTATCATACATGATTTAGCGTATACAATATGTTTATTTTATTTTCGTAAGATCTTTTGTGGCAATATATTTCCAATAGAAATTTTCAATAATCACTAAAATCATACCAAAAAAATAACCAGTAACTAATGCAAAAAAAGCACCAGAAAGTTTGTGAATATTTATTGTTGCTTTGGGGGTATCCGTTTCAGATTTTATTTCGGCAATTTTTGACCATTCCATAACATCACTCAACCATTTTTCCACTAGTCCGGTTTCGATTATATTTTTGATCTGTAATAAAAAAAAAATATTAAATTATGTTTCAATTTCTAAAATTTTTACTAATATAATCTTCTCAGAAAACTGATATTACGATATTATCGACTTGTGGCCTGAGAGGTGAATTCCTATCCATACCAATTGAGATTGGCATAGATATAACACATTCTTGCATGATGTGAAGTTCATTGTCTACTACAAGTCTTTGGTTTTGCTTAATTGCTTGTTTTTTTCGTTCTGATTCTAAAACTTGTCTTTTTGCCCTTGCAACTTGGAGAAAATAAATATTTTCATAGTAACCAAATTTACCTGCAGCCACTCTAGCTATTGAGTCTTCCTCATTGGTAGTCAGTTCAAATTTTTCACCAATTTTTTGAAGATCATCATCAGATGATGCTAAAAACAGTTCTCGTGTGTCCTCATCCCATCCGCCAACAGTTATTGCACTCTTTGCAAGCTGACTAAGAGTGTCAATAGTCATTCTAAAGAAGTATAGTTTTTTACATTTGTTCAAAGACATTTGAGTAAAGCATAATAATAAAAAAATAATAATAATTATAGAAATTTATATATTTAAAAAAAAAACTACCTTCCAACTGGATTTGCTAAAGCTGCGGTCAAGCTTGCTCGATAACTGACAGTGACAAGAATTGTATAGAGCCACCACCAACCGATAAATACTCTGAATGCCCAAAAAGTTGGTAATTTTGGCAGAGGAACTTGAAAGAGCATACTGTATGTTAATAATATACTATTTTCTATGTTTGTAAACGGAGATAATGACTTTTTTTGTAAATTAATTTTTTGTTTTTCATATAATTTTTCTTGTACTGAGCCATCTTCCATTTTTCTTTTATTAAATTCTATCGGCATGTATGGTATTATATAAATTTTATAAAAGAATGAAAATATCCAAAATGCGGAAACACATAAACAAAATATAACTAAAATAGCTATCCATGTATGTAATCTATCGAGTTAAAAATATTGTTGACCTTTTTTTTTTAGTTGAAAACTACTTATTAATCTAAAATTTTACGTACGTAAATGGTATAATGAGAAGTTTCCATGAATTTTCAGTTAATGATTCTGGAGTTAAAAAAGTGAGGCATTCCGTTCTATAGGGTGAAGATAGTTCCAATAATCTATGATGCCTCATGGTATAATGTAAATCTCCTAAAAAAAATGCTCCCGCACCTTTAACAGCTTCACCAATTAGACCATCAAAAGTCTCGTTATAACTCATTGTTCCCCATCTTTTTATTTCTACGTCCGGAGGTCGATAGAAAACTGGCTTACAATTGATTTTTTTTGCAATTATTCTCATTATCTGAAATTAGATAAAATGCTTGATTGGGGTGTCTCATTACCCTAGTAAAAACGAATAAAGTGTCGCAGAGCTTAATTCTAAAAACATTTTTGCGTATAAACCTTTTTTCCCCCCGGGCTGTAAAATTGTAAACTTACTTCGAATTCTATTCCAAGCGCCTGTTGACTTTTTTTACTGCAATCATCATATAGTAGCCGTGAATATTTCGTGACAGCAGGAATGTGCTCAAATATTGCGACTCTAAATCAAAACCACATTATAGGTGATAGAGTACACAACGTATATGATAAAAAAAAATATGGCTGGATTAAATTTACCTTAGTTTTTTTTTTTTTAAATCAACAGTTTTTTTTTCAAAAAGCTGGTTCTTATAACGTATTTTTCCTTCGTACCAAGTATTTATAAAGTGGGTTATAACACCACCCTTTATTTTTACTGGAAACGTAACTGTTTCAATATCGAACCAATTCCGGATTCGTTTTTTGTAAGATCTTTGTTTTGAAATGCTGTAGTGACGTATGAATAAAACATTCGTTATCCTGTTCCAAATATATTTCATTTCTGGATCGAAAAGTTTAGCATCATACATTAGCAAGAATTTTCCATGTGTGTTGATTTGGCGTTCTCTATAGAGAACACACCGGAATATGTAAAAATTACGAAAAAAAATCACATAAAAATTATAGAGAGAGATTTCCATTATTGAAATAAAAAACGAAAATTCATATTTATACATTGTAACTATTAACATTTATCTATTAACCTTTCCGAGTATTCGAGTAATTGTGAAACTTGAAAACCATTTGTAATCAAAATTATGTAGACATCACACCCAGCATTGTTACTGTTGATCAGAACTTTTATGATATTTTTTTGTGGATGGTCAAAATTTTCACTTTCACGAACAAGAATCTGTAATATTATAATATGTCTTTAGTACGTACATCCACCAAACGCACTAGATTATAAAGTTAAAAATAAAATAAACTGAGAAATGAACAAAAATAAAATGAACTTGAATATAGTGTATTAAATTTTAAAAAGTCCATATCAAACTTTTTTCACTTTAAATCTTACAGTGTAATATGGAACCATTCGTGCATTTGTCCAATTGTAATGAATTACATTTTTGTAATAATGATCAAGCACAAAAACAATGCATTGATTGTATTGAAACAATCCATTCACAAAATAAGTAATAATATTTTGTAGTGGTTCATCTGCATCATTGGAGTACCATGAATATTGTTCAAAGCTGGAAAAAAAAGTTTTACATATAGTATCAAAAATTATGCTCAATAAGATAATGATAAAGCTAAAACATCATGTGGTTTGATACAAGAATTTAACATATGATATTTACCTTATCACGTTAGTAAACAAGAAAAACACAAGTATGTTTTGCAAAGTCACCATGATGCTATTAGATAATTTTAGTAGTTGATGATTGAAGCTCAGCAGAATGTACCTACGTTATATAGTCTAAATATTTATAAATATCAGGAAATTTATAATCAATTTAATCAGATAGACTCCATTATACTTTACTTTGAGTATATTAATAAATACCGATTCTATCGTTTGGTATTACATTAATGATATTTAAATTAGATTGTCAGTCACATTTGTTTCAGACATCATATACTCATTCATTATATATTGATAGCAAAATCAGCGATCATGTTCAAAGTACATTTTATGCCAATATCAACAATGAGAGGTAAAATTTTATTATTAATCGATATTGTGTTGTAGGTCGTACATAGAACCGAAATCATGATGATTAACAAAGTATTAAAAATAAAAGAATTAATTCGTGAAATCCCTAAGGGTGGACCCTTAGGTAGATACAGAAATCGAGCATCTTTTGATTGGAAAACATTAAAATTAGGCCTCTATGGCTCTGATTATTTGGAATATGAGGTATATATAATATTTATCATTCATTTATATCATCATTGATTTGTAGTGTTTCAAACATGTTACTGTATTTCAGTTAATTCTCATTATTCTTACAGAATAAAATTTTCAATTTTGTGAGGAACTCACCATCTTTTCAAAAACCAATTAAAAAACCAACACTCGATGAGTACAGGAGACGATGCGTCAATCAAATCAATGATTTATTCAAACATGATCTTATTGTAAGTTTGTGAAAAGATTTAAAATATTATTTTGAATTATTAATTTCAAGTTTCAAAAAATCTCTATACTGTATACGTATGAATTGTCTAGGAACCATTCGGATACTTCTTAAATGCTTTCGTGGCAATCGATCCTTCGTTACCAGTTCTCATGGGTATACGCTTTGGTATGGTTCCAAGCACTGTTTTTACGCTTTCCTCAGGATCCGATAGGCATATGGATTTCTTATCAAAATTTCGAGACGGGCATGTGAGTAGATTTTTATGTTCTCGAAAAGTTAATGATTCTATGATTTTATTTTGACAGTTTATCGGTTGCTTTGCATTAACGGAAGTTTCTCATGGTACAAATGCCAGAGGGATGAGAACAACAGCAACTTACAATTGTGACTCCGAAAGCTTTGTGCTGAATTCACCAGATTTTGAAAGTTCCAAGTTTTGGGTTGGTGGGTTGGGTAAGTAAATAATTATAAAATGTACTATCACATTATATTGTTTAATTTTTTTACACAGCTCAATAGATCTATATTTATTATAGGTAAACAAGCAACCCATGCTATCGTATTCGCACAATTAATTACTCCAGATAAAAAATGTCATGGACTTCATCTATTTATTGTGCCTATCCGTGATCCAGAAACAATGCTTCCGTTTCAAAATTTGACTTGTGGTGACTTAGGTGAGAAAGTTGGTCTTAATGGTGTTGATAATGGCTTTGTCATGTTCCATAATTATGAAATACCAAAAGAAAATTTACTCAATAAAATGGGTGATGTTTCAAAAGATGGACAGTACATTTCGCCTTTTAAAGATAACAAAAAACGCTTTGGTAAGTTTAATCTTTAATACTAAAATATCTGATTCTTCAATTAAATTCGCATTGAATCGTTCTATTATTTTATAACAGGAGCTTCACTGGGCGCTCTTTCCATGGGGCGTGTAACCATAACAAATATTTCAGCTAAAAATTGTTCACTCGCAATAGTAATTGCAGTACGTTATTGTTCAGTACGTTGTCAATTTGGTCTGCCTGAAACACCAGAGTGGCCAGTTATTGAATATCAGGCTTTGTATAGTCGTCTTATGCCTTGGCTTGCCGTCGCTTATGCCATCAATATATTCTCAATAAAATTTCTACGAAAAGCTCAAGAATTTCAAATGAAAATGTTAAATCCTATTATAAAAAATGAATTAGCAAGTGAAGGCCTTGAGATCCATGCACTTTCATCAGCCACAAAACCTTTTTGCTCTTGGATCGTAAGAGATGCAATCGCAGATTGCAGAGAGGTAACAGGAGGAATGGGTTACTTACATGCAGCTCGGTTAGGTGATATTCGAGCTGATCACGATGCAAATTGTACATATGAAGGTGAAAACAACGTTTTAATTCAACAAGCATCAAATTGGTTATTATCTCTCTATCCCTACTTTAAAAACGGAACCCCACTTACTTCATTCGATTCCATTGGATTTCTGTCTAAAGGACTTCAAATTCTTGAAGAAAAATATATCTGTGAAAGTCACAATGAGACTTTGCAGCCTGAAAACCTGATCAAAGCTTATCAATGGCTAGTTTGTTATCATTTTAATGAAACTCAAAAAAAAGTTGGTTCATTGAAAGCTGAAGGGCATAATTCATTTGTCATCAGGAATGAATCTCAAACATTTTTTGCAAAATCTTTATCGTTGGCCTACGCAGAACATGCTGTTTTTAAGAGTTTTGTTGACGCCTTGAATGATGATTGTTGGGGTGAAAAAGAAAAATGTGTACTTAAAAAATTATGCTCTTTATATGGATGCTGGTCACTTGAAAAATGGATTGGAGACTTTTATGCTGGCGGATATGCAAGTGTTGAATCAAATATGAGTAACAATTTAAGAGAAAGTATTTTAAAAATTTCAAAAGAAATGGTAGGCGAAGCTGTAGCACTTGTTGATGTCATGGCACCACCAGATTTTGTTTTAAATTCTGTCTTAGGCATGGAGGATGGGGATGTCTATAAACATTTAGAAAAATTAGTCAAACTTCGTCCAGAGAATTTCGAAAGACCTTACTGGTGGCAAGAAATTCGTCAATCAAAATTATGAAAAATAGAATAGCTTTATTTTTCAAAGCATACAATATAAAAAATTTTTTTTACAGTAAAAGTTGTTAAAAATTATTTTTATACATTTTGTTACAACAGCGCAGTCTAGGTGATAGGTCAATTTATTTTTTAATATTATTTACTTGGTGATTTTAATGTTCTATGGTTGAATTCATTGTTCATGTTAAAACTTAGAAATATATTTTATTTAATTGAATTTTTTTTTTTTGTATCTTCATTCAATGATAATTTTTTTTATTATAAATCACTACGTAAAAAAGGTATGTCTTCTAGCACGCTGTCTGCTTCTGCAAACCACTCTTCATACATTTTAATTGGGTCTATCATCCAAAATTTATGAAAAGATACTGGTTCTTGTGATGCAAGATATGCTAAAGCATAATCTGATGGTCGAGCCTTAAAATGAACAAGCAATATTTGTTTAAGAATGTCATAATCTTAAAACAGTATAGAGTAATGGTAAGGGTAAGTGACCGCACAGTAAATTACCTTTATTTAACTTTTATAATATTTATTTATGTAAAATCTATTTTACGATTGGTAAGTGGATAACCACGGCTAATATAAGTGAATAAATTATTTGTAATTGCAAACGAATCGATCCATCCTAATTTTCTATGTAAAACAACCTACTAGTATCGATAATAATATTTTTTTTTGCTGTTTGACTTATCTTAAAAAAAAAAAAAAAAAAAAAAGGAATTTTTAATTTCTCGAAATTTTTTAAAAAAAAAACAACATAAAAAAGATCATAAATCTATAACTTAAGCGATGATCATTGACATCAATCGTTATTAATTTTCTTGATAATGGAAGTTGAATATTCATATTTAATTTGCGCGTTACCTTAGGTCACAAACCCTTATCTTTAGGCACTTGAGTCAAGTTTTAAAAATAAAAATTTTAAGCATTACCTGATGAAAAAGTTCCGAATGAATAGGTTTAACTTTGATCCGAGCAAAACATTTTCCAAATAAAAACATATCATCGGGAGTGGTTGATGATGGGCATTCACAAGCACCTGATGTTATTATTCGATCAACGAGTGGAGCTGAAAGTACAACTCCGGCTCCTCCAGTCAAATATTCAAAACCATCTGATGAAACAACTCGAAATCCATAACGTTCACCGAGTGCTACGAGATTTTTCGGATTGTAGCAAGTCAGTAGACGCGTAAGTCTTGCAACACTAAGTTTTGTAAGCATGGAAAAAAAATGTAAACGATTCATTTTGACATCATTGATATTAACAAAATGAATATTCTTACCTGATAAGTGTATCATCATCGGTGATTACAAGCCAATAAATTTTGTTTTTGGACATTATTTTTTGAGCGTATTCCAAAATAGCATAAGTTTTATCACAGTGTCCTTCACTCGTATCTGGTACAACAATTGAATGTGGCAGCATTACATCTGCTTTGTTCGTGAAAAAGCCGAAATTTTTTGCATACTTGGTCCAGGTTTTTATTATTTTTGGGACCCTCGTCGAATGATTTTTATCGTATGTTTTTATTGCAATAAATATATTTTCTCTTGAAATAGACGAACTCTGCAAACGTTTTGAGGATTATAATGTTAACTCA
Organism: Aphidius gifuensis; assembly: GCF_014905175.1. Lineage (NCBI taxonomy): Eukaryota > Metazoa > Arthropoda > Insecta > Hymenoptera > Braconidae > Aphidius > Aphidius gifuensis. The sequence continues at coordinate 19,712,042 of NC_057792.1, forward strand.
CTATTTATTTCGAAAAAGTATCATCGAAATTGTTTCTTACACACGAATGGAAAACTTTTGGAAATGTCGCACAATTTTTCTCTGAGACAACACAAAATTCTGGTACATTTATCAATCGGATACCTTCACCGCTGTTGTATATAAACTTTGACAATTCATATGATGCATCAATGGAAAAATCGTTTTCAGGAAAGCCATCTTTTATCAATCTGTCATTGAGTGATGCAACTAGAGATTGACTAATAACAAAACCAGAAACTGTGTTTGGGTACTTGAGTTGTTTTGTTTGATCAGCAAAATGATGAATTACTGTTGGTTCTTGATCATACAGTGCATGACCAATGAAGAATTTTTGCTAGAATAATACTATTGTTATTGACTATTTTTTAATGACAACCAAATCTGTGTTAAAATCGTAAGAATTTATTAGCTCACCTTTGATTGGAACCGTGAAAGAACTTTGATAAGTTTATTCAGTCTAATAGCAGTGTTATCCAGACAGAACAAAAACCATTTGGCTTGATTGTACTTATCGAATAGTGGCAAAATCAGAGGTAAAATTGTCCAAGAGCCATGAATATTGTGTTCGTGAGTAAGAAAAAAATTCGGGGGCTGCATGTCCATGGCTGAAGCTTCATTAATTACAGTATCTTTCAATAGGTTTGCATGAGCCTGGTGATAGCCATCAGTCTGACTTAAAACGACGATCACTATGTCAGCGGGTTCTAAAAAAAATGAACATCAATGAACTTTATTACTATATATACAAATTGATTATGATTTTGAAAACTCATCATCGTGACTAATACTAGAAATATCTGAATACGCTCAAAAGCTTTAGGAGATTTTTAATTAATTGTGATATTTTCAATGTTAAATAATATGGCTTCAAATAACTTTAATTAAATGACAATGTAGAATCACTTTTAAGCTTACCAAGGGCAGATGAAACCAAACCTAGTAGTATGATAAAATTGATTGTAAAACACCATTTAGAGCTTCCCATTTTTCATAATCTGTTCTGATCTGTTGGGGAGTTCGTAGACAATGACATGAGGTGAATTTTCATTCGAATTATTTGTCAGTGACAATTTTTTTTTGTTAGTGACAAATGAAATATGTGTTGCTGAAAAAAAATGAATTGCAGGCTGCAAATATTTGATTCGCTGGTAACGGATTATTTGTATTGTATTGCAGGCTACAAATAATTATTAGACAGCCACGAATATGACATCAACATAAACATAAACAATAAACAATAAACATAACCAAAAAGCATAAAGAAATAATTGACAGACTCTTCATGGTTGGGTAAATTGTCGAATTTTAAAATTACATGTAATGTACGTAAGAGACGGAAATAATGTAAATAACCCTTATCTAACCTTCCCTGAAGCTAAATTACATTTATAATTGTAAACAAATAAAAACATAATTCAATGCAATTCAATGGGTGCATTTCTTTAAGTGGTGTCTCCACACTATAGAAATCTCATGCAAGTTCTTGCACGAAAAAATGGAACATGTCCCATTGGCTGCGATAGTCTTGCAAGGCTTTTAAAGGCTTATTTCCACGAAAATTCTAGTAATTATCTAGTGATGAAAGATCTTGCAAGCATTTCTATTTTCTATAGCGAGGAGACACCGCTTAATCATCAATAATTGGGAATTCGTTCTTGCGTCTTAGAAAAAATTATTAAATTAACAAAATAAACACAAACGGGTGCAGCAGTCCAATTCACAGGGCATTACAATTTAGGGCTTTTTTCATCCACCGGTGGCTTGAAAAATTGATGTAGCTAAATAAATTAATTTGTACTCTTCATTAATTTCTTCGCTCAATTTCTTTAATTTAATTAAAGATGTATGTTTGTTATGCGCATTGTAAAACAAAAGCGATACAAGTCACGCACGTTATCGGAATCTTGCAGCGCCACTAGATCAAGCGGCGATCATCAGCGATCATATCGCGATACGGTTTTTTTAAGCAAGTTCCTTCTCTTCACTCCTGTATATACATTGCAATACATTGATAGATTGTTATTGTTGTTTATTGTTTATACATATTTCATGGAGGTATATCATAAAACTCCATGACATATTTCTATTTACATAGTCTATTTACTGATATTTACGTAGCCTTTTTGTGTCCCAGAAACCGTAATAACTCGAAAAACCTCCCTGTGAATTGGACTATATTATAGACATAAACAAATTAACACACAAGTTAAAATTAACTTCTTCGAAGTATGAAAAAATCTCAAATGTTAGCTATTCTTTAAATCCATTAACTTTAACCTATTTGTACAATTTTAAGTTGTACAAACGTGACTGACAGCGTGATTTTAGCAGTGTTTCAGTGGTTTTGCTCATTAAAGCAATCTGTGTAAACAAGAACCGCCTTTAAATTCCGCTAAAACTCGCTGGAGTCGTACGAAAAGCTTTATTACAAAAATTATCGCTCAATAACTGACTATTACAAATAAGCAAAATTATCTTTTTTTAGTGAAACAAAGCCGAGTACACCTGATCGTAGAGATGGTGTTCGAGTTCAAAATCGTTTGCAAACAAAAACTAAGCCTGCGATAGCGTCAACTAAAGAATCTCAAGTTTTCGGTAAGATAATTTTTATACCAATTATTTATTTAGAATGCTTCTAATGACAATATTCTATACAGGTGCACAATTGAACAAGCGCACATGCATTTCTACCAGAATATCGTTAGCGCAAAATCAAAGTGAAGTACCTAAACAGAATGAATCAGATAACAGTACGGTACTTAACATGTTGTTCGATAAATATGTTCAGACTACAATAGAATCACTAATAGTTGAAAAAAAGGCTGATCTTAAAGAAAAAGAACTACTTGTTGGAGTAGCTTCTTTAGCTAGAGAAAATGAGAATAATGAACTGAAACTCAATGAACTTAAAATTCGAAAATCTGAAATAAAGATTTTAGATGGAATTCAGAAAAGTTTGGATAAACAAATCGCTGATATCACAATTTCGTTAAGTAAGTATTTTTTTTTTTTTAACGAAAGATTTTCTAAAAAAAAAAGCACAAATCACATACACTGACACTAACTTTCTGTTGTATTTCCAAATTTTTGCTAGATCTTTTTGATGATAAAACCGAAACTTCATTACATCAAATTTTATTGTCACTCAACGACTTAGATCACTTGAGTTGTAATAACTTGAATGTACCCCACACTGATGAAGATGTAGAGCATTTCCAATTTGCTTTACAAAAATCAATCGAATCGGTGGAAAAACTAGCTCACATAATAGGTAGAAAAAGTTCAGCCATAGCTGTAGGAAGCGATGGTCTTGGAATATTTATAAACACTCGTGATAAACTGATAAAACAACTTAAAATGTATTTAATTTATATTTTTATAAAAATATTTTTAAGTCTGGTTTTCGTCATTTAATAATAATTTTTTATTCTAGATTGGATTGTTGCCTGCGAAATCTTCAACTTAAGATTTTAACAAAGACATCTCATAATTTAGTGTATCATCAATTACAATGAAACATTTAATAACTATTATACAATATCTATAAAAATTTTATTACAATAATAATACACTTTTCTAATAAATCAGATTTTTTGTTTCAATGCTTTTTTATGCTCTTATCGAAGGTGTAACTTTTTTATGCTTTTACTTCAGGGTGTAACTTACAACCTAACTGATCACTAGCATGATTGGCAGTGCAATAGAATTTTATTTTTTTTTTTTTTTCTAAAAAAGAAATAACATAATTGAAAATCAAAATGATATTAATTAATAACATTGTTTAAAATTAATAATTCAACAGTTTTTCAAGAAGACTTGCAGGTGTTCTAGTGAATATTGAGTTTGGAGATTGATACAGGTTTTTGGGATCATGCAATGCTTCGTAGAGTTGCTTGTAGATAGCACCAATGACTTGGAATGAACGTTTAAGTGCTGTTGACCGATTATTCGAGTTTTGGAGCAAGCTGATTTGTGGCAACAAAAAAGCATCGGGCATCAAAAGAAATGACTCCAATTTATTCTGAAATGAAATAAAATACATTAAAATGTATTATTTAATTATCGAAAAAATTTTGTTTGATAAATTAAACATAAAAAGAAGAAATCATTTCAACTTACAGCAAATTCTTTGAGATTGGTTGAATCCATACCAGATATCAAAGATAACGGACCTTGTTCCTTTCCTTGTAGAATTGTATAAATTGGTCCCAAATTTAAATTAGCCACTAATGAACTTGCTAGCTCTGAAGTCAGTGTGTCCATTTGTGCATCGGATTGTGCTTGGAGTCGTTCTAATCGTTGATCCATATATTCATAAAGTGATAGAGTTGATGAAATTTTGTATAGACAATTTAAAAGATACACAGCCATATCTATGGCTGGAAGTCTAGCAGCAGTCTCATTTATTTCTTGAAGCAAAGGGTCTATAACAAATGAAACAATTTTCTGTATATCTTTTTCTCTGTCTTCTCCAGTGACAATCAAAGCAACTGATAAAACGTCATTGAGTAGTGTTAAAAGACGGTTAACAGAGGCTGCTGGAGCTAACTCCTGTCCTGGTGGTTCAGCTCGTTCACCCAATGCAGATCGAGTTTCTAAAGTAAGTCTTGAGTTGAAGCTTTTCTCGCTCAACTGTAATAATTCGTTGAGATTATCAACTAGCATACTGTTTGGGATAACAATAGTTAATACTCCTAAATAGTATCTGATTAATGACATCACAGAGTACAAAACTGTTGCTGGTGCTTCTACAGCCAGAATATGTTCAATTCTAGATTTAAGAGGGTAACAAAGACCTTCTGTTATATTACCTATAGCATTAGTAACTTGATCTGAAATTTCTGTTACATCACATGCTTTTAATAGACTCATGATATTTTCTTTTTCAACTGGAATTGCTTGATGTAGCCAAGCTAACATATCACCAACATATCTTGTCGGGTCATCAGCTCTCATTTCTATGGGATTTATACTACTTCCTTTATCTTTAGTTCTTAGTGTCAATGCATCAATAAATGCATCAACAATTACTGATCGTCGAGTAGTACAATATTCATCAATAATGTATTTAAAAAGAACTGGCCTATGTTGAAGTTTGCACATTGCTTTAATTATCAGTGTAAGTGAGTTTTCGTTTTCAATATGACGGCATTGATTTTGGGTCCATTTGTACAGACGTTCTAATGCTGCTTCTTGTAACAGAGTCATTCTTTGCATAACATCAAGCCCAAGAGTTTGATAGCCTGACTGCATAAAAATTCTACAGCTCGAATGAATAGCTTGAAGACGATTTAAAACGTTAAAAAATTCTTCAGTGATTGGTTCATCTCGAGTTTGACCATGAAGAATACTAATTTCTTGGCGAGATAGTTGAAATTTACTAATAAAAATTTCAACGATTTCATGGTTCATTGAAAATCGTTTGCTGAAAGAAAAAAAATTGTATTTTCTCTTCACTATTCTAGATGTGTTAAAAGATTGAAAGACTAAGAATATAACTTATAGATGTATATCATACTTTTCATTTTGAAGCGTTGTCAGGCGATCAATAAGAGTCAATGTTTGAGTTTTTGTATTTTGTAAACGATTAGTCATTGTCTGAATTGAACTATTCATAGACGAAACATCGGCGTAAATGTTGTCGAGTGTAGACTTGACTTCTCTGAATGCTGACAAGAACTCATCATTTATTAACAGGCTTCTTTTTTCAATGATACTGCGTAAACTTCTGCGACAGTTCAAAGTATTGTCAGTGAAAAATGTTGACAGTTCTTTTAATGCTTCGAGAGTTTCCTAAGAAAGAACATAGATAATAATAATAATCGTAATCATAAGATGGATAATAATACGACAATAGATATTGAAAATAGTACTGATTCCTTACTTTATCATTTTTAGGTCTGGAATCCAGTAGTTTACTGACTCGTTTATCAGGTGACAAGAACTGATTTGTATTTTCTCTTATTGAAGTCATTATTTCGTTTGATTTATAAACAAAATACTTAACGAAGTTGCTCAACGTTGCAACAGCTGGAAGTTGGAACTGGCAACAACTGAGATTGACATTTGACAGCAGGTCTTTGTTTACATTTTACATAGAGAGTCTAAAAACTATCGATACAAAAAAATATCTACCGAGTAAAAATATCGAAATATCGATATTATTAGCAGTCTAATTCACAGCAGTCCAATTCACAGGGCATTACAATTTAGGGCTTTTTTCCTGAAAGGCGGCGCTTGTGAAGCTTTTGTATGTGAAATCTATGGCTGCTTTCTTTCATGAACATCGATGTGATCTCCATCAGCGCACGCGAATTACTTATTTAAAAAAAAATGGACTTCACATCACCGTCCTGCAATTCACAGGGCAAATTTTATACAATTTAGAGCTTTTTTTGCCGGTGATGGCGCTTGTAAAATTTTTTTTATATAGATTTCACTGGATTTCACATACAAAAGCTCTACAAGCGCCGCCAGTGGAGGAAAAAAGCCCTAAATTGTAATGCCCAGCAGGCCCAGCAGTCCAATTCACAGGGCATTACAATTTAGGGCTTTTTTCCTCCACTGGCGACGCTTGTAGAGCTTTTGTATATGATAAATTATATTTGAGCAATAATTTAGAATAATTATGGCCCTAGCCGGAGTAGTGAAAATTTTTAATTTTCAACGGGTAACGCGGGCTACACGCCTCAAAAAACGTTACCAGGTCTTTTTATTATCATTATCTAATTTTAGTTGCGTGAAATATATACCTAATAATTATGTATTTATTCGTTTTGTCTAATAAATATTGATAAATATGCAATGGCGATTAGGCACAATAAGTAAAACAGTTCAAAAAGTGAACTATAGAGCGTGCTTTCATCGCACATGAAACAGCAGATGTCTCATACAGTGTATGATACTCATGTATGGTACACCCGTATCATACTTACGCAACACTGTTGTCTGCTGCTGAGTGCTGAGTGTCGGATACTATAACCGGGTTTACGAATTACGAGACAATAAAATCTTTAACCTCGCTTTTATTTTCTTCTAACAAGAAACATGTCGTGTTTGAGACGCAAGTTTTTAGTTAATAGCATTTATAACTTTGTGTGAAATGTTCAATATGATATCCCTGTTAATCAATCACATACCGAAAATAGTTAATAAGACAACAAAGCTCGATAAACAAACAATTTCCAAATGTTATGGATCGTTACCACGTCTCACGCCACAAGAGGTGAACAAATTAGTACAATTTTTTATAATCGTATAGTATTTGATAGTGACCTTTTCTTTTGTGTAGGTAACAAGGATATTGAGGTCTAATGAATTTACCAAAGAATTTAATGGACCTAATTCAATCAAGTACTATGATACAAATCAATTGTCTTCAAATAATCCCATTGAAGATACACGGTCAGAAGCAAGGTGTAAATTGACAAACGGTAATATTATGTTTATAAACAAAACCCGTAAATTTGTAGTACTGACTTATTTCTTATTCAATTATGAGTAATTTATCTAACTTATGGATTCTTACTAGTGATGGAATTTTTATGAAGTTTGTCATGACATGATTCACATTGTTATTGATTGATATAATCGTCACACGATAACACGAGACATGTAGATAATAAATAATTGTCGTATTTTAAGGTCATCTTTTGGGAATCTTCGATGGACATGGAGGAGGTGCCTGCGCTCAGGTTATATCTAAGCGACTTCCTGCTTATATTGCTGGATGTCTTTTACCGACAGATAGTTTGAAAAAAATTTTAGGCGTTCAGAAACATCCCGCTAAACTCCGAGATCATCTTCTTGAATTTTATAATGACAATACTGACTTCGTATCAAATATAAGTAAACTTTATAACGAAAGTTTCTTATCTTTTCTAAAAGAACTTGCTGAAAAATCTGGAGAGTCAGATTTTCAAATGGAAAAAGCTCTTCAAAATTCATTTTTAAGTTTAGACAGAGATTTGTCTGATGAAGCTTTGCGAAAATTGAGTAGATCAGATAAAGCAAGAACTCTCTCGGTCGCAATGTCAGGATGTGTTGCTGTTGTTTCTCATATTGATGGACCACATCTTCATGTAGCTGGAGCTGGAGATTGTCGTGCGGTTTTGGGAGTCTACGCAGGTAATAAAGTTTTTCAAATTGTATCATGTTATAACACTTAGACATTATTCATTTAATGAATCGATTATAGATTTGCCTGTACTTTATTTTAATTAGTCATAAAATTATCATTGACAATTTAAAAACCACGGGGTCACCGTAGACCGCTAAAATTACACTAAATCATACCCTTAAAATTACGGTATTCAACGTAAAGTTAGACATCTCGAAGTTTTCACGCGCCTTGAACGTAATATCACTGGAACCTCTTGCATAAAACGAGAATGTCATGTACTAAATACGGGAGTGTTGTTCGGGCTTGTTTCTACAGTATTGTCACGTGAAATTAAAGGTTTTTTAATTAACTAAGGATTAACTATATCATTACGCAGTCGGTAATCAAATCCATGAGTTAACTAACTATTAGTTGTATTTTTTTAATCCTGTAATTGTGGACGAAAAAACCGGCTCCGAGTATGGCGGGTAAATTCTTTGACTTCGTAAAACAGGGCCACGGGTGAATTCGGTTATATTAAAGTTCCGTAATGAACTGGAGTGTATTCAAGTACGAGTTTATGTATATGTGACAAACTTTGTGTATGTGATATTACGTCGTGGGATGAGTCAGGAAATTTAAAAGTAGTTCATTTCTATATGATTATGATTTTTGATGAAATGATTATTTAATTTTCTTTGATAATATTATTTATTTCTTGATCAGAATATATTTTATAATAAATAAACTGTTCGCACACTATTAATATTAAATGACGTGTAGTTCAAATAAACAAGTGAAACATTTTTTTTCAGTTTTTGAGCAATACTAAGCATACTGCAACTGTTTACCCTGGATTAATTACGGGATCATGATTTGTCCATAATGGATTTTTAATAAATTAAAAGATTAAGGACGAGTGAAACCTCTCTGAGCAGACCTATGCACAGTACAGTTTGTCACATGTACATAAAACTCGAAGTCCCCGGAGTCATTGAAAACACTTAGAAAAAAACTACATTCGTCTTGCAGAGACCTCGGAGGGTGACGTATATTGATTTATTTAAGACTTTAAGTTCATTCTCCTATTTCTAATCTTCTTGTTAGTTACAAAAAACTGTGTTTATCGTAAGACTAACTTACAACTTCCATAAAATATTTTTTCTAGAGAATGAAGGATGGTCTGCGAAAATGATGACTGTGGAGCATAATTCAGACAATCGCGAAGAAGTAGAAAGAATTTGGTCTGAACACCCCGCTATTGAGAAACAGACTGTTATAAGAATGGAGAGGCTTTTAGGTCAATTAGCCCCACTTAGGGCTTTTGGTGATTTTCGTTACAAATGGAACAAAGAAATTATGAGTAATACTGTTGTGCCATATTATGGTGAGTCAGCAATACCTCCAAACTATTATACTCCTCCATATCTTACCGCAAAGCCAGATGTTGTGTATCACCGCTTGACACCTAAAGATAAGTTTTTGATACTTGCGACGGATGGTCTGTGGGATTTCATATCACCTCTTGAAGCAGTTCGTCTAGTAGGTGAGCATATGAGTGGAAAAGTGACACTGAGTCCTTTGACTTTGTCCCGGAATAATATCAAACTGTCAGAAATAAACCAAATGCTTCTGCAAAGAACCAAAGGCTTAAAAAAAAAACCTTTAGATGAAAATGCAGCAACTCATTTATTAAGAAACGCACTTGGTGGAACTGAGTATGGGATTGATCATTCAAAAATTTCACAGTTTTTAACTTTATCTGACAAAATTGTTCGCATGTTCAGAGATGATATTACAATAACTGTGGTCTATATGGATTCCGAATTCTTAAGACATTGTCCTTCATAAATAAAATTGATAGATTTTATCTATCAATTTTTTTTTTTATTGTCGCGCAATTCAGATTAAATTGTTGTCCACGCAGAGGATGTTCCTCTGTCCTGAGTAGTGCCGAATTAAATTTGGAGAAATAACGAAGTGCAAAAATCACTGAAATATAAGATAAGTAAAAAGTGAACTCTTGCGTTAAAAGTGTTGTTGATAAAGAATTTACAAATATGCGGTATTTGCCTGTGTCGTACAGTCAAGTCTCAAAGTATTTTATGTATGTTATCATTGTGGCAACTGCCAACGATTATAAAGTTCCTACATATGTAACGTGCTGATTTTCTAATATTTTGTTTAATAAATTTTTCGGTTTAATAAGCCTTTTGCATCTTAGTTTTATTTTAAAAAATTTAGCTATATAATCTGAATAAATCTGATACAAGTACTCTGTAAATCATTACAAGAGCCAAAACCATTGTAAGGAGATAGTTTATTATTATTGTCAGTATAAAGCAGTAATAATTGATTTTTGTTCTGGGTTTTTATAGTGACTTAAACTCTTCAATGCCATACGTATTTCTGAAAAAATATTAGTTAAGTAAATTGTGCCCGGATGAAATTATTATCCTAATTTATTAGAGTATTAACCTATAATAATTTTTGGTTGATGCATCAAGGTCAGTGATTATGACGTCACGACCAAATAAATTTATCCGAGCACCAATTGATAAATCGCTGTCTATGTAGTAGTTGTTTGAAAGTTTCTCAGTATTAAAAACATCAGAAATATAGGATGTGTTAGGTTCAATTCCAGTGAAAACCTTTATGATAATTTTCGTTCAAATTTTCTATTAACTGACTGCTTTTGAATGAAAACAGAAGAATAAACAAATGTACCTTTGGTATTTTCATTCTTTTCAAAAACACAGAGCTCTTTTTTACATCTGATGGTATGATTTCGATAATTTCGATAGTATCGTCAGTGAGATAGTAACGTAATTCCAAAAAATGAATAAAGCCAAATTCATCCCAGTTAGCTGAAAATTTTAAAACTTTTCCATCATTTTTTAAGAATTTTTCAAGGGTGTCAACTTTCCGATTTGGTTTTTTTGAATAGACCGGCTAAAAAATTGAAAATTATTTTTAATGTTTTTTGAGTTTTTAGTTGAAAAGAAAGAAGTATATAATTATTTTAACTACAGTATTTTTTTGATGATCGTATGGATCAAGAGGATAATCTGTTGGATCAGGAACTGGAATGCCCATACGATTCAAAAAAATGCGTGTGAATTTGTCACAATTAACGATTTTGTAAACCCTCTTAAATATTTCTGGCTCTTTGCCGATATTCAAATCGGTAACATCGTAAAATTTGTTTTGGACAAGGCCTGACAGTGGAATTCGCTGACGTCTTACCAAAACGACTGGTAAATAATTATTTAGATTATAGTATACATTTACATGTACTAAAATAAAAATTTCAGTTAATTCAATCTACCTTGTTTAAGACCAGAACTATAAACACATGGTTCAACAATTTTTATAGTATCATCTTCAAGGAAAAAAAATATTTTGACAATGCGAATTCGAAAAGAAGACTTTTCTTGAACTACTTCTTGAAAAAATGCATCAAATGTAAGTCGCTGAAAAATCATTAAATTTTTTCATTTCACCTTAAAATTTATGTTCATGAAGCAACCTACTTGGTCACTATAAACAAGCCACGCGGGGATTCTCAACGCATCCTCATAGAGAAAGATAGAAGGTTCACCAGATGATGATTTGTTTGTCATGTAACAGATACCATTATGCATTGTATTAAACAAATGTGATGTGTGAAAATTTGTTTTCCTATTAGTCTGAAAACGAAATTTCATATCAAATTTCCTAATAAAAAAAAAAAAAAAAAAAAAAACCATTACCTGCTTTTCGAAATTGTACCCTGGTAAATAGGGAAGAAAAGTGTGCTGCATTTTGATTTTAAAATTTTTCTATTGTGAATATTTTATAATAATAAAAAAAAAAATAATAATAATATAAGTTTTTACGACTAAGATACCATGACAACTGCAATATTTTCTAAACAAAGCATATATCACACCAAAAACAAAAAGACAGTTTTTGTGACAAAAAGAATCGTCAAGTATTTAAGGGTGTTTTCAAATGGAATGAGACTAATTTTGTAATTTCTAATCTTTTCACTTAATTTTGACCCATAATAGTCTCAGTTGCTTAAAAAATTTCATACTTGACCCCTGGTCAATTATTTAATTAATATTTAATGATACAAAAATTAACATATGTTAATTATATTCTATAGTAGCTAAGGGAAAAAAAAATTGGAAATTTACTGATAGGAATTTTTAAAAACGAATAAAACGAGATCAGTTCATTAAGTGTTCCACAACAGAGACATCTACTTTATAAATAAATTTTTGTGCGCAATATTGAAATGAATAAATAATATAGAATAATTTTTTTTATTAATATATAATTGGTTTTTATTGGAGTATATTGCATAACATCGATCAGTCTTTAAATAAAAATTCCGTTGGTGTCATTGCGGCATAACATGCGTGCGCATCAAAATTTAATGTTGTGTAATAAATGTTGTGTTCACAGGGCAAATTTTATACAATTAAGGGCTTTTTTTTGCCACTGATGGTGCTTATAAAATTTTTTTTATATAGATTTTGATAGATTTTACACAATTTTACATATAAAAGCTCCACAAGCGCCACCGGTGGATGAAAAAAGCCTTAAATTGTAATGCCCTGTGAATACGGCATCCAGATCGTTTTACTATAGTATGCTATCGTCAACAAACTATACTATATAAATTTGTCAATATAATTTCAAAGATCTGGAGATAGTTTACTGGGCACCACTAGATTTACTTCATTTTATGAAAAAAAGGCATTTCGCCTATCACAAATTTGATGTAGTATGATATGTATCATACGTATGATTGTATAATACCCCAAAAGTTGTAGAATTACGCCATAGAATGCTGCCATCTATTACTTATGTTACTCGAGCGCCACAAAACTTATGTCTCATGTACCGTTCTACAGTGACTTAACAGACGTGGCTCAGGTCTTGTTATTATTTTGACGTTTCGTAATTTATGGTAAGTTTTTATTTATACCAGATTTGACAATTGTTGACATCATTATTGACTCAACAATTGACAGAGTGTCACTCTGCACTGGCCTTTAATGTTGTGTGTTTAAAAAGTCATCTCATTCAAAACTATTATTTTGGTTACTTCTCTGTAAATTCAATTTTTATTTCACGTATATCTGAAGCATAAAAAATTACATCTAAAATCAAATCATTAAAAATTTAGCTAGCATTGTATATAAAACATGGATTTGAAAACGAGAAATTGATGTGTAAGAAATTGAGAATTTTGCTTTGTGATAGTAATCAATGAATCGTATTCGACGCTGACAGTGCTATGTTTTTGTAGATACATTCTACTCTATCTGATAATTCTTCTTGCGTTCGAATTATAAATTTTTATTATTCTAGAATTAAAAATCCAAAAATTAAACGTCTTACTTCATCACATTTTTATAATTATTATTTCCTAACTACTGCTACTACAAATCAGAAAAATCTCAACCTGTAGAGTTCATAAATTGGATGACATGCTTGTGGGTAAAAATCTCAACCTGTAGAGTTCATAAATTGGATGACATGCTTGTGGGTATGCTTGTATATGTGGCTCTAGAAACACTAAATTCGGGTTGCTTAAAAAAAATAGACAGTATCATTTTTCAATAGATCAGCAATCTATTATATTTTTTTTTTTAGTTCACAATCATTTAATAAATTTTTTTTTTATCGTTTAACGATTTTAAACTACTTTAGGCATACCGTATATGAGAAAAAGAGGTCAGTCGAAACAAACTTCGCACAGTGTATATTGCATTAAACTAAAATTTATCTTATTCCTTTTAAATTCAAATAGAAACACTGTGTACATTGAATACTATATTTTGTCTTGCACAAGTATTTTGGAACTAGATATCTTATTCAATTGGCAGTATCCTAGCTCAGCACCTGGATCCTCGGATTTTGTTATTCTACCTAATTTGTATACCCCCTACTCGCTTGTCACACTTGTACACACTTGTCGAGTTTTGTGCACCAATTTATACGTAAATATATTTATAGGACTAAGTATCGCGCATTTAACAAATTCAATGTTCGTAAGTTATGAACGTTTTTTTTTCTGTTCGCAAATACAATACTGTGGCTGAGCCATTCAGCTCCTAGCCTCCGTAATAATACAATTAAAATATATATATATTTTACATACATTTAAAAAACAATCATTTTGATATGAACTTTACTGCAGAATTTGTCCCAGGTCATAGATCCATTACGCAATGCCCGCGTACATGACGCTACGAGAGGAGGATGTTATCAGATTGACGCTTGAATTCTTGTACAGTCGAGACCTCCATATATCGCAGCTTTCATTGGAACGTGAGACGGGCGTAATAAACGGTCAGTTCAGTGATGATGCGCTCTTCTTGCGGCAAATTATTCTGGACGGGCAATGGGATGATGCTATTGAATTCATTCAGCCACTGGAAACCCTTTCGGATTTCGATATGAAAAAGTTTAAATATGCAATTTTACGACACAAATATGTAGAGCTCCTTTGCATAAAGTCTGAAGCAAATCTTACAATAGAATCAGATGGAAGTGTTGACAGTGCAGTGCAAGAAGTCGTTCATGTTCTCAATGAATTAGAAAAAGTTGCACCAACAAAAGAAGATTACAGCAACTTATGCTTGCTTTTGACTTTACCAAGATTGACCGATCATCATCAATTCAAAGATTGGAATCCTAGCAATGCCAGAGTTCAGTGTTTCCGCGAAATCTATCCACTTGTCGAACGATTTCTGCCTGGTGATAGAAATCCAGATTCAAATCCTTCGATTGCTTTTGCCAAAAATGATCGACTAATTCAGTTAATTATAAAAGGTGTACTCTATGAATCGTGTGTGAACTATTGTCAGGCGAAAGCTACTGGATCTCAAGAAAATGTCCAGGTTAGTATATAAAATATGGCATAGATCATAATATTAAAATTTATTGATTACTGTTAAAGCATCAAAAAGCAACTAACAAAAATACTTTTACTAGTTTTTCATTCGAACTATCTTTATATATGAAAAAGTGTTTTGAGTTACTGAAATTTCAATTTCGTATATGCTATAACGTTACACTATATTTTGGTGCAGGTGGAAATGAATTTTTCGACATTACTAGATGGTTCAATTGGTTTCAATGATTCTGATTTGAGTCTCCTTTCCTGGCTGCAAAGTATTCCTTCTGAAACATTTGCGATACCGTTTGCACAGAAAACACTCAATGTAGATGTGGATAAACTTGAACGACCTTCTCTGGAAACGTCGTGGACTGAGCATATGTTAATTACGCCAATCAAGCCTAAGACATTTCCTCATAATGCTATGCCATTTACGAGACCTAGATCAGCAGCAGACATGATGTCACGCAGCTTACTGCCCACACTAGAAGCAGGGTTAGGACCACGAAGTCCTGGTCCAAAAAATTTAACTCTTTCATCTACTGGATTTATGACATTGTCTACAGGAGATATAAATCCTATGTCACGATCATCGTTTGCAAGTTTTCATTTGAATGGTTTAAGATGCAATAAAATTATGAATACGAGTGTCGATAGACTATTTGAGAATGAGGGTGATGTATTTCTCAGTTCAAATTTTGGAGAATTCCAACAATTGCCTTCAATTCAAGAAGTTATAAGTAATCCTGACCAAATAAAAGTACCGGATAAGCCAAGAGTCCAGTCAAAAAGTCCTGATGGTATGTATTTTATTTTCTTATAATATGAATAAGGTCAAAAGGAAGCTCTATGATCGTTTATACGTGTTCAGGCAGGAAAACTTCTCCTTCAACTTCTTCAACTCCTGAGTGGTGCATAGGCCGTGATTCACCAGCTCCATCAACAGCAAGAAGTTCTCGTCGAGATTCTCTGGTTGAAAAACCAACTGGCTTAGCACTGAAAATTTCAGAACCATCGTTAACAGCTGGTGAAGATATTGGAATCTCAAATGTTAAATATAACTATAATGGTGATCTATTGAGAGAATATCAAAAACAAAAACAGCGTTTTCAAGACACAATCCAGCGGAAGGTAGACGAAAGGGATGAAATGGTCCGGCAGTTATCAATGTCGACTAATGTCTCAGTGAAAAACCGATCACAAACAGACATGTAAGTAGTGATATATACTTTATGATAGAAACAATTTGACGTTATTTAAAAGATTCCCTTGTTATACACGGAGAGCAATAAATCAGGTAATTCAACCATTCAGTGGTGCAATAGAAGTTATATCTAAAAAAAAAAAAATTTTTATTAAAAAATGTGAAGAGATCTATGTTGGTGATTTCATTCAAATAATTAAAAAAAATACACATAGATCGAATTATCGTACATTTCACAAAACTGTCTTTTCTATATCAAATTGTTTATAAATTATTTTAGTATACTCGATAAGGATGGCGCATGATCATCGTTCTGATTATTTGAATTACAGACAAGAGGCTACCACGTGTAGAACTGGATACGATTCAAACGTGCATGAGAGACATTGTGATATCATTAAGAATAATAAGGTAAAAGCAGTTTATAATTTAATATATAGTATAGTATTTATTTTATAGTTTATACTTTAATGATAGAAGTTCAGAAAGGAAGAGATAGCAAAGAACTGCATGGTTCCGTGTTCCTGGAAAAAAAAGACTATACATGAGTATAGATAAAATTATTATAGTGTGAATCTTATATTTGTTTTCAATATAACTATATATATATATATATAGAATTATTTTGCTCTTGTCAGCGACCTTCGAAGTCGCACATTCAATATATATCAACACATTTACAAAATCATGATTACCACCATGTCCATTCACTTCTGCGGATAAGTAAAAAACGTTGTCTTTACAACATAACTCCTGTGTTGAAAAAACCAGTACCTTTATCATTTTTTACACAAATGATGATTGTAAACGATACAAAAAGTTGGACCAAAATTCTTAAAAACTCTCAACTCTTTAATTGTTCTGTTACTAAGAATAAATAGAAACATAAGTAGTAAGTAGGTAAATGGTACTAAGATGGTCAGAAAGGGAGTTGAACGCTTCATGAACAACGAGCCCGGAGATTCCGAAACGAGAAAGTCAACAGATAAAATATCAGTGACCTACAAGTGCGAGAGATTGAGTAATGATGGCTTTAGTGAAGAAAAAACCGGCGTGGTATTATTAATATTATTATTATTTCTATTTTAAGTTTTATCAATACGAAATATGAATTTCAAATCTCTGAGTCTAAATTTTAGATTTTCTTAACACAGTGTAGGCACATTTCAATCTATATTTCTAACATAACTATTTTCAAATTATTTCTCGTTACAGGGAGACAGTTTTATAGAACTTGAGTCAACAATTGCTAGTGGTGAAAATGAGAAACCTAAATTTTTGCCAGTAACTACTCTTGAAGACGTACAGGCGATTAGGTGCGCCGAATTTCATCCTCTCGGAAAACTTTATGCTGTTGGATCAAATTCAAAAACCCTTCGGATATGTGCATATCCAAAGCTTGATAATTTGCAGTAAGTTGAATCATATTTTTCTCTAAGCAATGAGAAAATTGAAAAATCGAACAAAACTGCGAAATGATTCGAAACTTTTATAATGTCTGTATTATCTTTGGGTTATTTTGACATGTCTTCAGTGAGGATCGTGAAATTCATCAACCAACAGTTTTATTTAAAAGAACAAAGCACCACAAGGGATCGATTTATTGTCTTGCTTGGACTCCTGATGGACAAATCATGGCTACTGGAAGTAATGACAAAACTATCAAGCTTATGCAATTCAATTCAGAGACATCTAATCTAGAAGGTATGACTTAATGGTTTAAGAGTGAATGATAGATTTAGAAAAAATCTCGTGGATATGATGGAACAAATACTAGTATAAATGTTTTTTTCGTTTGTGCCATGATAAATTTATTTGTTCTAGGTCAAGAAGTAGAACTTACAATGCACGATGGCACGGTTCGTGACCTTTGCTTTCTTGAAGATACTTCTAATAAGTCAAGTCTTCTAATAAGTGGAGGTGCGGGTGACTGTAAAATTTATGTAACTGATTGCGGAACAGGAACACCATTTCAGGCCCTCAGTGGACACAGTGGACATGTGTTGTCTTTGTTCAATTGGGGTGGAGCAATGTTTGTGTCTGGATCACAAGATAAAACAGTTCGATTTTGGGACCTTCGCACGAGAGGATGCGTCAATATGGTGACACCCACAACCGTGCCTGGTAGTCGGGTATGTTCAAAAATAATTAAATTCTATTTAACGATTTTGAAACTATTATAATGCTTCGAACCATAATTATTGATTGCTTTTAATAAGCAAATATGAATTTGATAGTTTTGCTATAGTTTTAAAGTCTTTTTGATCTAGTCCAGACTGGTTTTATTTCCTTAGATTGGCAGTCCTGTTGCTGCTATATGTGTGGATCCATCAGGTAGACTGCTAGTTTCTGGTCATGAAGATAGTAGCTGCGTTTTGTTCGACATACGAGGTGGCAGAACGGTACAATGTTTTAAACCTCATGCAGCTGATATTCGGAGCATCAGGTTTTCACCTTCAGCATATTATTTATTAACCAGTGGTTATGATAACAAACTTGTTCTAACGGATTTACAAAGTAAGTTATTTTTTATCTCTAAAATTCCTATAAATATTTGATAACAAAATAGATATTTCATCGACATCAAACAATAAATTAAACATAAAATAAATGAACAATTTTTTCTAACGACACTGTTGGCATCGCTAGATTATAATGAAGTGTAGATATTTGATTGTTGATAGAGGACAAATTTTTGATACGAAAAATAAATTTTTTTCTCGTTAGCTGATACGATACGGCAAATGACCGGTCCATTCTTGTCTAACCATGCATTCGTCAACGTTCGACGACTAATTGGCTTGCTACCTTGCTAGTTTAATTCAAACTACTAATATATATTTTTTGTATTATTCCAGGAGACCTGACAATGTCATTACCAAGTGTTGTAGTCGCCCAACATCAGGATAAAGTTATATCTGGTCGTTGGCATCCAACCGAGTTTTCTTTTCTAAGCACATCAGCTGATAAAACAGCAACCCTTTGGGCATTGCCACCTATTTAAGAGCACACTAATGAATGTTCCCGTTTTTTTTTTTTTTTTAAATCTTGATAGTATATTTCTTCTAATTTTTTTTAATATTATGTTTTACTATAGTTTTTGTAATAATTTTTTTATTTATGGATTTATTTGTAGCTTGCATGAAAATGACGAAGTTTTTTTGATTGCTTCGTGATTAAAGATAACTGGAGTAACACTGATGTAAATAATAAGTAAATAAAATTGATTCCGTGTTATGTTTTTTTTTTCTATAAAAACTCCCCGAGTATTAATACAAATTTAACAACGATTTAATTATACGGAAATTAGTTGACATCACCTGGGCTTGAACTAGGTATTTTCTCGGTGACATACTTAAACATTCCATTCAGTCATGGCGTCTCGAAAATCAACTGATACTCGATCGATGATGAGCAATTCGTTATATAAAACAATATATGAATATCCCGTACGTTCGAGTCCCGTCACCACAATATAGCCAATTTACGCCAGAGAGATTATGGAAGCCCTAAACACAAACGATAACGTGCGTTGGTGCCAATGTGTCAACTTTGACATTAATCACCTTAATTTTGGGACTGTAGAAAAATCTGGATATGATAAATAGTTATTCTGCTTCGCCATTTAAATAATATTTATCGAAATTAAGTAGAGGAAAATATCCTTAACATTTAACTTTGTTATTTGAACTATTGGAACTGAATTTTTTTTTTATTTTGAAATTTGATTCACATGTAAGTTAACATAACTAAAAAAATTAAATATTAATTCAACAATAATTAATAAAAAAACAATGCAATAAATGTAATAATATTTGCCTATAAAATGTTAATCTTTTGATTCTGGCAACAAATCATACCACGCTGATATTGCCTTTGTAATATCAATTTCCGAGAGATTAATATGGACCTGCCCCATTACATTGCTACCGCCACCAAGCCATCCTTTTTGCGCACAAACTGTAACTTCCAGTACTCTAGTATTTAAATCACCCTGTGAAACAAGATACTCAAATTGCTCGTCGTAAACTGGATTGCAACTATCTCTCATAACACTTGTTTTACGTTTCGTCTCCTTATGACGATCAGGAAGTAGGTAGAGTTTAACATATGGATCCGGAATGTTGGAGAGATCATTTGATGATGCAGGGAGATTCCTGTTAATTTTTTATTATTACACTAAGTTGAAGTATTTGAGATTGAACGGATAAAATTAATTATTCTTACGCTATCTTGTGAACAACAATGACTAATTTTTGTCGTGGAACACTGTAGCGAAATGTCAACTGAATTCGGCCAAGTTTAGCTTCACCTGCAAAAGATGTCAAACTTGGATTTCTGTGGATTAATCCAGAATGAGGCACTTGATTATTCGGTCCCTGATTTGAAATTACTCCATCATCCTCATCGAGAGTGACCGGAGAAATGGAACCGGAAATCCCACTATTGTTTTTCAAGTTACGGATAGATTCTTTAGATAACTGTTTTTTTAATGGAGTCGATTGTACTGCAAAAAAAAAAAATATATTTTAAAAAGTATATAAAATATTTCATGAGACAAAATTTATATGTAAAAAAAAATACAGCTGCTGTCAGACGAGTTGCTGATGGTCGACTCTTCAACCTTCTTGAATGGATCTGGATTCTCATACTTGACAATCCTCAACGCGAGTGACATAATAACTTTGCTTTCAGGACCAGCGTTTTGCAGACTGAATGGCTGTTGTGTCTCTTCGAGTGCTGGATGTGTTAAAAGTGTTGAAAGCATGTAAGTTAAGCTCCCAACAACCAAATTTGTTTTTTCATCTATTACTCGTATATTGAGATTACTTGTCTCAGGATTAGCAACGAGAAGAGTGAAACCTTGCTCCCAAACGGGATCACAACTTCTAAGAATTGTGCCAGTTCTTTCTTTTTTGCTTCCAACACAAGCTTCGAGGTAAACATCTGGCTGTTTGCTGCCACGAAGACAAGGCAAATTTTTAGCAGAATCGATGAAAACTAATAAAAGAGCCGTGCTCATTGAAGTGACTCCAAGCTCTTGAGTTTCTATAATTGCCTTATAAAAAAAAAAAAAAAAATTCATTGTTAATTCATTAAGATTAATTCCAAGCAGCATACTCGTATTAATATTTCAAGCTTGAGGGGACTGTATACCGTAGCGTTATATTTTATGCCCAGGTACCCGGAATTTTGTTGCGCTTTTGTCCCAAAAAATCGAGCGACAAAGAAAAAATTTTATAATTGAATATTCATTATTTTTTTAAATCAACGGGAGAAAAAATTCAATTTTTTTGACCGGATTCATCTTCTAAAACACTTCATTTTGATCGTCATTTAGCTAAAAATAAAAATGTAGAGCCCTATATCATCGTGTATAAAAGTCGTCAACTTTGACACCCATTATCGCAAAAAAACACGTAAGGAAAAGTTAAAAAAAACGACAAAATAGATAATTATTTCATTTAGAAAATAAGCCAAAAAAAAAATTAAATAGAAATTCAACTATTCAGAAACAACCTCAATCATGTATTTTGAACGATATTGATAACTTACTGCTTGGAGATCGACAATATCTTTTGTTAGATTCAACCATGTCAATCGAAGCTGGATCGATCCATGTTTTGCGAAGTCCAGGGTAAACCACTGATGAAGAAAAATAATTGATTAATTTTAGCTTGGTACAAATTCGATAATAACTAGATTAAAGTTTGCTCAAATATCTTACATTGTCGATTGATCTCTTCTCTTTGACTTGACTGATTTCAATCAGTATGCTAATCAGTACAAACAAAAACATAATCATTAATGAAAAATTATTATTTTTGATATTTTTGAAGTGAACAATTGTGTTTATATGTTTATATTTATGTTTAATTTTTCTAATCAGTTTTCAAAACTACGGCGTAACATGTTATATACGTTCCGTAACTGGTACCTACTCGCGTTCCGAGACTACGACACCACATTTTCAATCGTTCCGTAACTCGGCCATCGTGAAAAAATTTGTTAAAAAAATTATTATAAATAAACCATTATGTTTATTCCGTACTTATATTTTTTTTTTTTGATAACTTTCGTTTTATATTATTTCGTAATATTTCGAATAACATACCTGCCAAGATTTTCGTCACCTTTTGCCTCATCATGGTCCCACAGTACTACTTCTAGCTGTTGTGCGACACTCGACATCACAAGGCACTAATTTGATATATACAAATCCATTATGTACAATTACAAATTTTTTTTAACTACGTTTTTTTTCAGCTTTACAGTCTTCAACTAATTATTTAAGGTTTTTTTTTTTTTTTTATTAAACCAAAATTAATTATCGTTCGTAAGAATATATTTTTAAATATTCATTGGGTAGTTTTATTGGGGCTTAACTTTGATGAATGACTAATGCACAATTTTCAGCAAAGCTCTTGTTGAAAAATGTATTTATAGATATAAAATTTAATAAACATACCTCACACCAATAATCCCATTTGGGATCAACAGTATTATCAATAGTCTTGGTTTTGAACTCCTGTGAGCCGACAGTTATTATTGCATATGGATCTGATTTACCTTTACCAAGCATACCAATGTCTTTTTTCATCAAATGTTTCGCTTGCACTACGTGGATTCTCAATAATCCCTAAAATAAATTTTAAAAAAAATATTGAACGATTGTAGTTTATCATTGAAGTTTTAAGAGAGTTTACCTCTGGTTCAGGCATTTTTATTTCATACGTTGGGACATCTTGACTCAAAGAAAACGCAAGTTTATTAGGCATCACTAAGAGTTTCGATATTTGCTCTCTAATGACTTTTCTCAATGCTTGACTGTAAAGAAGTATCAAATATAGTACACTTTATTTGAAGAAGGAAAAGAAAGCAAGTATGTTGTTGTTTTTACAAAAAAATCATTACTTAAAACCCGGAAAATCGAGGACATCAATAGCTCCAACAAGATTAAAATCAATTGATGGATTATTGAGAAAGAATATTTGAATGCCACCAACGAGAGGCATGACATTAAGCATCGGTTTTAAAACAATACGAGCCATACCGCGGAGTTGAAAGTCTCGAATGCCACCTTTAATATTACCAAGTGAAAATGATATATCGCAGTCGCCAGCATACCTTTGACAGAAAAATTTAAAAAGTTCGATAAATCATTTGACAAAAAAAATAATCAAATTGCAAACTTACAGCATGTCACAATCCAATATAATTTCATTTCTTGATGTATTATTTTCATAAACCTTCACGCCATAGATTTTCGGTGGCTAAAAAAACATCTTTTCGCATAATTAATGGAATAAAAACTTTGAAATTGAAATGTATAAAATTCCAAACATACAATACGACCCAATACGAAGCGTCCAAATTGAAAACCAGTGATCTTGTATTCAGCTAATGATTGTACTATCGATGGTTGAATTGTTTCTCTAACAAGTTGTCGTGAAAAATGATTCATACCTGGCCATATCTTGCAAAGTATCTAAAATACAATAACAAAATCGAAAGTAATTTTGAATAAATTCGTAGTTGGTTGGTATGAGTTTGCAGTTTTAAAATATTTGTTTAATAACTTTGTTCAACCATTCGGCTCGGTCGAAATCTGGAAAATAAACCCAAGATGGTAGATCATTCATTTTGCTGATTATGATATCTTTTTCGTTAGCCATAACTGATGCTTGGACAGTGAGTCTCTTGAGTTCACTATTTCTGTCACTTTCGTACTTCCACGTTGTTAATAAGATTGGTGGTAATAACCAGCCAAAACTCCAATTGGTGTAGCCCCAGCCCCATATTGCTGCAGCAGCTATTAAACGTGTAATGAGAGTCAATGAAAATGACGACACGGTCATGTATGGCCATACCACTGGTAACTTTTTCTTCTGGTCACACTTCAAAACCGAAAAATGTATTAATTTATGTAGATATTTGGTTAATAAATTCATAAATTGTTCAGATTTAATTGAGTACTTACTTGATTTTCTATCGATTCGCTAGACATGATCGTCAGAAACGCGAAAGGCGTAGGTATGATTCATTTACGGAAAGATTCGTACATACTCATTCGTTTGCTTTTTTGTGACGAATATACTTAAATATAAACTAGCATAGTATAGACGAATATACATACACTGGTAGTATTACATATATGCGAATTGCGAATATATGTATTGCATTTGCAATGTATTGTACGGAAGCCGGGTAGGGCTACACACATACACGTTTACATGTCGCAGTTAGTCAGGTCCATGGTAGAAATATGTATATATTTCTACCATGGTCAGGTCTGTTTACATGTCACTATGTCAGTATGTAAGGCCATTTTCATCATGATATAAATACGCGTTTATTATAGATCAGCGCAAATGATGCTTTTGTTTATTTAATTCATTAATTCGGATTTTCATGATGTATTTTTTAATTAATTTATTATAACGAAAATATTTGGAAGTGCCTTTTACAATTGATGATCTTTGACAAGACGCTATGCTACCAGTAATTTACGAAATTACTAATACGAAATGTTTGAAGAGCGTAGGACTGAAAAATTACAAGTAAATTACTGGTAAACATTCACCACAAAGATTACTGGTAAACTACTGGTAGATTACTGGTAAAAGTTTACCACAAAGATTATCGGAAAATTCTTGGTAGTTTACCAGTAATCAAACAATCAATCAACAAATAGTAATTTTTCTTATTTTTTTTTATTTTGTGGATTGTTAAAAGTGGTCATTGTTAGTTTTTAATTTTTCAATAAATGGCGATACAATACAAAAAAAATAAATGCGCAGTGTATTTTTAAAAAATAGTAGGGATAAGATAGGTTCCATAACTCAGCACCCGTATTCACAGGGGCAAATTTTATACAATTTAGGGCTTTTTTTTGCTACTGATGGTGCTTGTCAAATTTTTTTTATATAGATTTCACATACAAAAGCTTCACAAGCGCCGCCAGTGGAAGAAAAAAGCTCTCAATTGTAATGCCCTGTGAATACGGGTGCTGAGAGATCACGTGGGTTTTATATCCGTTTTGTCTTGTTTTATACGTTTTATCTATGGATAATTGTAAACAACTCGGAAACTCACAATATGCCCATCCCTGACTCTAGTCCTCTTGCTGCTCACGGAGCTTAAGAATTGTTAAGAAATTAAGAATCGTCTGGAATTGTCAATCGGGTTGTGTAAAGTGTAAACTGTAAAGCCGTGGCAACATTGATTTCAGTAGTAAAAACTCAACGTTTGTTTGATATTTTCAGAATAAGTATATGAAGTCAATGCCTTATATTTAAAATATATTCAAGATAATTGGTCTAGAAAAAATGTCTCGATTTTTGAGAAGCTTTCGTACCCAAGTTAGAAGCGCAGTAAGATAAACAATTCCAATATGACTATACTCAATAGTTCAGTATTATAAAACAATAGTTATGTCAGGAATATTATAACCATGTCATTGATTTCCATCAGGTGTGTTTGTCAATGCCAGAAACTTATTCATCATCAGGCACCAAAAAAGTTTTCAAATTTTCTACTAACTCGAAATTACTCGCCAGCCATCCTCAAGTTCAGAAACCAGCACCACATTTTTCTGGGACTGCTGTTGTTAATGGGGAATTTAAAGATATACAGCTATTAGATTACCGTGGCAACTATATTGTTTTGCTGTTTTATCCTCTTGATTTGTAAGTATAATTTTCTGAAGTATAAGTGTTTTCATTTAGTTGATAACGCACATGCGCCTCTCTGCTATCATACACTCTTGCATTGTCTCTCTTTTTTTGGCATGTAAATAATTCCACCGTCCAAATATAAGAATTTCTTTAAATTTATACAGTATGTGATTGACATACTGATGAATCTTTTCGTGAAATAATATATTATTTTAAAGACCTTTTTTTTTTATAATAATTAATTAAAGTTGCCCCAAAAACTCAGGGCCCCAGGAACCCTCTTTGCTCTTAGTAATTCAGCATATTTCTGCTAAGTTTTCTGCTAATTTTAGCTCCATAAAATTTAACTATTTAAAAATGTTAATTCTCAAAAAACAAATATGCATCAACATTTTTCTAATACCAATTATTTATTTCAATTCTTCATTATAATAAAATTCTAATACTGTAAAACGAAATTTTGTTTTTTTTTTTTCAGCACCTTTGTCTGCCCGACTGAATTGCTGGCTTTCAGTGCAAAAATAGAGGAATTCAAAGCTCTCAATGCTGTCGTTATCGGTGTTTCAACAGATTCTCATTTCAGTCATTTAGCATGGATCAACACCTGCAAAAAACAAGGTGGGCTTGGTGGAGACCTTGGATATCCACTTTTGAGCGATTTCAACAAGAAAATCGCTGAGGATTACGGTGTTCTTTTAGCTGACTCAGGCGTTGCTCTTCGAGGTCTCTTCAT
This sequence comes from Aphidius gifuensis, assembly GCF_014905175.1. NCBI lineage: Eukaryota > Metazoa > Arthropoda > Insecta > Hymenoptera > Braconidae > Aphidius > Aphidius gifuensis. The sequence continues at coordinate 19,738,676 of NC_057792.1, forward strand.
CATCGACAAAGAAGGAATTTTACGGCAATTTAGTGTTAATGATTTGCCCGTTGGAAGAAGTGCTGAAGAAACAATTCGCCTAATTAAAGCATTTCAATTTTTTGAGAAACATGGTGAAGTTTGTCCCGCTGATTGGCAGCCTAATACAAAAACAATTAAACCCAATCCAAAAGATAGTAAAATATACTTTGAATCAGTTAATCAATGAATGTGAAAGAAAAAAATCGAATAATCAAGATATAAAAATGATTGAAATTTATAACTTTTATATTTTTTCAACGTTCAAAATATCAACTTTCTAGTTTATAAAATAATATTTTATAAATTACTCATGATCGTTCTTTTTTTTTTTGTTTATATCTAAAAATTTCTAGTTAATAAGACTTTTAATTTCAGAAGAAATACATGGTACCGATATTTTATAAAACTTTATGAAACAAAAAACTGAACCTCATAAATATTTCGAAATCATCTCTAATAGTATTCTTGCTGAGGAGAAGCTCAGCGGCAAAGTAACGAAAGGTCTATATTAGGCTCACACGAAAGTCCTCAAAAAACTATATCACCTACATTGTGGACTTTTTTCTAGAAATAATAGTTTTTGAGAAAAAAAATCGAATATCCGATGTTCCTTTTTTAATTTTAGTTTTTTTTTTTTATTCACATATTTACAGAAAAAAAAACCACAAAGTGGGTAATAGATTTTTTTGAGGATTATATTGAGCCTAATACAATGTCGTTATTTCAGTTTTACTTTTTGGGCCGTTTGCCGGAGAAATATCCATTTTTTTTTTTCAATTTCAGTTTTTTTTTTTTTTTTCTCAAAAACATAATTCATTCATAGAAAAAGGATAAGATTCACGTAAAAACAAATTTTTATTTTGTATCTATGTTTGTTCTTGTTTTAAGGGAGCCTGCCTTAAAATCCATGCGCCCCAAACTAAAAAATTGAAGGAATGTCGTTACGTCCAGCACTTTCGTAATACTCCCAAAATTATTAAAGTTTTTTCACTTGATAAAATTTTTCCAGACACGGAAAGCAATTTTAACGCTTGCAAGCGTTCAAATTTAAATTGTTAGTTCAATATTAATCTAGTTCAAACTGTAAAGTCAACAAATAAAAAAAAAAAACTATAATGTGTAACTGTAAGGTTTTCGTACATGAGTTTAATTTTTGTATTTTATTGATGTACGTATTAATGTTTCCTCGTTCAAGAATTTCAATATTGCTACACTAAGTTGAAATGACACAACAAACTGTGTGATTCACGAAAAAATGTTCTTGATAAAATATAATACAATACATAAATCGTAACTTTAAGAGCGTCACAAACATCATTAGTCACCTAGATGCTAATTGGTATGAAGGATAAGGTCTTGTATGAATTAATTGAAATTCACCTTAAATCTACAATAATTTGTTTTAATTCGTGTTTTTAATAATCTTGATATATTAACTAAAAAACCCTCTTTCAACATACGCTACGTCGGATACGAGTTTTTTTCTATTCTAAGGCAAGGAAGCGATGAATAAAGTAATTGGTATCTTGACTTGAGATCACTTGACCTCAGTAACTTGCTCATACATCAGCTTAATTATTATAAAGACTCATGAATAGGATTAATAAGTTCCGACCTAAGATCTTTGGTAATGTTGGGTGCTTCTTCCGGACTAGGGCGAATGCAAAAAAAATACTTTTATTAAGTTTAATTTTAGAAAATAAATGTTCTTATAATTAATTTTATCTTTTTTTAAAAAAAGGCAAGCAATAATAATAATAATAATGCGCATGCTTGATCACTTCTATTGTCTTTCGTTGAGTATATAAGCTCGGCACAACTTTTAAGTCTCTCAGTGTGCCCGATCGCTCAAATCTCGACGTTGCCCTTGATTTTAGGTTTGGCTGATAATTTTTCTCAGTCAACATTAATATATTTTTTTAATAACTATGAGAGTTAATCGGATTCTTTGTTCACACTGTGTACTGTTTTTATTATTATTGTGCCTCAAATTCATCAATGGGCAATATCAGGCCTCACCACATATCATTGTCTTCATGGTTGACGATTTGGTATTATGATTTCATTTATTAAACAAAAAAAAAAGTTCAGGTAACAGTAGATTATTATAAGTTCAACATAAGTGATGTTTCATTAAAGCATTAGCCTATAATAAAAAAGTCAGAAGTTTTACAATATTTATATTTATATGTATTATATATATATATTTATTTACTCTTATTTTATATAGAAAGTTTGATACAAAAATACTTATCTAAATTTTTTATATTAAATTATAATTTTTATATCTGTTGTTTATAATTAAATTATAAACATACCAGAAATAAAGTTTTGAATATTCAAGTTATTGTTAGGTTCGAAAAATATTAAATTATTAAGCTAGCGTTATCAAGTAGGTTTGTTCTTGGATCGTGATTATCGTCTATCGCGGCAACACTAATTGTTTTATTATACAGGGATGGAATGATGTTGGTTTCCATGGATCCAATCAAATACCAACTCCTAATATTGACGCATTGGCTTACAATGGAATAATTTTGAATCGACACTATGTTCAGCCATCTTGCACACCAACAAGAGCTGCCTTCTTCAGTGGCAAATATCCTCTTCGTATGGGTAAACCAAACTGCAGAGTATGTCAAAATGTTTCAGTTTTATTTTAAATTCATAAAAAATGTATAATCATTAGGCATGCAAGGACAAGGTATCATGGGTGGTGAAACTCGGGGTTTGCCTTTGGGGGTCAGACTTCTCCCAGAATATCTCCGAGACTATGGATACTCCACTCGTCTTGTTGGAAAATGGCATTTGGGTTTTCACACTCGACTTCACACACCACTTAATAGAGGATTTGATTCGTTCTTTGGCTATTACAATAGCTATATATCGTATTACGACTACCGATATTCTCAAGGAGTAAGATCATTATTATGTTTATATTGAAAAACCTAGATATATATTTTTTAAGCTTCAATCAAATGAATAGAACATGTCCGGATTTGATCTTCATCGAGGGGACTCTCCGGCACATGGAACACCAAATCAGTATGTGACAGAACTCCTGACGAATGAAGCACTCAAAATAATCGACAATCATGATGTTAATCATCCTCTTTATCTTCAACTGAATCATCTCGGAGTTCACGCCCCTCTAGAAAAATCAAGCCGGACCAGTAATTATAATGACGACAAGTTCGAGCACATTGCCGATAAATCTCGAAAAACTTATGCCGGTAAATTATATATGATCCATATTTGGTTTTTTTCAATCAATTCAATGTCAACATGTTCTGATTATTTTAGAAATGGTTGTGGAAATTGATGAATCTCTTGGTCAAATTGTGTCAGCTTTAGGCGATAGAGGAATGCTGAAAAACAGTATAATTTTATTTATGACTGACAATGGTGCACCCACCATTGGAAAATTCCGTAACTGGGGATCAAATTGGCCATTAAGAGGGGCAAGTACCAAACAAATTTAATTTTTCGAAATTTCTTATTAACTTCAATGATATTTTTCAGACTAAGTATACACTTTATGAGGGTGGATTGAGAGGTGTTGCAGCAATATGGTCACCACGACTCCAGCGACCGGCCAAAGTTTCTAATAATTTAATGCACGTGACAGATTGGCTTCCAACTCTTTTTTCAGCAGCTGGCGGAAATGTCCAAGAGCTGGGAGAAATTGACGGTATTGATCACTGGCAACATCTTAGCAACGACGAAAAAGCACCCCGCCACAAAATACTTCTTAATATTGACGAAGTTTCGAAAACCGAAGCAGCTATCAACAAACGCTACAAACTTGTGAGAGGCGTATATCAACAAGGATATTATGACTCTTATTACGGTGACAGTGGAAAAGACTTCTACATTGGCGAATATAATTATACTTTGGTGCATAGAAGCTCCGTCGCAACAGCAATCAGTGCTCATTTAGGTGATCCTATGACACAACCCAGCGTTATGACTCATCTTCGGGAAGAAGCAACTGTCTTATGCAATAATTTGTTACATAGATCATCACGTAGTAGATCTCCATGTGAAAATGATACTGAGTGCCTTTTTGATATTGTCAATGATCCTTGTGAAGAGAGAAACGTTGCAAAACAATATCCAAAGGTATACTTGCATACTTAACTTTTAATAAATAGAATCAATTTTTAATATTTCTATTGCAGGAAATGAGGGAGCTGGATTTAATGCTTCTATCTTATGGAAATCTGTTAGTCCATCAACCAAAAAAAACTATTATTGATTGGTCAGCTGATCCAAAAAGACGAAATGATACTTGGGAACCATGGCTACACCCTAGCTACTTTGAAGACCAGTATGGGTATAATAAAGCTGAAGCGATTACAGTTAGCATGTTTATTTATTACGTAGTCTTTGTAATCTCTCATTTCTACGCATTAATTTAATTATTTTTTCTGAATTTGAATTTAAAACAATTGAGAATCTTAATGCAATAACACGTTGAGAGTTCTGAGCCAAAGATAACGCGACGTGGGTTTGGTGCAAAATATAAAAAAGTTTAAATTGGAATAAAAAAAAATATACAGTCATGTATAGAATAAAAGAATCTACATTTTTTTTTCGAATAAATTTTTTTTTATGATCATCATCTATTGTATTACAAATAAAAACTTTTTTTTTTATATATCATAACTTTTTTAAAAATTGATAGATCAACTTGCAAAAAACAAGAGTTGGCACATTAAAGACGAGCCAACCTATGACTTGCTATTCGTCGATTATTCTTTGGGTCACCAAGACTGATTATTTTTCATTTATATGAGAGTATATCTCTTTCTTAATGATAAGCCGTATGTTGCTAGAACCCATATCTATTATCGTAAGATTTCTTCATCCACGGGGACATATCACGTCTCACGAATCCAGATGGCTTTGTCACTTTCATCGTAAAAAAGTGTCTGTCACATCCAAAGCAGTTCTGCACTATAATGCAGTAGCTTCCTTCATCAGATGGTTGAGCTCGTTCCAAGCGAATCATAACGTAATCATTATGAATTTCGTGATGCAGACGTCGATCATACATAATGTTTCGTCGTTCTCTCAATACAATCACTGAAAATACAATTATTGATATTATTATTATTATTATTAAAGGCGTGACGTCATTGATTTTTTCTTAAGCAAATACTTTATGGTTTACCTTTTGGTGTCGGTATTCCGGACATTTGAAATGATATTCTCATACAGCCATTAATGGCAATCGCAATTTCTTTGATAAGTGGTCGACAAACGAATGTCGCTGGTTTCATACTATTCCTACTCATTTCAAATAGAGATCGCGAAAAGTTTTTATATCCATAAGTATTCATCAGGCCATCCATATCCGTTCTAGTTCGACGTATTAGGAATCCGTATTCATGGCTCTCTAAAAAGTAAGATCAATAAAATAAGATCTAAAAGTAGGATTGTTTTATTCAACATAAAAAAAAACAATATATTGTTTTGAATTGAGGTATATATCATTTTATTTTAGCAAATTTTTCTTTAAATCAAAAGAGAACCATTCAGCGTGCCCAGAAAAAGTAGTCAAACTACTAAAAAGTAGTCTGAACTACTCTTACATATTACTAAGAGACTTCACGACCTGGACAACAATTTTTAGCTGAAAATTTCTATATGTGAAAGAGCTTCGTAAAGGAAGAGTACGATCCCGGGATCAACCGATAAAAAAACAAATATCAATTACATTATTTACACGAATTATTATTGACTTACTTTTAACTATATTTATATGTGTTTGTACGGCTGCTACTCGTGAATAAAGAGAAGTAACCTTCAATGTTGCTTCAGTGGATGCTAGTCCGTACATATTTCTTGCCCAACAGGAGTATTCTCCAGAATCTTGGGGGCGAACTGAATATATTTCGAGTGTAACAACACCATTGACTATGTTGACTACGTGATTGCTGCTGTATAGTGACAATCTATTACCATCTTTGAACCAGAAAACTTCAGGATTCGGATCAGCAAATACAGTGCACGTAAGTTTAACCCAAGAGGTTTCAATAGTCATTTTATTTTGGAGACTTATAAAAAATTTTGGTTTTCCTCCCTTGGAATTCAGTCTGTTAATTGGAAACTACAAAATGAAAATAATTGAATTACCAAAAATCACTAACTTCTTCAAAAAAAAAATTAATATGATATAAACTCACACAATTCGATGTCGAAAGATAATTGAATGATCGAGCATATCTTTTGGAGGAGCTTGGAAGTTGACCAAGAAAGTAAGGCAGTTGTGAGTATTGTGATGTCTTCTTCAAACAAAGTTTAGAAGGTGATGATTCCAATTCAATCTGGTCAAAGTAGTGAGATAGATCGAGAAGTTTCGTAAATGACTGGTTTCTTTGTGTGTATATTCCGTAATTTAAAAATCGACGACTATTATTCAGCTGATCATATCGATTCACTGGTCTTACACTGAATTGTTCATACGGATATTGTGATATCGAAGGTGTAATTTCTCTGATTATCCTGAACCCTTTTCGACTTCTTAGATCCGTATTCGTTCTATTGATCCGTTTGTAATTTGAACTCACGGCTTGGTTAACTAATTCGAAACGATTCACTTGTATAGGTAATCGTTTTTCGAAGACTGTAAGAATTGTGCTTCTTTGCTTTGGTATCGATGCTAAATTTTTCATTGACATCACACATAAAAATGAAGATGGCTTTTTCCAAGATCGCGCACACTTATGTGTGTCTATTACCGGGACATTCTGTTGATTTTCATTTTCTACAACTTCCCAAGAGTCTAACATATTTGACTCGAGAGTTGGAAGAGACCATTTACTATTGATTTTCTCAATCCCAGGATATTTTGTACATAGTGGGTTTATTTTATTTTCTTGTGTGTCGTTTTCTATGCACATTTTCATAGATTCAATAAAATTTTTTTCTTTTTGTCCATTTCTCTTTTCAATATTAGCAAGTAAGAAAACTGATTCAATTCTCGGCTCTATTCCTACTTTATTCTTACTATCAGAGTAAATAGTTGAGATAAATTTGGTTTGATCATCTAGACTTTTTTCTTCTCTCACAGACGCTTGCACGCCTACAGTATCCATACTGAGTTTAATGTCATTTATTAAACATAAAACAACATCATCTCCGTTTTCTTCGACTTCATCGATTTTTTGTAAGTCACATAGATTATCTTGTGCTTTATTTGCAAAATTTTCATTTTCGCATGGCACAGTGTTTTTTTCAATTTTTTTCGTAGAATGTTCAAGTTGTTTATCTTGCTGATATTTATGTGTATCTATTGCACGAACAATATGTTGATTTTCAATTTCTACATCTTTCCCGACTTTTGATGCTTCATCGTCTTGTATTGAAATGTGCCATTTGTTATCACTTTTCTCGGAACCATGATTTTTTTGACCTGTCTCATTTTGGGTTTGTCCCTCCGTGTCGTTTGCTACGCGTATTTTTTCAGTTTCGAATGAATCCATACCTTTCTGTGAATTTTCTTTCCTAATATTGGTAAGTGAAAAACCTAGACCATTTTCCGAGTGTCTTTCTAGTTCATTCTCACTCTTATAGTCGATAAATAAAATAGTTCCGCTTCGATCATCTAATAATTCTTCCTCGAGCAGAGGACCATGTATCTCCACAGTATGTATTTTGAGTTCGATGTCATCGATTATGCAAAAAAGATCATCATCTGCATTCATGTAATCCGTATCTCTATTAAAAATTTGATTGTCCCCTTCTCTTTCTAATTCAGTATTTTCTGTGTACGAATTCAGACGTAAGTATTCATTGTACAGTTGTTCTCTATTTTCTTCAACTTCCTCGATTTGTTGGAAGTCACAGAGATTATCTTGTGCTTCATTTTCGGAATTTAGATTTTCACATGGCACAGTATTTTTTTCAATTTTTTCCGTAGAATGTGTAAGACTTTCTTGTTCATTTTCATGTGTGTCTGTCGCTCGAACATGATGTTGATTTTTATTATTAACATATGTCCCGTCGTCTGATGCCTTATCTTCTTGTATTGGAAGGTGCTTCTCGTTTCTAATTTCTTCGAACCCATGATTTTTTTCAGCTAGCTTGTTTTCTTTTTCTTCTTCCGTGTCGTTTGCTATGCATATTTTTTCATCGTCGAATAAATCCAAACTTTTCTGGACATTTTCATTTCCAATATCGGTAAGTAGAACACCTGGACCATTTTCTGTCTGTTTTTCTGTTTGATTTTCAATATCGTGGTTGATGGATAAAATAATTCTTTTTTGATCAGTCAATCTATTTTCTTCTACAATAGGACCCTGCATATCTACAGTATCCTCATTAGATTCGATGTCATTGGTTGTACATAAGACATCATCATCTGCATTTGTACGATCCGTTTCTCTATTGAAAATTTGAGTGTCCTCCTCTCTTTTATCTTCCGGAGTTTTTGTGTATGAATTTGGATATAAGTATTCATCGTATAGTTTTTCTCCATCTCTCTCAACGTTCGTGTAGTTCGTTATGTCTATTTTTTCTTTTTCGGATAAATCCATACCTTTTTTTGAATTTTCGTTGCTGATATCGGTAAATGAAAAACCTGGACAGATTTCCGAATTTTTTTCTAGTTCATTCTCACTCTTATGGTCGATAGATGAAATAATTCCGCTTCGATCATCTAATAATTCTTTTTCGATCAGAGGACCTTGTGTTTCTACAGTATTAATTTTGAGTTCGATTTCATCGATTTTGTATAAAACATCATCTGCATTTGTATAATCCGTGTCTCTATTAAAAATTTGATTGTCCCCTTTTCTTTCTAATTCAGTATCATCTGTGTATAAATTAAAATCTGAGTATTCATTGTATAGTTTCTCTCCATTTTCCTCGACTTCATCTATTTTTTGGAAGTCACATAGATTATCTTGTGCTTTATTTGCGAAATTTCGATTTTCACATGGCACAGTATTTTTTTCAATTTTTTCCGTAGAATGTTCGAGAATTTCTTCGTGCTTATTTTTATGTGGGTCTTCCGCTCGAACATAATGTTGATTTCCAATTTCTGCTTCTTTCCCGACATCTTTTTCTAGTATTGAAATGTTCCGTTTGTTATCGCTAGCCTCCAACCCGTGATTTTTTTGACCTATATAATTTTGTTTTTCTTCTTTCATGTCGTCTGCTGTGCATATTTTCTCAGTTCCAACTACATCTATGTCTTCTCGTATATTTTCTGTTTTAATATCGGAAAGTGAAAAACCTGGATTAATTTCTGTGTGTCTTTTTAGTTCATTCAGACCTTCCGTCCCTACACTATCGAAATTAAGTTCAATGTCATCGATTATACACGAATTATCATCGTCAGTAATTTTTCCAATTGTTTTCGTAGAATGTTCAAGGCTTTCATCTTGCTCATTTTTGTATGTGTCTATTGCTCGAACATGATGACTTTCCTTGTTTTTTTTTTCGTCTTTTGTGTCATTCTTTATGCATATATTTTCAGTTCCGAATGAATCCATAACTTTCTGTGAATTTTCTTCCCTGATATCGAGAAGGGAAAAATCTGGACCAATTTCCGTGCGTCTTTCTAGTTCATTCTCACTATCATGGTCAATAGATAAAACTCCGCTTTGATCATTCAATATTTTTTTTTCTAAAAGAGGACCCTGCATTTCTACAGTATCTATATTGAGTTCGATGTCGTCATTACCTGCTTTAGTATAATCCGTATCTCTCTCGAAAATTTGAGTTTCCTCTTCTTTTTCTAATTCCGTAGTTTTTGCGTATTGATTTGTATGTATAGTTGATTCATTGCATAGTTTTTCTTTACTTTTCTCGACCTCATCGATTATTCGGTAGTCACATAGAATATCTTGTACTCCATAGACAAGATTTTGATTTTCACATGGCACACCAATTTTTTCACCTATTTCCGTAGAATTTTCAAGTCTTTCTTTTCGCTTATTTTCATATGTGTTTGTTTCTTGAACATGATGTTCATTTTCAATTTCCGCATCTTCCCAGACTTCTGATGCTTCGTTTCTTATATATGTGTCCCCTTCTCTCTCTAATTGAGTTGTTATCGTGTGTAAATATGAATGTAAGTCATTAGATAGTCTTTCTCTATTTTCTGAGGCTTGTTCAGTTTTTCGGAAGTCACATATACTCTCTACTGCTTTATTGTCAAGATTTTCATAATTACATCGACTGACTATGCCCTCTGTATGTTCTTGATAATGTGGCGTTATCGATTGATTTGAATTTTTCTGAAACAATTCTTCTTCACTTCGATAAATTTGAACACCAATTTTTTGAATCGTTATTTTCCTCTGTTCCTCATCTGTACACTCATCGTCATTCTTTGCTCCATTATCCCTGCTACATTTCCTATTCTGACTCTTTTTTTCCGATCCTTCATTCGGCTTGTTGTCGTCATCTTTGTCTTTTTCTTCTGAATTCTCGTTATAATTGAGAGATTCATCACTGAAAGTCTTTAACATAAGTTTTACAGAAGGAACAGTTGTTACGTTCTCCCCCGAGATCAACTTCGTTATTTCATCCGTCACTATCGCTTCTACCTGTCCGTCCGTAGTTTGCACTAAATCGTGAATAATGTGTTGATTATTGCAGGATAACTTTATACAAATTTTATCCTTAACTTCTTTCTTCTGAGTATTTGGTTCTTCTGATATTTCATGGGTTTTTGAAATTTTTTCTCGTGTAAAAATATTACTTATTCCAACGAGAAGAATTGAGTTTTTCACAGTACCCATACAATTGGATGCTTGACATGTATATGTGCCGAGACTACAGTCATTATCATTCGTTGGTGTGATTTTTTGGATCACTCCTTGTTGTAATTCAACGTTACCGTTAAACCATTGAAGTGTTGGAGAAGGAACACCTTTAATTTTACACTCTAAATTAATTTGTCCTGCTTCAGTACATATGACTTTAAGGTTTTCTAAAAATTCTGGTTTTTTATAATGCTTCGGTATAATTAGTTTTAAATAACATGATGTTTCATTGTAGCCATAATCGTTTCCAACGACACATCTCCAGTTTGCATCATCAATGATTTTTAACTTTTCTATTTCGAGGTGATGTTCTCCATATTTTCCTTCAACAGAGCGATAGTCTACACTGCTAACAATTAAATTATCGTTTCTATACCAGTGTAATGTATCCCTAAACGAAATATCAACCTGAACTGTAAATCTAAATTTCGAATTAATCTCAGCTTTCACATTTTCTAGACCTCTTCGAAAGTACGGAATATTCGCATTCTTTGAAAAAGATAAATCTGTTTTCCTCAAATAATTTTTGATAGTTTCAATGGTTAGTTCAGCTGTACTTTTGACTTCTCCCATGCAATTTCTTGCGACACAACAATATGACCCTAACGGACTGGTAGTGGTTATGCAGTAGATATCATCTCGTTTCAGTTCTTGATCGTTTCTGTACCATTTTAGTGTTGGAGTCGGAATTCCGACTACTTTACATTCAAATGAGACTATTCCTTTCTTAGATATTATTACTTTCAAAGGCTCTTTGAATTTCGGGTAACTGTAACTTTTTGGTATAAGTATTGTAAGATCATACGACATTATGTGGGTCATGTTTTCTCCACGTTCAGCTACACATTTCCATAGACCTTCATCATTAGCGTCTATTTCTGTAATTTTAACAGAAAAACTCCCCTCTTCTTCCATTATTTGATATTTTTCCGAAGAGCTTACTCGTCCTTGTCTGTTAAACCAATATAATTTTGACTCTGGCAAAAAATTTATTTCACAAGTTAACGCAATGCAATCTCCTATTATACAATTTTTTTTTTTCAAAATATTTGACAACATTGGAGCTCTGGTCAATGAAGTTTGAAAATTCCGTACTCCCAATGAGATTTCCATAGACTTCGATGTTATTATGTGCGCTTTTGACAAAGAACTTGCTATTCCCATACAATTAACCGCTTTACAACTATAATACCCCAGTAGTGTAGTGTCATTCGTTCTTGTAGTCAGTGCAAAGATGTCTCCGGCCGTGATCTCTTCTCCATCTTTAAACCACTGTAGAAGTGGCGTCGGTACACCGAAAACTTGGCATTCTAGTAAAACTGTTCCTGCTTCCGTTATCAGCACTTGTACATTATTTATGAAATTCGGTAGTTGATAAATTTTTGGAATTATTACACTCAGAAAAAAACTGCACGTAGAGTTTCCATAAGAATTTTCTGCAAGGCAGGTCCATTGCCCTTCATCATGAGCTATCACCGGCATTATATCGATAGATTGAAAATTCCCTTTATCAATCATAAAGAATCGACCACCCATTTGAATACGCTTGTTTTCCCTGAACCATGTTACCTTAGAACCAGAACAATAAAAATAAAGCTTAATTATATTATGATTATAAATCCATCTTGAGTGTCATTGAGCCTATATACAATTGCAATTTATACTAATTCCTTTATGTAACCAATTTTTATAAGATATTTTTGAAAAAAACGTCGGATGCCTAGGTGATTGAATCATAGAACAAAAGAATTGACCGGCTTTAAAAAAAAATTGTAAAAATATCACTGGCTGAATTAAAAATTGATACAAATGAGACAAGACGAGACAAAAAAGTGTTGCCTTATACGAGAAAAAATCAAGACAAGAAGCAATAGTTTTCTCGTAGATCGAGACGGCATCACTAGAAATTTTGTATTTATCCTAAATGTTATTTTCGATCAATTAAACAAACATTTTCTATAGATTAACCTCAGTGTTACTAATATAATTTTTTATTGAATGGACAAAAATTTAACAAACCTTGAGCATCGTGGAACTTCTGATGTCTGTGGATAACCGCATTCGTGAGCCAACCTTAACTCTAACGTCTGTCAAGGGTTCAGCGAAAAATGGAAGGTCATTTCGTTTCAGTTCATCCGGAGAAGCATTAATGCTTATATTTTGATCTAACGCTTCATTGTGAGTAGAAGCCATTTTTTTATATTTTCCATCTTTGTTCGTAGCCAAACCAAGTTTGTTGCTATTTGATTTTCTCTTTGAATTCTGCAAAGCTAGTTGAATGATTTTCTTAGCTGAATTCACATTGTAACGCTCTGTTGGTATAAGCTGATTGTTTTGTACGCTGAAATTACAAAACTAGGCTTAGTATATAATTTTTTAGTTAGCTTCAGCTCACTTAGAAATAATTGATTCATAGACACATGTGAAATTGAATTCTATACATTTTTTATTTTATAAATTATTATGATTTGATACGCTGTACGTTGTAGTAACCGATCAAGCGATATGTATTAAGTTAATGCTTAAACAAATAACTGCCAAACTTGTAAACGACTACTATCGCTGTCGAAACAATCGTGCAATTTCTCGTTTATATAGACTAGATAAAACTTAACAGATACCTGATTTACTGACAAAATAATTTTTCCATTATCAATGCTTTTTATTCATTATCAATCCCATTTTGCAAATTATTTGTTTAAGTCTGTTGCAGAAACCATAAAATATGGTTCACGAAATTTCTTAGTAAACAGAAACTATAAATATTCAAAAGTATGTGTTAAATTTGGCTCTTTTCAGAATACAACTTTACATTCGCTTGATCGTATAAATCTATTTTGATAACAAAAGTCACTGAGCCTATAAATAACTCATTTGATTGTATTGAAGGCCATACTTGCTTATTGATGAATCTAAACGTTGTTGCTGATTTTTACTATCAGCACATTTACAGCAATGACTACCCATTATTTACTTTGCGATTTAACACCAACCCACAATAATAGAGTATAAAAAAATATAATTACTTGTATTTACGCAAGCATTGTCGTATTAATAAATAGGCATAGTTTGTACAGTTTGTGAGTGATACGTAAAAAGTAGAGCAAGATCCGACATTGAAGCTGATTATGAATATGTAATATTACCAAAAAGATAAAATAATAAAACTAAAAAAAAAAAAAATTAATAAATTTTGACTTTTATTTTTATTTTAACCCAGTTTTCTTGGGAATGAGTGCACTAGCTTATTCGCAGATGAATTTTATCACTAAACATCTTCACTACACTTGTCTTGAGTAACCACGGAGCTCGTGCTCATTTTTACAAGATAGTTACTATAATTCGATGAAAATCCGCAGATCTCATTGAATTCGATTCTGCGTCAGAACTAGAAATGATTTCGTGATGAAAATAGAAAACAACATGTTGACTAGAGGCCTTCGCAATGCATTTCGTATTTGTTTTTTCCCCTCAGCTGTTTTTGTGTTGATATCATTCATATATTTCATTGGGAGCTAATTTTTAACTTGTCATCTCGAACGAAAATTCAATGAACGAGTATAAAAAGGTTGAATTGTCTAAATATATTCGCGAGATACAAAATGAAGGTACCTGCGTAGAAGTTGCCGAGACTTGGACCATGATCAAGCTTTTGCCAAATGATGGCATCTAATGCTTGCCAGCTGATTTTATGCCATTTATAGGACATGCCTTGGTGGAAAAAAGAGAAGTAGTTTTATTTCAACCTGACTGTACCTGACTCGACGCATACACGCATATAGTGATATAAACTTTTAAATTCAAAAAAATAAATAAATAAACTGAAACTGAAAACAACTAATAATCAGTGAATATGTAGTGCATAAAAAAAAAAATTAATTAACAGGATAAGAAAATATTTATTTAACATAAATTAGACCTCATTTTATTCAATATCAAATATTATTTCGTATAAATTGATTCAAAATAATACATGAATTATAATAATTTATTTATTAACGACTGTGTAAACAAATCATTATTTACAATTAATAATCATTGATCGAAATATCGTAGATCAGTAAAACGACAATTTATTCAAAAATTGCAAGTAGTCCAAATCATGAATTTGAACTTTTTTATTTAATTATCAAAAGATTATATAAAAATTTTGGTTTTATTCTTGTATACACATTACAAATTTTTAGATGTAATAATAATATTAATAATAATAATAATAATAATAATAATAATAAGATTGCAAGTTGTGTCACGTCTTGATTATGCAATATAACTTCCTAAGGAAACTGAACTATATTTCTATCTGCGGTTTAATTTACACCACAGAGCACTTGCTGTCAACAAATGCATGAGAACCCCAACGCCAATTATAAGTACTAAGTTGTTAACGACATTAGTTTGGTCGATTTCCATTTCTTCCAGGAATTTGACTGGTTGAGCATAATGACAATACTGATCGCTTTCGCCACAAGCAAGCTTATCTCTTCCAAAACCATATACAGTAAAAATCAAACTATGAAATCCAGCTCTAAAATAAGAAATGTGAAAAATCCAACGGAAACCGACTGGTGTGTCCATATAACGTATGCAAAAACCGAAGACAGAGAATAAAACCGCAATTACTGGGCCAGCAAACACGGCGATCTGAAATTTAGAAGAATGCTTATCATTATATTGTAACAATATATTGTAAAGTTACACAAACAGCTATTATGGATCCATTATAGTTAAGGGGAAAAAATGAGGTCAACATGGAATCGAAAGTTTTTTTGCAAGAACTTGATAAGAATAAGAAGTTCATAAAAATTCATAAAAGTATTTCTGGTGGTTTATTACATTCTCCTAGTCTCAATTGATCAATCCGAAAAAAAAAACAAAAATTTAGAATCAATAGGAAAAATATTAAATACATTTTAGTACGTAGTACATTTTGGTATTCGATCCTGTTCTGATTGACTGTAATTTCATTTTTGTACTCAGCATGATTTAATGAAATGATAAATATAAATAAATAAATATAAGTTATGTAAAAACTTTTTAGAAAGAGAAAAAAAATTTTGCACATTTTTTTATAAGATTTTATAAATTTAGAGATTTTCATTGGACTTTAAAAATAAAAAAATTAAAACAATAGATTACATCTCACTTAAAAATGAAATTATGAAACGCGTGCCGTATAGGCGGGCCTTATCAGTTTCATTTTATGAAATTCGCGCCTGTACCATCAAAATTACGAACTTCGGAAAAAATAAGAGGATGACTTCTGTTATCAAATGTCCAATAGCAATAATTAAAAAACAATTTACCTTCACAGGAGTTGTAGCACCGATGAAGAAGCCCCATGCCTGGGCTGTAAGACTTGCAGCTATGCTGACTACCATAAAATATACTATCCGATGTGTCTCCATAGGTTGTGTTGTGAGCCAGTAACTTACTGCCAAATATGTTGCAGCACAAGCAGCTTGGAAAGGTATTTCGACCAGTAACAAGCTTATATAGTACGGAGCTAGCTTATACCATTGATTGAAATGCTCTCTTTTCAAAATTTGCATTTCTAATGGAAAAGCAAGTGTCACTGCCATTTTACCCGTGTACACGATCAGTAATAATGATCCATAAAGGTAAACATAATTAGCCAGAACACCATTAGCTCGGAGTCCACTTCCCATATATAAGTATCCAAAAATAATACCAATCATCAAATGACAAAAAAGGCGAACGATGAGTAAATTATTGTCTCGTCTCAGGGACATAAGATGGCGTTTATAAAGTAAATAACATTGTGCTAAAAAACCAGCAGGTGCTGGAGGCTCATTTATAGAAGTATTTATCGTTTTATTTTCGCTAGTAGTTGTCTTTCGATCTGTCCAAATTTTTTCGGCTGCTATTGTCAATTTGTCAATTCCAACTCCATAGTCACCGATTGCGACTTCAATCAAAATATCTGCTGGGTTGTGGTATGGAGGACAATTTACGCCTACCGATGTCAAGTGAGGCAACAAGGATGTTATTGAACCGCGATAAATGCAATGACCATCAGCTACTGCGTAGAGTGAATCAAACATTTCAAACAGAAGAGCACTTGGTTGGTGAATGGTACAGATAACAGTACGTCCTTCAGCAGACAATTTTTTCAACAAAGCAATACAAGAACTACACGATGCTGAGTCGAGACCAGTTGTAGGCTCATCCAAAAATAACACTGAAGGATTGCTCAGAAGTTCAAACGCAATGTCCAATCTTTTTTTCTGTCCACCGGACAAACGACCGCATAGTGTATTGAAACAATGGTTCAGACCAAGCATTTCCAAGAGATTCAAAACCTGTAAAACATTTAATAATCACATGTTTACAAGTCAGTTCTGATACGGCGTGTTGCTAAGGTGAGGAAGTATATATCGAGTACAAGTGAGCTACTGATGATTTGGATTCGAGAATTTTCCCTTGAAACCTATATTTTTCCTTCCCCATAATTATATATACTCGGGATATACTCGATATATAATTTTTCTAATTTATACCGAAAATGAAAAAAATATTCAAGATGAAATCCTTACTTGTGAATGTTTTAGTGTTGTACTTATCGTGTAACCTAGTTTTAGATTAGCAGCGAGAGTCATTGCTTCTCCCACCGTCAATTTCGTTCTTGGCAACGAGTCTTGCAAAATATAGGAAGAAGTTTTTTTCCATTTTTCACTGTATGGCATACGCCGTTTTCCATTCACATAAACTTCACCCAAAACTCCTCGAACCCTGTAAAAAGAAAAAATCTGTACATAGAGAAATTTTTCCTTCAATTTCACGTGACAATACCGTAAAAACTGGTATGAACTACACTCTGGTATATAATACATGACTTTTGCCTTTTATGTAAGGGGTTATCCAAGTCAAGATAGAGTGATACCATGGCTACATTGTGGGAAATTTCAACTAAAAAATGCTATAATGTTTGAGTAAAAATTACTATAGTGATTTGTAATTTTTACTTCTACGTTAGCTATCCTTGGCTAAAATTTCTCGCAGTGTACAAAATGTAGTCGACTACACGACTACTATAACTTCGAAAGTTTTCTCTGAGGAAAGGATTTTTAAATTCTTTTTAAAATAATTTTTCTCTTCACAAGGATTTTTAAATTTAAATTCACTCTTTTGATTTTATTTTTATTTATATACTTACGTGAACCCAGCCAAGACGTTTAACAGCGTTGATTTGCCTGCACCAGAAGGGCCCATTATTGCCGTCAATTCTCCAGCACGAAATTCTCCACTAATGCTATGAAGGATTTCTTTGACTTCTGAAAAGTAAATGTATATGTATAGTTGAATAAACGAAATAAGCCACGCTAAAATTAAGGAGTCTTTTGAGATGATGTTAGTGATCTGTATTATATCTGTCTGTTAAATAAATATTATATTTTCAATTTTTATTTGCTCCACTTCCACAACCAGGCTCTTGTTGTAAGGATCTTACTTGGCTTAACTGTTTTGAAACTCCATTGTTTAATTTGATATCGAATATTGTTGAAAGAGAGATCAATTTCCGGACGTTTGGGAAATTCATACATTTTCTGCACCACATATTTTTGTACCGTCGTTTCAGGTTTTATGTCGACATCATTCATACAGCTTTGGCTGTCGCTAAATGCCGTACGTAGTGGAGCAAGGTACGAAGACTTATGAGATCGATCCATCATTTACAACAAAGTTTTTTCAATATCTCCGATAATTTCACAGAGTAGTTCAGCTTATTGAAATATAAAGCGATCTTTGTGATATATAAAGCCTTACTTGTGTCTATTGAATAAATTCCTGTAACAAAAACAGAAGATATCAGTTGAAGTTGAAAATCTGTATTATATGTATGAGGAACATTATTTATTAATATATTTTGATAATGAAATTATTCTAACTATTATTATAATTATTATTAAGGAATAAATTAAATAGACATATTATTTATACACAGCTGATCTCACATATGAGGAAACCTGTATGTGTTGAGCTATTCCGAATGCATCCGAATTCCCACTCTTGTCATTGCCTAAAGCTTCCAAAGACTAAGACAGAAAGATTGTCTGCACCGTTTGATTAAATATATGAAAACTATCTTATATATGAGCATCTTTTAAGCCTAATACAAATTCTTTGTCGATTATAACTCGGAATATCGTGGTCCGAAAAAACGAAAAAATGACGCCCGAAATAACTCGTGATAAAATTGAAATGGCCACTTCTAAAAATGCTTTCTTTTCTCGCTACAGCAAAAGTTTTCAAAGCACAAAAAAAAAAACATTAAAAATTTTAAAAAAGTTACTAATATTTCGACGGCGTGGACTATATAAAGCAAGTCAGAGTAACTAGTTTATAAATTTATTCATGTTTCCAAGCATGACCATGAAAATATCTGTATATTAAGTATTATAGGTCTAAGTTCAAGAAAGTAATCTTACGTATGTGTATATTTTGTTGTCTTACGGATAAGCTACTTTATGCTCAGCATTATAGAATAAGAATAATTTTTTCAGAGGTCACGTACTCATTGCCCTTAAACTTAAAAATAACTTATATTTAGAATGTAAATTTGTTTTAACAAATTTTTATAAGTTTTTTTCTTTATAGGACTGATTTGGTTCGTAAATTTTTTTCAGATAAGGAACCTAGCTTCAGCAACGAGACTAAATAGTTCGAATTATAAACGTCCTTCATAATAAAAAATATTATAAAAAATATATAATGAACACATCAATTCTTGGAGAGTGAACTTTTACAGTTATCACTTGATGAAGATACTCTTCACTTTCAGGTCATAGAACTTGACCATGATATCAGAACACTTGCGAATCTCTAAACATTGGTTTCGAATTTTTTCGTTGTTTTTAGTTAAAAAAATATTTGTTTTGTATTTCAGTGTATAAAAATAAACATAAGGACAGTTTCTAAAATGTCAGAATGAGCAATTTCGATTTTTTTGAGGAATAGAAAAAACTGTTTTTCTCTATTATATAATTGCATTCAAGTTCCATTAATATTTGTCATATTGCACTTTGATACTTTTCAAAAACGACCTTGAAATACTCAAGACTGCGTGAATAAATAGCGATTGTTTAATAAAAGAAATAATGTTTATAAAAACAATCATCTTACGTTATCTGCTGTCGAAAAAACTATGAGAAATTTTATTCTCATTTCTATCTATAGTACACGCGAGTTAATGATGTTAAAGCCACTAGCCAAATAGTGTCTAAAAAACTGAAATAATTGGCATGTTATCACGTTTTTTGGTGAACTATATATATATATGTTATACGATGATAGCTGTGCAACAAGCTTTATCTGATACAAAATTTTTTGTAAAAAGGCATGGAATACTTTGTGAGAGGCACTTGTATACTGTAATCTCAGAAAACAGTTGAATTAATCGCTGGCTCATGCGCGGTGTATGTTTTCTTTTCATTCAAACGTTGACTAACTATTATGTAGGAATTGTAATTCTTTTTTGTCTCACTATTTTATATGATATTTTTTTTTATAATAAATTACACCAATCAAATTTCATCCGTTATTCACAAACCTCGTGAAAAAAAGCCAAACGATAACAATAAAACCAAGCGAATGGATATTGAATAAATGAATAAATATTGACGATAACTGTTGACGATTTTGCCTGACATTTTAGATTAAATAAAAAAGCTGAATGCTAAAGCTGATAATGTTTATATAGTTTTAGGAAAAATTCAGGAATTTTTTGTACTATCCCAATCAACTATGGTTGATTAAAGTTCGAAAAATTGTTTAATTGATGCTTTCTTTAGCCAGTTTTTTACTGCGCAGACTGTGCAGATTTACAAATACGCATGTGCAGATAATAGCTTTCTTTGTCAGGGGTCCGTTCATACAGATTGATGATTAGAAATATTAAAAGAAAAAAAAAAAATTAATTTTAAAACGTTATTTTATTATTTTGATAATATTAAATACATTGTTACCTATATATATTATTTATTATATTAAGTTTTACTATTTTAATTTTTAAAAAACTTTCTATTGTAGAGAAATTTTGACTTTACCTCCATGTACGCTGCCGTTGTCAATAGAATAGTATCGCCAACTTAGAACAGAAAAGCCCCGAGAACTATCCCCGTAAATTCCCAAATTTTAATTTATTTTATAGGTCAAATTTTCTAAGATGCGAATATCGTTAATAATAATTTTTAACAAAAAATAATTAAAGAAAAGCATATTTTTTTTGTTTTTTTATTAAGATTCGGTTCCATGCTGCACTCAAATTTTGACATCTGGATTGGCCAAGGTATCCTTACTCAAACCAATGGACTCGGATCAAACTTGATCTCTTTAGATCTGACTAGACCAAACTTGATCTGTGCTCAGATAAAATCTTATCTGACCAGATCAAACTATATCTAACCAGATCAAAAACCAGGGTATAGTCGGAGTTTTTTTTCACATACAACATTAACGCTGCATCGCACGAACTTGCTCGGTGACATCTTCAAGCTTGGCTAAACTTCTGTCTATAGCGTTTATTTGTAATTCCAAATGAGAACTGATAAGTCCGATTCTTCTGAGATCGATTGCGGAATTTTCTGTTCCATGTTCTAGCTCACCGAAACTTTTTGCTGATTTCATTAAAATCTGCAAAAAGATAATTATAAGAGTTATGTGGAGATTTCTCAGTAAAAATTCTTTGTCGAATTCAAGGCATAAAATTCTCATGAATAAAACTTACTGTTTAGAAAAAAAAAAAAAATTGAATGAAGACAAAAAACGAATTGTTTGAAGAAAAAATAATGACTTATTAAAAAAAAAAAATTTTCGATTTCATAGATTTTAGAATTATTCCAAATATTAAATACATTAGTTTAAGCTAAAAAAGTCTAATTTTGAATCACTCATATACTTCAATTGAAACTAATGAAGAAATTGAATAAAGTCGTTTTTCGTCGGAGAAACACTAGAAAAACACCGAAGAAAAAATAAAGATTTTAAAGTATAAGCTTTTTTTCCACACTGATGCTTCCGGCAGATGATTGAGATACGTAAGAAAACATCTGTATTCTCTTCATGCTTTCAAAGCAAAAAATTATAAGGAAAAATTATCGATGTTAAAGCAGTTGATCACATTATTTTTTGAATCGATTCTTAATTGTTCTAATAATTTTCCCTACTCGAAATTCAGATTTGAGGTCTTCGATAAAATTTCAATTATGGATAATATCGTAAAATCAACAGTAAAATTTACAGAAGGCTTTTGTAATTCATCTGGTATACTTGGTGGAAATAATTAGCAGATGAAAACTAGAGTGGCCACTCACTGTATATTTTACCTAAGTTTACAGAAATTTTTAGTAATGTTTTTTTTTTCTCAAAAAAATGAATGACGAATAGATGGACGTCGGTGGTAACTTGATGAAACTTAGAAAAAATAAGTAGCCTTGTGGTCTAGAGGTCAAGACTTTTGCCCAGTAAGGTTCAGGTTCGATTCCCGGCGGGGGAACTTCTTATTTTTTCTAAGTTTCTGGTTTTTTTTTTTTTTTTCAAAACAATTTCAGTAAAACTTTTCTTAAAGAAACATGCATCTTATTTTTTAGATAATCGTAGTCGTGTATACAGTTGCTATTCATAGTGATAAATTGTGAAAGGAACACTAACGCAAAAACTGTACGACATTATTAAAGTTGAAAGTAAATCACATCGGTGGACGAAGTTTGGGCCTCAGAAGGTGTGCATCTACATATGGTTATAAAAAATATTTTCCGTGCCCCTCTGTTCAAAATCTAGTAGGATTTTTTTTTTACAGCGGTCGACCTCCATAAATACCACCTCCAGAAATTGCCCGTTCCATTTTTCTCCCTTTCCATGCTCAAACTGGCTTGCGCAAAAACCGTATTTCACGGCGGATTTCCACCTCTCTTAGCTCCCCTAACTCCCCTTCTTAATTAGTTCTAATCAAGAAGGGGTAAAAAAAAGAAAGGACATCTAGTAGAGGTGGAAACCCGCCATGAAATAATACACCTAGTTGACCTAGTCACTATACTGGCAGGTTCTTGGTAGTATGTGTGTATGTAGTCGATCTGGATAAACACACGCATACTACCATAGCATGACGAATGAAAGAAAGAGAATGCCTGCTAATGATAGAAAATTTTGATTCTAACAATTGAGTATCTTTATCTTTAAAAATCTGTATTGTAAAGAAATACAAACTGATAGTAAATTAAGCGAAATCTTATAGTCTTTTTTAACTACAGAAGAAAATATGTGTTCAGTCCCTATACCTACGTGTTAAAGTTGTCAACTGGGCGACAAAATTTTGAAAAGAATCAAAAAAATAAATAATTACTCTGGCAATTATATTGGACCAATATAGTTGAAAATTCTATTTACTTTAAACCTTAAAGAACTTCCTTTCTACAGAAGAAAAAAAGACCTGAAGTTAGCTAAAAATAAAAGATATTCGAATAGTTCAAGGTCATTTCAAAAAGATCTATGTACTCATAAGACGATTCGGGCAGTTACAATTTTGCTTACAATTATTTATATATTATACACAGTTTATATAACTGTAGACATAAAAATGGGTAGATCTTCTTAATATATTAGGTTTTGGCTGAACTATTCTTAACAAGATTCAGTTGAGTCATCATTTACTAAACTTATGTTTTTTCTACAATGTCATTCAGTTTTGGCACAGTATTTTTTTTTTTTTTTTTTATTTAGTGAACGAAATTATAAAGAATCGACTTTTGATGAAAATACCCAGTCTCAAAATAAGTAAAAATGTAAATATAAGACATACTTCACTACTTTTTGAGCCTCGCTGTATTTGTCTTGATAGAGATGAAATGTTGTTGACATTAACTTGTACTTTGTCTGCAAGACGTAGTTTTGACTCTACGAACAAACTTCTAGCGCTAGTACTCGAAGCTGATGTCATCGTTTGAATACAAAATGACAAGAACAGCCGTCGTTTAATCAATTATGTTTATCCTATAACTACTGATAAAATACGATCAGGTCGAATGTACTTTAGTAAATTTTATAACGTAATGCCACGATTTGTGCTGAACTATGTACGTTATGTATACATATGTCAGAGAAAGTTACCCCAAGAAAGAGTGTTCAATCAGTGTTGGGTAAATATGATACCGGTGTATCATACACTGTATGATACAGTATAATAAATCTTCACTTACGTGTTTTATAAGGAGGGCAATCTATGACGTCACATTGCGTATTAGCATAGGGAGCAGCACCTGTATTCACAGGGCATTATAACAGGTGCTTTCTTTTGTGTATTTATTTTTTTTCCTGTTTATTTGCTGCAGTCCAAGTCACAGGGCAAATTTTTTACAATTTAGGGCTTTTTTTGCCGGTGATGACGCTTGCAAAATTTTTTTTATATAGATTTCACATACAAAAGCTCCACAAGCGCCGCCAGTGAAGGAAAAAAGCCCTAAATTGTACTGCTGTGAATTGGACTGCAGAAGCCTATATTTGAATAAAAATAAGTATATAGGAAATGAATGTATATTTTTATGTAAATTCGATGTAATAACCTTTGTTCATAACAACAAATAAATTTGACAATTAGACATGGCATATGGCATGTGGATATAATTGTGTGAGTGAGCTTTCGAAATTGGCCGAGTGCCCCACTTTTGTTATATGCGCGCGTCGTTCTGCTTTATACACGACAAGGAAAACGATAGGGTCTGCACCGTGCCCTCCTACGAAAAAATCGAGCCTTGCTAGCAATACAGGAGTATTAGTAGTATTACATATATGGTGCCATAGTACATACTTTTGCTCGCTTTACTCTACCCACTGACTATGAATTTTTTTGTTCCGCCAGCCACAGAAGAAATACTCTAAAAATATTTTTGTATTTTTGTTTGATTGTATGGTCTAGTATGGTTACTAGATTCTTGGGACAATTATTATTCGCTGTCCTCACTTCTTGTTCATTGAAACAAGGAGACATCACAAGCGAAGATTTTAGGCATGAGCAGGCTTTTCATTTTTATTTCAAAAGGATAGTTAGATACTCACTGTTCAGAACCCGAAAAAACGTCTTACAAACTTGTAAATCTGCTATCAACTTGGCTGCGTTGTTTAGTATTTATTCTAGAAGCTCGTACGAATTGAAAACAGCCGCAATAAGATGGAGAACAACGATGAATAACTATGTCCACTCATCAAATAAAAAATCTTTATAGCTGATTATACAGCATGAGAATTTGTTTCACAAGTTCCGTTCATTTAAATTTTTAATTTCACTATTTTGAATAAAAAAGTTGCATTTATTTCTGTAATATATTTTGGAAAAGTTTTTTATCATTAACATTTTCAAAAATTATCAAGGATATAAGATGTCATAATGACCGGGGCGATACAACAAATGTACTGCTGGCGTAGAACCTTCCGGGAAATCATGTGCTGTGACTTCTGTTCCAGCTCCACGATCCATATAACGAACTCTCACACCAGTATTCAAGGCAGTGCTCATTGCAATGATATGAATATGATCTGATTCTTTATACATAGGCTCGACTTCCTAAGTTATAAAAAAAAAACTAGTTTTATTTCCGAGGAAATTGGATAAAAAAGAATATAATAGATACTTTACCTGATGACAAAACTCAACCACTGTTCGTCCTCCTTCGATAAAGTTTTGATAAAAGTCAGCTTCTTTTTGCAATTGACCGGATGTTATTAATCGAAGGTAGACAACAATATAATCCGAATAGCCTTGTTCATTAAAAAACCTGTGTAGTTCAGATCGACTCACGTCAGTTTCTCCACCGACTTTTTTGATAACTTCCATAAACTAAAAACAAAATAAAATGACTAGAAAAATTAGAGAGAACAGAATACAAATTTAACAATAAATCTGATATCTCACAGTATCATGAAAATCTTCAACCGTGAAGTGTGGAAATCCCAATGCAACCAAATTATCTTTGCTCTTAGATGCGAGATCACAAAACTTATTGTATTCATCTTTGTTATTGATTAATTTTTCCAGATATGCATAACTGAACGCACGAAAGAAACAATTTCCATCAGGCCTTGTCCGCCTAATATGAGAATATTTTTGACCAAGAACTTTCACCTTTGATAGATATATTTCATCTCCTTCATATTCTTTTTCAAGGTCTTTTAATGACTCTTTATCTCCTACGAGAGGAATTGATTCAGAAATCTGAAAAAAATATCATTCATGATTTCAATATTATAAGCAAATAACCACGAAATAAGAAGTTAAAACGAAAACCTGATACATGCATGTAGTTTATAATATTGAAAGAAATTTACCTCTTTTTCAATGCTTCTTTGTTGCTGGAGAATAAGCTCATCTTGATTAACTTTTACGTGAACAAAGTAGGATCGATATTATTCAACATGCATGAACTCATTACTATAAAATACAATGGAAAATATTTTCATACCTGGGCTTTCCAACGAACTAGTGCGTTGCTTATCGCTCATATTTTTGACTGAATAAATCAGTATGATTCATAAGCTTTCCTTTGCCGATGAAATAAGAAATATCTTGACAGCCTATATGGCTATAAACATGGACTTCAACCAGCTTTAACTACGAAATGGAAATTAGTGTAAAAAGGAGTTGGCCTGGAGCAAGAAGACTAGAGCAGTGATGGGTAATTCGTCGATTTTTGGTGTACCATATAATCATATGAATGATACGCAATGATACGTATCATACGTATGATATGACATCGAAAAGAGCAGAGGTGCCAAATGATTTAGTGTCATGGGAGCCGTGCGAGGCGCTGAGGGAGCCATATTTTTTTCGTAAGGGAGCTAAAGTATAATATGAACCAAGTATAATATTATACCATTTATTTATTTTATTTATTTATTTATTTATCAAATAATGTTCTATTCAATAAACAAAATATTTTTTGATAAATTTTTTTTTAATCAATATTTTATATTTTTTATATTATTTTTTGTTCTATTTTTTCGTGCAAGATCTTGCTGCAGTCTGATTTACAGGGCAAATTTTATACAATTTAGGGCTCTTTTTTTTTGTCACTGATGGCACTTGTTGAATTTTTATATAGATTTTACATTTATATAGATTTTACATGCAAAAGCTTCACAAGCGTCACCAGTGGAGGTAAAAAGCCCTAAATTGTAATGCCCTGTGAATTGGACTGAATCGGTAGTATCATACCTACGCAACACTGATCATACGTATGATTGTATGATACCCCAAAAAAACTATCCATCTCTGGTCTTTCGGAATAACAACAAATTGACAAGTCGAATCAACGTTTTTCGTAACTCGTTTTCCTGGACAAACTATGAATATTAAATTGCAAAGCTTAAAGTCTAGAAAGTCTAAAATATTCTAAAAAGTAAAATCTATTATAATGCCGCTGTTGTATAGTGTTGTTGCCAGAGGCCCTACTGTTCTCGCTAAATATGCCTTGCACACTGGAAATTTTGAGGAAGTCACTGAACAAATTTTTGCACAAATTGACACCTTCAACGACAAATTAACATATTCACAAGGGCCGTACTTATTTCATTATATTTGTGAAAATGGCATAATCTATATGTGTATAACAGACGATGTAAGAACGGATGAATATAGAAAAATCTTCTGTAGACTTTGTCATAACAACAAGGAAAAACCAATTCAAGTTTTTTTTTTTTCAGGACTTTCAACGGTCTAGAGCGTTTTTGTTTCTAAATGAGATTAAAAGAAGATTCCAAGTTGCATTTGGTACTGGAGCTTTAAATGCATTAGCATATGCTATGAACACTGAATTTTCAAGAGTATTGGCAAATGAGATGGTAATAGTTCACGATAGTTTATCTTAAATCAGATGACAACATCGATAATTCTGTATTTCATCGTTTATTTTTTTTTTGTAGAAGCATTACAGTGAATCAAAAGACATTGATACAATATCGAAAGTTCACGGTGAGCTGGACGAATTGAAAGATATCATGGTTAGAAATATTGACAATATTGCAATGCGAGGGGAACGATTAGAGCTTCTTGTAAACAAGACTGAAAACCTAAGTTCAAATGTAAGTTTTATATTTAAAATCAATCAATTACAAAAAATTATATTCATTAGTAAATTTTTTCCTCTGGATGTTCTTTGCAGTCTATGGCATTCAGAAAAACGAGTAGAAACTTGGCAAGATCTCTTTTTTGGAAAAATATAAAAATTTATGCTATAATCGGGATATCATTATTCATCTTTATGTATTTTATTATCTCAATGCTTTGTGAAGGTTTCACTTGGCAAAAGTGCTTACGCAAATAACAACAGTTAAAATGTAAATGAAAACAAGCAGTGCAAGATTATTCGATAACGTTAAAGCTATTGACTTTTGACAGGTAATGAGTGAAAAGATTATATAATTATGTTGACAAATTTTATTATTTAACAACGAAAATTTTAAAGTTATCCACACAAAATTACCCAAAATATTACCAATCAGCGAATTTATACTTTCTTCAATTTTTATTTAGTAGATTTAATTTAGAAATTTTTTAATGTAAATGTTTAGGTTTAAATTTAAAATAAAATAAATTAATTTAATTAATTAAATGAGTTTTTTATTTGAATTTATACAACAAGAAAAAAATAAGTTTTGAATTTATTATTGCTCAGAGAAGCTTTCTCTTCTACTTTTCCAAACAAATTAAATTTTAATTTTTTAATTTTTTATTTTCACATAAAATTTCATTGTTTTTTTGTTATTTTTCTTGAAAAAAAATACATATATTATCATGATTTTTAACAAAGTAAAATATTAGAAAATATATTGAAGGTAAAAAATAATAATAATAAAATTGATTTTTTTTTTGTTTGAGTATGTTGGGTGTTTTACATTGCCGTCTGTTCAACACATTACCAAACAACAATGCTCAACAAGTCTGAACTTACACTTTTTTTTTTCAGCTTTTGATTACGTTCTAATATCTGCCCCTCATGTACTACACTCAGTAATTCGGCTCCATATACTTGGAAATAATTCTAATAATTTGGGAATGCATATTTTAATTAACAATAATTAAAGAATGGGTTAAATTCACGAGATGTATGCGCACAAGCTTATAGCGCATGAAGCATAATTTACACTGGCATCGCATTCCAGTATCAAACTATCAATTATCAAATAATAAAAGAGAGAATAATAATAATAACTAGTCTTCATGTTTACAAACAAGTGCACCTCATACAAACATGAATCCAACCATAATTACAAATTCTAAGTGAGTTACACTATATTAATTCTTTTATAACTTCATTATTGTTATTTATTATATGAAATAAATATTTTAAAATTGCGATAGAATTGATGCAACAAGAAGTCGTGCAGTCACAGCTTATTTAGATGAAGACAGCATTACTAAGAGTACTGAGGCTAATTTTCGATTGCAGATTCGTCAATTAAATGATGAAAATGCCTTGCTTCGTGATGAATTAGTACGGATTGAAGAGTCAGCTTTGCTTCATGAACGTCATGCTTTTAAAGTTCAGCAAAAGTTGTGAGCATCGGTTGATTTTTATACTTACAAACTAGTTGTTATTGCAGATCTATCGATATAAAATGATGTAAAACGCGTAATTTTTATCTGACTTGTTCGAATTAATGTACTGATTTTTTCCGAGTGTAGTGACCGAATCAAGAGAAATTTTGAGCGTTTAGAAAAAGAAAGTGATGAACATAAAGAGTTAATTAATAATTTGGAAACGCAAGAAAAACGTTGTCGAGAAGCTCTACGAAAAGTTGAAAAAAATCATCAAACTGACATTAAAAAACTTCAGATTGATGTAATTTAATTGATTCATCATTACTATTGTTTTTATTATTCTTTTAAATATAATAAGTGCTTGTTTTTTTTTATTTATTCAGAATAAAACGCTTAGTTCAGCACTTGAGGAAAGTAACCGAGCGAAATTTGAATATCTTAATCAACTGCGCCAAAGTCGGACAAACTTAACAGAAGAAACTTTAAAGCTTAAATCGTTACAATATAAAGTTGAGGAATTATCTCAAATCAAAACAAATATGGAAGATTACTATCGAAAAAAAATTCAAGTATACTTCCTTTTTTTTTTTTTTTTTTTGATTTTTTTAAATCAAAATCCAGTTATGTATTTTTTTTCTGAATATAATCTTTATTTAGAATGATGTTTTTAGACTCTGCAAGATACAATTGATTGTTTGAAAAATGAAAATTCGAGTTTTCTACCGGTGATGAGTGTTCAACATTCAGAAGTACCTACATCCACGGTTATTATTAAAGTATGCAGTATTTTCTTATTGGTATTATCATTAATAATCTAACTTTTGATACACATAAATACCATTAAATTTCAGAGTAGCACAGTTCCTTTGTTAGAAGAAGATGACTGTATCATTGAATATATACAGAATTCATGCAAGAGTAAAGTCCAGCATTCTTTATATACAGAATTGAAATCTTTAGTAAGTTGACTTTATAAATATCAAAAAAAAAAAAACTGATATTTGACTAAAATTGATCGATCGAATAAAAAAATTTCTTCGCAGGGAATATCACCGGAAAAAAAAGATTATAAAAATAAAAGAGAATGGTACAGTAACGAAATCGAAAAGGCCATTCAACAGATTGATAGGTACTCGTGTAATTTTTTTTTCTACTTTAAGACTGCGAAACTGTTATTTATTAATGTTATGCTATTCTAGAATCGCCGAAATTTTAATGTTGTATAGAAGTCGTGAGATTGTGTCTGAAGCGGAAGAAATTATAGACAATGAGTGTGAGAATGAAGAAAAATTTTTATGCGGCATTTTTTTTCAAAAAATTACTGCACTATCTTGTATTGTAAGTATTTTTGCTCTCGGTTAAATAATTAAGATTCGTAGTCTGTATATTGTCTATCTACTATAAGTTTTTTTAAATCTTTTAGTTGTCCAAAGAACTTAGTGAGACCAATGCAGGTTCACAAGTTTCATTTAGCGCAGATCTAGAAAAACACCAAGAAATAAAAATTCAATCCTTCAATAAGTTACTATCATCTCACCTATTGTAAGTAGCTTTATTTGAAAGACATATTTCATTGAAATTAACTATATTTTTAAAATGCAACAATAAAACGACAATCGTGGAAACGATTGATACGATGTATTAGACTTTATTGTTTCACTACCCTGTTTTTTTTCTTTTCGACAGATCCCGAAAATCAGTAATGCTACTTGGCTCTGGATTGAGTCGTTCCATCTCTTGGTACCTGACAATTTTGTATTTTGCTATCGCATTCATATTATGGTTATGCATAAAATATGATAATTCATTTAATTTCAATTTATTATACGCTGGTCTTTCATTCAAGTGGTGGTCATTTGAAGAAATTATCGAACATGAAATTGGTATTCATAAAATATTACCAAGACCATTGTAGCCATCAGTGAAATTCTGGTGAAGTTGGTTCATGTTCCAGGGATTCATTTGATTGAATAAGATACAACTCAATCAGATAGCATTTCACTGAAAAGAGTGTTCATTATTATTTAATAAAAAAATGATTTGCTTATATCTGATAGCGCTTGTCAATATGACATTGACGCATTGTTGAATATTTATTTTTATATTTTTCTGAAGAGTTAACTCCAACTAACTACCAACTAACTAATTTAGTATATTAACTCATTTTTATTATTTTGTATCTCGTGAGTAAAATTATCTGTTGAATATTCATATTAAAAAAAAAAAAAAAAAAATTTAAAATCTTTATTATTATTTCTTTTTCGTTTAAATAATATTTGTGTTTTTTCATTTTATATATGTTATTATATTATATTATTATTATATATGAACCTTTTTCTCTGATTGTTATATTGGTAAAACTTTCAATCGATCTCGTATATTATATACAAGATTATTAGTCAGTTATCATCAATAGCCGATGTTATCTAATTTTCGTTTTTGGATGTTCCTGTTTTTTCATATACTCAATATCCAAATATTCATATTTAGTGTGATCACGGTCAAAAGAAACATGTATATTTAATTCTTTTTTACGATTTCTTGATATTTCTGCTGCTTTTTTAATAAATTTATGAGTTATACCTGTGTTTCGAACGCAATAACAAATCATGTCTGGTGAATTTTCAAGAACTTTAATGGCTGATTCATCAGTAATTTTATTGCTGAATGGTAACTTTAAATGTGTTAAATTTTTGAGCAATTTAATTGAAGAGTCAGTGGCCGTATTATTAAAGCCGTCAAACACAAGATATTTTAAATTACTCATCTTTATACATGCACCGATACCAGTATCGGTTAGCAATAAACATGATACAGCTAGTGTGTGTAATCGTTTCATAGTATTAGCAATAGTATATATACAATCATCGGAAATTTTACAACCAGCAATATCTAATCTTTCGATTCTGTCAATGGGCTCCGAAACATCAATATTAATTTTAATGTAACAAACGTGGTCACTATTGGTTTCTATTGTTTTAGAATTTTTCAAATAGTCGTATAAACTTTTGGGACATTCTATACCAGCAATTCCAAATTTTCTTAAGGCCTTTAGTTGAGAAATCACCTACAAGAGAAATAATTCAGGTAAAAAACTTTATGTTAAGAATAAAATAAATGACATTTTTGTAATTGATAATATATATAAATAAGTTCAAGTTACATACATTAGTCATTTCTTCGGGAAAACGGGCGGTTTCAGGAAGGACTGCAGGCCAATTTGTAATATTGAGATCAGTCAATGTATCAGCAACGTTTATCAATGAATTAATTAAAGTTGTAGGTACTGATGGATATATATCATGAAAACAACCATGAAATATGATTTTTAATACTTTTAGTTTAGAAAGTTGTGAAAATGCATTATCTAATATTGCATCATCAATATTATTGATTCTTATTCGAAGTTTTACGAGATTTTGACAATATTCGCTAATAACTGGCAATATGTTACAATGAGCATAGACTGACAAGTCTAATTCTCTTAAATAATGACCACATTTATAAAGCAGTGATTTCAAAAAACTGAATTGTCGATCGATTGTTGGATTATTTCTCTCTAAAAAATGTGGATACTCGTCATATTCCCAATGAGTTAATTCAAGTTTTTTGACATTAAACCAAGAATTATCAAGGACTCTTGTCCATTTTTTGCATACTGAAAAAAAGAAATTAATTGTCAATAATTAATCATAATTTTTTGAATAAAACAATTTATCATACCCAATGCAATTTTTGGTCTTTCACATGCTGGCACATACATGAATATTTCAGCCAGGCAATCATCATTAACACGCTCAATTATCATCATATTTTTGGCGTATGAATCAGGGGTGCTATTCTTGGTCCCGTATTGCGGGAGTTAAATATTGCGGGTCCCGAAGAAATGTTAGTCACGATAGAAAAATATGAAGGCGCTTGTTGTTGCTTTCATGTAAATTCTACTTTATTTTTGCATTTGCATATGACTGCATATGACTATGGCAGCTTCACATGAAAGCAACAACAAGCGCCTTCATATTTTTCTATCGCGACAAACATTTCTTGTCGGCCAATCGTTATTGCGGGACTCGCAATAACTCCCGCAATAGGGGACCAAGAATAGCACTCCAGATAGCATTTCACTGAAAATAGTGTTCATTATTATTTAATAAAAAAATGATTTGCTTATATCTGATAGCGCTTGTCGAATTTTTTTATATAGATTTTACATACAAAAGCTTCACAAGCGCCGCCAGTGGAGAAAAAAAGCTCTAAATTGTAATGCCCTGTAAATACGGGTGCTAAGCCGACAAGGACTCTTTCAGCACCCTAAATTGTATAAAATTTGCCCTGTGAATTGCTGTGAATACGGGTGCTGCACTAAAATTTAGGGCTTTTTTCCTCCGCAGCAGTCCAATTCGCAGGGCAAATTTTTTACAATTTAGATCAATTTAGATGGCGCTTGTAAAATTTTTTTTATATAGATATCACATACAAAAGCTCCACAAGTGCCGCCAGTGGAGGAAAAAAGCCCTAAATTGTAATGCCCTGTGAATTGGACTGCTGCACCCGTTTGAGTTTATTTTGTTAATTTAATAATTTTTTTCTAAAGCGGTGTCTCCACGCTATAGAAATGCTTGCAAGATCTTTCATCACTAGATAATTACTACAATTTTGGTGGAAATCAGCCTTAAAAAGCTATGCTAGACTATCGCAGCCAATGGGACATGTTCCATTTTTTCGTGCAAGAACTTGCATGAGATTTTTATAGCGTGGAGACACCGCTTAAGGAATGCACGGAATGCACCCACTCAGCTTTTAGACGGTGTGGTAACCCTGTGTTGGATTCATTTGATGATGTTTTCAGCAAAAAAACGTCTTCTTGAAAAAACAGGTTTCACCGATGTTGGAAGATACGATTATCTAAAATTATTAATCACTGAATTCTCAACTGCAAAGTCTAAAGGTGATAACGATTTTTCAACTTAAGAAAAAATATTAAAACCCACAACTAAATTTTTTGATTTACAGAAGCAAAAAGGCAGACGTTGGCAAACCTTGCAAATTTTGCATATGATCCAATTAATTATGACTATCTCCGACAATTGCGAGTAATTGATTTGTTTTTGCACGTTCTTTCCGATCCAGAAGTTGATTTTGTTCAATTTGCCATTGGCGGACTATGTAATTTGTCTTCAGGTGAATAATCATAGCATACAATTTTATAATCAGAGCCTCTCTAATTAGTATTTTAAATATTATTCAGATCCAATAAACAGAGAATACATCATTCGGAATCAAGGAGTTGAACTGATATCAGGATTGTTAGCATCATCAGACGAAGAAACTCTTCTTTCTACCATCACAACCCTTATGTCCCTGACAACAAAGTCATCAAGTCGAGTACTTATCACTCCAGACTTACTCAACCAATTGACTAAGTTTTCGAAGTTAACCAACAACCGTTTGAAAAACCTTGCTTCAGTTTTTTTGTCAGATTTTTGTGACACTAACAATTAAAAATGCATCGAACAAAATTGTTAAACCTCAATCAATTAAAGAATATTGTGATTTCGAGGTACGTAAATTCAAATCCACCAAAGCTAATAAAACTCGAAAAAGGTTCTCAGATTACGGTAACAAGACAAGTTACTGAAAACGACGTGACGAGATTTGCAAAATTAACTGATGATTTCAATCCAATTCATGTAAAAAGTGACTGTAAAATAGTACATGGTGCTTTGTTAAATGGATTTTTGTCTGGAGTATTAGGTACAAAATTGCCGGGACCTGGAATAATTGTTGTTCATCAAGATCTTCATTATCCGCAGTCTTGTTATCCGGGTGATATTTTAACAATATCTATTAAAATAATAGAAACGAGGAAAATTATAACATGTCAGTACGAAATTATTGCCAACTCTGAAAGAATCGTTCTTCAAGGAACAGGACGGTTTGTGATGTCGAAGCAAAATTTATAACAAACAATACAATTTTGATTATGAAGCAAAATATATGAAAAAATTTTAAAAATGCTATATTTGCGAAATTTAAATGTAGGACATTGTTGGCTCATCAAATAATTGCAATATTTTTTTATGGTATAAATTTGTCCAATCTTCAGTCAGTTTGTAATCTTCAGTCATTAAACAGTGGAAAAATGCCAACCTATATCACCGTGAGTAATTATAACTATTATTTTTGTTGTTCATTTATTCTACCTAACTATTTTTGAATAAACCTGAATATTTAATTATAAAAAATGATTGTTTTTTTTTTATTTATTAACTATTATTTTTTTTTTTTTAAGAATCTTTTTTGTACGATTACT
Organism: Aphidius gifuensis; assembly: GCF_014905175.1. Taxonomy (NCBI): domain Eukaryota; kingdom Metazoa; phylum Arthropoda; class Insecta; order Hymenoptera; family Braconidae; genus Aphidius; species Aphidius gifuensis. The sequence continues at coordinate 19,774,338 of NC_057792.1, forward strand.
GTCATCATTATAATACCGCGTTTTGCTGAATCGAATCAGAATTTAAGTTTAATCAGAGATGGAAACACATCAAGCAATGAACTTATTGATACAGCAGCTCCAATAGGTTGTCTCTGTGGTGTTTTTTTGAGTGGTTCCTTCAAGAAGTTTAGTAAAGCACAGCCGTTTGAACCTCCAGCTCTGATCCAAGAACATAAAGATTCATTTCCTTGCACTCTAATTGGCAATAAGCTTTGCACTAGCAAGTGTCTTGATGTTGTATGCTATTAAGAAACTTAAGTTTTAATTTACCATGTTTTTTTGTTTTATTATATTTTTGTACAAAATTATATATTTTTATTTCAGATTGTCAAGTATCTACCAAACAGTCCTGCTATTATTTGTGGTTCCATCGAAAGAGATTGCGTCAAAGAACGAGTTAGTAGTTATTATTATTATTATTATTATTATTTAATAAGTTTAAATAAAAGAGAAAGAACAAATAGGGCGATGATTTGTGAAACATAATAATGATTTCAGGCTTATTTGTTCATCAAAAATTGCGATGATAAGTGGATTAACACGAACTTATCAGCTGGACGTGAATATTGCTGTAAGGATGGCATTCCATACAAGTGTCCGACAATTGTTTAATCAATTAATTAATGTTTTAAAATGTTGATGTATTTTTTAAGCATAAAAACTATTTTATATTACTGTTCATAGAATATACCATATGCTCATTATATATTTTAGATCAATAAAAACTTATTTATTATAGAAACTTTGCTTTTAAAAAACAAAAGATGCATACATTTCAATTCCAAAAAATATTATCAAACAATTTAAATTTTTTGCACTTTTATAGTTGTTAATTTTTTTTAAAGAATTTTTTTTTCTTTCATCTTTTTTTCGATATTTGTTTTTCCACTAGAATTATGACGTTACACCGATAGCAAAGTGTTTAAGATGCTTGAATCTTTAAATATACTTTAGAGTTTAATTATTTATTGACCTATATTTAACGCAAATCATAAAAATTAATTTCTTTTAATTTTTGCATCAACCCTGTTTAATTATAAATACATCATTACGAAAGAACTCAACAAATTTTCAACAAAGAATTTAACCGCATTACATAATAAAAAATAATCGTATTCAGAATAGATTTATTCAAATAACCAGGTCAAGATTAATAGACTAATCATTTTAGCAAATAACCAACTGTTCAAGTAAACATAAAGTTAGAATTTGCTAAAAACTGGTCTTGTAAGCACTGACATGTCCAGTATGCAGTGACACTGTTCTGGGCATTTGATAAACTGACGATACATTCATTCAGCCACACGTTCTAATAAAAAAAAGCGCACTATTGATAAAAATCAAAAAGATAATTGCAGTATTTTACATAAAAAACGGAATATAATTTACAATATTCAGTTCTAGAAAATTGGATGACAAGCCTCTAAAATTCCAAGTCTTGTGAATAACTCCCAGAATAAAATTTTGATTGTAAATGATCTGCTGAAAATTTCCCAATATACTGTCTTACTAAACACTTTCCATTGTTGAAAAAATAAAAATAAGCCAACGACCCCAAGATACTTCCTAAGCAGTACAACAGCAATGGTAATACAGTTCAAAATAATATTGAACAGTTTGCTACAATTTGGAACAAGGATTTACTCATTTCATTTTGCTCCGTGAATTCAACAACTGCCGATATAAGTAAAAATTCTTTTAGGGTAAAAAAAAAAACGAGTAACAGAATATATTTATTTCACAAAAGTTATTGATTTTACAATCACTTTATATTCATTCAAAATTATTGGCTGAGTAACAAAGAGCGATATCAATAATTGAACAAAGGAAAATATTTATTTTTTTTACCGCATAAGTATTTGGTTAATAATGAAAATTTATGAAATATTAGCGGTAATTTAAAGATTTTTAGTGTTATGACATCGCTTTTTTTTTATTTTTCGTTAGTTGTCTAAACAAACTTATAAATTTGACTAATTTTGCTATATATACCAAATAATTTTAATGATAAATTTATGAGAAACGATTATTGTTGTCACTGATTTTTTGTTTTTTCAATGGAGAAAATTTTATTATATCACCATCATTTTCTACAATAGCGTTGTTCTTATTACTATTTGTGAATTATTATACCTCGACTTGTTTTTATTATTCGTTTTTTTTTTTTTTGTGTATTACTTATGTTCATTTATGTTTATTCTATTTTGAAATAACATGGGCATTTAGAAGTCCATATTTCTTTCGCAATTTTTTTTTCAAGTTGCTTATGTTTTAAATAACAAACTTGATTTGCACTGTTTATTCCAATACTTATCCCGTCGTCACGGTCTCTACATTATTATTATTATCAATATTATTTTTGTTATTAATTGTGAGTTTTTGCTCTTAAACTAAACTGAAATAATAATTAATATTTACATTTTTTTTTTTTTTTTTTTTTCATCGCGTTTTTTATTAATCGCAGTCACCTCGAAGACAATTGATTTTCTATCACCTCTTTTTTAAATCTTTTTAGAGAAATTCTTTTTCAAATCTTGCTAACTAAAAAATATGAATGATGTTAATGATTCACTACAATAATTTATTATTTTTGAAAAAAATAAAAGAAATTTTTTTTTTTTTTTTTCAAATTCGACTACTTGATTTTTTCTAAATTGATAAATGACATATATGGTTAATAATAGATGAGATGAAAAAATATTTAGGATAAATGAAACGAGTGTTGCCCTTCTTGTGCAGCAATTCGCAATTTATCACGCATTATATCGAGTGTTGTGTAGTCCGGCAGTTTAAGATAGTTGACACATGTCATCACGGACGGCAAAAAATCATCAGTTTTGATTGATTGTTCAAATGTTTTACGCACAATTGTTAGTGGTGGAGTTAAGCTTTTAAAACCTAAAATAACATTTTAACAATTTAATCCAAGAACTTTTATGATTTTTAATTTAAAAATAAAAAAATACTCACCTCCAACAGGTAATCTTGGTGATCCAGTCACAAATTGAATAAATTGTCTCTGCTCTTCAGCATCATATTCAGACATTACTTCAAATAAAAACCGAATTGCTCGTGAGTCGGGTGTATATCCATGATCAGTTCTACAACACTCAAGAAGTGTCTTTACATCCCATTGTCCACCACTTTGCCCATGTCCACAGAAAACAGCCTCAAGTTCTTCAGGGAAAAATAAGCGTAGTTGATTCGGTGGAAAAACTGACTCAAATCCTTCACGGAATGCTTCCATTTGACGAAAAACACCTTCATAAAGGAACCAATGCACTACAAGCTGGAAAAAATCGTTCAAAAAAAAAATTAAAAATTTGAACTATATGCAAAAAATGGAAAACGTTACTCGAGATGTTATAACTTTCAGTAAACATGATCTGTTTAAATCATAATATAATGTATCTGCTGGTTACACATATTTTTGAATGAAAATACATTACCTTGATGTACTGATCCAAATTATGAATTGTTACAGGTATTTCACTGCCACCTTTTCGTAGTTCGATGTTGTCATATCCAGGAAGTTCAAAGACTAATCCAAGATCACTAATTATACATGAATCAAGATCAAGTGCTTCGATAAGTTCTGATTTTTCATTAGCTTTAATTGTTGTATCCTGTTCGATTTCTTCTTTTCTTTTGACAACATTTTTTAACTTGACTAAAGTACGATAAACATCTGGACAAACGAATGCCAAATCAGCGATTGTAAGCGTACGTTCTTCACCCAACAGCCATCTATAAAACGTCAAGCTAAACGGCAAATCAATCATTCTTGAATCATAAATAGCTTTAGCCATAAATTTACCCAAAAACTTGAATTTTGTTTTGAGTTTAGCAAGATGTGGTACTTTAGTTCCCCATGGTGTTGGTTTTGTGAACAATCCGTTAGCCAAATAAACATAGCCAAGTTCATTTGGTGTTGTACAGCCATGCCATAAATCAAGATCAGCACGTTGTAATTCACGTGAGACAAGTGCATAAAATTCTAGTGTTGGACCAAGACCAGTACCAACTTCATTAATATACTGTACTTCAAGTAACGCTTTACTTGATGCAAGATCTTGTATAACCTGTTCTGCTTGTTTAAGAATATCGGTTCTAGAAATTGTACGTTTCCTACGTTCAAGACGAGGCGTAACGCGTTCTTGACTATCAGTTGCTGATAATTCTGGTGCTGAATCAAGCAAACGTTGAAGGGCTCTGTCACGATCGAATGATGTTGCATAAAGTAAAAGTTGTCGTGTTTCAAATGGAAACAAAAATGGACAAACAGTTGCAATTTGTTGTAGCCAAGATGGTAAATTACCAGTCATAATAACGAGTGGATCTTGCAATTGTCTGTTAGCTTTTGCAGCAATTTTATTATTTATAAAATCTTGTGGTGTTAATAAAGTCCGACTTTTGACATAAGGAAATAACACGCCCCAGTGTCGATTCAATGAATAAAGTAATCGCAATAAGCAAAGACCATCCAACGATGCATCAGTTATTGTAACAGATGGTAAAGTTGATGATAAATATGGTTCAAGTGGGCATTTTGAGTCTGGTACAACACCATCAAGCCAAAGTGTATCTTCTTTTCTTTTGGAACTTAATTTTGTACTTTTACCTTTACCTTTTCTACTACACTGAGTACTTACACCTGGTTTTATGATTACTAATGAATCGTCATCAGGCAATGGACGATAATAAATAGTATGCGTTTGTAACCATACAGCGTCATGACCTAACGGTGGTTCACAGTCATTATCAGCATCTCCTTGATCAATACCATTGCAACTAAATTGTCTAACAGCTTGATAAACAGTCATATTAAATGGTAATACATTATTACCTATTAAAAACTGTAATTTATGTTTTGATCCTTGACTTATAACAACAGCAGCAAGTGTATCATCAATATCATCATCACTATTATCATCATCACTTATTAATGTATCATTATCACGTATTCTGCCATAACCACGTACCATCAAATAACGTTCAATTGCTTGTACTAATGCTAATGGATCAATTTTGACAGTACCACCTTTCCATTGTTTTAAATTATTACAATCAGGATGACGCTGTAAATTACATTTTAATTGATGTGTATTAAAAAACTTTAATGCACTTGTGCCACCACGTCCATTACCACTGCCAGTTGGTAAATCATGTACTTTAACTGGAAATTGTTCCAATTGTGCAACACAACTATTTAATTTATTAACAAGTGCACCAAATGCACCTGGTTCTTTATCAATGATTGAATCATCAAGAGTTGTTGATGAAAATATTTTCCAAAATAAACGTAAACGTTCATAATTTAAGTCATCTGTTTTAGTTAAATAATTAAGTAAGGCTTTTATTAAACCACTGTGATTCATTTCAAATGGTGATATATCACTTTCAACAATAATATCACGTAATTCAGTCAACGATATTAATATTTTGTCATTATCATTTGATTTTAAATTTTGTATTGATGACTGTAAACGTGACAATACTGTTAATGCTGGGTGCGTACATGTACCATCATCCTGATAACGTTGTAAAAACTTTGATGATTCTTCACGTACCCATGCCTTAGCTTTATCGCGATTACCTCCAATCAAATTTGGATTACTTGGTAGTTTTGATATACTTGTTGATGTATCTCGTTTATCATTTGATGTATTTGATGATGTTGATGATGATGTTTTTTTTCCCCATCGGGCTGGATTTAAATTGCCCAAAAAGCGATTATTTTTTTGTGCGAAACCAGTAAACAAGGATTCAGGTTGTGATGATTGTTGTGATGGTGTTGACGTTAAAATCGTTGATGATGTTGTTGTTGTGGTTGTTGTTGTTGCTGTTGTTGTTGCTGTTGTTGTTGTTGTTGTTAATAATGGTGTTGTTGAATTACTCAATCGAGAAAATCTACCTTTCTTATTTTGACGTTTACGTTTTAATACATCACCAATACGTAAATTTGTTGATGTGGTTGATGGTGTATTATTAATTGCATCCTCATTTGTACTTAAATCACTTTTACTACGTGTTTCCATTGTTGCTCCGGAGATTGATGGCTTAATTTGATTTATTGCAATGCTGCCAAATAAAATATTTTTATTCGTGGTAGGAGAAGCTACGGGTGATGGAGCACTGCTTGATGATGAAGTTTTTGTTGCTGTTGATGAATTTGATGGCCCTGGTTGTGGACTTAATGCAAGACTATATGTATTACATAATGTTTTTGATGGTGGTGATACACCAATGGGAACTTCTGGATCGGCAAGTTGACGTATTTGATGTAGAACACCTTCACGATGAAAATGAACACCAAATACATTTGGTAATTTATTCATGAGTATACTTGCCATTTGTAATGCACCAATGACAATACGAAGATCTTGTGATGCCAGCATACCAGCAATATGTGACGATACAGTTTGATTTTTTAATACGTCTTTCAATAAATCAGTTGATGCGTAGTAAACCATTCGTAACAAAGCTCTTAGGCATTTACATTTAACTGCTGGTCCAGCTGAACTACTATAAACCTCATAAAGAACTGAAAATAAAGTTCGAATAAATGACACAAGCCATTCATTTGCATCATTAGTTTTCAGTGAAACATCAATATTTGTTGGTTGATTTTTTTTTGGTTCTTGTGTATCAGTTACAACACGACGATAGATACTTCTAGCCATACCCATATCTTCATTAATTTGTTTCATCATCGTTAAATCAATAGTATATGTACGTCCAAGTGTTGATAAGCATATTTCATCTTCACCATTTTGATATGCCATTTCAATAATACGTGAATCAATTGTACTAAATTTATGACAACAATGGCGCTCATCGCGCCATTCCCAATGTACATTTTCATTAGTATTTTTATTGCGTTCAATTAAATTATTAACATAGAATATACCGTCATTTGGTAATGTTGGCATTAATTCTTCAATTAAACATGTTATTTCGAATAGTTCTTGTGGTGAACGTTGTACTAACTCAACATCATCTGTTTTTACATCAAGTGAACCAGTTAATAAATAACTCAATGTATATGCAATATTTTGTTGTAATAATAATTGTGCTAAATCTGGACAACGATTTGATATGACTGATAGCATACGTAGTACTGTTATAAAGTTACCAATACTATTAACTGGTGGTGTTATCATGAGTAATTGTTGTAAATTTTGTAGTAATTCAGCTGTTATTATTTTATGTAACATTATTGGATCATGTTGGAATGAATCAACCAAACGACTAAATGCTTGACAAACACACTCAACACTTTTTTTATCTTGATTTGTGAGTCTATTTGTTAGCAAAACAAGACTATCACTCACCAAATGATAATCATCTGGATGTAAATTTTGACAGCAATTTGCTGTTATTGTTAATGCAGCACGTTGAGCTGTTATATTAAAAAAATCAACAAATTTTAAACATGCCGATACACCACCAGCATGTAAAATTGTTTTACTATGTCTTCGTGATAACATTGCAAGAGCTGTTAAACATTGTTCAGCAACATCCATACATTCGATTGATTCGAGTTTTTGCAAAAATACAGGTACAGCATCAACAACAACTGTCGATGATCTTGGTAATGCTTCCATCATGTAAGTCAATGCACGACAAGCATGTGTCATTATAACAAAATTATGTTCAATACCAAGTAAATTGATCAATGCAGCAACAACTTGTTTAACTGGAAAACCAGTTAAAGTATCTTCATTACCCATAACAAGTATTTCTCCCATTCCAATAACCGCTTGTAATTGTTCACCCTCATCATCAATCGATTGTAAACCAGTTAATAATTGTTGTGCTTTTGCTGATGAATTAGCACCCATCGAACGATTCAAAAGATGTTGCATACGTGGTCCAAGTGCTCCAAACACATGGGGTGGCAAGCCACGTGCTTCTAATAGTGCTTGTAACCTGCCAACTTCACCATCATCGCTTTCACTATCTCCAGTTGTAACAGACATACCAGATGGACCACCACTTGCTGCTGCTGCTGCTGCAGTTGTTGTTGTTGTTGTGGTCATTCCAGCTGTTACCGATGTTAAAGTACTTGCTGTTATTCCATCATCTTCACCACTTGATGATTGATTAACAGATGATGTAACACCAACATTTGTCAATGTTGTATTATTATTGGTTAGATTATCACTTGCCGACATTGACAAACTAAATGTTGTTGAAGCACTCTCACTACTTTTACGTACTCGTGTTAAAGAACGATTTCTAAAAAATGTTAATAAACTAAATTATATGTTTGAAATGGTTATATGATTATACAATTTTTTTTTTTCTCTTAAGTATAGATTAAGTTATAAAACGTACCGCGTTGTTGAATTTTCCTTTTTACTTGATTTACCAATAGTTTTACTACTTGATGATTGTTCAGATGTTGGTAATTTAACACGTGAACGTAGTAAGTGTTTGTGGGTTGGTGTTGAATTGTTGGCAGCAGTAGTAGTTGAGGCTGACACTGAAGGGTTGACAGTAGACGTTATATTAACGCCACTTGTACTTGCCCCTTCATGTGACAATCCCCCACTACTACTATCCGCAGTCGTACTTGCTACGTTACCCACTCTGATGCTTGGTTTAACAACCAATTCTTGACTACTCGTACCACCAATTAAATAATTATCTCTTGTATTTTGTGTTTTACCTATTTTACAATAAATAAGTTTAATATTAATTAACCACCTATATTTTGAAATTTAAAGGTAGATTGCGTTTTAAAATATACCTTTTCCACGTTGTATTGAAGAATCACTTATCAATTTATTATCAATATTATTTAATTGTCCACAACTTTGATATTGTGGTGTACGAGAACGTGTACGTGATGCGACACAATCAATTGGTGTTGTTTCACTTTGTTTTGCTATACTTTTTCGCGTAATTGTTGATTGTTGTCTTGTTTGTCGTAAATTTGTATCTGAAAATTTAGTTTAAACGTTAGATTGAGTTTGATAATAATTTTTTTTCAATATCAATAACTTACTAGATGATTTTAAAAGAGCTCGATTATTTTTACCTTCAGGTTTGGATGTTTCGATTGTACGTCTTCGATTAACTGCTGATGCTGTTGCTGTATCAGTTTGTTTACGACGCTTATCACTTATTGTTGTATATCCTGCTCCAGTATTATGACGTTTTCTAATATTATTTGTGCCACTGCTCTTCCCTCGTAGCTTAGAGGCATCTGCTGAAGCACTTGCCTTCTCTACAGGCCCCCCGAGCAAAAACTGATCTTGTTGATCTGCCATAGATTAACCGACGCATGCCACTATTTTCTCTATAAAAATATCTATTAATTACTATCTTAATATATATCAAAATTACAAATTTTATTAAAAAAAAAAAAAAAACGATCGATTATATTTATTATATGAACAAAGAAGAAAATTATGTTCATTACATGGATAAAAAAATAAATATATGTTCAAGTAAAATTAACGAAAATGATATAATCATATAGATAAAATTAACGGTGAATCAACGAAATAAATTAAGTTTATAATATAGAGATGGATAACAAAGGCATACGAGGATCGAGCCACCATTTGCCTTTGGTTTTATAAAAGTAATGGAGGACGTGTTTCAGTCCATTTCAGTCTTTCCCACTATAGGTCTCCTAATGTTACTAATTAATTTTCTGAGAGTGCCTTTCTCAACGGTAATAAAAAAAAAACACTTTTTTAACAAAATGATAAATAATTAAAATTTTCAACAATTATATTTATTACCTGAATTGCGTGTGAGCATGCTCGATACATTGTCGAATGTGAATTGTGGAAATAAAAAAAGATGATATTGAAAAGGAAAAAAAAAAAACAATAAAAAGAATGCGTAAAAAAAGTACGGATGACGACGGTTCACGACGCCGTTTACGGCAGTTTACAGTCAGACTCGTTGGTTTGTCGACAATTCGACATTCGACCACGACTAAGGCAAGGGCGGTAGGGGAAACAAAAAACAAGGAAAAAAGAAAGGGAAGTTGTAATTTGCAATACACATGGTTTCGATAAGAGTAATAATATATGTACGTAGATATGTAAGATGTAACTTACTAAAAAAAAAAAAAAAACAAAATGAAGGCGATTATATTGTAATATTATAAAATTATATAAATATGTATCTAAATTGTTATCAAGAAAAAGAACTTAGGTTTTTATTTTCTGTATTTAGCAAATTATTATTTGCTTGTATATTTCAAGTCTTTTGGTTACTAAAAGCCAAAAAAATTGAGTAATAAAACCATAGTTTTTTGCTTCACTTATTTTGTTCAACTAAATATTGTAAACGTAATTATTAATTAAATTTTTGTATATGAGTTTTACCTTGAATACCGTGATAAAATAATATTAATATAACAATAAAAGTCTTTATTAAAATCAATGTGTAGCATAAAAAATAACGAACGAACAAACGATCTCTATAACACTCAATAAACAAAACCGATTACTGAACTGCGGACCAGAGTTGCCAGATGCTTGGTAGATATCTGACAGCTGACGAGGTATGTGCGCTGATGTGCGCAAGAAGACTAGAAATACAGGAGGATGAAAAACCGTATCGCTATATGATCGCCGCATAATCGAGTGGCGCTGCAGTATTCATTGTTATTTATTTTTTCTAGCTTTCTTTCGCTCTCTTTTATCATCACTGATTGGGAATTTGTTCTTGCGTCTTAGAAAAAATTATTAAATTAACAAAATAAATACAATGACTGAAAATAACAAATGCGTTGGTAAATTTTAGTTACTAAAGTTTCATTAAAGCGGTGTCTCCACGATATAGAAATGCTTGCAAGATCTATCATCACTAGATAATTACTAGAATTTTGGTGGAAATCAGTCTTAAAAAGCCTTGCAAGACTATCACAGCACCCGTATTCACAGGGCAAATTTTATACAATTTAGGGCTTTTTTTGCCACTGATTGCGCTTATAAAATTTTTTTTATATAGATTTTACATATAAAAGCTCCACAAGCGCCACCAATGGATGAAAAAAGCGCTAAATTGTAAAGCCCTGTGAATACGGGTGCATGTTACATGTTCCATTTTTTCGTGCAAGAACTTGCATGAGATTTCTATAGCGTAGAGACACCGCTGATAGAACTGTAACTTACCTTCATAAATCTCCATGGTTTACAACTCCTCTGCACCCGTATTCACAGGGCAACACAATTTAGAGCTTTTTTCCTCCACTGGCGGCGCTTGTAAAGCTTTTGTATAGATTTCACATACAGAAGCTTCACAAGCGCTGCCAGTGGAGGAGAAAAACCCTAAATTGTAATGCCCTGTGAATACGGGTGCTGACCTCCCTCTCCTAGCCCCGACAAACGGTCGCAAAGATGAAAATATATCTTAAGTCATGATCATTTTGATTCAAATTGATTTTTTTTCTACACTGAAACCTTGAAATTTTCGAGAAAATTGTGGTTTTGTAGGGATAATGAAATTTTTTTTCCAGTGCACAATTATTGCAATACAATGAGTGAATCAAAAGACTGAATTTCTATCTCCAACTTAACTCTTTTAAAAAAATCAGTGATATTCATTGGATCCATCGATTGATTTCTCTTTTCTGTGCATATGAAGTGAGTCACAAAATTATTAACCCCTTTTCTTATTGAAAATATGTATCGATTGTATGTTGATTTATTATTATATGAATGAGACAATATCAATTTTGTCTCATTTAACATAAGCCAAACTAACTTTAGTCAGTGAAAAAGATCAAACCTATTTTTTTTTTTTATAATACATGTCATCGGATAAAAAAAACATATCTTGATTATAATGTAATTCTAGAGACATTCTGAAAATAATTTTTATCGATCATTTACTTTTTATTATCGCTTATTGAATATATTACAGTTTTCTTTATGTCATTTAAATTTCTATATAGAACTTCCACTTTATCAAGCTGTATGAATCACTGAATGATGAAAAATTGAATTTGCTATGTAAGTATTGAGAAAGAAAAAAATTTAAATTCTATACAATATCAATAAATTATTCAAAAAATATCAACGAGATTAACTACAAAAAAACTTAAGCCGACAAGTTGGTCGCGCTTATACGCTCACGTTCAACAGGACCATCGCCTACTAATTTACGATTTTTGGTCATAGGAATCAGACCCATAAGAAAACCAGCAATAATAATCCAACCACCAGCCATTAAAAATGATAAATCCCAAGATTGAGTGATGTCAAAAAGTAAACCTGCTAAAGGAGGTCCGAGGAGATTTCCAATTCCTTGACAAAGTAAACTTAAACCATAAGCAGTCGTGAATCTTTCTAGTGGTATTAGTTGAACAAGTATAACTGGTGTAAAACTAAAGTTACTGGCGAAGAAGAGACCAAACGCTGCTGAGGTTATCATCAAAAGATAATAGTATTTAGTAAACACTGACATCAAAATTGTAGCAACTCCACAAGCAATCAAGCAGCCTGTATAAGTTTTGCTAACGTTCATCCACGGTTGGTCTCCGGCCCAACCCAAGCCAATCTATAAACATAAAACATCAATTGTGAGTAGTTTTTCATAACTAGATTTGAATCAGACTACTTTGAAATTCATTCTAATTTCTAGTCAGAAGTTAGAATATACGGAATTTTTATAATCGATAGAATCAATAAAACAAAATTTTAATTTTTTTTTAATACCATTCCAATTGTATTTGTGATGCCAATGATACTGAGAAGTTGAGCTCCATCAGTCTCGTCATAATTGTTCCTCGTTAAGTGTTCAGCAAGATAAAAATATGGTACAATAAACCAAGTGAATAGCAGGATTGTTGATAAGGAGAGTAGCAAAAAATGAAGCTCCAGGAACATTGAAAAATCGAACATTCCTTTGATCAATTCAACTAACTCACTGTACCATTTCTATAATGAGAATAAACGAATTACCAAGCAGTACAATTAAAAAAGCATTAAACGAAGAACTAATCTATAAGTATGGCCGTCAATTTATTTACTTTCAAGTGGAATTGACATTATTTAAATTTTTTGAGAATATGAAATTAAAACAATTCTAAAAGACAGCTATAGTGAAGCTGCGTCAAGTGTGCTTACCTTGACTTAGCCTTGTGATTTAGTTTTGTTTAAATTTCTGATTTGAAGTATGTTTCCGGACGTCTATTTTTTTTAAAAAGCGTTTCCCGAAATTTAATGTTATATTACTTATATAAGTTTTACGACGTTAAATAAAAAAATAAAAATTAATCCTCGAAATTTCCTATACTTTAGTACAAAGTAGTAATTTCTTTTTTTGCTATTTTTTGCACTGTCAAGAATTTAGAATTGAGGATCAGCGGTCAGAAAAAAAAATTTAAGTGGTTTGATTTTATTTCTGGGGAATATTTTGACGGTGGTTTTATTAGCGCAGTTTAAAATAGAACTATTGCAATTTTAAAATGGAGAGAAGATAATGTCATATTTTTATTCGTGAAAAGAAAAAAATATTTAGAAGAGAATACTCCATCTTTTAAAAAGTTTCTCGAAAGGGTTTTGTAAAAATTTTATTTTAGCAGTGAACATTTGTTAAAATTGAAACTGACCTCTTTGCTCTCTTTGGCCAACGTAGTCATGCTATTACGATAAATATCAGGACAGCTGCTAGCTCTCAATCTATATTTATGCAAATTTAGTACGGCTCCGCGATACATGACCGAGTTTCTATGAACACGGATATCTTTGAAGTAATGAGTATTAGTGGTGAATTGTCTTCGTAGCCATGGTAGAGAGTCTGTTCTCACTTCTTCTTTATCAACGTCGTTGAGGTTGTGCGAAGAGTGGTTTCTATTCTTCTCCACTTCTGGTTTCTGCAAAAAAAGAATTCATTATGCTGGGATGAAAAATTGAGTATGAAAAATGTATGGCAAATCTATACTCAAAATTTTACAGTACGGAAAAGGTATACCATACCTTTTCCATACTCGTAAATTCCTTACTGGGAATGGGATATCCATACTCACATACGGTACATATATTTATTTAATCGATTAAATTTTTTTTGCCTTTTCAATATAACATGGAACAACGTCTGTATTGTTAAATAATTTTGATAATAGCATCGAATCGAAAAAGTATTTTCAATAATGAGTCGTATGTATTAAATATTTTATTTCAGATATATATAAGCCTCAAATTTGAACAAAAAAGTTGCTAAAGTTAAAAAAAAATTTCCTCAAGTGAACAAGAAAAAATAAACACTCTACTCACTGTTTGGTTGATATCGTCTGTCAGAGCTGGGTTTCCTATGGCAAAATCTTTTTGTGACGTTCGTCGAGGAGGAAGAACACTTGGTGAAGTATTTATTGAATTTTCTTGGATATCTTTCGATTCAATAGGCTTTCGTGGAGCTCCCCGCGTCGCTTGTTTTATTCTGAAATTTGATTAGGTAATTCCACAAATGAAATAAGTCGTTGGGATACCTAGGGATTGTCTTATCGTATATTATTTTATATATTGCTTATATTCTTCAAATTAGCAATGGCTCCTAGACTAATTTATTAAAGATAAGCTTTTCTTCTTTACCCCAGAAAATTACCAAGATTATAAGTTGTTTTCAAAGTAGAAAAAAATCTTTTCCTTAACTAATTGTATTTTATTTTATAAATGGTCAATTCAGATTTATAGTTATGGCAAATTTAAACATTTTGACTTTACCTCATTGACATCGTTATTCCACTTTTATTTGTTGACGGATCCACTTCTGATTCATCCAACTGCTTATCCGAGAAACTTCTACAGAACAATAGACTTGGATAGTTTTCAAGAATCACGTTAAAAAGTTTTGAGTTTCCTGAAAGCGACTCAAGGACTTCCAAAGGAACCTAAAACGATTTTTATTATATTCAACGTTTTTAAAACTTGTTCGTGTAATTAAGTAATGATGAAACGTATCAACTAACAGGATACCTTTTCACTTTGGCGAATGAAAGTTGGTAAATTCACAACACTTCTATATCCTTGTCTGGACATTTTATCTTTGTTTGGGGTCTCAGTAGAAGTGCGAAGACTTTGTAGCAGGTATTCTGGACCTTTGCCACTTTTTAAGAGCTTTCGTAACTCATCAACGCCTGGAAATTCTTCTGTATCGATAACGGAACATGACTTACCCGCGTCTGATCTTGCCAGAGATTTTCTGGGCGATGACTCGTTCTGTTGTTTATTCTGTTCAATGATCCACCACTCTGGGTCCTTCATGATTGTACCACAAACGATAAGGTTGTAAAAAGTTCCTGCTAAAAGAAGACACGTTCCTCTCCAGCCATATTCACTAATAAAAAAAGTCGTCATCGGAGCATACACAAAAGTGCCGATCCCAGTACCACATGCTCCAAGACCTACTGCCAAAGTTCGCTTTTTATCAAACCAATACGCGATGCTGACAACTGCGGTGACGTAACATAAACCTAAACCTAATCCTGCTACAACCCCAAAAGTCAAATACATGATTTCGATAGAGTTGCTAAAAGAACTCATTACAAAACCTGAAGAACAAAAAAAAAAAAAAAATACGATAAATAAATTGTTTGTATTTAGTCATGTGATTAATTCACCTGTTCCCGCAATGAGACCTCCAATAATTGTCATTTTTCTACAACCATAGCGATCCACTAACGCAGACATAACAGGACCTGACAGAAGTGGAACAGCCATAAACAGTGATCCTATCCAAGCAGTCTTAGATTTTGAAGCACCAAACTCTTCAAGAAATTCTATGTATAACAGTCCAAAGCTGAAAGATACACCATCAGCAATCATAGATATAACCAGTGATGCCAGAACAACCATCCAGCCCCAACCTCCATCCGGAATTTTCGAAGGTAATTCGTCTTTTTTTATAGTTTTTGTATAGAGATCTTTACGACTATAATCAACCATATCTAGTATACTAGAAGAGTCAATAAAATCTTTCCAAGTATTTTGAACCTCTACGGGCTTTGTAGGTAATGTTAACCAACTTTCATATTCACTATCATTTTTTTCGGGCAAAAAAGATTCTACACTTGATCTATTGATGCTCAGAGCCAATGTAGATTCACGACCAATACCAGAACTTTTACTGGAACCATCATCTTTATTGTATCGACTCTTTATAGCTGCAGAACTTGGGATAATTGTTGGGCTTCCATTATGCCAGCCAACGATTGGAGCTTGGCCTCCGATTGAACATTCATGCTCTTGTGCTTTGTCAATTTTTTTATTCGAGCCTTCTTCAGTAACATTTATTTTATTAATCACCAAACTCAATGAGTTATTATTTATCGTAAGATCATTTTCAAGGTATAATGGCGTTTGTATACCAGAGTCATGAGAAATTTTTCCTTCGGGTGTAGCTACTAAATTTTTATTTGAATCAGTCATTCTTTGTTTAATTTGAAATTGAAAATTTCGCGGATCAGATCGCACTAATTCTAAATGTAACTTATGCTCCTTGAATGAATCCAACGACGAGGCCAGCCTTTGAGGATTTCTATTTCATTCAGAAACTTGTAACGAAAGTAAATTGCTTGACAGAGCATAGGTAAAAACCGGAAGTACGAAGAGATGACGAATTTAAATAGTCGGCAAAACAGCCCCAGCGTGCACCCTTTTAGTCACTGCGTTGTGTCCTACACAAAAAAATTATATAGTTTGACAGTACAAATAATCATGAAATTATTTGAAGACTATATGTTTCGGAAATTTTATTGAATTATTCAAAGACTTTAAAATATTTTAAGTATCACAGTATTGCCTAATTCATACAACTTGTTCTTGAATAATCGAAGACATTTAGTATAAAAGAAATCATTTGTACCTAACTTTATTTTTAATTTTCGAAGTGAAACTTTTTTACGCAGGGTAGTAGAAAAAAGATCAAGTGACTGAATGGCTGGGATGATCTTGAATCATGTTCGTTAAATATGAATTAAGGTGTTTGTCTGTTCTTACATTTTGTCGTTTCTATAGTACACTGGGGTGGGCAATTGAAAGTGAGTGAGAAAGGAGGAAGATTGCAAGGGATCTGACCTATTCACCATATGTTCATTTCTTTGGCTAAATTAATTCTTAATAAATCAACATGTAAACAACATCCTTTCCTTATCTACCATTTTTCCTATAGCTTTTTATTTATTTATAAGGATGTTGCCTACATGTTAATTTTTTTAGCTAAATTAATTCTTTATAAATTAACATCCTTTCCTTACGTATTGTTTATTTTTTCCTAAAAAATAATAAAAAAAATATTTTGGACGAATCTATTTTTTAAATTTAAATAACACATTTTATATATAAATATAAAATTGTATATGTCCATATGCGATAGCCTGTATAAGATTTGATCCTCATATACAAGCATATTTCGCTGTATAAACTTAATTAATGTAGATTTGGAACGTATCAATATCCTTGATATAGCCTAAATTCGATGACTCAGTTACTGACACTCACTATAAGTATTTTTTTTAATTTTTTAAATATTTTTTCCAATGCTTGGACCGTTTAAATCATAAAAAGTTTTTCAGGTTATAAATTAAATGGATAGTAAAACGGAATAAAAGATAATTTGTGTCACTGGGGCATCGATCTAAAGGTCAAGGGCTTGCGCATTGACTTTTTGATACAAAACTTTACTACTGTAAAGAAAAAGCAATGAAGGTATAATAAAAATAAAAAAGTTGCATCTTTGCAGAAAGTGCATCATAATCATAGCAAAAACGATTTTATTATTTTTTTACTATCAAAAAGTAGTATCACTTTTAACTAACAAATCGAGAATACATCATTTCCAAATATTAGCGCTCGTGTAAAATTTAATTTATATCAAGTGCTCACTGAGTCTGAGATGATTCACGTTATCATAAAAATAACAAAAATGAAACGAAACGTCGTATCAGATGTCACATCAGAAGCTCACTGAACTAAATCGATATTTCTTTGTAGCAATAGGTTTTATTGTATCATTCACTGCACTGTATATTAGTATTTATTATTAAATAAAATTGAATGACTGAACAAAACTATGGAGAATTTTACTGATTTTGTGATCGAATTAATACCGTATATTAACTAATAAAAAGCTTTCTAGCTTTGCTAAAATGATGGACTTCTTAAGTAAACTGTTAACTGAAATAGGCTATAGCAGATATACCTGGAAAAAAACTACGAGCGCATGCCTTGTGTATTGGTGCTTTTGCGCAATTGAAAGTACGACTCGCATTAAAAGAATGATCGATTTCAAGACTAATTTGTTATTGTATTATGAAATATGGATACTTCCCAGATCAAAGAAAGTATAAATAAATTCATGAAATGAATAATGTCGATATTATTAGTAGATAATAGATCGGCTACAACTCAAATTAATTATGCATTCATTGAATTATAATTTACTGCAGCTATGAATATATTAATAAGAATATGTAAGTTGAAGTTACCTCTAAGCTCCCACCATGATAATCCTATATTGTCTATGGTAAAAAAATATACTGAAAATAAAAATTTATATTAATTTGTACACAGACACTTCGCGATCATAATAATATTGATAATAAAAGTGTCGATTTTCCATTTCATTTATTAGCCTATTTTATAATTATTTATATAGTTATTTAATAATTCATTCGATTATTCATACGTGCATCCATTTATGTGATCTCTAAATTGTTTTTACACGATCATACATTGATTCAACAGTTACGTCTGTATCTAATATTTTCTTGGTTTCTTAATACAAAAAAAAAACCCAAAAAAAAAAAATTCAGGATACATTTTGTTCTTATCCCAGTTTCTGGATGTGCTGTGGCACAATAATGGTCACTCAATACGGAAGCTGGATATGAACACAATCATGCTGAAGATGTTCGCTTCTATCTTGACATTTTTTGTAAACATCACTTTAAAGAGAAGCTTCTAGCTCTTGGAGTGTACATTCGTTTTTTGAGCTTTCTTCTTTCGAGTAGCCAGCATATCATAGAACGGATTATGAGATATGCTTTGCCTGGAAATAAAAACAACATTTATCATTCACATATTTAAAAAATGATAATTCACGAGAAAAAAAAACAGGATATTGAGTCTACAGAAAAATAGTTTCAGAATTTCAAAAATTAAGCCACCGATCGACATTCAAATTATCGATTGAAAATATACATGAATCAAGATTGGATGCCAAGTTTTAGTATTTTGTGTTCTCCTATCAGCTTATCGTAAATCAGAATTCAATTAATCTGATTTACAAGTTCTGTTTGTATGTATGCAGTTTCGAATGAAAACTAACAATTTTTTATAGAAAACTATACCTGACGCATTTAATCCATTCATCTTTTTCTTCATCCGTTGCGGCAGACATCCTATACACTGTGTGTTTACCTGAAAGAGAAATTTTTCATAAATATCCAGATTGTGATATCACTACTATCAAGTATACTCCTAATGTAAGATGCTAGAATTTTAATGCACAGCAAATTAAAAAAATGATGAATAAAATGGGGATAATAAAATTACACAGTAATATATGCAATGGAGGCGTGTAGTCGAATTCGTTATATAAAAAAATTGCGAAGTCTAATTTTACGGAATTTTTCTCTGTTCATTAAGTCAATTATATTCAATTAATAATTCAAATTAGTTCTGATAAGCTATCCAGTACCTTCGACGACTTTTCCCTCGCTGTCAGTCTTGCACGCTTTGATAAACTCAGAGCCTGCCGCAAACATTTCAAAACAATGCGGTTTACTCCTGTCTTGTACTTCTCGAACTTGGATATTTTCCAAGGGAATGATTCCACGTGGTTCTTTATCAGTTGTATACTCAAAGTAGTATAAGCAATTATCGTTCAAGATAAACCATCGTCTTTTCCAACTTTTATAACGTCCACCTGTAACATGTGTTAAAAAATTATTAAGTTTATTTGGAGGTCTACGCATCGTACACAAAAAAAATTGTGCTTAAAAATTATAAGGATGACTGCTTTTTTAAAATTAATAATTTAAAAAAATTTTTTTTTTGAAAGAAGAACTTTTTAATTCAAACCAAAATTTTTCTTT
Source organism: Aphidius gifuensis (assembly GCF_014905175.1). Taxonomy (NCBI): domain Eukaryota; kingdom Metazoa; phylum Arthropoda; class Insecta; order Hymenoptera; family Braconidae; genus Aphidius; species Aphidius gifuensis. The sequence continues at coordinate 19,794,427 of NC_057792.1, forward strand.
TAAACTTCAAATGTTTTTTTTCGCAAGAACTAAACTCTTATTTTCAAGAAGCTTTTTTTTTGGCAATAGAAAAAAAATTCTTCAGTGTACGATGCGCTTAGCATATGAGGAACGGTAGTATCATAATACTTCTGATAATATTCAAACATATTTTTTTAATGACTGTCAAAATAAGTAATCTAAGATCATAGTTATATTGAGAGAACTACTTATTTGTTTTTACCTTGTTTCCAAAGCCAACCTTCTTTGTCTGGGTTGAAAAATGTGTGCATCAAATCATTCCCATCGTCCTCAGGAATCTTGAACGGTTCAGTTTTTATGCTTTCAAACAGACTCTATGGCATAAGTAATGATTGTTAATTAAAGATCATTTTATGCGCAGTACTTCAAATGAAAAAAAAAGTTAGGAAAAGTAAGAATAAAGAAATTAAAATATGAAAAGAGTATAAAAACAGCGGTAAAATACGAAACAACTAGAGTATGAGGAAATATATCGCACGGATAGAGATATAGAGGCAAGAACTGGTTTCGGTCAATTTTTTTCCTGCCTCCGTCATATCTGGCTCGCTTATTTCCGTTCCCCCCAACGAGCACCGACAAGCTATCACACTAAGCTACTTCGCACTCGCCACTCTTCGTGGGGCCATACGCAACTACCACTATGCACTTTATCCCTAAAAAACTACGCATATTATTTATTTATTTTAGTTTCAATGTAAGTTTGCTTGAAAAAATTTAGAAAGTGTACGATTTAATACAAAATTACTAATAAACTAATAAACTATGACGAAGTGAATTAAAAGAAACTTACAAGTAGCAGCTCTCGGGGTAGATCACCACCGTTGTTAATGCCCCGATTCATTGTAATAAAATGCTCAATACTTGGTTTATCCTTGACACTAGGATTATGTAATGATGTGTTTAGCATGATGATAGCGAAGCTCAAAACGTAACAAGTGTCGGTGTTGGTAAATATATTTGTATTCAGTTGACAATACCGTTGGGCAAAGCACTCCATCATTCTGTCAATTTTTTGGGCTTCACCAGGCAGTCTAAATGACCAAAGAAATTGTCTCAATGCCTGTACTAATATGAGGTCCGTAAAATCATGAAGTTCTACAAACGCACGTAGCACTTTTTCATTAAAGTCATGCCGTTCGCCAAGGTAGTCTCCAATGGCTGTTTTATTAAGACCTTCACCCTTGTAGAGAAACTGAGCGACATCTTCGGGTGTGGCTGCCAGTAAATTGTGCTCAATAAGGTATTCGATACCTTTTTTCGGATCCATATTGAATTTTTTTCTGCCGATTGACGTCTGTTTGGCTTTATTTGATGGTTTCGATTCATCAGGTGCGAGCCCACCCCCTTCCATTGACTCCATTTCTGCCACAACTTCACCAAGTTCATCTTTTAATTGCTACAAATAAAAAATTCAGAAGATAAAAAAAATGTCAGGAAATTGTTCTAGTGCGATAAATAGATCAACTGTAACGAAGGCTGGAAAAATAAAATATTAAAAAAATATTTACCTGTATTTCAAGTAACAGTTCAGTCTTTTTCCTTCGTATGTCAATGAGAATTCTCTGCTGCTCTGGTGTAAGTTCTGTAATAAAAATTTATAAGCTTTGCATTATCATATTTTTTATAATACATATGCAACAAAAACTAAATTCTTAACTAGAGCGAAGCCTGGCCACTACGCTAAGCATCAGGCACTAAACAGCTGGGCACTCGATTCTCAAGATGATCGATTTAATTTTTCTCATAATCGTGACGTTCCCGGGACTTTGCTAATTAATTTGATCAATTAATGGCCACAAAAAAATTTTTACAAAACAATTATTATTTTCAGTAAACAACTTATTTTTTTTTTCAAAAATGTTTTTTTCTACCATCAAGAATAATTCTTCTTTTTTCCATCCAAAAATTTGAATTATTGATTTTTATTCAAATCTATGATTTCGTTTTTGCCTCTTGTGACTAAACGTAAAATATAAGAATAAAAAAACTATCCTACGACTCGATCCGGTGGTCGAGCGGGCTACAGCAAGAGTTTAAAATAGTAATCCGTTGTTCGGAGGTTCGATCCTATCTAGTTGCGCGGACTTGAATCATCTAATATTTTTTATTTGTTTTCACCTTTCTCTCTAACTCTATCAGTCATAATAACCGGTTGATTGAATCAATAAAAAAAAGAAAAAAAAAATTGATTTGTTAAATAATTTTTTTTTATAGATTTTTGATAATGTTTCTCGATAAATTTTGGATCAAAAATCTTAATTAAGTCTTGATCAAATTGTCCGATCAAAACTTGATCTGAATTCAAGTTGCCTGATTAAGATTTGATCCTATCCTGGACTGAATTTCTACTCGAGTAACTTAATCAGCGGCAATATATAGGTACGTTGTCGAATTCAGATAAATTTTTTTTATTTATTTAGGGAATGACAATTGCTTATTTTGTTTTTTTTTCAAAATTATAAATTAGTTATCCATGTTATGTTGAAATTTGGGAAGCCTATCTGATTTTAAAAAAATTATTAATGTTTAAAGTCAACAGTTTTTGCCGTGCACGGTAATGAACAGAGTGTGTTAAAAAAAAAACACATCTCGAATTTTTACGATTTTATCGTGCCTACAGAAATATATTTGTTTTGTCTATGACATGTATGAATTTATAATAGAAATTATCATGATTTCTATTTTAACGTATGCATTTGAGAAAGAACAAGGGCAATTCACAATATCTATCTGATGATCTTTATTTAAATGGAATACCAATGATTTTTGAAATATTAATAATGTTTAAATCACAAACTTGACAAGAAAATCTGTTAAGCAGCTGTGATTGGAGTGGGTAAAAGAAATATCGAAGTGTACTAGAAGATATTATTGTTTATCATTCAAGTTTAGGATAAGGCGTATACACTGAAAGTTAATATCTTATCAAATCGTAAACTTAACTAAATCTTGATTAATCTCCATTGCAAAAATCCTACCAAAAATACAATTGTTAAGAAACGAATTGCATTGTGATAGTTCTATTAAAAAATAACTATGTGTTTATGACTTTGATCATTTCGAATAGTAGAAAAACGATAAAACATACTTGAACACACCAAATACTTGACAACTGTAATTATGAAAAAATTGGAATACTTGTCACTCAACTTATTTGGTTTGTAGTTTGAAGTTTTATTATTTACAATTGTTGTTGATATAGTCAAGATAGTTTGCAGATTAAGTGACGTTTAAAGACATTAGTTATATAGAGTGAAGTATTTTGTTTATATTTACAATGGTTGTAATCCCCTTATGTTAACTCGCGGAGCGCACGCGCGAGTTGTTGGACCAGGTGCAGGTATTATTCTTTTGCAAAATTTGTTACCTGACATGCCGAATTGATCGACTTGGTGTATCCCAGAACTGACAACCATGCCGATTACACTATTTTGGTCTTGCCACATGTCCAAATATCCAAATGAAGAGGACCACTCGCGCACTAAAACACTCCATCACGTACTGCAGCCATTTGCATTTTATAAAGAGTGATGTTCACTGTCCATTAGTCAACTTTTTCACTTAAAGCAAGGTGTCCACCAGTGCTGGGTAGATAAGATACATACGTATTATACAATGATTTCATACGCGTATTAATATTGTATAATACGTCTTCAGTTTCATGCACCATTGTGAAATACCGTAAAAATGACGTACTGATACCATACGTTACCGTATCGTTACCGAATTACCACGAATTACTGCTCCATTAATTCCTCAGCAATATTTGCTGTAAAAAATTAATATAATTACTGCAAACGGCTGAGGAGTTAATTTAGACTACAAATTAATTTATTTGACTACATCCTTTTTTTAAGATATATTTGTCAATAGCTCTTCATTTCATTAATTATGGCGAATAGATGTATTATTATAGAAAAGATGTAGCTAAGAAAAGGACGAAGCAAAAAAAAATAAATTAGTAATCTACATTAATTTCTATGCAATATTTTCCATAATAAATTGAAATATTATTGGCAAGTGTCTAAGGAATTCATCAATAATTTTTTTATTTATTATGGCAAATAAATTAACTAATAATTTTTAGGAATATTTTAACAGCATCATTCGGGAATTTTTTATCGAGTGCATTTCTTTAATAAAAATTTTTTTAGCTTTGTAACTTTACCAGCTTGAGCAGGGCCCCAGTACGTGTAAATCCGAGGCGGCTTATTTTTATTACTAAACGCACCGTGCGTCAGCGCAGAAGACCAATTTTCGTCTAAGACCAAATTTCGTTTGTTATGCTCCAAACAAAAATTGTCTAAGATACAACAATTTTTGTACCGTCATGGCACCAGTACTCGGATGGTAGAGGTGTAATTTTAACTATTTAAACTATAAAAAATATATTTAAAAAAAAAACATCATTATTATTTTTAAATTCTTTATAATAATAGCTTTTATTTAAAAAAAAAAAACTCGTATAAATAATAAATTCAATGAAAATTTAATTATAATTAAAAAATTTTTCAATTTCCCCAGTATCGGACATCTAAAATATATGAGAACCAGTTGTTGCACACGTAGGTACCAGTTTCTAGACAGGCAAAAAAATGTTGTCAGTTATTGTACTAGTTGTTATTAGTGTCCGGATACTGGTCCCAGATAAAACTTGATGAAATTAAAGGACCCCAGTAGTCGGACTTTATTATTTATATTTATAAAATTTTTATAAAAATTTTTTTTTTATCTAATTGGAAAATTCAAACATTTTTACAGAAATTGATATCAAACACTAAAATTAATTATATTTGATAGACACATAATTGAGCAGCCGAACAAATATTATTGAGCAACACAACAAATATGGCGAAAATTGTTGTGCAGCTAAATAAAATTTGTTCAACGATACAATAAAATTTGTTGCAGCACAACAAAAAGTGACAGGATAGGATTTTGCCTCTAGTTTGTCGTGCTATCACAATTTTTGTGATTTTTTTTTTCCGTGTAGTGAATTCCACCAAATGATAGATTTCCATTATCAGATTTAAAACATGTCTTCTTTTATCACAGATTTCGAAAATTTAATTCAACTCATGTTAACAACCCAATTATGAGTTCATGAAATTGAAACAGGTTTGATTGGGCTAACCGGGCAACGATCTATCTACCGTACTCGTAAATAAGTTTGATACATTTGATTCGAGAACTTCAGAATAAATATGAGTCGTTGTATCACCAGAATCTCTAAAGTGATCTGCAGATCGAGTAGATATATCCGTATTCAAATCCAAAAAATTCAAGCTAGAAGCATTGAAAAAATCTAGAAGTCCCGGTCTTGCCAAAACTTCACTGGTATATTCTTCCATGGGACGTTTCACGTAACCACCAATAACATCTAGTGGAAAAGAGTGTTTTAACAAAGCTTTATACTGTGGTATTTTTTTAACTCGTGAAAGATTAATGCTACAAACAGTCAAATTACCTGGCAACTCTTTGTAGACATAATTATTTTCCGCACTTTGATGATCTGTCGGCTGTGCATAATCACGTAATACTAACGGCGAGATTTCATTGCTGAGCTTTTCTAGAGAAGGAACTTTTGTCCCAACATTTAACATTTTCTTCTGCATGTTTAATTGCTTTCTTCTTGGTATGATTGTTTCATACATATTATCTTCATGGTTTGGAAGTTTTTTTTCATTGTTATTGTTACAATTTTCTTCAACTTTTATTATATCATAAAGATGTTCAACTATATTTCGGGCATGACTGTAGCACTCTGGATCATTAAGTTGATTCTTCAAATCTTTCAAATACTCTTCAGTCAACTCTTCTGGCAATGTCTGACTTGCTTTGTTTTCAGTATGAGACAAATATTCATTCGGATCGTTTTCTATTTCGACATTCTCATGAGACAGTGATCCGTTGAAATGATTTACGCTCAACTCTAATGTTGAAAGTACCAATGATTCTCTTTTCATTTTATCGGTCACAGAATGTATGGCATTCAAATTATGAGCGGTGGATAATTTTATCAATTTTTCGCGTCGTTTCATATATAAAGCACTGAATATTAGGATACTGACAGTGATCAAAAGAATGATTGAAATACAGAGAATAGAAATTAAGATATTCGTAGGGTCTAACTTCAAGAAGTTATTCGTATCAACGTCAAAAGTGTCATTTTGTGCTGAATGAATACAAGGATTATTGGTCGGAGAAGCTAGTTTTTGTTCGCAATATGTATCTGGTTGGTTACAAGTTGTACCAGTGTTAGCTTTGCAAAATTGTTCAGTAAATGTCTGCATTGAAAAATATCCTTGTGATCGTTTAAAACATTTTTCAACCCATTCTCCGGCAACGCACAGACTCGATTTCATCATCCAATTAACTGAAGTATTTTTGCCTGTTATTTTTTGTATCCAATCGATCATGGAACAATCGCAAAGGTGGTCAAAGCAATTGTATTCTACTTTAGCAATATTGGCTTTTTCACTAACTGTAGCAAATTTGAGCGAGCGGTCTACTGCTTTGTTGATACGATTTCCGATTAGTGTGAACTCCACGTTGGGATTCTCTTTCGTTGTTTTTGCTACCTCATCGGCCATAATAGCATCCTTGCCCAAATTGAAGAAAAAATTGTAATCAACAGAAATATGAGTCCACTCTTTGAAAACCATGGCGTGCTTTTGAAGACTGTGAAATTCGTTGAAATTGAACAGTATTGTTGCTGCTGAGACCTCAATTGCTGCAGTTTCAATTTCATCAAATCTGTTTTTCTCGAAGAATAAAAATTTAAATCGTTATTTATTCCTCATAATTCTAAAAATAATTTTTTATTTACATACTTACCGGGAATGAAAAATCGAAAAATTTGTAGCCGCTGCTCGAAATGCACCCATCTTTATTTTTCTTAATCGAGTATTGACAATCTCAAAATTTCGAATAAGAGTTTGTTCGCTGAATGCGCCTGACTGGATTTCGAAAATTGATCCATTACTGAATTTTAAGTTTGAAATCATAACTGCACAAAACGCATCTTTGTGAATCACACCTACGGTGACATTATTCATCCAAATTTCTGATACTGCCGAAGGAAAAGCTAAACTTGGAATTTCAGCAATTTCTGCACTTTGAAATCGAATCTGAAAATAAAATCTACATTATATCTATACAGGCTTCCTCTTCATATGCTAGCAATTATGAAAAATCATGCAATCAGTCAACCTACCTTGGTCGATGGACCATGGCGTCTATTAGATAAAACATCAAATTTAAATGCATTGCTCGACAATCCTAACGACTGTACTTCAGTCACCATAAACTGCGATAGCCATGAAAATGCATGTTTCTTTATATCTACAAATTGGCATCGAGTTATAGAAATAGATAATGGTCCTCGTACATTCTTGAATGCATTCGACTCCAGTACGAGAAAATGACACTCTGATACTTCAATAAAAGAGTTCGGATAACTAATATTTTGAAAAATTTTCTCTCGATCGAGATGTGTGAGAACGCTGGTGACCAGGCCACGTTCCGGTTGTTCTTTATCTGTGAAAGCACCAGCGTGGATTCTTAACTTTCGACAACGTGATAAAGAAATCATAGAAGCCTCCTCAGGAATCGATCCTTTATGTAGATCAACCTCCTGAAAAATGATATACGCATTATTAATAACATTGTAATATTTCAGAAATTTTCAAACAAAGCATTTGAACTCTAATTAATTATCACAAAACTTGAGAAATTCAGTATTATCTTATATGATATTTTTTTGAAGATATTTTGAATTTAAAAAGACGAATTGCGGACTTGGTATCGGTCGATCATTGGGCCCTTCATTGGGCTAATCGGAGAAAACGCGAGTAATTTTTTTCAAAAATTAAAATAAAACATTTTATTTATTAACAATAAAAATCATTGTTATTGCTATTATTATTATTATTATTATAGCCATTATAAAAATCTGCCGAGACTTGGCCAATTATTGGCAACCGAACAATGGCCATTAATGTATCAGCCAAGTATTGGCCATCTAAGAGTCAGCCAAGGCTGAGCCATGGATCAGAACCATGAATTCGCAATACAAGAATGGGCCAGTCGTTTACCAAGGATGAACCACGAATGGCCCGTGCTTGGCTACCAATCTTGGGTGCCGTTGATGGGCCAAGGCATGGCCGTGTTGTGAGTCTTGGCGATTTCTACGAGAGGATTTTTTATTTTTTCGATTTATCGAGCTTATTCTTAGATAGCGGAGGCCTAGGCCCCCGGCTTGCTAGAGAACGCTTTCTGGAGTAACTATTTTGTACTAATAATATTTTTCCATTTTATAATCAAAACAATTATTTCTTGTTCTATTAATTCTGATGTACATTTCCCCTGTATACGAGTAAAAAAAAAAAAAAACTTTTATAAGCTGTTTTTCGATTGACGTACTTGTTTAAAAAAAATTAATACGATGTTTCATATATTAATTATTTCAATATATGAAACATTGATCAGAAGCATTGAACCATACGATACCTGATAGTCTAAAAAAATACATTCAACGTTAATCCATTGATTAGAAATTATACGACAATCACAACCTATCATCGCACATATTCCATGAGTTGCATTTCTACTGGAAACGCAATATTTGTTGAATATTAACAATAATAATATCCACCACATGTAAAATATTTTTTTTTGTCTCATTTTAACTATATTAATGATTTATGTCTGATGCAAGTTTTATGTCCTTCACTTTAATCCAATCAAATCACTTGCTTATCCTTCAACACAATATTTTTAGAAAGAGATTCATTTATGACAAAATGTTTTTTAATAAGAGACAGTAGACAATACTGACTACATACAAAGTAAAGCGGACAGATTAGTTCGAAAACTGTTGTTGGAACTTTGGAACACATGGATACGCTGCAGCATGTGTGAATTGTGATGTTAATTCCCACTCGCATTCCAGTTACGATCGCCCTTCTTTTCAACATCCGGACAAGTAAATTAAGTAAGTGAAGACGTAAAGTAGGGATGTGCGATACTTTTAAAAAGTATTTGGTATAGGCAGTGTTGGGTAGGTATGATAGCAGATATTTTTTTTTTTTCGAATATCGGTTATTCGATATATGGGGTTGAAAAGTACTCGGTATATCGAATATCTAATAGCGAATAAATTTTTTTTCGCTCTGCAATTTCGCCATGTCATGTGCTAGTACTGCCACTACAAGAAACAGCTTTTTCTTATAAAATTTTGATTGGTATTACAGGGCGAAATTGCAGAGCGAAAAAAAAATTTTTATTAAAAGAATGCACCCCAATGCACTCATTGGCTACTCCCCCCTGCCGTTGCTTCCCAATTTTCCAATATTTTCCACACTTTTGCATTTTCTTTCATTTATGCAAAATCTTTTGAAAAAAAGTGATTTTAAGCTTCTATGTCCATTATTTATAAACTAATCTACATAAAGATTATTCTCGCAAGTTTACATTCCATTATTTTTAAATATTAAATAAAGTTTTATTAACAAATAAGAAAATCATTGATAAAACTTTTTCTATGTGGCATGTATTTCAACATAACATGGATAGCTAACCCATCAGCATACTCTAATAATTGAAAAAAAAAAAATTCTTTGGCTACTAAACTGTGGTCAAACATTTTTCATAAATCAAGTAAAAAATGATTAAAAATAATTACTATGCACACAATTTTCTCATAAATAGAGTCTTTAAAATAATGAGTATACAATAATAGTCTATTTTAAAACATTTGGGAAATACTTTTTTAACGAAGTTATTATATAAGTTTTTTACACTGCATAAGATATATCACTGAAAACATAATAAATTTTCCAATCTTACATTCATTTCATCGAAATATAAAATTAAACATACGATACAGAACCCTAGATATTTAACATGAAGAGAAAATATCGAGACCAAAAACTGGAGCTCAGACAGTTAATACTGTTCGAGGTCAGAAAATAAAATAATATCAAATATGTTAGAGACAATTTTTCTCTTATGCGTTTTGGGCTAATAAACTCATAATTTTCCTAGTAAAAAAAAAAATTATTCTAAGAAACAAAAATGACTTAATTATTTCTCATTCCTAGTTCACCAGTAAAATGAACTATTAAAAAATTCCGCCGTTGATTTGTACAAAGTCGAGGCACTCTGTTTTAGTCCTGTAAATAGTGAGATCACACCCTCTTTTGAGTCTTCTGAATCTTCATCTTCCGGTAGATAATCTGGTAGCTCTTCGTAATCTCCACTTTCAGTATTCAGCTATAAATATATTATAAAAAAAAATTAAAATAGAAAACGAAGACGACAAGAGTAAGAAAATTATAGTCTTGTGGATTTACCAACCAATTTTACAAAGAACTCTTGATTGTATTTATTTTTAGTAACTAATCTTGCTTCCATATTTTGAATATTTTCTGAAATAGCTTCAGCTATACATTTTGCCGTAACATTAACCAAAGTTCTCATCGTTACCCTTTGATGTTCAACATCAATTACAAGAGATATAAGTCCTTCGATTCTAATCAATGTCAACTCTAGCTCAGCTTTCGTTTCCTGTAATAGAAATGAAATATATGAGTTTTAATCATTTTTCGTAAGTGTTATTTAAACTTTAAGGTTAACCACAATTGAAATAAAATAATTTCGAGGAACTCAACAAACAGGTAAAAGTCCGCTAACGTGAAGTACAATAACATGAGTCTTGAGCTTCTTTGGTTCGATAACTCGTCTACAGCGACTCCTTAAATTATATATAGGTGGTTTCATTCGTTCAATATCATCTTTGACAGATTGTGCATGTTTTGCTAACTTTGGATTATTAAATGAATATTTGTTTATAACCGCCTCAAGTGCCTCACGAACACCAAACGTGGAGGTTAAATGGACATAATTTTCAACATTTTTATTGAAAATCTCAAGAATTTCTAGAGCAAGAACAACAACTTCTTCATCAGGTACCTCAAGAACAAATGCAAGATACGAAAGGACTGTTCTATCCTAAAAAAAAAGTTATAAATATATTGAAATAAATTTTTGATGAATGCTTAAATAAGAGAAGAATAAAGCAGTAATTGATGAAAAAGATAAGATACCTTCAATATTGTGTCATGATTGGCAAAGTCATTCGCAAGCCTCCGGTAGGTTTCCAAGGTCTCTCGAAACTCTTGAGTATCAGCGGGTTCCTCTAACTCCATATTTTACTTGGTTTCGCTAAGCTAGAGTGTATCGAAGTATACACCACTTTATGCAGGTTTTTTTAACTTTCAAGTTTATTTAATTTAGTTTCATTGCTGAAATTGTCTTTTTTTTAATTCTGGTTTTGTTGAGAAGTCTTTTTCTTATTTTATGGCTGCTATACACAGACTACAGTCCAAGGTGGTTGTACGGGTGTCTATGGAGCCCAGTGATGGGTTATTCGACGATTTTCGGGGTATCATACGTATGATACTACATAAAGTGTATGATAGTTGAAATTACAATTAAGAGCTTTTTTCCACCACTGGCGGCGCTTGTAAAGCTTCTGTATGTGAAATCTATATAATAAAAATTTGACAAACGCCATCAGTGGCAAAAAAAAAAGCTCTAAATTGTATAAAATTTGCCCTGCGAATATGGGTGCAGGTTATTTATTCAATAATTATAGCGAAATAAAAAAAAATGAAACAGCTTTTTTCTAAAAAATTTTGATCGGTATTACAGGGCGAAATGAAGTGCAAAAAAAAAAATTTTAGTAAAGGAATGCACCCTTAAACTACTACATTTGATGTCATAATTTTATTTATAACAATTTAAATAAATTTATACAATTTAGATCAAACAGAAAAAAATTTCAAAAACCCTTATTCGCTTCCCTAGATGATTAATCATGGAAGCTTAGAGTAAAACTAGCAGTCCAATTCACAGGGCAAATTTTTTACAATTTAGAGCTTTTTTTTTGCCGGTGATGGCGCTTGTAAATTTTTTTTTATATATAGATTTCACATACAAAAGCTCTACAAGCGCCACCAGTAGAGGAAAAAAGCCCTAAATTGTAATGCCCTGTGAATTGGAGTGCAGAGGATGTTTTCATTAGAGCTTTTTTCTGATGGCGGCGCTTGTGAAGCCTTTGTATGTAAATTCTATATAAAAAAAATTTTACAAGCCCTATCAGTGGCAAAAAAAAGCTCGGCTGGCCATAAAAGCCTATAACATCCTTGAAAAATGTCAACTTTATTAATAAATCAAAAAAAAAAAAATTGTGTATTGGTTAAACAAATAATCTACTGTCAAGATTTTAAAAATTTCTCTGTATTTGTACTTCGTGTTGGACATGCCTAAACAAAAAAATTGTGTATTGGTTAAACAAATAATCTACTGTCAAGATTTTAAAAATTTCTCTGTATTTGTACTTCGTGTTGGACATGCCTTAAGACAAAAACATTGTGCAGATGTGAGATATGCTGTATTCTGCTCCTTAATTTTACAGACCATAGTGTGAAATTTCTCACAGGAGTCAATATAATATATAAACACAATGAAAATAATTGAGATTTTATCACTGTAAAAACTATGATCAATACTATTAAGTATAATTAATTATAATACTAATATGCATATAATATACAAATTAAATGTTGAGATAGTCTACATTCAATGGTCTTTCATTTATCATCATATTACAATAAACATTGTTGAGGATACTCAAAAATACTTAGAAGCACTGAATCCGATGTAAAACTAAAAACATATCCTTCGACGTACTACAGCAATTGTTTTTGTTGACGATTTACCTTCCATTATTGAAAATCTATAAAGATATGATTGAACAGGTCCAGAACGTCTTGAATTACTTAACAACACGACATGTTTTTCTAGCTTTTATTATTGCAATTGTCTATTCGTTTTCTATAGCTATGTATGTTCTGTTCGGTCATGAGATATCACTACTAGTGGCATCACATGAGTTGTGTTACAAGCGTATAATACAAATGTTAGAAACAAAAAAATAAACATTTCTAAACGTTAATTTAGACTTGTTCTTGTACCAGAATTAATGGTACTCAATAAAATAATTATTATTGATATTATGAGTGCTATTGAGGAATTAAAATAGTTTTCATTGAATTTACGGCGTCCACGGTGTCTAATTTTATAAGAAGTTCAGCTACAGATTGTCTAAGCAAATGGAATTCTTTAAGGTTCAATTCGAACAAAACACATCTTCCGCAACTGAATGTCCACTCCATTAAAATTGTTGGCTCTAATAATCGTGCAAAGTTGCTGAAAAAACATATCTATTGACAACCAAAAAAATATTCAATTTAGAAATCTTTAAATACCTCGATGATATTGACACATCAGTTCTCCATCTAAGAGATTTGAAAATAGAAAAAAAGTCAACTTGATTTGATGAAATAGACTTCATGATGACTGTTTTTTCACGGTCTACTTCTCTCCAGTGGTTCGACAATTTTTGAGGTATCATACAATCGTACGTATGATACTACTGGATACTACATAAAGCGGTGTCTCCACAGTGCTCCACAGTAAGCATAGAAATTTGACAAGCGCCATCAGTGGCAAAAAAAAGCCTTAATGAGAACAAATTTATATTTGTGTAAATCAGTCAGTATTTATGTTTATATTGGTTTATATAGTCTTCTAACTTCTTGGCACAAATGTCACAGGAAATTTTCAATCATTTATAAACATCCCATCATAATATTTGCGTTTTAGTAACTTAAACTGTTTATTTAATGACGTGTTGTTCTTGTTGTAAAGAGCTTTTGAGAACATGAAATTAATAATTTCTATTTATAAATAGAAACTCATTAGAAGTGAACATTATGTTTTTCCCTATTGGCTGGCCCCGGGTGTTGAACTTGACCAATTCCAATGATGTTAATGCAATTGCATGTAATCGGGACAAGATACTATTTGCTATTTTAACGAAAGACACTTTAGCCGTATGGTACTGCAAAGTATGTAAGCTAATATTACCATGTAGTAACTCGTTGATTCTGATTTATATTATTTTTTTACGTTGTTAAATATTATTTCAGCCATGTTTACCAATTGTATTCAGCCGAAGAGATGAAAAATCTCGAGATCGTTATGGTGATAATTTTTTAGTTCAATGGAAACCAGACTCTAGCATGTTAGTTGTTGGTGTAAGTAAATGTTTATACAAAACACAAGATAAATGTTATAAAATCCTACTCTAATAAATTTAAAAAAAAAACACGTACAAAGTAGATTTTTCTATCTGACAGACAACAGGTAGCTATCTACTATTCTACCGGCTTTCCAACAGTAGTGGCGATGGTCGGGGTCTTTATGAACAGAAAGATTCACCAGTGACCAGTCTTCGCCGAGACAGCGCCGAATTATTTATAAAAGAAATAATCCCAACCCTAACACTGACATTTGTTATGCCAGTTTGGATTGACGGTGGAATCACTTCGCTTGTCTGCATTAGAGATGAATTAATGGTGGCAACTAAAACCAGTCATATTGTCCGACAAAAGTGGGAAGGAAATCTCAACCGTGATTATTCTTTAGATTTACGCAGAATTCCGTTTAGTATTGATCAACAAATTTCAACTGTGGCTGTGCCAATAACAGAAAATAACATTTATGTAACCGATATTGAGTATTCACCGTTAGTTGGAGGATTTGCTATTGTATTGAGTAATGGAAAAGCTGCATTTTTGACAGCACAGTCGTTAAAATTTGACCCAAATCAAGTTCAAGGTATTTGGGCAAGATATCTTGATGATGCTACATGCGCAGCAGTCAATCATAAGTATAGACTTATGGCTTTTGGCCGTGAAAACTCTGAAGGCTTAGTTTATTATGTTGATGAAATGACGGGTAGCCTCGAAGTTTCGCATACTCTCAGTTTATCATCCAAAGATTATCCTGGTAGACCAGGTCGCGTAAAATGTCTTCGATGGACGCCCGATAGCTGTGCAATCGCCTTAGCTTGGGAAAAAGGAGGTTTAGCAGTTTGGAGTACATTTGGAGCACTCTTGCTCTGTTCATTTAAGTGGGACTATGGTTTGCATGTTGATCTTACACGTGATAATCCATTACATATTTGCACGATGGAATGGTCAGCTGAAGGCTATCAACTATGGATGCTCAGAGAATCGCCACAATCATTGTCTACTGACGATCAAAATGGAAATAAGCTGGAAAATAATCGGTCTTTGATTCAACTGGATTTTGTTAAAAGTCCATCAACGGTAAACCCGTGTATGGTAAGTACTTAATATATTATTTCATATATAATCATAGTCTAAGAGTGAGTACTACTTTTTCTTAGGGTCACGGTCATTTATATCTACAAGGTGAGGATCGGTTATATTTAAATTTGGGAACTGTCTCAACTAATGTTCAAGGTTTTTATATGAGCAATGAAATACCGAATGACTCATCGTCTCTAACTCTGGCTGGATCAAAACAGTGGCTTGTTGTCCCAATTCCAAGTTCTTACAGTGGCTCAAATTGGCCAATACGAGTAAGTTTTTATTTTAAGTTCTTTTAATTAACAAAAATGGTGATTCAAATGCTTATTCGATATTTGATTATTTGTATAGTATACTGCAATAGATAATGAGGGACAGAGCATTGCCGTAGCTGGACGAACTGGTTTAGCTCATTATTCACTTGCTTCACGCAAATGGAAACTTTTCGGTAATGAAACTCAAGAGAAAGATTTTATTGTTACTGGTGGATTACTTTGGTACCGAGGTTTTTTAATTGTCAGCAGTTATTCACTTCTTGAGGACAAAGATGAAATTAGAATTTATCCTCGTGATACCAAACTTGATAACAGTTATGTAAAAACTGTTAGGCTGCCATCTCAAATATTATTACTCAACACAATGAAAGAAACACTACTTACATTTTGTGCTAACGGACAAATTAATATATTTGATATGCGTGTGGAAGGTGAAGAAGGTTACTTTTAAAATTTTTTTTTACTTTATACGTTTATATTGCTTTTTCCCACTTAATAATTTATTTTTCAACTCTCTTTTTGAAGGCTTTGGAACTATTGAGCTTACGAGAACACAAACAGTTGACATTAGTGGTCTTTGTGTTCATCCAGCTTGTGTTGTTAGTGCAACGTTAACAACAATTCGTGCTGAAACAGCTGGAATTCATCCACATCCTGAGTCTCTGTTGTTGAATGTATCTGGGAAGCTCCTTATGGTCCAACGGGAGCATTTTATTGACGATCCCAAAGTTCTTTTTACTTGTGGATCACCAAATGTGCTTGCATCATGTGTAGAAAATGTTTGGGTACCTTCACGATCCCTACGTGACAAACCACATCTCACTGAGGCACTTTGGCTATTTTGTGGTGCTCATGGAATGCGAGTTTGGCTACCACTTTTTCCAAGAAACCATCAAGATAACGCTCACACTTTCATGAGTAAACGAATTATGCTACCTTTTCATTTACGAATTTATCCACTTGCAATTCTTTTCGAAGATGCAATTCTCCTCGGTGCTGAAAATGATACAGTTCTCTATACTTCAGATACCAACTCTCTATTTTCTCTTCCATTTAGTGTACTTGAATTAACAAGCCAAGTTTATTTACATCAGATACTTAGGCAGTTGATTTGTCGGAATCTTGGCTATCATGCTTGGGAAATTGCGCGTTCATGTGCATTATTACCATACTTTCCACATTCGCTAGAATTATTACTTCATGAAGTACTCGAGGAGGAAGCAACTAGTAAAGAACCATTGCCTGATGCCCAGTTACCCTCAGTTATTGAGTTTATCAAAGAATTTCCGAGTGTTTGGGCCAGAGCGGTAGTTCAGTGTGCCCGTAAAACCGAAATTGCTCTTTGGCCTTATTTATTTTCTGTCGCCGGTCCACCGAAAAAACTTCTGCAAGACTGTTTACAACGACAACAGCTAGATACGGCTGCAAGCTATTTAATAATTCTTCAAAACTTGGAACCATCTGCAGTGAGCAGACAATATGCAACTTTATTGCTTGATGCTGCTCTCGAACAAAGCAGATGGGAATTGTCTCGAGATCTTGTAAGATTTCTTCGAGCAATTGATCCAAATGACGTTGAGTCGCCAAGAGCATCATGGGGTGGTAGTACTAAATTGGCTGGATCACCACCAACTCCATCTGTATCTCCACATGAAGAAGATCTTTCCTTAGTTCTTGGGACAATGCAAGTGTCTAGAAGTCGAAGTTATAGTACAACCGTAACTCCAAAAGTTCAGTATGATTTAATAAACAAAGATCCTCCATCGTCAGTGCTTGAAATTACACGGAATGCTGTTATGAGAAGAAAAAAATCATTGCCTAGTGCAAAAACGGAGAAACATGATAATAAAGAAGGCTCAGCCGAAGAATTTTTTATTGATATTATACTTCAACGACATGCCCGCAGATTATTGTCAGCAAAAAGATTAGCTGATCTTGGACGATTTGCGGCGCGTTTAGATTTTTATCTCGTAACATGGCTTGCGCGTGAGCGTGAACGTGCTGCAAGAATCGATGACTTTGTAGCAGCATTAAAAGCAATTCATGAAGATTTTAGTTTTCCTTATCCTACATTATCAGCAGCAAGCCTGCAAAAAATTAGGCGAGCTAGCCATGCATCATCGAGATCAAGATCTATTAGCTTGGACTGTGAGAGTGAATTGCAAATGCAAAATTTTTCTGTAGATCTACTGACTGACAGTGGATATACTAGTTTACCGAGTAGTAGACCACCGTATGGAACTTTGATCTCACCTGTGGCCAGTTTAGAAACCCAGTTCTCTACTGCTGAAGCCAAATTGACACCAATGATACTTCAAGATGCGACAAGTGTTATGAGCGACGCCAGCACAGTTTGGCGAGATGATGTAGAATCAATTGTTGGAACAGTTTGTTGGATTTCTCCAGAAAGTATCGAACCAACAGAGATTCATTCTGCATCTTGTGGGTCCAACAGTAGAGGTGAAGTGCAACTGAGGTATCTTCTTCAACTTTTTTTAGAAGCCGGGTGCATTGGTTGGGCAGCTGTGCTTGCAACTGTACTTCGTGATGCATCGTCAATGGCTAGAGCCGTACGAGCAGCACATGCACCTATGCAAACACAAGAGTCTATTGTTAATCTGAGAGATGGTCTATTAGTTCTAATTAAATGGGCGCATTCAGAATGGTAAGCTGAAAAATTATATTAAAATTTTCAATCCTTTATTCTTTTCATTAATCGCTATTACGCTTCAGTAATTTTCACTGAATATTTCTTTCCTTGTCGATATTCGACCCTAGAATCCAATTCAAAATATGATTGACACTCACTCGGTTTTCATTAGGGATATTTTTGATAAATTTAATACTTCGTGAACTATTTTGACAACAATAATTATTCATTACGATTCTATCATTGTTCTACACTGCGAGAAATTTAACTAAAAATAAAAGTAAAAATTACATAACGAATAGTAATAACTGCGTTGCTGACAGTTCCTGGCGTTATTTGTAGGAGTTATTCGCATATTGATAATTTATTTTTTCTATAGAGTTCAGTAAAAATTTGACCATTTAATATACATTTTGTATACTATACTAAGTCATAAAAATTACTCAATTTTATTGTAATTTTTCTGAAAAAAATTATTCAAACTTACTATATTTTTTAGTAAAATTTATTAAACTTGTTAAAATTTTATAGTAAATTTTATTCCAAAGATTGCCGTTTTTTAATGTAACATATATATTATTTAGCAAACAATTACATATTTATATAATTTAAAAATCACATTGAATTTTTGTCTTTTTTTATGTTTTGATATTTGTATATTTTTTGTACATTCATTTATCTATTCTAAAATAAAAAAATTTACTCTCAAACGAAAGGCTGGACATAATGTTGTTTTATAAAAAATGTAAAAAATAAAAAAAAATTTCTATACAAAATATTGTTTAACAAAAAAAATTATTCAGTAAAATAGTCATTCGTGTAAAATGATCGGGAAAACGTCGTTCGGGAATAGGTCTTTCGAAAAAATGGCTTTTCGGAAAATCTTATTCGTGAAAAGTGACACTTTTCTGTCTTGTGTTTCTCGTCTTATTTCTATCAATTTTTTATGTATTTATTTATATTTCAATTTAAATCTTCGTTTTTTTTTTAATTTATCGTCTTATTCACGTGAATGAAACACAACACATAACAAATGTAACCTTTCAATGCTTTTGATTTATGAATTACGATCCAATCTTCTCTTTCTTATGTTTAATAAAAAATTCTTTAGCAGTAACGAATGTATTGTTCTTTACTATTAAATATTTTTTTTCAGCTATTTTCGTTTCCGAGCAAGCTCTCTTGTTTCGTCTCTCGGCTAAATTTAGAAAACAGCGTCTCTTGTCACCAGTTTCTCGTCTTGTCTCATTTTTCTCATGTCTCGTAGAATCACTAAATTCAAATAATCAAAGAAGGTTGTTTAAATTGTTTATTATATCTTCAAGTGCTTTATTTCTACAATAGCTGTTTCACTATACTTTACAGTTTTTTTTTAGTTAGATTATCATTTTTTTCGATGGGACGTCGGTGTTTACTTGTTGAAACTTGGAGAAAATGAAGAAGCCTTGTGGCCTAGAAGACTCGGGTTCTAATCCCGGCGGGGGAACTTCTGATTTTTCCAAGTTTCTGTTTTCCTGTTTTTAAAAATCGAAACGAATAACGAATATACTTTCTAAACTCATTAAGATAGACTGCTCGTTATAAGATTTAAGGGGTGTCCAACGCCAGTTTTAGAATATCGTGGTCGGGATAAGCCCTATCTTTTATACATTAAAAAAAAATACGGTGCCAACCCCAAGAAAATGATTTTTTTTTTTTTTCAATCGGTGCTAAACCATGACTTTTACAATATATGACCTTATTTCATAATTAAAAAATATCATTTGCTATAAATTAAAAATTATGTCAAAATATAACAGCAATGTGATGTTGGCCATCTTGAGCTATATGTTTAAACTATACTGACTGTCATATACTAAAATTCCTATTTTTCACGTCTACTTTTAATTATTGAAAAAAAAACTAGTTTCCAAACTAGTATTCAAATTAATTAAATATGAAGGTTTGAAGATTTATTTCTTATTTACGACTTTTTAATTTCAATTTTTTTTATTATTTTTGAATCTTATAATTGAAGCGTGCATTTTATTGTAGTAAATATAAATAATAACGATCGGAATACGATGTTCGCTGGAGTTTTTGAAATGTCCAATTTTAAATAGGTACGGATTCGTTATCAAAATTTACGAAGGCGATTCCCAGAGGGACATCGTAGTATTGTCTTTGTCTACGGAAAAAAAATAGCCATAGTCTGTATGACCAAAAGAAGCGTATTTTCTTTTTTTTTTATTTTTCTATATACTGTGTACAACTTTGATTCTTTTCTATTATTTGAGGTTGATCTAGTACAAACTATTAAGTTGACTGAAGCAAAGAACTTTCAGGAACTATCGACTTTCTACTTTAAAAACTTTATTTTTTGTTTGGATTTTATTTTAATCTATTTTTTAGTTTCGGATACAAAGCATTTGTTTCGGGATTTCAAGCGCAACTCTCTCTGCTCAATCGCTTGATTATCATGAAACAACAGCAACAGCAACAGCAACAACAACAACAGCAACAACAACAACAACAGCAACAATTACAACTCCAACACCAATCACAAAGTCAATCGGAACAAAAAGTTATTGAGAGTTTATCACCAAGTCCAGTGCCGTCTTTCACTAGTTGCCAACGTGGCAACGTGAATCGAACAAGAAGGATATCAACTAGCCATACTTTGGCAACTGTACATTTTGACGATGGAAAATCTAATGAATCATTTCCCTGCTCTGAAGAAAAGACTTTAGGCGACAATTATGCTCCTATCAGTTGCCCAGAAAAAAAATTATCTGAAGAAAGTTGTGTGATTTCATGAAAATAAAATATTAATATCCAAAAAAATACATCAACGTTGACTCAATTTTTATTACGTTTATTTTCAGAGATCATCATAAATTATACATTCCATACTAATTGTGAGATAAAAAATGGCACTGACATCACCAAATATATCAATGTAATATACTTGCCAAAAAAATTATTTTTTCAGCAACATTAATCCCTTAAAACATAATTGGTATTTTTTACCTACTCGGATAGTAACACAAACTTTACTAATTAAAAATGTAAAAACAACTTCAACGCTTTTACCTTTTTTAAAAAGAATAATTAAAATTAAAGAATAATTTATTTTTTTTCGAAACCAATTGAGTTTTATTTCAAATCTAAATCTGTGATGTTTCAAGAATTTTTTTTTCTTTCAATACAAAGTTATTTTCATAATAAGAATTTTTTTTCTTCTTTTAAATCTAAAAATTTCCAAGAACAAAAATTTCATTTTAGGAAGTTTTGTTATCAAATTAGAATTTTTTTTTGCAGCGTCCATTTAGCAAAACTTACAGCTCCCCGAATGAAATCTCGAAAACGGCGCAATGAATAACTAAACGTAGAATTGAGATGGAGACTCCGTATTGAGGTCTATTCTTTGATAAACCATAATTAAATGATCTCATTCGATCGTTCAGTTGTTCTAAGGTAAAAAATCTAATTTTTTTATTTCTATTCAAGATAAAAGAATGCAAAATAATTTTGTTCATCACAAAGTAAACTTGAATCTTTAGTAAAAACAGTTTTTAAATATTTTTTATCTAATTTGCAAAATCTACAAATAGAAGAACCAGTAAAACCGAGAATTGAGTGTAAACCAAGATATCACATATACATCGTATCAAAAGAAAACATGTACATATGTATAGTATATAATTTATATATATTCTATATCTTTTTTATAGAAAAGATATAAAAAAAAAATATAAAACAGATATTTGCATATCTGTCGAAATTAAGATACGAACGAAGATATACTCGAGATATAACTTTTTTACGTAGGCATACTCCATTCGAAAACTTAAGCATTTAGCGAACTAGGCATATTTCACCGACAAAGTGCGCAGGCTTGTAATTTACTTTTTAATGTCGTATTTTCGATGAGTCAGTACCATGTTTCAGCTATATTGAGTAACGTCGTGCTTTGATCAAACTACACATCTGGTTTGTGAGCTAGTGATAAATATAGCATCCGGAAGAAAAATCTGAAAATACCCAGTGTCATGGGTAATAGTGAGACGAAGTTATCAAGCAAACATTTTACATTAACCGAAGATAACTCCAAAACAAACCAAGTTAGCATAGGTAAAGAAAATTGACTGTTTAATGAATAAAAAAAAAATATCATCCAACATCAGAATAACGTAAAAATAATAAAGTAAGATCTGATTTCGATCTTCTACGAATTACATTAAAAATTGACAAGTGATATAAGCAATGCAAATCTAAACATATGTATTTTATGTGGAAACTAACATTGTTATCACAAAATCATATGAAAAACAAATTCTAAGAATAAAAAAAAATTTTTTTGAAGGAACAAAACAAAAACATTGTTATAAAAGTTAGACCCGAACGATATGAATTGTAAAACATATTCCCTTCTGCCGTATATAACGTGCTTTTAATTTTAGAGCCACGTGTACGATCATGTAATAAACAGTAGTCAGTTTGGCTGTTCTGTTTTCAAGTAATAACTGTTTTCTACTATATTACAGTTATTATATAAATAAATAAATAAATAAATAGATAAATAAATAAATAGGGAAGCAGTTTATTTTTATAAAAATTCAAATTTCATCAGTTATCTAGCCTTTATATAAGATACCTTAGGGATGGATGGGAAAAAAGTTTTGCACAAAGTATGCCTCTCCTTGCCTACTCATTTTTTAGTACATATGAAAATTTAAAACTATCCTGTAAATTTAAAGTTTTAATCTCGTCTGCAACAGAATAAAATATAATTATTATAGCCTTTTTCTTCTACATTAAATGAAAAGTTTTTAGTGAATGCCGAGATACCTATGTCTATAAGGGAGATATTGAGATATCTCGCTTTCTATAATAGTCGCCACAACGATACAGGTGTCAAAGAAAAATATAGTCAGAACGGGGATACTATTTAGTCTTAAATACACGGATAAAAATATTTTCTATGTCTGGAAAAACTTCTTTTCATTGAAAGAAATATGAAAAACTCTAGAAGCATTGATTTATAAGAGAAAAATTTATTTGAATGAAATTGAATATTTTTTGATTTTATAGATGACTGTATTTTTATTTTTATTTATTTTTCAATTTTAATTTTTCACCCAAACAACGTCATGTTTTTTTGTCTTCGAGCACTCAACGTGTTATTGCATCCAGACGTAAAGTACTTAATGTTAATGTTGAATAAATATTCTGATTATTTTTTTCTGATAGAAGGAATGATTCCTACTGTACCCGGAAAACCGATACTTATACCAGTGTTATCTACGGACTTGGATGCGGTTGAAATTTGCTGGGAAAGGTCGTTAAATCGAGATGAATCATCATTCTTGGGGTATTTGATCGAACATCGACGTCTTGGATCTCCACACTGGATTCAATCATTACCCAATTTGTGTATACTACCACAATCAACGATTGCGGGGCTAGAACCAGGATGGCGATATCACTTTCGAGTTAGAGCTAAAAACTGTTATGGTTTTTCACAACCGAGTGAAATATCAGATCCACTAACCGTAACTCTGCAATCTTCAAATACTTCGGCTCCTCAGTTTGAAGTTGGTTTACACGATACAACTACCTTAGAGAATGATCGGGTAAGAAAAGCTTGTTAATAATTTCTTAGATTGAAATAAACTCTAGACTAATTCCTCAGGTGGAATTCCTTGTTCAATTTATTGGTATTCCTATTCCAAAAATATCATGGTTTAAAGACGACTTTGAGATATTTAGCAGTCGTAGAACTAGGATTATTACTGAAAATGGAAAAAGTACTCTGCTCATTTATCAAACTTCTCTGAGTGACGTGGGTCAAATCAAGTGTACAGCTGTGAATAAAGTTGGCCATGTGATGACTCAAGCAAATCTAATTCTTGAAGGTTCGTAAAATTACATGCATTACTTTAAAAAGTAAATTAATTGGAAAAGTTTTGATTGACGTATATTTATTTGTCAGCACCACCAAAAATACGCCTACCTCGTCAATACGAAGATGGTTTGCTTTTTAAGCGTCATGAAACTATCTGGTTAAAAGCATTTATCGCCGGCCGACCTTTACCGAACGTAACGTGGTTTCATGACTCAACAGAGATCCATTCTGATAATAGACATGTGATAGAGATTTCTGATTCGGGAGAGTGTCGTATGAAAATAGATGGAGCAAAAAGAACAGACAGAGGAGAGTATACCGTGCGAGCTATTAACAAAGTTGGAGCAGAAGAAGCATCGTTTCTAGTGACTGTTACCGGTATTTCAAATCAACCGAAAAATAGATACGGAAAACCTTGATAAGAAATTGAATTGTTTTATAATATAGACCGACCAGCGTCTCCTGGGAAAGCAAAAGTTACGATGACTTTGGGAAGATCAATCACTTTGTCATGGAAAGAACCAAGTGATGATGGTGGTTGCAAAATAGGAAGCTACATCGTAGAATATTACCGAGTAATATACCACATGGAAAAAAAAAATAAAAAGAAGTATCTTTATAAATATTATTTTTATATAGGTTGGGTGGGACGTTTGGCTAAAAGCTACCACATGCCGACAACCACAAACTACTATCAGTGAGTTGTTCGAAGGATCAGAATACAAATTCCGAGTGAAAGCCGAGAATCCATATGGAGTTAGTGAAATGAGTGAGGAAAGTGATATAATTATCATCCCAGATTGTAAAACAGGGTGCGAGTAAAATAATGAATTCAATACCTACTTTTGAAAAAATATTTCTCTGGAAAAATAATTTTCTGTTTCTTTTCGTATTTTTTATATTACTCCAGATAATCTCGTGAATACAATATCGTTCATTAATCAAGTCATGGGCTATACAGTTGCTGAGCAATACGCTTTTTTGGTTTTAATATGAAATGTCTGCTTTTATTAGTTTAAAGGCGATAAATATTTTTTTTTGTAGCCAAATCTAATACGTTGATTGGAACTATAGGGTCACTTATGTAATATCATTCTAACGCAGTCAAACGCCAGAAATCACCTTTCCTTACAATATCGTGCATGCACAATATCGTCAGCAACTGTAAAGCTTCCCGCATAGTTGATGAATGACATGCTACTTTGTTTTATTTGTGTAGGTAAAACAAGAAGTTAATATTGAACATGATGATAATGATTGTCATTTTCAGATTAAATTATACTGCTCAGAATGCTATGTCGATATCCAATATGACAAAAGTATACCAAAATCACAAAGAGAAAGATCTTCATCGAAAACAAAAAAAAAACTACAATGAAATGGTGAATTTGACAGTTGCTGCGTTATCTGACGGTTCAGAAAAATATGAGGTAGGATCATTCCATCCAGTTTCAATTGAGGAATCTGGCCAGAGCAACGCACGAAAACTTTTAAAAAACGAGAGCAAAGTGACTTTCTCCGATGCAACACCGGATCTAGAATTTGCACGTGCATCGCAAACTCCCTTAAACTCTAACGCCGATAATCATTCCAATCTTCATTCTCAATATCAGATCAGTGACAAGTTTCTTAAAAAAAATCCTACAGGATTAAGCCAACAATCTAGTACACCAAATCATCTCATATCTAACTTGAATAGTGAAAATGATTGTACCTTTTCCAAAAAGAAAATGAATTTAAAGACTCATAATGAACAGACAAATACGAGATTTTTTGATTGCATGAAAAACACCGAGATTACGGAAAATAAAGAAAAAAATATGATTCATAGTAACGCGAATGATCCGTCGATTATTTTGAGAAATGCAATTGAAGACTATAATCATTTGACAGTGTGCACATCTGATGAAGAACCCAAGGAAATTAATAAAAACTTTTGTCCTTTTCCACGATCTATTTCTTTCCCGGAACTATTTCTCCGTGATTCTCAGATAACAAAAGTCCTTCGGAATGCTGTCAGTTTGACTGAATTATTACATGAATTTGATGTCGAAAACTTTTTTGAAGTTTGCAATAAAAAACAATCAACCAAGATCATTGAGATAAAAAAAAAATTTGTAACTATCGAAAAACCAATTCCAATATCCAATGAAAGTAACAAAAAAAAAAAGTCAGAAATGATTTCTTTTTCGAACAGTGAGCCGTATACCTGCAAATATTCAGAGAATTCAGGATCTTCAAGTTCTCATCTCAAAGCTAAGCAGTATAATTTACATTCACATCAAAATCCGACGATTCAAAATACAAAGTTGAAGAACGACCTTCAATCGAACGCAGGATCATGTGGTATCCAACCAAAATCAATTCTCAAAAAATATCCAATAATTAGGCCAATTGTTACTAATCGATGTACAGAGCCCCTATCTGTGTGCACAAACCAACCATATGCTGAAATATCTCCAGAACAGTTTTCATTACAAAATAGTACCTCAAAAGCCACCAATGACGATACTCACTCACTCAGTGCTGGAGGAGCTGCCCAACGGTGTAGAAAATTCATTGCTGACCGAAAATATGAAGGCATGTCTTCTATTGCAAATACAGAAAATTTTGACTGCGAAAGAGCACTTATCGACTATTATGCAGGGGTTGTCAAAAAACATTCATTATGTACATCTCAAATTCAAAAACTTGAACCATCAGAAATTCCTGCCTCGACAGGTGACTTGATATATGATAAGGATATCTCTCATAAAAAACTATCAAAAAAATTTGACATGACGGATAAGCATACAGAACTCATTCATGAGTCTGATATTGAAGAAGAGATCCCAACATCCGAAAAAAGGCAAAAGAATCCACAAGCAATAAGTTTGAAATCTGAACTAACATTAAATGCTTCATTTCCGAAAAATCAGAAACTTTGCAGTTATAAACCTTTTTTTCATGAGAGCGAAAATCGAGTTGAACAAAGAGAGCCAATTTTTGAATCTTGCTCCAAGACAGAATTGATAAAAATACATTCAATTCAAAATAAAGTGAATAAAAAGCTGAATAACAAGGCTGATATTAATATTCGGAGCATCACTGGTTATACTATTGATATGACTCTTCTCATAGCAGCAACATACATTTATTTCTTTAAAAAAGAGATTTTTGCGATCCCGCTAATTGGACTATTACTTTACCGAAAAATTCTCGAAAAGTTCGGATTTAAAAGTCAATGATGTACCAATAATTAATAAGTTGATAAATAAAAAATCATATCTTTGATATAAACAGTATTCAAAGATGTCAACAGTAAGTCAAAATAAACTTCATGAACCCATCAGATTTAATATTCAAAAAATGTGATTTATATGTAATGTTTTTTTTTTCAGATATATTCTCCGCATAAATTTTTTTATTTTATTAAAGCATAAATCGGAGATCTATAAGCTATCTAGCCGTGATGAGCAGACCTCAACAACCAAAATGAGGCCCACCATTAGCATCAGTACGGATTGTACAAATTTATCACATGCATACCAACAAAATATTATAAATTCCAATCGCAACCAATTTTATGAATTTAGTTTGAACTACATCTCAAAATTATTACAACAATAAGTTGCAAAATAAATATATCATAGTGTATCAAGAAAAATCTAAATTATTTTATCTACGGATTGTTTTCATCAAATACAAAAAGTTTTAAATAACAATTTTTTAATTATAATTTCCAAACACACGAAAACTAAATTTCTTATTTCATTCGTTCTAGAAAATAATAATCTTGATGTATAGACGGTTGCTTTGATTATTCGTTTGATTTCGTATTCTAATTATTAGTAATTAATAGGAGTCAGTTATTAAATAAAGGTTGACGGCTGGTTATTGAGGAGAGTCTAGTTCTACTATTTGTTGTGTTATTTGTGATAAAACACGAAGCCTCTAAAAATTTCAAAACCGTTAGTTACAATCCGTCAGTTACATTTCTCTATCTTTTTACACGTTTACCAGCTTCTCTAATACTACTCATAATAGATCACAATTTTATGGAGGGAAAATTCCAAATAATTATTATCGTCAAGTATATATTTTATTTTATTCTTTCTATTCTCGAATCATTCTTAATCTAAAATTACAAGTCCTTCGTTTTCCAATCTCAATGAGATTAATAAATTAGTTTCTAGCAAAGTTAACTAACAATATTTCAAATGATCAGTTCTAACAATCAGTAGAGAACTCGTCGTTCACCTGAGACCTGCAAACTTGCAGATGTTGAATTTGCACCATGGTTGTTGGATGCAAGGCACGTGTACATTCCAGCGTTTTCTGAAAAAAAAAAAAACACGGAATCACTAATGTTCCACGACTTAAGTGATTAAATTTATAATATTTTTTAACGTAAAACAATTTATTTACCAGGAAGTGCGTTAGGTATAATAAGGCGACAGATGCCATTTCTGTAATAAACTTCTAAATTGTCTGCATCGGTGATTCTTATTGCTTCTCGAAACCAAACAATCTCAGGCTGTGAATGAGCTCGAACAATACATTCGAATCTTGCAGTTTGACCATTTATCACGGCAATATTCTTCAGAGGCTGTGAACAGTTTTTCAGTTAGTTTATTATACTTTTCCATCATTTTTTATTGATGAGCTGAGTAAAAATTTACATTTATAATTAAATATAATTTTTCTATATTTGTTGTCAATTTTTGAATTATAATCATCAATCAGAGCATATGATATTCAAAATTTGAAGGTGTTATTTTATATGTCAGTATATCAAACTGTACGATATGAAAAAGTTCGCAACGAACATTATAACGTTAAATAGCTTGTGAGTGTTTCAAGCATTTGAATGACGACTCTTCTCACTGAACTTTAATTAGGGCATAATTTTTTTTTTTTAGCGTGGCTTAAATATTAGATCACGACCACGTTGAGCTACGAAGATCGCTGAAGTTTTTCGATCATTAATTGAATATCACAATCGATGTATACTTACTGTCGTGAATACGGGCGCATTTTCTTGTAAATTGACAAAGTATGGTTGAAGACAATTCCTTCTACATTTCTGTTTACCGTCCAGTGCAACCGATGGTCCTGAAAAAATGACAAAAGTGTATATGGCGATGATAATATTTAGGCTCCTATTATAATACTTGCTTCGTTGAGCATAGTTGAGGTAAATTTTTTATGAGCTAATGGTGTAATGATGTCTCAAAGATTAGTGTAAGACTTACATTCCGCTTACATCCCATCTTCGACGCCGTTTCAACGTAAAATATATTTTTAACATTTTTAGTTTAATGATATTAATCTTTTTAAATTACTGAACGTCATAAGTTAATTAATTTTTCATTATTTGGAAGCTTTAGAAATGTGTGGGAAAAGCTCTATTTTTTATCTTATTTATACTAAAGTTAAAAATTCAAAATATTAAGTTTACATTCCATAAACTTGACTATTCAACTTTTTTACTTATAAAATATCGTAAAGTATTTGGCTCAGTTGAACTAAATCATCGAGAGTTCTGAATTATAATTTTATAATTTATTATGAAATTTCTATTATTATTATATAAATAGTTGACACATAATTTTTAAATCAATCTAAGTTTTATATTATATTGAATAATTTGGAAGTGATTTAACGTCAGACTTACCTTTTATGATAGATTTGGTGGAACTTTGCTGGCTCTTGAGACACGAGTTCATCACGTCCGTCTACGAACAAATATTCACAGTTTTCAAATAATTATCAAGAAAGCGAACACATAATATTTCATATGATAAATAATAATTATCTATTTACATTTCGATAGACTAATCAAGATGTTTTTCACGAAGTTAGTTGACCGTTAAAAAAATTTATTGCTTTACAAGGAAACTTACTGTTTGGAAAACAGCGTCAAAAAAACTTCGCTTGTTCATATCTGCGATGTTGTCATCTCCTTGTTGAGAATCAATTCCAAAGAAGTCGTGCATTTTACTTTTGTTGGACCTAGCTTCCATTATATTTTCAGAGCTAGGCTGATATTGATAAGTTCTGATTTGACTATTGTCTATGTAAGGAGGAAGACAATTTTTATTGATGGATGGTCCATTTTTATTGGATCCAGAATACGACTTTGAGGTACAAGCGACTCCATGAAAATTATGTGAACACTTAGAATTGATATTGTCTCCAAATCTACCAACAGCTGGATCTATTAGCTTTGGTAAAGTAGCTGAAGTGCCCTTGAAAATTGGGTACAATCCGTGAAAAGTTTTACTAGAAACGTTCTTAACGGAATCAGAAGCGTTCAAATCTCGCATTGTCTTTTTTTCATAGAAACATTCCTTATTTCTGGAATAGTTCTTATTATCATCGGTCATATGACTAATTGCATTTTTGCCCACCCCAGAATTAAAAACTTCAGGCTGAATTACACTAGCTGGGAGTATATTTTTCGTAACATTTTTCCCTGAACTTGAAGACCACGTTTCGATGCTACTTGAAGATTCAATGTCAGCTTTTGTAACACTTCCATCAGAATTTGCTATAACTTCTTCCCTTGTCTCTTGGTTGGACTGCTTAACTCCAATTTTTGGATGCACCCTCTGTGCATTACCAGTAATATGTTCGGAGAAAGAGCTTGAATCAATTTTGAATGCATCAGATGATGTCTTAGGAAGTAGAGATTCTTTGAACAAATTTGAATTCGTTGAGAGATGGAATTGTGATTTTGAGTGGGAATTGATGCAAAGTTTATGACCATCGATATTTTTAACAGGCTCTTCTTTATATTTTGCAAAGTTTTCAGGTTTATCATGATGTCTTCTCAATAAAGATATTTTGTCATTAGACTCTGGGACCAAGTTAAAGTTTCCAAGCATTTTTTCCGCACTTTCTGACTGAGCAACGAGGCGTGAAATCATCAAAGTCCCATGAATAGGAGAACCTGACGCCGTCGTATCTTCTAACATAGTTATATGAGTATTCAACTTGGAGAGTTTGCATTTTTCGTAAGGAAAATCAATTTCAGTATTGTTAATACCCTCTGAATAGTTTGGGTATTCCAATTTAGTCAACATACCGTGAACGTGACTTTTTGGTGGTGATTCAGACGACAATTTTCTTGAATCTTGAAACTCCATTGATCGTTCATAACTTTTTGTCAATTTATCAACTTTAATATCGTAGTTTTCATTGATTTCTTGTATAATCTGACAATCTGTTTCCTTTTCCTTTAAGGAATGGCTTTCAGTATTTTGGTTTCTGGATTCGAAAGAGTTCGTTGATTCTACGTAATTATCCTGTTCACGTTCTGGTAATTTGGTATTTGGCATTTCTACAAGCTTATCTTGCCGTGTTATTGATTTATCTTCAGACCTTATTCGCTCTGAATTAGCTTCTGATGTTTCTGTCATGGAGTAAAATGGAACATTTCCATTTTTTGGTTCTGGCAGTATTGGAGCTTGATGCTGTAATTTCATATGGAACTTTTGTTCTTGTTTCGTTTCATGTTGATCTGAGTAAGCAATAGACTGGGTCTCTTCGTCCCGAGAAGCATTTTTTGATGAATTTACATTTTTATGTTTATTCACTGTTGTTGCTACATGATTATCGAGTTCAGTTTCACAAACCATAGATGGAAATGAGGAAATATTTCCAACTGGTAAAATAGTTTTCAAAGTAGAGCTTGGAGCAATTTTCGTTGTAGAGACATGTTCGGCCGTAAGCTCGGCAGAAGGCAGTTGGTCTTTTTTTTCTGCAATCTGTATATAATTGGAATCGTAATAATAATATCTGGATTATAACAGTATAATAATACATGCGTAATATATGAATTAAAAAATAAATATTCCAACATTGATAAATCGAATACCTTCAAGTTTTTATCAGCAATGTTTTCGTAAACAATTGTCTTGTGGTTTTCTGTCATAGTATCTGGAATTGGTTCAAACACAACAAAGTCAGCGACACTTTGAGCTTCTCCACCGGAATTAGATGCATTGACCATGTATTTTCCTGCATGTTTTATATCAGCTTTTTCAATTATAAAAAGATAGCAATTTCCTATTTGTTTAAGTTGACCATCTATGTCCATCACTGGCTCGTCATTTTTATACCATGTTACGATTGGTTCTGGCGTACCAGTTATTTCTACCTCCAAAATCGCACGCTCATTTTTCTTTACAATCTGAGCTTGAAGACGTTTTCCAAAAACTGGAGGAAAGATAGTTTCTGTAGGTTGAAAATATTAAAAAAATTAGTAGCTGCTCAATCCATGTATAGCTTAGAACCTAAAAAAAGATTGTTAGTTAACGAAGAAAACTATACAGATGATAAGGCTAAAGAAGAAAAACATGGTCAGAAATAGATCATGTCTCGTAATAAAGAGTCAATGAAGGTTGCTGATAAAGTGCAATTATGAACTGAAAGGAATAAATTCTTACTTTTGACGATAAGATCAGCTGTACTGCTTGCTTCGCCTACTTGATTCTCAACAATACAAGTGTACCGGCCAGCATCACACACATTGACATTCTTTAACTCTAAGCATACATGATTATGTTCAAACAAAGTCTTGACTCCTTCATTTAATTCCTGGCCATTTTTTCTCCAATAAACTTTCGGTGGTGGATAGCCTAAAATAGTTTAGCATATTATTATTATTATTATTTGCCGAATTCGCCATTAATTGATTTTGATTTGACATGAGTATGTCAATAACTGGGGAATATTTTGACTTAGAAAAGTTACTTTTTGTACACTTACCATCGATGAGACCTTCAAGTACTACATGATTGCCTTGATCAACAATCATACCAGTAACTGGGGATACGAATCTAGGTGCTACGGTTTTTCTCTTTTGTTTTTGTATTCGCGGTGTTGTTTCTGTTGAAATCTTCATATTTTCATGTTTAATAACACCTATAGTGTTCGTTGTTAGTCGATCGATTTCTTCCGTTTTAATACACTGAAAAGGATTAATTTTGTATTATTTCATTAACATACTTTCAGAATATACACATAAAAGTCGGTTTGGTGACTGGGAAAGTTTTTGCTGAAACTGAATAATATTTTTTTTTTTTTTAATTTTTCGATAAAATCACTTTTTTTCAGACCGATTTTATCTATTGATGGATTTTCCTCAAAAAATATGGATTCGTTGAAAAATGATATTTAGAAAAGTTTATCTATGTTTTTTGTTTATTTATTTACTAACTCATCCATTCATCATTATTAATTCATAACAATAAAAAACTCGTCCCGACTATCGACTGTTAGAATGGCTCAGTGGGTAGAGGGTCACCCGCAAATTTTCCATTTACGCGTTCGAGGGTTTTCAAGTACCAGCCACTGTAATTTAATTTAAATCCGTCACATATTCTCTGAACAAATTTTTAGTAATATTTACAAATTTTTGATGTTATAATTTTTTTTTTTTTTTTTTGTGTATGTCATGAAACTAGATTATTCAATAAATGTTACAAATTAAAAATTTTGAAAAACATTAAAAAATTGAACATATTACTCAAATTTTTTTTTTCATAGTTTTTTTTTTTTAATTACAATTTAAAGCTGCAGGTTTTACCAAAAAAATATTTAAATTGTTGGTGTGTGTTTTTTGTATAATTTACGGCATTTATTTGTAAAATTCACATTGTTAAAAAATATATAATTTAAATTTATTTTAAGTATTATAAAAAAATCGATTTCTAACATTTTTTATTATCAAGTTTTACCCAATAAAAATATAAAACTCACAAAAAAAAAATGTTTTTTAAATTTTGTATTTTAAAATGTAAATCTTACAAAAAAAAAAATGTAAATTTTAAAATAAATCGTTATGGATTCCACAATCGCAAAAAAAAAATGCAAATCTTACAACTTATTTTTCTTCGTGTTTTTTTTTGAAAGTAAGGTCAAGTTTCCTTCGTTACAATTTTTTCCATCTACCACTCCCCACTTTTTTGTGTGGTCATTAATTAAAAAAACTTGAATTTTTCTCTCATAATCTCCGGTAAAAAAAAAAAAAAGTTTAACGAATAAACTGAAAAATACCTTTTTGATCGGTAGTCTTTCTGTTCGGTGATTCATGGCCGTTTTAGTGCTAACGGTTAGATCATAAGATTTGCTGGCATCTTGTAATTTATTAGTTGAAAATCTGTCAGCCCTCAACAGAGAACATCCAGAGAGTATTCGTTGATCGTTTAAGTCCATATTTGTAGTGGTTTTTTTTTCTTGGAATTAACTCTTCATTAACCGAGGGTCTATTTTTCCAGGATTATTTTTTACTATCCGTTGAACTTTTATAAGTGGATAAAGATACTTATTGTTGTCTGAATTCCCAACTTTTCTTTGAGCACTTTTATTCTAATTCTGAAAACATAAATAACATCAACATATAGGGAAACAATATATGGTTCAAGAAATAGCATCCACAAACGAGATTTAGACTGTGCTCAGTATATAGATGCCTCATACTTCATATGAAATCAGTAACTATTTGCGGCTGAGACGACTCGATTTGTACAAGATAATATTCTATTTTATATTCAGATATTTTTCGATCACATTACATGCTATTCGTAATACTTTAAGAACTAAAGTTCTTTAACATTTTTTTAAACTTAAAAAAATTATTTCCACAAAATTGTCTGAATTTTATTGAGCAAGCAGCTGACGATCTGTTGAATAATATCATTATGGCTTGTCGCGATCTATAAAAGTAAGATTATTCTGATAGTCAGCCTATACACAATCCAACGTGTGACATTAATTGAAATTGAATTAAAAATAACTTCATTAGACCATAACTGTCAACTGACTATTCGAATATCTAGAGTCTCGGAATTTGTGTCGAAATAAAATATTCACTAGTTGCACATTAACCTTGATCGCTACCTAAGTCCGTTAATTGGAATTTAACTCGTTCAGTTATATGGGGAATCTATTACAGCTTGGAACAATAATGTCTCCTATTCGTTGACATTAATCGAAAAAATATATAATTTTGATAAAACGGCTAAATTTTGACGATTTTTGTAAGGTAACATAGTACAGATACTACATTGAAAATAAGATATATACCCGTATAAAAGAAAAACTGAGTAGATATAAAATCGGTCAGTATACTATATTGATTTCTTAAATGCACTAATCATATATCTTAGAAAGCTTGTAATACGAACGGTCTATGACGAAAAAGTCCAACTTATCTTGAATTTTCATCTTGACATCTTCGCATCCTGATGAAAATTAAGTATTCTAAAAAAATTTAATAAACAGCACTTACGTAGAGTTTCTAAAAATAATCAACAGCCACTCACTAAACTTAAGACAAATTAAATGTGTTCTTTACTTGAAATTTTTATCGCGTCACTATTTTGTTTCAAGACAGAAATAAAGCAGCTTTCAAATGCTGATGTAACTGTGTTAGCGTCATTGATGATCTGAAAATGTGGCAGTATAGTGGGGCCATGTGGTAATCAACGTCGTTTGAATCACCATTGTCTAATGAAGAAATTTATAAAAAAATGCAAATTGAAGGTAGAATGAGGTAGCCCGGAAATAAATCTAGCAAAAACATTTGAACACTTAATTCAAGTAATAATAAAAAAAATCAATCATTCCTATCAACTTGTATTGTAAATGATGTGTTAGGGCTTTTGCATAATTGTAGATATTGTTGACCCAATTCCGTCGACTAAGATTGGATTTCTACTACTTGTTTAGAATCAAAATACCTTCAAGTCATGAAAATCGAATTTTAATGATTGAATTATGTAAATTATCAGATATTTGTGTTGATGAGTTTTCATTGTGGATTTATTAAGTATCACATAGGTGTTCTTAGTCAGATAATAATTTCCATAAACTGTATATGAACTCTGATAATTTAATGTCAACTGATGAATTGTATTTTATATACAGATTTGAAGTATTCAACTATGACATCAATAATATAAAAAAATGCAATTCATAACGGATAAAAAAAGAAAGAATAATGATGATCACTTAATTTGATGAACGAAACAAAAAAAAAAAAAATTTAGAAAATTATACCCCAATTTCATTTATTCGGAATCAAATTTAAAGATACATTCCATTTACAAGATAATCAGCCTCGTGAGCATAGAGATTATGTCCCCTTCGATTTCTTTTTTGCACAACGTGTAATCTGCATGCAATGAGTCCAACCATGATCGCAGCTACAGTGAGTCCAACGGCAAGAGAAACGACTGCTCCTTTCGGTTTTAAGCTATATTGCTGTAGATAACTGGTTTTTTTTGGAAAATTCTTGTCAGCATATTTGACATCATCGGACTGGTAATACGATTCATCCAATTTGTGTTTATTTAATAATTTTTTACGTAACGTTTTCAGTGTATGGTCTTTGGTATCGGACTGAATAGGCGATTTTAATATTTTTTCAAGCTGTGAGTGCGACTTTTCTTGTTCAATAAGTGCTTTTTTGTTGCTGACATTAGATCCCGATGATGCCAATTCTTCCGTCAATACCTGAAAAAAAAAAAAAAAAAATTTATAAAATCGGGTGGTTAAGGTACAACGAAATCAATAGCATAATAGTGTCAATCGAATGTTTTAAAATATCAAAAATTTCTATTTTTTTTTTCTGTAAATTCTTATTTTTTCTGAAGCATTAATTTTTAAGGACGATGCTCATATGATTCTTTTATACTGTATTTATAGTAGAAGTTAACATTATCTTGAAATATACTGAATATTATGTCGTGATTTTTGATGTATATTAATAAAAAAAAGCAAAACAAGTATACCTTGGTGTTCGCTGGTTTTGCCAAAGCTTGAAATCGATTCTCTAAAGTTGTCGAATTTTCTTTCACTATAGAAACATATTGACTTTCTGTAGTATAAATTACTTCATGATGGGGACTTCTTGTTGGTTTTCGTTCATTTTGCTGCCAGGAATGTTCGGCTGCTTTGTTGTTCTTTCTGGAAAACAAGTCGAATATAATAATAATATAAATAACAATATTAATTTTCTACAGATATCAATAAAATGTTCTCTCACTGTGCTGTGTTTTCAGAGTTGACACTCGGTTGTTTGCGGTTGAAGGTATGGTCTAATTCTGTTAAAAGAATTTTTGCATGTTATTGATTCCATTTTTAATTAGAAAAAATTCAATGATTCGAGTTTATTGAAATTAATTATTTTTAAGTAAAAATATATTGGTAAAATTATTTTTTTTTTTTAAATTCATACATCTAAACAATTATTGAATGATTGACCCACCTTCATGTTTGTAATAGCTCCCATCATTGTTTACTTCATCTGTATTACTATCATTGTGTTTTTGGATATAATCTATGTCACCAACATTATTCTTCAGTCTAATATTTTTCAACTGAACAACTGACGTTGTTATGTCCTGAGATGGATATTGTCGACTATCCTGAGGATAGTAAGCCTGAGTTTCTATTGGAAGCTGAAAATCTTTTAATTTTGCATCGTCATATGTAGGTAGATAATCTTCATGATGCGTCTGTTTAGGATACATTGATTTCTCTGGAACTCGTACATTTGGAGCAAAAATAATTCCTGGAAGAGTAGTTGATTTTTCAAGTGGACAACCAAGCTCTGAAGCTTCATCAGATCCATCAGTACACTGTGGTATTCCATCACAAACGTTATACACTGCTATACAGTCACCAGAATTTTGGCATCTGTACTGGTTTCGACTACAATTTTTTGTAGTTTGAGTCGTTTTGTGATTAGAGTCTGTTTCTAATGGCACTTTTGGTGATAATGAAATTTCTGTATAGGCATTTTTTTTTTTATTCAAATCTGTTTTTTTTTTTAAAGATTTCAACTCATATTCTTGCTGACTTCGTCTTGAATAATCTCGGAGATCATTTATTTTTCTGTAACGAATATTCATCAACACTGCGCTCGAGTAATTTGAGTGATTTGTAAATTTGCATTTGAAATCATGAGGTGGACCACAATGAAAAAGGTAGCAGCTGCCGGGTTTCTAAATGAGAACAAAAAACTTTCGTCATAAATATACAATCTATCCACCAACATTTTCACATACAAAGAACGATTATTTAATTTAAATTAATTTTCTCTCACTTAAGCATTTTTCCCCTATACTGCGTTTGCGTCAATGAAATTACCCACTATCTAACTGAAGTATTTAAGGAATTTTTAGATAACCAGTACTATCAGCACAATATATAACGGGTAAGACTGAAATTTACTATATTTTTCAGTAAAATTTAGTAAATTGAGAATATACTGACTGCAAGTACTAAAATGCAAGAAATTTAGAAAAAATAAAGAAGTTCCCCGGCCGGGAATCGAACTCGGGTCTTTGGCACAACGAGTAGTCAAAAATCACGTCTTTTTAATTCAACGACAAAAAAACTCAAAATTGTAAAAAAGGGGTAGTATTTGTTATATTATTTTATTTACCAGTCCCGTAATTATCTTAGAAATAACAAAAAGTTATCTGAGAAAGTTCTTAATTTATATCTTTAACATTCGTTGAAATTAATCACATTTTTGTCCGTTCCCAATTTTTGCTGAAAAAACCGCTCACGAATCTGTCATAAAATTTGTCACCGCATGGACTGTAAATACTATATGAAATATATTTGCGTTTAAGCTTGCCAACTTACATTTTCTTCGTAAACAAAAACATCACAGCTTTCAGTCTCACAACATAGTGCGACGCATTTCTGTCTTCCAGAAATTTCTGCATCGGCAATGTATTCACCACCAAGCGCTAGTGAATCTTGCGTGCGAATTATCTTGTCTTTATGCACATTGAAGCTTCCCATACATTTTCGCAAATCATCAGTTTGCATTTGTGGAAAATCACTGTTTTCCGACAATCTTTCACTTTTTACGAATGATAAAATTATCATAAATTCAACACTAATATAGAGCACTCTCTGCAACATGGTTACGTAGTTTGATAATATTACTACGCGCAAACTCAA
This sequence comes from Aphidius gifuensis, assembly GCF_014905175.1. Taxonomy (NCBI): domain Eukaryota; kingdom Metazoa; phylum Arthropoda; class Insecta; order Hymenoptera; family Braconidae; genus Aphidius; species Aphidius gifuensis. The sequence goes on from NC_057792.1 coordinate 19,833,475, forward strand.
AATTTTAGACCCGATCAATATTCAAGACTTGATCAAGCTCATATAATGTTTCAAAACGATATCCATACTACGACTTGTCATTGCAATTGAAAATGTTCAAACGAAAAGAATACCACCATTGTAAGAAGATCTGTCGTTCTTTAGTTTAATCTTTATCGAATTTTTTTCTTTTATCAATTTCAAACGAAATAACGATTCATAACATAAATTTATTTCTGCGTTTTTGCTCATAGGTAACTTACTCAACATATTGCAATTATTTTTTATCAATTAAAAAACTGTTTTTAAAAGAAATTATCCAGGTAAAAATTGAGCATCCGTTCGAAGTCGATTCAAAGTGAAATTCGAGCTTGATGCACGATTCGACGTCCACAATTTTAGAGTAAACATGGTGTAAGATAGGCGTTCAACAACTGGGTCCGGCTTTGATTTTCGAGACCCAGTTATTGAATTCAATATATTTCATAATAAACTTAATCGAAAAAAACAAATGATAATAAAAAATAAAGAGAATTTAATTTCGAATCTATTATATGTTCCATATATTTATAAATTATAATTGCGTAATATCATATCTTGACAAACAATATATACAATATACATACATTCTTAACGTTCAGCTCTAGACATGACTGAAAAATGGCGTTACTCGTTTAGTCCAGTTATTTTATTTTTTTTTAAGATAGTAATAAAAGAGTTGAACTGTAAACTTTATTTTTTTCAAGAAAAAGAAACGTTTTTTTTTTTTAATAAAATTTTTTTTTTATATTATATATCAACAATATTTGAGTAATATAATAAGATAGGGCTGCGTTCAATAACTGGGCCCATGTCCTTACTCTATTTCGTAATTTTTAAATATATAATAAAATCGTATTAATTTGTTTAAATAAATAAAATAAAATTTAATAATAAAATTTAGTAATAAAATTTGTATTCATTTTTATTTACATTTATTAAAAATGAATAAAAATTAATCAAGTGTTCCTAAAGACACACATTAAATTGTTATTAATAATATACGAGAACCATAGACGATAAAAAAAACTAAAATAACTACACTGGATAGTGATTACACCACATCTATCGGAGTCTTCAAAATTTTAGTTTTCGTCCCTTGATTTTTGTTTTTCTGTATCTAGCAAATTAGCAGATCTGTACTCTAAATTTTAAGATTTTTTTTGTATATTTAACATTTTTTGATTACTCTATGGATATAAAAAAAAGTTTAGGTTTTTTTGGGTACAAAAATGATAGATGTTTTTTTTTTATTATCAATGAAAGTTTTCCCAATTTATTACTTGACTTTAATCATATGAAAAACTTACTGATTTGATTTTATCAAATACAATTTAATATACAATATTGATTGAAACATACATCAAAAACTATAATTGTAAAATATAAATAATAGAATTAAAATTAGTTTGTTATTTGATTTGTAGTCTATCTCTAAATCATCAAGCAAACGAACAATAATTTAAATTTACAATTCTTGTTTTCATAATTATATTTAGCAGTATTTTTTAAAATTGTTGTGTCACTATGATTTAATCGACACGATTGAATGTGATGAAAGTATAAAGTTTTTAAAATGAAAATTATTAATTTATAATAAAAATTACGTGATTATAAAAAAAGTCATGAATACTGAATTGAGCTAAAAATCCTCCTCTTCAAAGCCATTTAACGTTTTTTCGGGGCTCGAAATTGGTGATGTTAACATTTTGCTATGCGGATCCAGTCCCAGAGTAGCTTTGAGTAATTTCAAAATACTCCTTTTATTATTTTCGTTACCTTTAAAATATGCCAATCAATAAATATATAACTTAGCAATATATAACTAATAAAATATTAAAGTTTTAGATGTTTGATTCTGATACCTTCATTTCCAGTTATTTGAGCTTCTAAATGTAATTTATCTTGGGCTATATCGTACATTCCCTCTTCTATCGTTTCTTCACCTAATAACCGGATTATTTTAACAGGTCTAAAACAAATTGAAAAAAATTACTATTCTTTATTTTGAATAAAATTGAATTTCCAATATCATTCAGTAACGGGAATTAATTTCTTACTTTTTTTGTCCGACGCGATGACAACGATCTTCAGCCTGTTTATCATTATATGGATTAAAATCGATGTCATGAATAATCACAGTATCAGCGCAAGTAAGATTTATACCCAGACCACCTGCCTTTGTGGACAAGAGAAAAATGAAAATTGATGGATCATCAGCAAATTCATCGATGAGGGCACCCCTTTCAGGAACTGGAGTTTGTCCGTCCAATCTAAAAGTAAAAAAAGCTCAAAATATTGTTGATTGAATTTCACGAGTGATTGTAAAAAATGTTTTTGTAGTATGATATCTTTTTCACTTTTCATGAAAAATTATAAGCTACCAAATATTATTATACTCGTATTAAATTGATGTATATACGATCACAACAAAAAGAATAGTCTAGTATTCGAAATTATAATTAGTAATTATTAGACTTATTAATATTTTACCTTAAAAATCTATGTCCCCTCATTGTCAAGTATTCTTCCAGAACATCAAGAACCATTGTAAATTGGCTAAAAATTAAAACCCTGTGTCCGTCTTTTTTAAAAGTTGGTAGAATATTATCAAGCATCACCAGTTTTCCGGCTTGTGGAACTAGTTCTTGTGGAAGACCCATTCCAGCAAGACATTTATGTGTCCTTGATAGTTGATTTATTTGATAATCTGACATCAACAGAAGATCATCAAAAACATATTGTGGATTATTTTCTTTATATGTTGGATCTCTCGCTAATTTTTGTGATATTATTTCTAATTTTTGTTCATTGTAATAATCGCGTGTTAACAACGGATGATTTGCCAATTTTCTGAGTTTCATCATCATTCCAACACCATTTAAGTTACCTTGTCCAGCTTCTTCTGTAAAACGAGCCATCATATTTTTATACATTTCATTTTGTTTTTTTGTTAAACTGCATTTAATTATTGTTTCAGTTTTTTTTGGCAAATCACTAAGAACTTCAGATTTTAATCTTCTCAAAATAAATGGTCTCATAATCAATTTTGCATTATCTACTTGTTCTTTTTCAAAACCAGGTAAGTTTGAATTGTTTTTATCGGTGTTTACTTTCGGGTTTTTAGAAAAAAGACTCTTAAGATCATTTTGCTTTCCTGCAAAAATAGACGGCATTACAAAAATCAATAATGACATGAGTTCCAGTAAATTATTTTGTAGCGGTGTGCCAGTCAAAAGAATTCTATGCCTCGCATTTATTCTCCATAGTTGATCGTAACGAATGGTATTCATATTTTTAAGCATATGAGCCTCATCAAAAATGACATATTGAGTTTTCATAACTTTGAATAGTTTTCTTTCTTCTGGGGTTTTAGTAATGACATTGTACGTGGTAACGATGACATCTACATCTTCCAAATCACCGTTTCGCCAACCCATTCTCATTTCTCTGCGCTCATCTTGAGAACCATAATATTGAACAACATTCAAACCTGGTGACCAACGTTCCAATTCGTTTTCCCAATTTTCCATTGTTGATGATGGTACAACAATTAAATGAGGTCCATCATGAGGACTTGATAATCCAGCTTCTTTAATATATGTTAAAAATGCAATTACTTGAACTGTTTTACCAAGTCCCATTTCATCAGCAAGTATTCCATTCACATGATGTGAATGCATCACTGCTAACCAATTTAAACCAATCATTTGATAAGGAGCTAATTTTAAATTTGGTGATAATGTTTTTGGTTGTTCTTTTATCATTGATGCACCATCTGCAACAGCTTTTTCCATATCAGCAGACAATTTTAAACATTTTTTCATCAAATTAGCAACAACATTTCTTGTTTCTAACAGAGTTTGAGCTGAATTCAATAATTCTGTATCAAGATATTTATAATTTTGAAATTTATGAACAAGATCTCGCCAATTATCAAATGGACGAGCACTCATTATTCCTTCAGCTTTTTTTAAAGAGCACTGGTGCATCATCAGAAGCTCACTCATTTGTGCATTTTGCATGAATTCCAATACAGATTTTTTATAAGGTGTCAAGTGATTTGATACTTCCACATCTGAATCATCATCACTAAAAAAATTAGAAAGTTATTATGAAATTGTTTGTTGATCATTTTTACAATTATTCGAAATAAATTAATAAATAAAATAGATCGACTACCAACCTATCAAAAACTTTAGCTTGTTTTCTTTTGTAATTTCCTTCGTCTGTATCAACATCTTCATCGTCTGATCCTCGACGTTTCCGTTTTTTTTTTATTCTTTGTGACGAATCTATAGAATGTTTCCTTTTATTTATAACATATTTTTCCGCATCATCGACATTCCAGTTGACATTCTCAAGAGCTTGTTCAAGTTGCTAAACACATTTAAAAACAATACATTTGTCAGTAAAAAACAATTTTTAAATATATTCCATTATCGAACGCGGCTATTTGTACACGTTATGTCATTTTAGAGTGAACTTAAAGTGTGATTAAGAATGAATTTAGGGTTGTTTTTTTATAGCTGGGTATGTTTTAGCTACCGTTTGGTGTCTGTATTCTAGATAATATTGTGCTTGTTAAGATCTAATATACTTACATCAATAGCAATCGATGGATGTACCGACATTAAAAATTGCACTTTTTTATTTTTCTCGTCGACATCATTATTTACTGACTCCGGCTTTGAAGGACAATCAGAGTCACTGTCGCTATCTTCGATGCGGTTGATTATCTTTCGTCGTATTTCTGGCCCTGACAAGCTATCATCATCAGCTAAAATCGAAAAGAAAACAAACTGCAAAAACTATCACTATGAATTCCTGCAAATCAATCAAATGGCTAAACTATGAAAATCTATTCATGTTGAAAAAAAAATAAAAGCCACTAGTGTTTACCTAACATTCGAAATAAAATGATAGGAATCATAATAAGCAATTAATACATTAGAAAAAAGGGAATATACCGATTAGAACTTACACATGTTAATTTTAATAATAGACTTTCCGAAAGACAAAACCAATCAAATCCACTATATTTTGATTACTTTTTTTATTCTTTTTGCACTCAGACATTTCATCAAAGAACAACAACCAAAAATCTGGAGGTGACGCTCAATAATTCTAAAAAAAATCACGAAATTCTAAGGGTGCACGATTGGGTGACTTAGGGACCTTAGGGTTGTACAGGGTTGTACAACTTACAAGAACTTGCATGAAATTTCTATAGCGTGGAGACACCGCTTTACTCTTTGGTCAATTTTTGAGTAAATTACGTGTAAATTGCTACATTTCGCTTGTAAACATGGCCGACATAATTCTGAGAGATCTACGCATGTCTCTACTCTCTAGTCTTCATTATTGAAAGAATAAACTGAATGACTGTTTAATGTTTATATCCAACTGGAATAACAAAAAAATTGATTTATTGGAATTGTTCGTTATTGTTTGTTATTGCCACATAGGTCGTTCCAGATATTATCGTAACTAATTTAAAGTCTGGAGAATTACATAGGGGATTTCATCACTTTTGTCGTTGTTTCTGTTTTTAGCTTTTAGTTGTTTAGTTTTTAGCTTTTATTACAAGGCGAAATTGCAGAGCGAAAAAAAAAAATTTATTATAAAGAAATGCACCCTAGTTGTCATGAAGACTAGAGACCAGGAGAACTATTTAACTTCGATGGTGGGGTAACATTTCGTGGCTTAAACTAAGGATAAAAAAATGCGCGTTACGTAGTGCGCCGTTCAGAAGTAAAAGTAGTGCACTCTAGATAGTCGCCGTAGTTATAACAACCCCCACCACGGGAGTTAGTTCTCCTGGTCTCTAGTCTTCATCACATAGTTCATGCTAGTCAATGCTAGTTGTGTGAGAATCTTGCCGAGTGCCCCACTTTTGTTATATGCGCACGTCGTTTTGGTTCATACACGATAAGGAAGACGATAGAGTCTGCACCGTTGTCTACTACGAAAAATCCACTTAAAATTGTACATATTTTAGAGTGAGCTGTGAGCAATTGTGGAGTCTGAAGATAAGACGCTAGCAATATATGTAGGAGTATTACACTGTTCGATCAAAAAATTTATTTAATCTGGGGGTTCTTGTTGTATAAACTCCATCGCAAATAACCAAAATACATCAATTAAGTTCTGCACAAAATGGCCAATTTGATCAGCTCAAGTGCAGTCAGAGCTCTTAGAAACGGTTTGGTGAAAACATCCAGAAATCAAACAACATTTCGAACAATCAACACATCTTTGCAGTTGAAACAAGCAAGCAGCAACGCTTCAGTATGCAGTAAAAGTAATGTGACTGAAAAAAAATTAAAAAACTGGGTGTCTTGGGGCTTTGATGAAAACGATAAATTTATGGATAGAGTGGACACTCATGTTACTTTCTTCGTCACCATCAGCCTGTGTCTTGTAGGTGGAAGTTTTATATTATCCTACCTTCCAGATCCAGGAATGCAGGAATGGGCACAACGTGAAGCTTATCTCCAGTTAAGAACTAAGGAAAAACTTGGCTTACCACCGATTGATATTAATTACATTGACCCTGCTAAAATTAAATTGCCAACTGATGAAGAACTTGGAGATACTGAAATCATTATCTAAACGCATAACTTGTATTATTTCAATACTTTATTAAATAAATTAGAAGGTCAATAGAAATTGATATGATACTTAGATAAATCAATAAGCAGGTACACTTATTTGGAAGAAAAAATTTAAAAATTTTGAATAAATTTGTTAAAATAAATTGTTTGTTTTCATTATTCAGTGTGTCGTTATTTTTACTGTATCATAATAATAAAAAAATTAACAACTTCTTGATTCAATCTTCTGTCTTAATATATTTTCGTCTTAAATAGTATTATATGATTATATTATGATATTGCAAACATATAGTGCTGTTTTCTTAATCAACTTTTTTTTTTGTCTCTACCTGGCAATTAACAGGTTTTATTTACAAAGTGAACACTCTACTTAGTGTAAAATGATGAAACTGATTGTAAATTTCTAATTTGATTTTTTTTTAATTTGACATAATTATTGAGATGACACTGATGACAGCAAATCTGCGTTGGTTAGATCAGTGAGCTGGTGTTCCTCGCGTATATTGGAATAGAAAGTTGCATTTTGTGGTAAGCTGGCACTAACTGTTATCGGTGGCATTCCAGGCAAATTAATAGGAGTCGTGACAATTTGCGGTTGAGATATTGTTAATGTTGTCGACGGAGGTGGCACTGGTAATAGTGTGGATGCAAAACTTGGTTGGAAACTGGAAGGAGTTTGAAGAGATGCAACTGCAGGCATTCCTGGTATAGTAGGAGTATTCTCATACGGAACCTCTGCGTAGTCTACAAATTTTTTAATCATTAATATTTTATAATTAATAACTATATAATGTATCGAAGGTTAAAATACTCACTTTGGGAATAATTAGAAGACGATGGTGGAAAATTACTAGTGGCAAAATCTGCTGTTGAAGTAACAGGGTTATTTAATTTAGTTGATGGAAAAGACAAGGATGATGAATTTGTTACTGGCGTAATGATGGGATTTGACATTAGATTGACTGTGTCTGTCATTGATGAAATGGAACTTTGGGAAACATTGAAGCCAGGAGGTATTATTGTCACAGAAGGTTGGGAATGGCCATTAGATACTGGTAGTGATTCAGCTGATACAGGGGGCTTTATATTGGTTGCTTGATATAAATTACTATGATTATAGATTTTTGGTTCTGGTAAATTCCTAATAGGTATTCTGTGAAGATAACCATACCCAATACCACAACCAAGACTTCCTTCACCTCCCCACGTTGAATTAGGTGTAATAATAACTTCTCTGCAGGTATCTTCAGCAGTATTATAAACATAAAGTTTGAGAGGCTTTGTCTCGTATGTGTCAATGAGAGTAAAAAGATCTTCACTTTCATGTAATGACGAATCAGCTCCAATTATAAAATCCGTAAATGGTTTAAGTCCTGCTAGCTCTGCTGGCGAGGATGGATGAACTTCCTACATACAAGAAATAGCTTTAGAAAATTCTATAATAATTATTAGAATATGTATAGTATAAAAATAACTATTAAATTCGTAAATTAAGTAGGCAGGTTCTTTAAGTAGAAATAACTATGGAAATGCGAGAACTCACCAACACATGCCAAACATTTTCGTTAGCTCCTTCGAATGAACAAAATCGTATGCTGACACCTAATAGCCCATGTCCACCCCATGTCATACTAGGAATAATAGTTGTTTGCCGTACAGATTGAGTTTTACTGTTATAAACTGTAATTGACAACTCTTTGTCAACTCCAGCTTTGAGAATTTCTTTCAACGTGTCATTGTCTTGATCCAATCTTGTTTTACCAATTGATACAATAAAATCAAAAAATGACTCGAGACCAGCTTTTTGACCAGGAGATCCATCTTGTACCTAGACAACGAATTTAATCAACGACAATTCACCAACCCAATCTTACAGAAAGAACGGAAAGGAATTGACAACTTACTCTGAGTACGTGATAACCTTCTGTGCCACCTCCGGGTATCTCGATACTGAGAGACGATCCCATTTTTATAAACTTAATAAGTTAGAGCTGATGTTTCATTTAGACTTGAAATATAATGGATTTGTTATCGAAAACAAGTTAAAAATACGTGGCAATTAGAGTTTACATTTACTAATAGACAGAAAAACTTGTGATGACGTGATTCACGCATAAAATACGTGTATGATATAGAGGGTACGACGATTTTTTTAGGTAAAATACGTACGTACTGTATGATTCTTAAAAACCATTAAAAACAAAAAGAAATACAAGAGGACGAACTTGCATCAAAAAACCGTATCGCTATATGACCGCCGCATAATTGAGTGGCGCCGCAGTATTCATGTAACGTGCGTGACTTGTATCGATTTTGTTTTACAATGCGCATAATACAAACATTGACGACGGCACAGAATAACAAAAGAAATTATTGATGAAAAAAATGGAAATGTCCGGGAAATTTAATTATTAATTTAACTGAATATAAACAGTTATTTTAAAATTTAAGTATTTATGTATTTGAAAAATAGGTAGATTGCCATTGTGACAGATTCTACTTCTTTTCTATTAAGAAGTTTCTTATTCAGCTTTTTGACAATGATAAAATATATAAACAAATATTAACGAATTCCAGACTCAGAAATTTGGTTGTTTAACCAGTTGTCTAGAATAAAGGAAAGTTATTGTTATTATTATAGTTTTTATTGTGACATTTTGAAGATCTGAAGCTGTTATTAGGACACGTCATCCAGCATCAGTACACTTTATGATAAATCAGTATGTCCAGAAACTATATTTGTATTGAAAGCTCCATCGTATGGTACTGTTTATCAGAAAATAAAATATTCATTTGCAAATCAATTTTTGTTGGCTATAATTGTCGGACTTGGTTTTCCTGTCACACGATTATAAATTCTAATGTTAAATTTTTTATCATTGGTTTTTGTAGAAGCCACGTTGATAATTCGATGAACAATAATACTGACTTGCAATTTATGGACTGGCAGGTATCTTTATTTGATTTCTTCTGTGCAAAAATTGAGTAAAAATCGAAATAACAAAACTATAACTTCATATATCTTCGAAGTGCAATGAATTAGCATTTTATCTGGTTTGAGCAACACTGAGAAATCAAATACATTTTTTTAATCAAATTTCTGCAACTAATTGCTGGATTTCAGTTTCTTTTAACCTAAGACTCCCCTTGCCAACTTCGAGCCAGAGCTTTTCGCCGTATTTGTTGGTTTCACGATCGAAACAAAATGCATGGATATATTCGTCCCTGTTGGTGATATCTATTTAACAGGTTAAGGATCTTATTTACGTATTAATTATTGAGTAGAATATCTAAATCTAAGTTTTATTTTAATTTTTAATAAAGGATACAGCCTTTGACACTGTTTTTTAACTCAGGGTAGTCCCATCTAATTCCAGAAAGAACTTTGTAGTAATTCAACTTTTTTTTACCACGCTCCAATATTTCCTGATCTTTACGATTGGGATTCATGATCTTTCTTTTTAGTTTATTGACTGATGATATCGCACTCTGGTTTTCAATTTTAAGACAATTGAATTCACCTTGTAGCATTTTCTATTAAGCAAATAAGTAAATAAGAAATAAGTAATAAGTTTTGTAAACTTTAAAATAAAAGACGAGCAGAAATGACGATTACCTACAATTGTTTTTTCATATGTACAAACATTCTCTACCAATTCTCTGTTCTTGTTGTCTTCTTTTGTAATTTTATCTTTTGTTCGAGAGATTTTTTCTCGCAATGTTTTGATTTGAGTTTCATCTTCGGACAAATGGTCTTTATCAGTAGCAATACCGAGTTCTAAATCAGAAAATTGGCGAATGAACTGAAGAAATAACTCACTCGAATTGTGAACACAAAATTTTTCCTTGTCGGATAATATTTTATGGATCATTATATTAAAATGATAATTATTACTGTTAATTAAACGACCAAAAATTCGATGTATCCATTAAATTTGACAGCTGCATTTGAGCGAGGGTAATAGTCAATACATAGGTATATGTAGCGCAGTATACACTATACAGCGTAAGTTGTGTTCGTTCAGATTTTACACCGAGCGTATGCAAGAAAGCGCTGAAGTCTTGCGGCCATTTGAAGAAAGTTAAGTAACTAAAATTTACTATTTTTTAATTGTTATTTGTTTTTTATAGTTTTTCCGCTCTCTTTCTTCATTATTAATCGGTAATTTGTTCTTGTTTCTTGGAAAAATTATTAAATTTCTAAAATAAACACAATGACTGAAAATAACGAATGCGTTGGTTCCATTTTTTCGTGCAAGATCTTGCATGAGATTTCTATAGTGTGGAGACACCACTTAAGGGCTGGTTTTGTAGTCCATAGTTAAGTTAACATGTTACTTAACCAGTTACTATACCAAAAAACTGTAACTATAGACTACAAAACCAGCCCTTAAAGTGGTGTCTCCACGCTATGGAAATCTCATGAAAAGCAATTTTGCTTTATAATACAATTGCACTCGTATTTACAGGGCAAATTTTATACAATTTAGGGCTTTTTTTGCCATTGATGGCGCTTGTAAAATTTTTTTTATATATATCGATTTTACATACAAAAGCTTCACAAGCGCCACCAGTGGAGGAAAAAAGTGGGTCGAACGAAAAAAAAAATATTTATTTAAGGAATGCATCTACTATTTTGTTAGATTTTAAGTTACACTTTGACATGGTCTTCTACAAGATCTTACGGGGCGAAATTTTCATTTTCATTATTTATTATTAAAAAAAAAAGGAGCCCTCTATTAACTTTTATATACGGTAACAGACGTATCATACGCATGAGTGTATGAAAGCCCAAAAATTGACGATTGACGAATTACCCAACACTGTAGATGAACTTGAGCGTCCAATATGGTCGTGGTTGTGAACGTGATGCCGTTTTGACGTTCGCGAATTATGGTGGTTTTAAACGTTTTATTGTCAACAAAAAACTTGTCCTGACGCGCTATTGTTTCCTGGTGCGATAATCACGATTATCGCTCACAGTGATTCAAGCGTAATTGACAGAAATTACATATAAAGTGGCTGGAGCAATGGCATTAGTGACGGTGCAACGATCACCGAGTGTTTCCAGCTCTCCTCAGAGCTCTGTAAGTGTAGTGTCGTGTATACCTAAATATACGACATTATTTTGTTTTTCCCATAATTTCTAATATCTTTTCATTCATTATTAGAAATTTTATCTTAATATCTATTCGAATCAGTCTATCAAACAATTTGATATAATTTTCTATTGTGCCTTGTATACAGTAGACAGCAGCTGTCTATACTGGTTTTGACACAAAGAGTGCTAACTTCTACAATGTTTCAAAACAAAGCATTGTTTGATTTCAGATCTGCTCATTTTTTAGAAACAATCATTGTCAGTGTTTGCGTTGGTCTTTTATTGTTGCACGGCAGTAAACCTGCTTTGTATTTAAAAAATTGGAAAAAAACAGGAAAACTTAATTCTTCTAAAACGATCCGCGACTTAACCGGTTTAATAGTCTGCGGTCAAAGATTAATGTTTAAAGCGAGACATTTTTTTTAACTATTTTGTAAAGACTATCATTTGTAATAATACAGAAGCTTAAGATATAATGATAATAATCATTGTCAGTCTTGTACTTACTTTCTATATATTTATTTATATCCTCAATAAAATTTCGTGTCGTAGTAGTTCCTTCAAGAACGTTTTTTCTTTGTTATTGTTCGTCTATTTATAGGTCTGTTTATTTAAAAGAATTGAAACAATTACGTTGAGCTTTAGTAATAATAAAATTCACCACATGAGTAAACTTTAATAGTTTTTGGAACTCGGCTTTTAGTCACAAGAAGATCAAATTTCTTATATTGGATCGGTCGTTATAGCTTTGCATTTATAAATAAACAAGTTTATGCATTAGCCTACCTTGACAAAACAGAATACAACCTTAAAGGCTTTGATCGTTTCTTACTTTCTTATTATTATTGTTATTTGTTTTTCTTCAAATTTGTGGTTCGTATGTTGTCGACTGAACTAATTTTTTTTTTTTTACTTTTAATTTGTATACTAACATGGCTCAAACAAATTTTACCATAACACTAAAATGTTGATGGTTTTTGACGGATTTTAAAACGGCATTTTCATGCGTGGACGAAAAATCGGTATTTCGAATATTTTTTGAGATATCATACGAAAGCGAAAATTGAAAAATTTTTTTTTTGTATGTATATATTTTACGATCAATTATATGATGAAAAAAAAAAATATTATCATTGATTCTAATGTCTTCTAATACTTTTTATAGTACTTTTGTGCTTTTTTTTTTTATTAAAAGTTGTGCCAACTTCTAACGAAAACTAGCACAATTTTTTTATTCATTATCCACGGAGAGAAGTTACCACTAAAAATTACTGTGCTAGCACAGTAAAAAGGTGGCCAAATGAGAATTTATATAAAAACTGTTTTACCAGCGAATAAATTTTGTTAAACACAGCACAAAAAAATTGGTTGGCCACATAATAATTTTTATTGTAATTAAAAATAAAATTTTTTAATCCTCAACAATAAAAAAAAATTTTTTGATTATTATTTTAAATAATTAATAATAATAGTTTTATAACAATAATTATTATAATTAATAATCATAGTAATTATAATCGGGAGAGTAATACACGGAAAGAAGTTTCCAATAAAAATTGTTGTGCTAGCAAAATAAAAAAGTGGCCAAATGAGAATTTAATAAAAACTGTTTTACCAGCAAATAAATTTTGTTAAACACAGCACAACAAATTTTACTATGCTGGCACAACAAAATTTGTTGGCCGCATAATAATTTTTATTGTGCGTCAAACAAAATTTATTAAATAATTAATAAAAATTATTAGAATTACAACAATTTTTATTAGAGTATAAAATAAAATTTATTAAATTATTAATAAAAATTATTAGAAATACAACAATTTTTATTGTAATTAAAAATAAAATTTATTAATCCTCAACAATAAAAAAAAATTATTTGATTATTATTTCAAATAAATTAATGATTCTTTTTCTAAATATTATTCTAATTTTTTTTTTATTTAATTATTAACTTTTTTTATAATTAGTTGTTATTGAAATAATTGGATTTTATTATAAACAATTTTCACTACTGAACACTGCTGAAATGCACATTTATCCGGATAGCTGTTTGCGATTCGGCACTCATACCGAAAGATCCCGAATCTTCCGAATTATGTTCGGTTTTGTATGGTAGATAAGATCCGATATGGTTGTTCCATTATGCCTGTGCTAAATTTATGTACCTCTTCGGTTAATAACACTAAACTTCTTCATTGTAATTGACAAAATGATTTATTAAAATGACTAAACATGACTATACTTCTATAATTTGCATTCTATTGAAATAATTATTTTTTTTATCGTCAGAATTATAACATCATTGAATCAAATCAAAAAGCTGAACTGTCCATTCAACGAAATTCTGTCCTAACAGCTATTTTTGTCGGTTTAAAAAAACCTTTCAAAAAGATTGAATTTTTTTTTCAGTTCAGGGGCTATTTTTAATATACTACCCCAGGTGGAATATATGGTATATAGTGACTTGCCTATACGCATGAATGTATATATATGTATTCTTAGAGCTACATAGTTACGTTAGGAGCCGTATTTGTTCTGATTTTATTTTCACAATCAGTAAATACAATATAAAAATTGGAATAAAACTTCTTTGTTTTCATATTGTTTCAGGACTCAGGTACTGGAGCCCATGTTCAAGAAGACGATGCAATGCGTAATTGTAAAAGGTAAATACCTCAATAATAATAACGTAGATAATGTGATATAAGCACAAAATTTCAAATACTGAGTCATTATAAAAATAACATAAAAAATGATGCTAAACTGAACTTGGTGCCACCGGCATAGTATTTAATGAAGGTTATGGGAGGAGATTAATAATAGAAATCACGCGTAATCACAAGCAAGTCTGATTCACATTGAATCAATAAGATTACGAATGGTGCGCTGATTATGTATATGAATACGTATAGTTATGTATTGTCGAGCTCTTATGTCAGTGTGTCAAATTATCTCAACGTAAAAAAATATTTTGAAAGGAAATTTTTATAAAATTCGGATAAATAAATAAATAAATATTTGCATATATATATATATGTGATAATCAGTCTGTAATATGTGGGAAAAATGTATTTTAGTAATTGTCAATAAAACATACGTTTTTTTTTTTAATTTAATGGCTCGTTTTGTACGTCGCTTAGGCTGTGACCTCATAATTTTCTTCAGTGTAAATACCATCTTTCTTTGATAGCGCCAAAATTTATATGTTGCAATGCAAAACCTGCATTTCAATTTGAAGTGTGAATAATCGAGTATTAGTATAGGACTTTTTACCGTGATTGGTGATGAAAGAGCATTTTAATATATTGTTATAATGATTAATTCACATGATTCACTACTGCTTTCAGTTTGAGTGAGTGCTATTTTGCCGGTAAAGGTGCAGCATTAGTTCTCCCACCAAACGAACGTGTCAGACCTTCCCGACGGGTATCCGCAGCAGGATGTGATATACAACAGCATCTACAATCTATGTTTTATCTGTTGAGGCCTGAGGAAACCTTAAAAATGGTAAGAAATTTAGCCACGATTATCAATAATCAATATGCTTAGTGCTATAGCAATCTGTTATAATCTGATTCACAGAGAGTGAAAATTCGAGTAAAAATTACTGAAGCGGAGCAGTGAAAAACGTTGATAAGGTCATTTCTCGGATCTATTCTTATATTTATAACATCGAAACAAAAATCTTCAATTTTTGTATGCAGAAGTGACTCTTTTTTTCTCTTTCTAACAAACAAATGATAGAATATGAAAAAAAGGCGGTTTTTCAAAATTACCATTCAATATATATATAATAATAATATAATATCGGGCGTTATAACTTTATTGCTATTGAAGGAAAGATATCCTGAATTATTGTAATCATTTTTTAATAAGGCTTTTCAATTTAATAGATTTTTTCTCTTGCAGGCCGTTAAGTTGGAGTCAGTGCATCCAGGAAGAACGCGCTACCTTGTTGTTGTGTCGTGTAATGGTCGCCAGGATGCTGAAGAAAGCTGTTTGCTTGGTATTGATTGTCATATTCGAGCAACTGTTGGGCTCGTTCTCAGAGTTTTGGCCGACACTGCAATAACTCTTGATGGCGATGGGTTAGTATATTGCAGTATGATGATTTTTTCGAAGTCGAATAAAAAAATGTCTTCTTTTTATTTTTACTTTCATAAATAAAAAATGAGTTTGAAAATACCAATATAAGTCGCCAGAAATACTAAAAACTCTCAATGCTCCCCTAAACTTTCTTCGAAAAAAGTCAATCTTATTGGTTTAGCTTCTTATTAAATTATACTGAAAAAAAGTCTAATAGATTATTTTTGATTTATGCTTTCTTTAATTTTCAGAGGTTTCAGTGTGAGTGTTTGTGGGTGTCAGCACATATTTAAGCCAGTTTCAGTTCAAGCAATGTGGTATGTAAATATTTATAGGACTATACCGAAAAAGTTTTTTTTTTGGACAGAGATAAAAAAAAAAAAAAATTTTAAAATTTAAAATAGCGGAGTTTCAGGTATGAACATAGTTTTTTCAAAGAGATATTGTATTTTTTTGTTTTACCAAAATGTTTTTTACATCAAAACTAACACTTTTTATTTGAAACATTTTTCGACGAAATCACTTTTTTTTTTTTGCCCAATTTTGTCTGTTGATAAATTTTTCTAAAAAAATAAAGCTTAAATTCAAAAATGATATTTAGATTAGTTAGTTTTAAGGTAAGAAACATTTTGGTAAAAAACAAAAACTACAGTATCCATTAAAAAAAACTATGTTCATACCTGAAACTTCGCCATTTTGAATTTTAAAATTTTTTCAACTAAAGCTTTTGCAGTATTTAATTATAATATTTATTGAAGTTGTTTAAAAATTTTTAACACTTTATGAATCGTTTTCATGATAATAATGACTATTTTGATTTGTTATAGGTCAGCTCTGCAAACTCTACACAAAGTATCTAGCAAAGCCAGAGACTACAACTATTTTCTTGGTGGACTGTCTCACGACTGGGTCAGCTACTATGACCAACGTATCGAAAGTGATCGCTCGTGTCTTAACGAGTGGCACGCAATGGATAATCTTGAGTCTCGAAGGCCACCATCGCCTGACAGTGTGCGCAACAAGTTAGTATAAGACAGCTTAGATAGCGGAACTTAATTACATTATTATTATTATTATTATTATTATTATTATTATTGTGCAGGCCTAGAGAGCGAGAAGAAACAGAACTGGTAATACGTGCAACTCTAAAAGAGATAATGATGTCTGTCGATCTTGATGAAGTTACCTCTAAGTATATTCGTGGCAGACTCGAAGAAGATCTTGACATGGATCTTGGTGAGTTTAAGCCCTTCATTGATGAAGAAATGTTGACTATTTTGGGTCAAATGGACGCACCAACAGAAATTTTTGATCATGTGTATCTTGGCAGTGAATGGAATGCTAGTAATCTTGAAGAATTGCGAAAAAATGGGTAAACTATTATTTATTAGAATACTCAGGTTATTTTAATACTATATGTATTGATATTTTTATTTTCTCAATGTTGTAGAGTTCGACACATTCTCAATGTGACAAAAGAAATTGACAATTTTTTCCCTGGAATGTTCAGTTATTTGAATATCCGTGTTTATGACGATGAAAAAACAGAATTGCTTAAACACTGGGATGATACGTTTAAATATATAACTAAAGCAAAGAAAGAAGGATCGAAGGTTCTCGTTCATTGTAAAATGGGTGTTTCACGTTCAGCTTCAGTAGTTATTGCCTACGCAATGAAGGCCTACAACTGGGATTTTTCACAGGCCTGGAAACATGTTAAGAATAAGCGCAACTGCATCAAGCCAAACACTAATTTTCTCTCTCAACTTGAAACTTATCAAGGTATACTAGATGCAATGAAAAACAAAGAAAAACTACAGAGATCAAAGTCTGATACAAATTTAAAATCACCAACAACTAGACCTGGTAGAACGAAGGGATTTCAAGAAGAGCTTGAAAATGAAAAACGACACAGTCAACAATATGGAACGATTAGTGAAGAATCAGGACTTAAATTTAAAAAATCTGAGAAAAGGCCCAAGAGTTGGTCATCCTTTCACATGGAAATCATTGATAATGTTGAACGAATATGTCAGTCATTGGAAAGCATTGACAGGACTGCATTAGTTCCTGAGATAAGTCGAGAAGATCTTATGCGTAGCATTAATTCAAAAAATCTATCAGTTGATCAGGAAGCAAGAAATGTCTTGATGCCTTGCGACAATGGTCAGTCATACAGTGTTTCACAAAATCAAATAGTCCATCTTCCAGGGTCAGATGTACCGTCAGTAAAGTGTAGAATCAATAAACTAGAGACACAAGGCCACCAAGGAAGAAAAGGTCTTGTACTAAATCTGACAAATCAGTTTGAAGCTGCTGGATCAAAACCATCATCTCCTGAATCAGAAGCAGATGGTGGTATAAAGCCTCTTGTAACTCATTCTTGCGTTGTCGAAAATGGCCAATTCGTCAACCTTATGACAAAACATCAGCAACACCAGATAGATAAGAAAAAAGATACGATCGAAAATAATTGTCTGGTCTTGACGTCTTCAACAGAAAATGATAAATTTGTAAGTAAAAAAACCATACTTGTTAGAAGTGATTTAACAACTAGTGAAGCTTTCAACGTTGGTATTAAAACAAGAAGAAGATTAATAAAGGATGGAGATCTTTTTAGTACTCAATTAGACAAAGTTTTCGAACGTGAAGAGAAACGAGAGCCACCAAGTAGACAGAGTTCTTGGAGTAGTTATGATTCGGCAGTTGTGCTTGATAATAATTCAGTTCACAGTTCTTGGGCTACTTTACCTTCTAGAAATAGTTCGTGGGGTTCGTATGACATACGAACCGGTGCAAATGATTTATTGGGATCAAGTGGTTTATTTCCCTGTGATAAAGAGGAGATTCCTTGGCACCCAGGGACTGTTAAACGCACAAAACAAAAAATAGAAGATGGAACAGTCAAGAGAGTGTGTACTCAGCCGAATGAAGAAGAAAAACTTGAAAGCAAACCGACAAGTAGTTTAGAGGAAAATTTAGCAAGTGAGGAATTTAATTCAGCTCGAGTCCTTCAGTTTAGTTTATCTTCTACACATGATTGGCTGGAACCAATATCCACGAATGATAATCAATCGAAGCCTCAAACATCTAAACACGATTTTTCAAGTCCAATTGAAGGCATCGATATTTCAACAGTTACGCAACAAGTAGGCACACTATCAAGATCAGCCCCTGTTACTTCGGTTCTTTCAACAGATACTGAAAATTTACATCCCAGATTAAGAACATGTCGATCTGAAAGTTCGAGTCCCAGTGTAATTAATACTTCTCAGCGCCCATCAGTTAAACATCAGAAAATGGTTTTAGAAAATTTATATAAGCCAAATTTTAGTAAACGCTGTTTACCTGTTGACGATTCGCCTTCTGAGTCGTTTGGTTCTTTACTGGTCTTGTCATCATCGTCTTCTTCATCATCTTCATCATCGTCGTCAGAAGGTCCAAAAAATATATCTGGAATTGTCAAAAATCTTAAAAAAGAATTCGAAGCGAAATCAAGTAAATTACAAAAAAGTACTGAAATTATGAATCCGTTGAACGAGCAATCTGACGTCCAATGGTCAAAACGTGAATCCAAGGTTATTCGGAGTCTTCCTACATCGCCCGTGATTTCTCACATTGAACCGAAGATGCATATATCTTCAAGTAGCACCAAGTTTCAAGCTGAAGAGAAAAATGATTCTATAATGAAAAGTCTCAATAGTACCGAAGACTTTTCAGTAAAAGTATTGGTAGGAAAATACGAAGTTAAGCCGGAAAAAAAATCAAGTGATGTGCTGTTACGCACAAACCGAGAAAGTGATTTAGTTGAATCTCACCCTTTTAGAAAACTAAAAGCTGCGGTGCACGAGTTTTCCAGG
Organism: Aphidius gifuensis; assembly: GCF_014905175.1. Lineage (NCBI taxonomy): Eukaryota > Metazoa > Arthropoda > Insecta > Hymenoptera > Braconidae > Aphidius > Aphidius gifuensis. The sequence continues at coordinate 19,853,157 of NC_057792.1, forward strand.
AGATCAGCCCCAATAATGATTGATCGACCATCGTTCTTATCTGAAGAAAATGAAGCACGAGGAAGACCGCCAGTAATACCTTCGCAAAACGTCGTTATTGATTCTGTGATAGTCAAAGCAGCCAACAAAAAACAACAACAACACGGTCGAACCCATCCTCTCACGAGACTGCAAGTCAGACCTAGACATAGCAGTCCTGTTTATAATACCATGTGAATCCACTAAAATAAATTTACATTTGTATATATGAACTAAATCTTTCGTCAAGATACTGATACTTTTATACAATCAAGCCTGTTTAAAAAAAGTGTTTCAAAGAATATCGTGTCAACGACTGTATCATGTGAACTCTACGTTGCCATTTTTTAGTTGAAGCTGACTGATGGTGAATGAATGTTCGCTCAAGTTAGTTTATTTATTCATAGTATATTTGGCCTGATTAAGAAAAATTACTGTGTTTCAAAATTGTTTCTATAGAGTTCGTAAACAACCAAAAAACAAGAAGTATGTAGATATATATATTTTACAAAATAAATTATGAACGTTAATTTAGTATTCGAACGCGGAATATAAAATGCCTATAAAATAGAAAATGTTTCAAAGTTTTAAGGAAGAGAAAAAAGAATTGTTAAAAAAACCAGAGAACACAAAACAGATAAAAATAGTGAGTGCTCGGTCAGGCTGTGAACGTAACGTCTGGGGCTCGCGTGTATTCTGGCGTTATTTTCTTTTCATTTTTTTTAGTATTCAGTTAATACGGTTAAAATAAATTGTAAAATAATATTGAAAAACAAATAACACTCTGATGATGCTTTGAGATGCACAATGGTGCTCTTGTAAGTAGAAAAAAAATGACATAGAGGCTTCGAGACAGTGATAAAAGAATTCTTACAGCCTCGAATATAATTGATAACTATTGATACTGAATAAAAATTATAATTGAATACACTTATAAGTGTATGATTGGAAGATGATGAAATTAAATAGCAATTACGGAAATTAAAATAAGAATGTGTCATTGAGCTTGTATATATGCATGTATGTAAAAGAACGAATGTGATCATAATAATCTACTCTTGTATTCTCTTATTATAATCGTCTCCAAAAAACTAATATAAATGTATATAGTTAAAAATATTTAGTTTTCAGATTTTTGTTTTTATCATCGCTACTTCTGTAGCAAAAAAAGCAGATAATTACGATTTTCTGTACAATTTCAAACAAAACATGAAAAATCCATATTCGTCGCTTTTTTTTTATTTATATATGAAAACCAAATGATGTACAATCGTATTTCAGTTTGAAAATAAAATGAAAAAATAAAATCAAACAAATTAAAAATTAAACTATGAGAAAGAAAACGCAGTATTTTTTGGAAATATATTAAACTAGTGTTCGCTATGGTACATTTTAATTTTTTGAGACTACAATTTTTTTTTTTTTCGTTGAAATGATAGTAAATTTTTTAATAGTTAAAAGATTCTTCGAAAAGTTATTTGGTAATGTGGCACCATAGTAAAATTTAATGAAAATTTTTCTCCGTGTCCGAGTCGATTTTTTTATTTTAAAAAAAGTTATCATATAAAAAGGATTTTTCTTAAATATGCATTTTTTAATTCTTTAGATGTTTGATTTTTTACTCAGAGCAGCGTCACGTTGTCTTGGACTTCGAGCGTAAGGCCGGTTATCGTATCCGGACGCTTAATTGGTAACTTTCTGTTCCGCTAACACAACTAACACACAGTACAAAAATTTATAAAATCCTATAAATAAAATTTTTTATTTTTCTATATTTTTTTTTAAATCGAAAAATTGTCCACATGGAAATTTTTTATAAAATGATTCCATAAAAATGGGCCAATTAATTACCATATACATATAAAAACTATTTAAATTACATAAAATTTTGACAATTTTTTTATGGGAATTTTATATACCTTTGAAAATTGATGGGTCCATTTTTATAGAATCAATTTAATATAAAATTTATAAAATATTTCCGCGTGAAAACTCTAAGTGACTCTGGCCAGTGACGTATAGTGCAAGGAAAAAAAAGAGGCACCATGATAAACTGTGCAAGTTTCAATGCGTAGTGTGAATTAAAAATCTATACTGTAATTGTATAATATTAAAATCGAATGAATTGATGTTAAATAATATTATTTATTAAACTAGATAATATCTAAAAATTTTGTAAATTTATATGTATGCAACGATATACATTTTAATACAGATTTTAAACTCTGAAATTATAATTTACGTAACTGGCACGGATTTACTCTCTTGAAATTTTTTTTTATTAACAAATTAACCAGCTTTCTATCGATGCACTTCAGTTATCGTTAAAAATTTTCTAATACTTGATACTTGAGGTAATAATCGAAACGAAGGAAAGTAATCTCCATTTATAAAATCGAAAACCAAAATCTTTGTCACAAATGTTCTCAAAAACTACTCAACCGATTATCTTGATTTTTTTTTTAAATAAAAGAGTACATCCCGGAGAAGGTTTTCGGTGATATAAGATTTTTTTAAGTTAATAAACAACCGAGTTATTAATTCTTATAAATAATATCCTGTTACGTGCCAGAGTCTATACACTCACACAATCGCAGAGTTAGTAAAAAAGATAGACCGCGCTATAGTCTCAAATAATTTATCTGCTATCTGCATTTTGACGTAATAAAAAAATTGAAAAAAAAGAATTAACAAAATATTTATAAGTCAACTAATTTAGGGCAGATAAATGAATATGAATGTCGGTCAAAATAAAGTTACAAATTTAAAAACTTGAGTAAATATTCAGTTTCAATAAAATGTGTAATCAAAAAAAAATGAGTTGTGCATTATACATTGAAAATGTTATTAACTTTCAGAATAATAAAATTCTGTCCTTAATGATATGAAAAATGGCAGCGCAAAATTATTTTATAATCATCGATATATCTTATTATTTCATCCGAAAATTTTGAAAAAAAAATTTTATTTAAATTAATAAGTTTGAAATAGAAATACTATCTGGAGCTAGCCAGTCTTTAATTTTTTTTAAACAAATGATAACATCAGGTAATATCTCTGAAATCGTAAAAATAATCCCGAGCGAAGCCAAGGATAGCGAGTATACAATACAGCCCACATTCACGGATTGGGTTACGGGTTTAGGGCATATTAAAGTTTCCTGCATATTTCTTCTTTAATACCATAAAATTCGTAAATAGTAGGAACCACATGCAGAAAACTTTGTGTAAATAAATAGTTAAATACGGAAATGTCGGCTCAGCCCACTTTGTAGTGGTTGCCCCGTAGAAATAACGAAGAAATTCTCCCAGTATCATTCCATCACCCTTTGTTAGGAAATCATTTCATTTGAACTGTCAAAATATACATCCATATATTTGCAATATCATTTTCAAGATTGGCTGTAAAAATTTTCTTTTTTTGTCTTTTATGTATTCTTTTTAGTTTCTTTTTTTTTTATTTTTTTATTTGAACAAGTTAAGAGAAAGAATTAACAAAGTTGAGAAAAAGTTCAAAACGTAGTTTTGCCTCAACCCATGGGTTCAATTCATCGCGTTTTTCACTCGCGGATAAGTGGAATAGGAATAAAAGTAGATAGAGGTTGAGTGAAGGGTAGAAGCAGAGCTGTGGGGGATGTAACATGCCAGGAAAAGTTTCATTGGGAGTTCGAGGCACACGACCCATCTTGCCGTCAGTTCCCGCTAAGCAGCCGACATGGCTGGAGCGACGATAGAATAGTTGTTACGCGGTATTTTTCAAAATTAACGAAGAAAAATATTGGATGAAAAGTCTAGCTCATTAAGTGAAATGAAGCCTCTTATGGAATTGAAACTCTAATTGTTACTGTCAAAAGATAAATCATCAAATTCAGGTGGAAAAAAAATTATAAATTATATTTGAAATGAAAGTAGTTGATGTTAAAAAATTTTTAAAAAATGTATTACATAGTGAAATGATTCAGTTGATTTTTTTCGTAGAATCACTGCACTTTATTACGTGTTACTTGGTCTAGAGTTTGTTTTAGTAGATCTCGGTAAAGCAGCATTTTATCTTTTTCAACTAAACACAATTTTCGTCCGCTAGTGAAATATTGATTTCTCTTAACTGGTGACGTTAGCCCACGCGGGTCTAGCGCGCGCAGTGTTAGTAGCTGCTAGCACGCGTCATATACACGCATACGAATTGCATTCTAATTCCACGATGGCTATGAATTATATGAAAATATTTTGAGTATATTTCATTGTTATTAATCTGCACCGAAGAATTTTTACATTAATTTTGTTTGAGTAACTAATGTAAACTAAGAATGTAGTGTAACCGACACTTTTCAATACAGTTTGAATGTGGTTTATGAAAAATTGTTTATATTTCCATGCTTTCGACAAGAAGAATTGATTTACTTTTTTCATTTATTGTGCAGTGTATTTTTCTTTTAGATTGACAAGTAACGCATTATATTGTTTATCTTTAGTGGTACAATTTTGAAATGTTATAATTATAAGATTTTTTGTCATTTGGATAAAAAAGAAAAATGTTGACAATTAACTGTTATTATTGGAAAACAAGTAAATCAATATGCAGGTGTTGATTATTTGAAAAATTTATGAACTGTATTTACTATATTGTATTGATTAAAAGTGATCTCAAATTACTTTTTAAAAAAACGTTTTTGATAACAAATGATAAATGAACGGTGAATTATTACATTGTGAACTAAAAATTATTATGAACACTATTTTGAAAGAGGATAAAATAAAGTTTGACATTTATAGTTCTCAGAATAATATTTTTTGCAACTTTAACTATTATTCAGAATAGTAAAAGTTGGCAACATTTGAGTTTCTTTAAACTTTGCCGTTTCTGATTTTAGAAATCCGCGGGTGTTGAATCTTATACAGATAAAATATATAAGTCTAACATTGGATCATGCGCAATAAATGAAATTTGTTTTCGCGGGTGACTCAAAACTTGTTTAGTTATTCATCGATTCTCATTCTAAAAAGTTTCCTCATTTTTTTCGGTCACAAAAAAGCTTGAACCCACATGGATTTTATATTTTTTAAAACTTTTTATTCATTAATGTTTATAGTATATTTTGGCTTTTTTTTGTCATATTTATACTTTATATGTACATATATCACTAACTACCGTATATGCAATATTAGATAGTAAATACGCTGATTCAATTTGTGTCGATGAACAGATTGAATCGATATACAAATCTTGTCATAACGTAATTCAACATGATTAATTAAACTAATTTATTTCTAATTTCAGAATGTACCGAATCAACTCGACATTGATACCTAAATATATAGTATACATTTTTACAGAATCGTATCCAACTGATTAAAAAAGATTCTTATTATATAGAAAGAAACCAATATTATATGTTTTTATAATGTTCTTTTATATAGGTTTAGTCATAAATGCAAAATTTCGTTTTGAATTCGTGGTGAATTATCAAATAACAAATAAATAAAAATATCTGAAATTAAGATTACAAAATCGAACAGCAAAGATTAGTTTTTTCTTTTTTTTTTTTTTTGTCATTCACTGATGATTATATTTGTCATGGAAAAACAGAATTCATATTTGAGTATTCTCATAGTTTTTTTTAAGTAGAAGCAATGATATTCATCGATATTTATCATCTCTAATCATTTTTAAGATATCAACGGTTAACGGTTAGAAAAATCGATTATTTCAAAGTTTTTTTAAAAATGAATAAAATTCTAAAAAATATTCAGAATTAATATTAGAAATGAATATTAGAAATATAAGAAGTTAAAAAGTATTATGTTTTTTATCGATAATTGAATTTTAAAATCTGCGTTGGGCATGCTTTATTATTTTGAGTCATGTAGCATGCTAATAATACACAGTTTGACTGGTTACCGTGGTTTGAAACTATATTGACCATAATCACTCATTTTCTATTATATAGTTATATCGCTCTCTCGATCGAAACGCGCTCAGGCCGTTACCTTTTCGCCTTCTGGTATGATTCGTGATATATACATCTCATATTCCCATCCGAAAGCTGAAAAGGTATCTTTAAATTTGCTTTTGACATTATATCCAACTTATCGGAAAAAGGTGAAGTATATAGAAGGTTGACAAGAGTATGGAAGTTGAGCAAAACTCAAGTTTGCATCGTAAACTCAAGGCCTTAGGGGTAGAATTATTCCCCAAGAAAGTAAAGCGAAAGAAAGTTTGAGTATAGCAAGCGCACGCCAGCAAAGCGCTTAAAAAGTTTCCACGAGTCCCGGATAGTCGAAGAACGAAGGATGAGTTAGAGAGAGTAGGTAGTTGATACACGAAGATGGGTATATATAGTAATAAGGTCGTGAAGAGAAGGGAAAGAGGGCAGTAGAAGCTGTAGACGGAACGCGGTTAAGTTGAGAACTTTGGTAAAACTGAAAAGTTAATTTCGTCCCGTTAAATTACTCGAGCGCCCAGGCATTAAACTTGCCAAAGTTTGCTGGATGACAGAAATACGTAGTCTGAAGTAACCCTCATCCCCTAACAACTTCTGCTTTCGTCTTCTGTTAGCTTTTTTTTCTTTTACAGCTCGAGTGAGCAGAGTAAAAAAAGGTTCAAAGTTTTGGCTGGAATTTTTATCTGTTGAAAAAATGTATTATTTTTCAACAAAAATATAAATTCACGATATATATTCTATATGAAGGTTTATTCATCTTTGTGTACTGACTAAAATCATGTCAATCCGTTCGAAGAAAATATTTATCAACTATACGGGTTTTATATGGATAAATAAATGATTTAATTTAGTACCAACTTTCTATCTCCAATATTTTATGAGATATGATCATTTTTCAAAATTTAAATTATAATTATATAGTAGAAACAATACTAGTAGCCTTGGGCCCACGTAGAATATAACGTAGAGATATAGACGACCCACAAAAACACAAAGTTATATTTTTAAACATTTTTCTATGAAAATTAATAAATGAATATCTATACCGAATCGGAAAATATTGAATAATTCTGAATTTTGATAATCGATATTTTTTTTTTCAATTATCAATTCATGTGTAACATGTGAAGGAGCTAGCTTATCAATAAAGATCTGTGAATTGAGCAAATGAAATTCATCGACTAAAATGTTGACCGAAGCGTAGATACAAGTGGTAGTGGTATACATATAAAATCAGATGGGGTTAAATGAGTGAGGGGTACCTTTAGAGTTGCTGTGCACGCTATAAATTTACACTATCTCACTTCTGCTCTCCCGACTGTCTTTCTCTGCGAAAACTTTCCGGTGATGAGCTTTGTTGGTCGTTTCTCCGTAGCAGAGGACGGAAAAGTTAAATGCGAAAGTTTTACCCGATATCCTGAGTGTGTGTGGCAGCGGTGAAGCAACTCCCCTTTCTTCCTTTCTCTTTTGCTTTTGCCATTCTACATTAGGGTACATACATCTACTTTTATATACACATTGAAAAAAAAAATATAAAAGGGAATAAAAAAAATATTTGCCAGGCCAAGCATTTTACTTGCATTGTATATCAGATTATTTCATATTGTTTACTAGCAGTTCGTTATATTAGTTACGTCGGTCATTCTAGTTTTATGATACTGCTTTTATAATCACGCTTAAATTTTGATAATTAAACTCAAATACTGTCGTTTTTAAATTGTAAAAATATTATTTCATTATTCAATGCCAATCGATACATTTGTTATGTTAACTGTACTGGAGCTTCTTTTTGTATTTTTTTTTTGTAGAATGGCGTCCACGCAAATCAGGAAAAACCACTCGATTCAGCAAATACTGGACCTAGCACCCCAAAAGAGTGGAAAAACATTACATACAGTATATACTCAACAGATTTCAAACCAACATTATCGTCAAGTTCCAGTTACTGTTTTGCATCCAACTTCGAAAAAGGTAAGATATCAGTGAACATGAAAATTTGTCAAATATAAATGCCAAGAGCTGTTCAATGCTAAAAAACTGTATTACTTTATTCGTTTTTTTATAATTAGTGATTGTTTATAAAAAAAAACGGAGTGAGTAGTTTATAAAATAAAAAAACCACAAAGAAATCATTCAATGAATTTCTTCGGCTAAACAACTTGTAGAAAATTTTCTACCAAATTTTTTGATTATATAATATGAGATTTTTTAGTTAATTATTTAATCATTAAATGAAGATTTAAACAATCATTTTTTTTTTTTGCCCTGTGAATGCGCACTTGTGACTGTAGAGCATAATACCTATACTCATTTTTACTATTCGATTTGTTTTTTAAGATGGTAGCACTCAACAATTTCAGGAATAGAATATTGCTGGATAGAAAAAAAAAAAAAAAAAAAAAAATTAGGCACTTTTTCACAATAACGCTTGCGGTACATGTTAACAATATTATAATAAAAAGCGTCTAACTTTTTTTTTTTTTTTTTTTTTTAATCAAAATTCAAAATCTTCAAAATTTTTGCAAAACATAAATCGTAAATTTATGTTTTGTTTTATTTCATACATACATTAAATTCAAATTATTAATCATTTTACAATTATTATCGATTATTGTCATGATAATGTACAACAGTCATTTGTACGTCATAAAATTAGACAAATACAATTAAAGGAAACAAAAAATAAAACAAGAAAAACAAATAAAAAGGATAAAATGGTTTTTAAAGTTTTCCAAAAGCACAAGTTTCAGAGTCTATTAAAGAATTAAAAATTAAAAATTAGTAATTCACAGATCACTATCCTACATTCTTGAGTTATTGATATTTTTTTTTTGTAGTAAATATCAACAAACAAGACTGCTGCTGTCGGTAAGATAAACTTTCACAAGAGCTCTGTAACTGGTTTATAGAAATATCAGCAACTGGTACCAGAAACTGTAGTGAGAGATCTTTGCAGGTCGACAACACTCGACTGCTGCTTATATAGAGTGTTAAAGAATTTTGGTAACTTATTTAATTTGGTTATTTATTTCCTTTTTAAAAACATAAGCTTGTAATTTAATAAACCTGTGATATTTTTCATCTATTTATGAAAATTAATGGGAACAGATCTTTTTTATTTCATCTATGTGCTCTTTTCGTTACAATTACAATGACTTCAGATTCTTAATAAGTAATAGTTCTCAATCGATTGCAGCCATGCATATTTGGATACTCTATGAAAAAAATTCAGCTAATGAAAATTATATTTCAAGGATCAAAACTATGAAGTTGTATTTTTTTCCCAGCACTGGTTTTTATTTTATAGAATTTTCTTTCCCTTATGAATTGGTATTTCCCTGTGTCCTATAATTTCCTCATTGAGAATTTGTTGAATAGAAAGAAGGTAAAACGAGGGAGGCGTCTCGAGCATACGGAAGGTGGCAGAACGGTTAGAATAGCACTGGATTGTAAGGAGCTGTTAAAGGGAGGTAAATTTATGATAATTGCATAAATCAGCGCTTTCCTTCACAATAATCATAATCTATCGAGATAGTTGCGCGAAGTTAGCTATTTAGCTGACGGCGAATGGAGCCTGAAGGGTGATGCTTTCGGCATAGAGGGTTGAATGGCGAATGCAGCCTCGAATAAACTAAGTTATTGGCATGGTAAAAAAAGAGAAAAATTAGTAGATATAGAAAATATGATATATTTAGAGCAGCCTTATCGTTTTGGTGTCATTACACTGTAGTATGTTGTAGTATGCTTTTTTTATAACTATTTTTATTTATATATATATATACATAAAAATTGACGTATAAAAAATCAATTAGTTAAAATAAAATTGTTCATATTGCAAAACTAATTTCTAGAACTAAATAGAGCACTGAAGTGTTAATTTATCATTTTTATATTAGATCTTTTTTTTTATGTAAATATAATTAAATGTATTCATCATCGGGGGATAGAAAGTTGCATTGAGCTTTGCGATGGTATCATTCAATTAGATTAAAGAGAATTTAGGTAGAGAATATTAAATTAATAATTTTTTTTGAAAATATATAGCCAATGATTTTTGAAAGCTTCAAAAATTCAGGAAGAATTTCCCAGATCAAGTTTTGGAAAATGTTCCGACCAAGCTCTAGAGAATTTCAAACGGAATCAATAGTTCAATTTTTTTTTTTTAATTACATATTTTCAAAATTCATAAATCATAATACATCAATTTTTGTCGTTCCTATATATGACAGTTTTCAGTTTTATACTATCTGCACTAATTTACTATTATCACTTTAAAAAGTGTATTTTTTAGATCCAATTTTTTTAAGCTAGAGCACAGAAGATTTGATATATACTATATGGGTAAAAAAAATATGTTTCTGGGTCAATTTAATTCTATGTTCGGTCGCAGAAAACGTGGTGTTAAAATACCGAAAGGCTAAACTTAATCCGCTTATCTTTACGTTAGTCAAGCTTACTTTTACCAACCGTTATAGTTTTTTTTATTTTATTTTTTCTCAAATTTCTTGCTTCTTAATGATACCGCAAAACTTCCAAATGAGTCAACAGCTTTAATTATACCTTAAGACTTGAAAAAAAATTTGGAGGGTTAAAAATTGAATATACTTAACATTTGAAACTTGAAAAGAACCAGGGATTTTTTATGAATGACTGAACTATTGATTGGAGCCTCAATCAATATTATATTTTCTCACCCTATTCGGCTGTCGCACAGGACTTGAAAACAGATAAGTGCTGTAGAGAAAGGATAAGGATCATTGAAGGCCATCAAGTCTTTAGAACAACAAATTGTGTCACTTAATGTGACAATGTCGGTCATTTCCGTGTTTCCGAGAATTCCAGATACAACTAAGATTGAAAATATAAAAAATAGTAGAAAATTCATAGTTGGATTTCACATCGTATCGACTTGCTTGTGAATCTGATGATGTCCGGAGGGCAAAGCTGCATTTCAGTGGTATAAGAAAGGTTGTGTCCTGTCTCTCAGAGGACTACGAGGCAAGGATTAGCCCGTGGGGCATTGTAACGTCGTAAATACACTCCAGTGTTCACCCTTCGAGTTTTCATGAGCGCCTTTAGATGCATGGAAAAAACGCAGAAGAGTAGTCGTGGTTTCAGGGGTTGTTTAAAAGCAAAGGAATCCCTCGACCGAAGCGTAGAGAAACTCTGGTACTATTTCCCTTGACGACACCAAGGGACTTCAGCCTGGGAAAGGTAGATGCTGCTGACTCTGATTACCCCTGTATGCTCCATTTAGTATCTCTACAGCTCGCAATATCTACCCTCGATATTTTGACGCAACTTCTACCTTAACTTTTTTCATAGACTCCCAAGCCAATTTTTCACATCAGGTTCCACATCGAATTGGTAGATTTTGCAACAAAAAATAAAAAATATTTAAACTTTTAGTATACTTTTTAGAAAATCTCGCCTTCAGATTAAATTCTATGTCGTTACCATTAAATCCCTCAAAAATACCTTCCAACCCTCGAAACAATGATAGCGAGGGCTTTTTCACCAATGAATGTTGTTCCTTCTTCTTCTAACCCCCTTTGATATAATTCGAACAACGAAACCCGCTGGTAGTTGGAGACGCTTATATTTGAGAGCGGAAAGGGTTGCGAGGACCGGATGGCTGTAAAGAGAAGGTTGGGTTATAATGAAATATAGCAACCGTTTCGCTTCGTATAAGACTGCATTAAGATTATACCTAGGCGCGTTGGTGGATGAAGGGCGAGTTACAGCAACGTGTGGTGGTGGTTTGCCGTTAGTTTTCTACTGTAACCCCGGGTAGATAGAAGGAAAAGCGTAAAGGGAAATAAGAAAGGTTGGGTTTCGAGAAAGTACAGTAGAAGGAAGGGTATCTATATTCCTCCTACAGTGTTTTAATCAAGCCGGATTTGCTGTGGCTCCAACTTTCGTTTTAGTCCAACTCAAAAAGGATATTCTCTGTTTAAAATGCCTCTGAGGAATCCGTGATGTAAACCAGTACTGGAAGGTTTTATCATCTCTTCATTCCTTTTTCTCTTCCTCTCCTCAAACTGTTCATGTATATATATTTGGACATGGAAAAATCTTTGATTTTTTACATATTAAATTTGTGCATAAAAATATGTTTTTTATACGAATATGTAACTATATTATTTCTCAATTGCGTGGTCAGTTTGATAAAATACTTGATGGACTTATCATGCAACAATCATTACTTAGATGATTGAGGTACAACCCGCATGGAAAAAAATTCAACTGGAAAATATATCTATTTGGTTTTTAAAATATATATATTGATTATAATAAGATATATACTGTACGAATATATTTTCTGATATATATCCATGTGGAATATATTCTGAATATATATATACAGATAAGAGTCTAAATATATAAACTCCTTCAAACTACTTTGCGTATCGATTCCTACATACAATTTAAACTTCGTCAGTTCGAATCCCTGTAGGTGCACTTGCTAGAAAAAAAAAAAAAAATTCCATTTCTCGAATTCTCTCTCTCTCTCTTTCTTCTCTGGCTAATTAGAAAAAAAATGTAATAATTAAAAATAATAATATAATTTTCAAAAACTTGATCAGGAAAGTAACGCTAAACGTGATCAAATATTGATCAAGTAAATACGATCTAGTTTTGATCAAGTTTGGATCAAGCATCTTGATCAAGAACGGATTTGAAATCAATGTTTCCTGATATCAAGTGTTGATCAAGACTTTATTTCAATTTCCACTCGGGATATTTTTCAATTTTGTAAATTTTGTTTCGATAAATTATAATATATCTTCAATTTTTTGTAAAACGTATTCTTTTTTAATTCATCCAAACAAAATTTACAAAGTTGATTAACTTCTTTTGAGGCAAATGTACTTGTTATTTTCTGAGTATATTCTCGCAGTTAAGAGCTTTGGTCGGCAGTATCTCATAATCAACATCAGCAAAATTTGATTCGATGTTTGTTGTGTTCTCTGGTATATTTGAGTTCAAATCTCAGGTCCAGGATGCTTGAGGAATTCATTTAATCTTACTCCTTCGTTGTGAAACCTTTGTGAGAAAGCAGCTTACCCAAGAAAGGAAGGAAAGAACATACGGCCGGACAATATGGTGGGCTTGTGGCCTGGGAAGAACGGTCAGTATGCAATATGCCATCATTCACCACTCCACTTTAAGACCATCTCCCGAGTTTAGTCTGACTTTCCAGCGAACCACTGCCTACTCAACTACCTTTCCTATTTCTCTAGTCGAATCCTTGCGTTTGAGAATTTAATTACACTATAGTGCTTACAATGTAGCTCCAGTTGGTCCGGAAATAAACTCTCCATTATAGTTTTACAAAGCTTCTATTTGTCACGAAACAGGCTTCATTACTCGATCTTTTACTATATCTCCGACCCTTTTACCTTGATCATCAGGCGTATTCTCTTCGTCTCAAAAGTTACGTTTGATGTGACATTACAAAAATTAAATCATATATGAATTGTTTGTGCATTTTTTTTTGACATATTTTTTATATGATTCATAAATCATCTATAAATCTTTAAAATTATGGAATATTAAGTCAAGGAATGATAAACAAGAAGGATAATTTTATATATTTATTTGAATTCTTCGACTTTTTCTTAACTGATCTCAAAAATTTTCAAAGTGGTTTCTAAAAGATCAATAGGGTGACAAATACGACAATTTACTTCTTTTTCATCTAAAAATCATTTTACTCGAAAGTAAAAATTTGAGTCATAAATATTTAAAATTATAAAAATACTTTATATATATCTGTGTAAAAGTTACTATGAACTTCAGTAAATTTTACTATTTATATTAGTTAAAATTCTGGTAGTGGGACGAAACGACACAAAAATGGCCGACTAACTGAAAAAATGATTGAATTTTTTCGTAATTTCAAGCTTTTTAAAAAATCTCAAATTTTTAAATAAAATTTACTGTTAAACTTAGTAAATTCTAGTACCAGTAGTTGGTATATTTTCAGTCTCCTAAATTTTACTGTCATTTTTGAAGAAAAATTATTTATCAATATACGTATAAGTCTTAAAAATGACGCCAGGAACTGTCAGAAACGCAATTATTAATATTTGTTTTGAAATTTTTACTTTCATGTTTGTAATTCTTAGTTAAAATTTCTCGCAGTGTATAAGGGTCTGTGAAAAGTTACATGTAAGTTTTACTTTCATTATTCGATGTTGGAAAAATTAGAGAGAGTGAGAGAAGAACCACATAGACATACAAGAAACAGACAGGCAATTTCTCTATCCTATTTTATAAAAACATGGTATACTCCAAAGTTTGTTTATTTATTTCAATTTGCTTTCCAAAATTATTTTAATATACGATAGAAAAAGAATCGGAATATGTTTTGGTTTATTTGCTTTATTATTTCCAATAAAACTTTGAATGGAGAAAGAGCAAACTGTACGCCGTTCATGGTTTGTAACCTCTTATAACTTGATTGGATGAATATTAAATTCTGGTCACCGGCAAACAATCAAAGTCTGTTCGAGATTCTTGGTGGACGATCGAAATATGTAACCAGCTGGAAGCCAAACAATTCTTGACTGGAGTACTCGAGGATATATATTAATATGCGTATACCTTTCTTCAATATGAGTTTCTTGAGACTCATTTTACAGCTGTTTCATTTGTATAATAGTATTTATACCGAAAAGAATAAAAATAAAATAATGAGAAGTGAAATAGAACAAAATAAATCAAGATAAAAATCACATATTAAAAAAATCATTTTCCAGTTTATTCTTCTGATAAAGTATGAAAACGAAAAAGCTTTCCTTAGTTAATTGTAAAGGATGATAAGGACTTTATGAAGAATGCAATTTACTCTGCTGTTGCTGAGTCGTCACTATAGGACCACACGGATTATCGGCGCTCTACCCTTGAGTAATTATCAATCAATAATAAGGAGAAAGAAAGGGAAGGGTAGTGAAATTCTGCTAGCCCATAAAAGATGGAAGGGCGTGAGTAGAAAACCGATAAAAAGCAAATCATATTAAAAGTTTTTAGGCGAATCTTTGCGGAGTAAGAAGGGTAGAATGCTTAATTTCATAGACGTACTAGACCACTATCGGTTAGGTCATGCAAAAGCAAGAACAATCATGCCTGGAAGCGTGTGTAAAATAACGGCAAAAGCTGTGATGTGAAAGCTTGTAAGGGTAAGCACACTCGAAAAGGATAATTAAAATAACCATTCGTCCGTTCTCAATGACGAAAGTATAAAATATTTATGGAAAATTCACCATATTTATTATCAAAATATTCACGAAAATATTGTAAGATTCATGTATTTTAGCTTATGAGTTTTAATTTATGTATAAAAGTAGTAGTAGTAGTAGTAGTAGTAGTATTCATCAGGGATACTATTCAGATAGTTTTGTTAAAATTAAAAAGGTAAACTGTGGATTGCCTAAGGAAACTTGCTCGGGGATAAGTTCTTAGGACTCTCTTCTTTCGACCTGCTCGAGGCAGTGCCAACTTCATTCAGTTTTCGTTCTCATTAATTATAAAAAAACATTGTACGGCAACGTTATGTTTAGACTTGCATTATATTCATGTATACATACAATCACAATTTATATATTTTTGGTCAACCCTTCAAATCTTGAAACAGAACTAAATAAAAAGCCATAAAAATAATAAAATTATAGAAATAGTTTTTTAGTGTTTTTCATACTAAAGTTTTTTTTTCTACATTTTTTAAATATTGAACGTCACTGAATATAACAGTGTTTGTCGGAATAAAAGAGTAAAAAACTAGAAGAAGAGGCAACCTTTGACGTGCCGAAACTCAACGAATCTTAAGCTTGTCATCGCATCTTATTCTAATAACAAGAAGCATTAATCACTGGTGTGCCATAGTGCAATTACCGTGATAGCATTGGGTTCTCGTTTCTTTCCCTCTTTTTGTTTAGCCTAAAATTGTAAGACAACTAAAGGAGAAAAGACAAGCTTCTCGTTGCCAGTACGTTTCCTTTGCTGGTACATAATATAGTCACACATGAATATTTAAATGCTGTCTCTTTAATAATTTTTTTTTTTATAACAAGCATCTTATTGCCAAGAAGTTTATTTCTTAAATTTAAAAGAACTAAATAATTTAAATGTTAAGAATATATATATATATATAAATAAAAAAATTCAAAATTACGTTTAATACGATTCACCCTTTCGACAAACTAAGTCAGCCAGATGACGTTGTATGTCGGTAAGGTCCAACTCCTAACCATTTCTGTATCCTTTCTTGTCAAGTTTAAACCCGCTACGTGACTAAGTTTCAAGTGGCCTGCTAAGATGTCCTGCTAATTTATATGTTCACGTTAACTTGTCATCCCTATACCTCTTATATTTTCTAGAAATTTTCTCACACCCAAGTACTTGACGGGCTTCTGCTAGCGAAGTTGTGGCTCGCATATCTAATCGGTGCTATCATGGTCAGTTGGCAGATGTACCAAAGAAAATTATATGTACTATATTGCTTAGCTTTAACCATTTGAAAATTATAAAATATAAGTGCCAATTTTCTTCAACTTAATCAGTTTATGATTTTTGAAAAACAAATTAAGTGTAAGCTATAATCTGTTTAAACTCATCAATTGTATATTATCATCGAGTGTTCCAGTAGGTTATTGAGATTTGATCTATAAAAAAATAGAGGAAAATTTTAAATCAAAGTCACCTCCTGCTAAAACTTCAGTGAGAAATTGTGAGTTTCCATCAGGTAGATACGTAAAATAGATCGTGGGAGTTTCTCGAAGGCCTTCAAAATCTACTCATGAGTATAAAGTTATTCTCAGTTATGTGATATGAGATATATCTTGGTGTATATGTATATGTGATATTTTTGATGGTAAAGCAGTGGTAAGATGAAGGCAGTTGGAAAGTAGACTGGAACAAAGATAGAAGATGTGTATAGAAAGTACTGTGCGGGTAGTCGACGGTCGTCTCAAAGCGAGCAATCACTTAAGCAAATATTCATGCGCACTTCTATAGGGGTCTCTCATTTTCAAACTCCCAAAGTTTTTCTTATTTTTTCAACTTTTTTTTAGAAAAATCACAAACTTACTGATACTGGCTGCGTCAAAACATTGTGAATTCTTTTTTTTTCACATGTGTAATTTTTGTCAATAATGCAAAATCGGGGTAACGAAAAAATATCTATGACTTGATTTTTAACTGTACTAGGAGGTGATGGTAGAGAAAAGAGGATGAGTGTGAGGGGGTGGGGGGAACCACCTCTATAGATCACTAAAAAGGGGCCAAAAGCAATTGAGTTAGGAAGGAACCAGTTCGGCAAACACTTCTCTTTTCAGTTAAATTTATGGCTTAAAAAAGTCCAAAGAGGGTCTCTCACTTTATCTGTAATGTACTGATCTTGCCTTCATCGAGCTTGGTGCGTTTTTCCTTGCTTTTTTTTTCTTCCTTATTTTCAGGACTTCTGACTCTTTGCCTTGGAGATCTCAAGCCCCTCACTTGGTACACCAAGTGCATGATTTATATCGAATCCCACCCCTCGAGCTTTACAGTATTTTGATAA
Organism: Aphidius gifuensis; assembly: GCF_014905175.1. Taxonomy (NCBI): domain Eukaryota; kingdom Metazoa; phylum Arthropoda; class Insecta; order Hymenoptera; family Braconidae; genus Aphidius; species Aphidius gifuensis. The sequence goes on from NC_057792.1 coordinate 19,870,679, forward strand.
GGGTTTCTGGACTCCAGGATTTAATCCCCACCAACCATGTTCTAGAAATTTCAAAAAATAAATTCGATTGTTTTTTTTCTTTTCATTTTGTAAGTAACTAATTTTTTAGAATACTAAAGCAGTCATAATATTTGTCGTAAAATTGCAAAAGACAAACAAAGACTTTATTTTTCCATAAGGATTATAAGTTAATAAGTTATATTGCAAAACTCTGATTTTCGTGTTGAAGTATAACGAAAAACTTATTTTTATATATATTTTTTTTTTCCGTAATCACAATTCAAGTCTATTACGGTTGCTCAACGCTTGTTTTTTTTGTTTAAGACGAAGGTATAGCTCAGAGAAAAAGGAAAATTTATAGCAGAAAAAATAACGGTAAAAAATTGTACTTACATAATATATATATACTTACCTCTAGTGCAAAGACATAAAAACTTGTGTTGTTAGAAGGCAGATTTTTCTTGGTGAAAATTCATCTGGGATCGAAGGGTCAAACTGCTTGTAAACCATAAAGAGGATTCCCAGTCATTAGGTTGCTGCGCCCGCGAGTGCTCCTTGACAATTCCGATTTTTGCGTCTATTCTTTCTTCTCAAAAACTTCTGTCCTCGTCACAGCGATGAATCGCCAACGGCTTGGTTTTAAGAGGATATTATTCTACCCTGCAAATTCCACACTTTTCTTTTCAGTTCATTCAATAGAACACTTCAGGTGGAATGGAAATTGGAATATCATGTTGTTTTCTTAACAAAAGTAGAATTGTAAGTTATTGTCCACCCTTACCATATTGAATTTAATATGCATTAAAATTTTTGAATAGAAAATTAATCAAAAAATATATCAGGATTTTATTTGATTTATAAACAATGTTTGTTACGAAGTTTACTTGACAGTTTTATGTATACATAACAGCAGGGTGTAATTTTTAATATGCTTGTTTTAATCCACAAACAACGTACCTTGAGTTAATAGAAACATTTTTTCGTTGACCGTTGATAAGTGATAAAGGTATTTTGATACAGCTAATAAATGATTTATTTTTAGATTTTACTAAATAATTGACAGTTTTTGTGCCTTCAAAAATGATAAAAAATAAATAAAAGTTTTTCACTTTTCATAATGTGCCTTCGGTTTCTATCAGACATGATTGTATAACTGAAAATGGATCCAAGGCTCAGTCAAGTTAACATGGAAGTAACTAGTGTGTTGGTGTATTTGAGGAGTGAAAAACGACAAAGTAACTAAAAGTATACGCAAAGGTATATGAAATGCGAAAGATACGTGAAGGTAACTCGATAGCTAATTACCTTTCTGCGTTACCTGGAATATATGCATTGTATAGTTTCTTAACTTGTTCTATCCTATATGTCACCGTCTCATCTCAATTCAAGACTGTTTAAGCTTGCTGAAATGGCAATTTTTTTTTATCCATTTAGATGTTAGAATGTATATGAGACTTTTTAATGTATGTTTTATGTCTGTATAGAGCAAGAGCGTTCCGGAATAGTCGATAACATGTTTCTGTACTGGAGATGAGACTGACATCCCATCATCGATGCATTGTCTGCGCTGCGCCAAATACTGATCTCACATTGGCTAAGAATCACCTACATTGCACCCGCGTAACATACTATTTCTGGTTTCTCTGTATGGAAATGACCACATCATGATATATGTTAAATCACAATCAAATCCCTCCGTGTTGGAATCCACCTCACCAGAATGTAGGATTTGGGAAAAAATCTACTGAGAAATAAACGCTAGGTGCTAAAGGGGAGAGTCTTGGAGTCTTCTAATTCCAAAATTTTCAAGTTTTTATTATTTTAACATTAGAGTAAAAGTTAATGTTTACTATACAATTTATCCAAGCATTTACTGTTACTCTTTTTATCCTCTGAATAATAAAAAAATCAATAGAAAAAGAAAACATTGTTTGCTTACTCTATTTTTAATCTACAAAAAATAATGGAAGCAGAGAAAATATGAGATAAAAAAAAAACATATTACACCAATAGTATATGAAAATAATAGAATCAATATGAAAAGATATCCAAAAAATGAAAGTAAAACATAAATAAATACAATGTGAACTAGAATTATACACAATGAAACATACACGGATTTAGATTTATATATGGTTATTGTTATTACAAAAATTTTAAATTCCAACTGATTAATATTTTTTTTATTTTGAATATTTTTCCTATATGACAAATACATATTAACATCGAGACAGAAAAAAAATGGATCTAAATGGTATTGAAAATAAAAATGAGTTAGGGTATTATTAAAAATAAATATAAATTAAGGAAGTTTTTTTGCTCTGTAATATTTTCAAATAGCATTTTTGTCAATTCGATGTTATTGAATCAGGATGAGTTTTTTTTTTTTTTTCATATAAATTAATAAAAAAAATAGCTTGATAGTATTGATTTTTTTGGCACACCAATTTTGTTTTAAACTTTTGTTTTGTTTTACCAATATGATTTTTTTTTTTTGTTGTTATGTCGTAAAGAACAACAATTGGTTCAATTACTAAATAAATTTTCTATGTTCAGTTTTTAAATGAAATCATTTCGAAACAGATTAAGGAATATCAATAGTATTGTGTAATATATGTATATACTGGTTGAATATTTTGTTAACTTACAAATATATTAATTAAAATGTTGAGCAACTATCAAAACAAATTAGTTGTATTCAATGTTTTCGAAAAATCACACACATCGAGAACCCAATTGAGGCCCAATGCAGTTACCCAATTTTTGTCTACTCAACGAAAACCAAATTGGGTCCAAACAGCGTGTCGGGAGGATTTCTAGTCAGGATGGTTACCGAGTAAGCAAGAATCACACTATTTTGACTACAAATGTTGGGCAGAGGAAACGATTCCTATTTGAAAATACGAATATACTATTGGATTCATCAGTTTTCGGTTGAATTTCTTCCTTTAACCGTGCCATTGATAAAAGTTATAGAGTTGAGACAAAAGTTAGAATCTCATCAGTTCCTATTATCGTATCCTCAAAGTCTCATTCTTATATGTATACAGAAAGACAATTTGTGGTTTCTCTACACTGACGCCAGTCTTTCTTCGTATTATGATTCTTTCCTCCATTTATTACCCTTCACTGCCCGTATCCAAAGTCTTACACGACACATGTGGTGGGCTCTGGTCGACGGGAAAACTTTTCGATGCCTCACGAACAACGATTTGTTCCCGATTTAGGGAGGACAATTTTCAGCATTTTTTTTTTGTTATTCAACATTTGCTCGAAGTTATTGATTGTTTTTCTTATCTATGATTATTTTCTTATCAATAGTTATTGGTTTTGGAAAGATAGATTATTAATACTGAATTTTATTTTAATTGTTCAATAGTGAAACTTAATGTGACCACTTTCGTAAAAAGTGTGAATGGGAAGCTCTGACAATAGAAGCTTTTACGTTATCGGGAATTACTTAGACCAAGCTTTACGAGTATAGATGAAACTGCCAACAGCCCTTTCGAGAGGATTTCGATGCATTACCGAATTAGCTAGCCACGCTGAGAAAAGGGTTGCAGTAAAAATGCAAAGTAGATTATAGTCGTAACTAATTTTAATCCGTTCCTTATTTCAATCACTCGAATATTCCATGATTAATATACATATATATTTTTTCAATAAGTAGTGAAAAGCTTAAAAAATAAAATATATATTTTTTTTTCTCGTGACTATTTGTTGAAAGAGATGTACAAAAAGTGGTATATAGATTATTTCATCAGATTGCATTAAGTTCAATATCTCTCAGTTTTACGTCTGTAATTATCATTATAAGATCAGCTCGTTGTATTTTTAGGACTTTATTACCAGAGTTTGTATCTTACTAGGACGTAAACACCTCTAAATCTAATCTACTAATTGTACTTTCATTCTTTCTTTCATTTCCAGTGTATATAAAACGATTTTAAAACCTAAGAGAAAAATAATTTTTTTTTTGTTTTAAAAATATTTTTCCATTAATGTTAAACGATAAATGCTGTTTTTTTCTCCATGTATTACTATTATGATTGTATTCTATTATTATTATTATTATTATTATTATTATTATTTCTTGTATTGAATATAATGAATGTGAAGGAAAAAATAGAATAAAACATATTTTTTCCTCACGAGAATTTAGATATAATGGAAAATTTAGGGCTTTCGGGTACGATATAAATTCGCAGCTGTCCACTCGAATATTTTTCTGTTTATTTGGGTTGGGGTTATGCTATCTTGACCATCGGATGTCCCGACGGAGGCCCGAGGACTGCGACGTCGTATCGTACCCTTCTCGCATATTCACAAATCATCCGTAGTCCTTTGCTCACCCCTCCCTTTCAACTGATCTCACCCCAGTCTTCTATTTTTCCCACTCTCACGGGAATTTTTCAGACTTTTTATTTCTGACACATTGCAGGCAATATAAACAAATATTTATTTCGTGAAAGTAAGTTAGATTCTCAAGTTGTAAAGAATAATGGCTTTAATTTCTGATAATTTTTATTTTGTACCAATATATTTGAAATATTGAATACGATTATTATAACTAAACATACAAAATGATCGCGGATTAAATGCATAACGAATCGAAATGTTATCAAAATGTCGATAAACAAAAAATATGAGAATATCGATTATTTTCGGTGATTGCAAGTAATTTTTAAATAGTCCCTTTTTTTTTACAATAATATGTATAGTGTTAGAATTTGTTATTTCAAGATATTTTTCAAACTGACCAACCGAATTAAATTTTTTTTTAGTTGTGGGCCACTATTAAATTTAATATTTTCATTTTCTCGCAAAGCTCAAAAATTATTTGCCATCGGTCATCAATTGTATATGTTTTTTCCTTTACAAATATCGCTTAACAACAGAAAATTCACAACATTAAACAAAACAAAAAAAAAAAAAAAAAAAAAACAACGATCAAACGAGGACCTCTACATTACGTCTCATTTACATTAGATTTCTACCTGGGTAATTACGATGGTATTTAACAAACAATTTTTTCAAAAATATAGAAAAAAAAATCATCTGTCGAATAAATAGCCAGTTTTGTTAAGACAAAAGGGACGGCTGGAGTCAGATATGTTTGACGTGGCAATCATTGCAGAGTATACGAGACAGAGATGCCACATGGGGTTTTGAGTGTTAGACCTGAGTCGTCGCAGCAATGCCCAGTGTCCTGTCATGTTACGTAACGTATCGACTAACTTCATATTTACATGCAAAGTTTTCTTTTATATATATATGCTGTGAGACTAAGTGGATTGAAATTTGTTTATAAAGTATTTCATAAAATATATGACAGAAAAAAAATATTACAAAATTAGATATATCTGTTGGATAATAAATATACAAAAGAGTGTATAAAAATTTCTTGATTCACCCAAGATGAATTTTTTTTCTCTGAAAATAAATTTTTTTTAAGTTTAAAAATCACAGAGTCTCTCAAAGACCTCAAATTAAAATTAAAAAAATATCGAATATCTCTGTTTAACATTATATTTGGTCGGTATAATTGCGTAGCATTATTCGATGACACACAGAATAGATGACGTATATAATCTATGTGTATATCTATTTTTTTTTTTACCTTTTTTTATTGCTGGCATTTTTAATTAATATGTCGAAACATTTTTTTCCTTGAACTATTTCGAAAAATGTTTAAAAAAATACATGTATTGTGAATCTAGTAAAAAGTACTATAACTGGCAGAAACTGAAATTTATATCAAATTTTCGTGATTGCAATAAATTGGAATCAAACTTCTACGGCATGGAAAGCACGCACATCGTTTTTAAAGTTCTTTGACGTGCACTCGAAAACGAAAATCTCAATTTATTTATTTTTTTTCATATTTCAAGTATTGCATCTTTGTGGAAAAATAAAAATATTAAAATGCGAATATCTAAAATAAAATACGAAAGAGATATTGGTATGAGTTCTAACTTTTCTGGTGGTTAAACGTAAAAGTCCTGGACAAGGTGCAGGCTGCTTGTGGGCAGATGGATGGGGTTGTTTGAGGGTGAGATGAGAGTTGAGTTTGTAGTCAGTAGCCCGGGGAAGCGAAATGAAGCATTCCTTTACGAGGGTCCTTACTGCTCGTAAAGTCGACTTTATGATGATAATTACAGGGCTAGCGCAGTAAATCTGGTTGGACTTTTGCTTGGTATGTATTATGTTCACGTGCCTGAGGCAACTAAAAGCACCTCGCAGTCAAATCTTGGTTTCTACTTTGATGATCAAAATTCAAAAATAATATACATACTATTTGCGTTGATGAAGCACTGATCCACTATGTTTTAACTAGTAGAAATATATATATGTTATAGTCTTCAATTAAACTGAAAGTATCTATTAATTTGTACTATTGAAGTTCACCAATAAATAATTATAATTTATAATACTGTTTTTTTTTTTTCTTTTTTGTTATACAATTTGACTCAATAAGAAACCAAACATAAACTTGATGTCTGATTGGAACTTCTAATATTTTATGTTTAGTTACAGATTCCTAAAATATTAAGCATTATAAGTGTTCTTTAACGATATGTTACTTACAATATACGTACAAACTCGTCTGTGGCTGTTCAGTTTTACCACTAAAGTGCCTTACATTAAGTGCCGTGTAAACACAATTTAGTACAACCCCTAAATAACTTTACTGCCTGACCATATACAGTATATCTTTATCAACCTATTTATCGACTTAATATTGCTTGGTACTGACGATGTTGACATTAACTAAAAAAGTAGTCAAATTTTAAAACCTGTTGAATTTATAATGAATAGTGTTATTTTTTTTTGGTCTGTTTATGTCATATATTAACTTTACTTATCTGTTAATCTTATCATTATTTTCAACCAGTATCAAAAATACGTATTCAATGCGTTTTCGTTTGAGCTTTTCTAAAATGTTTCAGAATTATTGTTTCATATATATGTTTTGATAGACTGATTATAAAATCATTCTGTACATCGTAATCACAAAATATATTCCATACATTCACGATCCATATCGTGACTACTTATTATGTCTCTTTGAAACTAAAAAAAAAATAAAAAAATATCAGATATATTTATAATTGAATATGAATTAAATATATTTTTAAAAACATAGTAAAACATTCAATTTTAAAACTAATTTTTTTATAGAAATTGAGTTTTAAGAATCATTCTATTAACAATATTCACTCATAATAATAATAATAATGAAGAAATCTTTTAGATAAAATCAATAGGCTGACTACTTATATGTATTTCAGATACGTTTCGGAAAAACATTTATGTGCGACTTACGAGACAGGCTGTATGTTCAAGTCTGTTCATTATATCCATTGCTAAAAAAAGGGTAAATACACGTATGTATGAATGGGGGTAGAAAAAATTGTTTCAAGCTATTGAAATTGATAATATTGGTATATACTTCAAAAAGTTTCATGAAGTAACGAAGTGCAAAACAATTCGAAGTGCCAGCTAAATGTTGTGGAAAATAATGACTGATCGCATTTGTATCAGTGTGGCTTTGACTCACCCTTACTAAACCAGTCACCCTTCTGCCAACACCTTTTCTGTCAAATTAACACAATCCTCGCTTGGTCTCTGCATCGCATTTTTATTTTCTAATCGTTGTGACGAAAAACCGGTATCATTTTGTTAAATATTTTTGTCGATTGACAATACACTGATAAATTAATTTTTTTTTTTCTATTCTAAAAAGAAGTGAGTGCATGCTTCAATCTCTTACTCGATAGATAAAATATTTTCTTTTTTATTTACATATTACATGATTGTGCCAGAAAATCGTGATTATGATTGACAATTAAAGAAAAATAAAAAATTCGCATGATTAAAAATATAATAATAATATTATTGTCAAACTAAAATTTCATGAAAAATACAGAAGGCAAAACTTCCACCAGATTTTTAATAATTTCCAATTTTTAATAGAATCTTTTCAAAATAACAAAAAGGTAACATAATTTTGAATTTCGAGTGGAAATAAAAATCGACATGTTGCAGAATATAGGTGTGACAAGTTACAACAACGAGGTCGGAGGGGGATATTCAAAAAATATAGTAACTTAAGTTAATTAATTACCGAGGGTGAGCACACAATTTTTATAATCGTAAATTTGAAAATAAAAATATAATATTTAAAACTGTTCTGTTATTTTTATTATTTTGGTTTGTGATTGTTCAAACTTTTTTTTATATGAATTTTTTTTTACAAAATAGTATTTACGCATACAAAATAAGTGAAATGAATGTATAGAGTGCGTCATATATTAAAGACAGTAAAAAAGAATAAAAATCTGTTCTTCATTTTCAAAAACTCATTGAACCTGCTCATATCATTTAACTGAGATCTCGATGTCTCTGTCAAACACATACACTCGAAATTTTCGGATAATAACGTCACCATAAACATACTACGTACAATTTTGCCATTGAAGTTGTTCGATGTTGTATGTTTTATTAAAAGAATTAAAAAAAAAATTCGGTTTTTATAAAAATACAGAAATAGAACAAATTCTGGTTTTAGTTAAAAAAGGATCTTGGGTGGACATAAGGTGTCGAATTTACTAAGGTAGAAATCGTGGCATTAAAAGGGTGGTTGGGTGGATGTAGGTGGTTGTGTTGTAAGTTATTTCTAGAAATTGGAAAAGAGCAGATGACTATGTAACGGGAGGGGGGCTGGGGAGTATTGAGGTCAGTGAGTTTTTCCTCTGCGCGTTATGGGTTGCGCTAAAGACTAGGGAACGAGTGGGCGTCGGCGTGATCGCGAAGTTGCGCTGGTACCCCACGATTGGGCTACCTTAGTACCGCCCTACCTGAAACCCCTTTCTAAGTAATGATTCGTGGGCGTACAGACGTACGCCTACTTTTTCCTTATTTTTCATTTTACCTTTCTTTTTGACCCCCCGTCTTATTCGTTACCACCTAACCACCTTATATACCTGTCCTTGTTCTCCACCATCACCAACAATTTTTTTGTCAGGTGCTTTGCAACCATCTTACTAACATCTCTTTGAAACCACAGCTTTTCGTTTCCAAATTTTTCTTTTTTTTTCCAAGTCTATTTTCGAAAGATATATATGTAGCTGAAGGTATTGATTTCCATTGAAATATACAGACAACTGAAATGAATTTGATAATACTTCAAGATATTTTATTATATAAATAAAAAACACGCTTATACACCCCAAAATCATTCCTCAAAACGACGACGTGATCAACATCGAGGTAACATGTATGCTTACATGTTGAAACTATTTTTTTTTTTTTCGTAGCCAAATCCAATACGTATAGGTGATCTTGTGGGTTCACCTATACGTAAAAAAAAAGTGACTTTCTATTAGCAGTAATCAAAAAATTAGTATCCAATTCATTATTCATTTATATCTTGCTATAACGTGCACCATTTCAAGTTGTATAAATGGATGATTTTGAAGTGTAGTATAAAGAATAATTTTATTTTATGATAGAAATGAATTGAGACAGTAAAAATAACAAACCTTGATCGCCACACATATATATGATTTCATACGTTGTTTGTTCAGCTTAATCAATAGAAAAGTTTGCAAGACTTGGGTGTTTTTCATAAAATTCATTGCGATGCGTAGAAGCAACAATAAACAAAGGAATAACAAAAAAAAAAAATTTGTAGTCGATGATGAATAATCAATGAATCAATGATTTTGTTTTGTGTTGCGAATTGAACTTGATAGAATGCTAAGGTATATGTAAAATGGTTGCTATAACGCCGATTAATCCGAAATTTCGTGCATCCCTGGGGAATCATTAGAGGTAGCTTCCACGTGAAGACCTCGATATTGGAAAATATGGGTTGTACGACGTTGGATCTGAGTACGGGATTAATGGGACATTATACTAGCCTTGGCAAAGGCAGCACGTAATTAGATCGGAAAGAACCAAAGGGTTTTACTAACTCGTTTTATAAACCCATACCAATACTATAGAAAATGTGTAATGGTTGTATGGTGCGTCCTCAAAGAGCTAAAAACCACGTGGGAATTAACTCAAATGATGAAAATTTATATATAGCAACTTTCATAAGTCCATACTTTTATCAAGCAAACTTTTTAACATTCTGTTTTTATGTATGACTGAACACAAGTTGCTACTAACTATGTGTGTGGTTTCAATAGATGCGGGTCGCGATCGTTAGTCATTGGCAAACATACGCTTATGCATCGTCGTCATGCGGAAAAAAAAATAAAAACTTTTCATAATAAAGTGTTGCATTTATCTTTTTTATAAAAATTTATTTATAAAAATTTAAAGATAATTTTTTATTTAATTTAATGAAAAATATTATTACAAGGTTTTGAAAATCTAACAGACTCTGTCAATTATGCAACGTAAGATTAAACCCAATCTAGCAAAAGTGAAAAGTCGAGTCCGAGTCTGAGTGCCTTGCCATGTCACCGGAAACTCATCTGAAGCTGTCTTGTCTTTTTGCTTGATAAATTAGTTCATCTTCTTTTCTCATCTAAATAACAGGAGAATTTGGAATAATTAAATGAAATTCATTTTCGTATAAATCGTTTCATAGTTTCTGAATCTAAGATTTATTGTTTTATTTTTCAGTTGAAATTTCAAGTAATGTAAAGAAGCAATTAATATAGCGTATTTTAGTGTACCAATACATAACTATCGCTAACATTGTTGCTATAGGAAATTTTCAAAAAAAAAAAAAAAAGTTGAAAATAACAACTTAATAGTTTGGTATATCTTTTTTTAAAAAATTTGTGTAGCCACACATTTTAGTTCAGGTTTCGTGATCCCTTTCTGACCAGGTATCCTTGACGCAGTTTTACGATCTGGTTAAAGATTCTGATCTGATTCAGATCTGAATCATAAAATAAACCGTTACATACTGATCCAATCCTAATCGAGTTGCCACTTAAATGTCCACTTGGGTCAGGGATCGTTATTACTGAAAAATTTATTTACAAATTTGACAAGTTTTCAGGGTCGTGTGAAAGTACTCCAACAAAACTTCGGGCTACTACCACCATCACTACCGCAATATAATGGCAAAACTTGAGAGCTAACTATATCCAAAGAAGCATAACAATAAAAGTTAGATGTGTTCCACGGACTAAAAAAAGTAAATTGAAAAAAAATTCTGAAAACCTATATTTCTGAGACTTTTTTAGCCGATATAATAAACATTTTCGCATGTGATTTATACAATTCTTTTAACCCTTTCAAATTTTTTTTTTTATATGAACCAATGTTGTTTTTATCAGTGTACTATTACTTTTTTTTAAACTTGACCCATTTACCCCGTGAATTGACCTTAGTATTAAAATTAATTAAAAGTAGTGGGAGTAAGGATAAAGAAGAAAAATAAAGGCTGTAAGTTTTTCAGAAAACTTTAGACATTTCTTCTTTTTTCATACACTTATAAATTTCTAAGTAAAAAAGTAAAATCTTTTTTTTTGTATTTCTTAGAAATTAATTTGATAAAAAAGATATGCAGTTTTATGATAAAAATCATTTTAAATAGATTGGAGAAATGCCTTTGGCCGTACAGCTCTCTGTATGAACTGTGTATTTGTGGTATTTTCATCAAGACTAGGAAACAAGTAGGACTGCTGAATGTGGAATCATTTAGGTTCAGGATGGTAGAAAATATGGCCCAAGGGCTTCACTATTAGCGAGTAAGTTGGACGAATACAGCACAATACCACTGGTCTCAGCTTAAAGTTGCTGTTAGCCTAGTTAGAGGAAGGGGTTTCTTGTCTTCAGACAATACACACCAGGAGGGCCCGTGGTGGTCGAGATAGTGGCACCCACATATACGAACATATACATGAACTATAGTTTTACATTTCTCTCAGTCTTTCTCTCTCTTTCCAATGCAAGAGCATTTCACTTAGTCAATGGAATAAAATTATTTCCGACGGGTTTGATGAGCTCAAGGTGCGCCTTACAACCAGGACCACAGTTTATCCCTCAGGCAAACTACTCCCTGTTGAAGCTTACAATCTGGCATAAGACAAGAACTGAGAGCTTGATTGTTGTCCAATTAGGGTTTAATAATAATAATAATAATCTGTGGATGTGGTTAAATTCTTAAATTGAGTATCGTGCAATTTTTTTTGTCATAAATATAAGAAAAGTTTATACTTTATAGCAATCTTATATTACGCAAAAAGATAGTATTTTATTGATAAATAATGTATATTTTATTCATACAATGCTTAAAGTAAATCTGAATTACAATATTATTATCAGCTCTCAAGTTCCGACAATATTACAAATACTACGCAGTAAAAACAATATAAAAAGACACAACACATCCCAAAGGAGTTTAAAAATAAAATAATAAGAAATGACAAGATATTCAGAATTCATGGTACTGCATGGCATTTATAGTCATATCGGTCACGTTCAAGTTGTTTATCATAGATGAGGATTTCGGTCTCCGTCATATATCAATAACGCGTGGTTCAAGCTAAAGGTTCAAGATGAAATAGCTCGAAAAGCGGGTTGGTTTACACGGAAAGCAATGGTTTTCCTGAAAGTGTCACTAACTTTGTCAACAGTTTGTCCAAGTTGACCAAGCACACCCGGCTCAAGGGTAGCCTTTATCAGAGTGAGAACCAGTGGCTAGTAGGTAGTTTTCTATCAAGGGGTGTCCCAAGATATATGCATACGTGACGGATATGGAACGTGATGGTTGCCCATTTGGTTATTTCTCAATTCTTGAAGTCCCCATGTTTTTTATTTTATTTTTGAAACTGTATTTGAAGATCAATTGTTATGGACAGATGTTTCTGAATAAATTTCACAACTAAATTTTTATAGGATTCGACACATATCGTTTATTATCGATTCAAAAATAGTGAGAATTTGACTTCAATTATAATGCTTCCTTATACTTTTGTTGAATTTAATGCTGCTCCTTATTCTCGTTAAACTATATTCATTTTTTTTTTTTTTTTTTTTTTTAACAAAAACTAGTTTACCATTAAATCAAACAGAAAATGTATATTAAATCTTTTGATGATAGCCCAATGTGAAAAAATGAATCAGGTGGTGAACAGTAGACTTCAATAATATTGATCGAGTAATTCGGCACTGGTGAATTTTTCTAATAAAAATCTTGGTAAGCAATAACGATAACGTTAATGACTATAAATTGGAGATAAACTGCTTATAATTGCTACGATAAATTTCACTCTAATGTCCGTAAAAATAACGCATCTAAGATCGAATGAAACATTTTCGAAATATCATACGACTATATAGTAACCGGTTTTTTTACTTTTTTTATTTTCACGCACAAAAAACCACAAATACAATATGCATTTTTCAAAGTTTATCATGATTATTGTAAAGATTTTATAATTCAATTTATATCAAGATTCCAATTTTTTTTTCGTTTCATTTTAAAGTTTTTGAAAAATACCAAAGACAATATTTCGGAGTCAATCCTTCCGTTTGACAGTAGTCGATTGACTTTTTCTTTTGTTTCAACTTTAGACTCATCTACCCCTGCCGTTGGGCGATTATTGCTCTTCAAGTAAGAAATCAATTACGGAACTTTTCAAATTTGTCAGTAATATTGAAATTTCTTTTATACCAGAAGATCATAATTGAAGTCTATCGAGTCTTCTCTTCCAAAAAGGATATAGCATCAGTCGTGAAAAAAATTTATAGAGGGTAGGGTGGGCGACAAGGCGTAAGGGACAGAGTAAAGTTTTTTGTTTTTCAGTCTACTATTGTTTCCTATTGCTGCTACTATCTCCTTTTTATCTTTACTAGTTTTTTTTTTCTTCTTTCATGTTTTTTTTTTAAGGGGTGAAAAGGGAGTTGCTCATTATAGACGGCTTCCGTTCAATTTCGCGGATCCCGAGATGGATATTGCTCGACGATTGAAAAGAAAAATTGCTCAGCTTAAAAGCTTCTTTTTCAAACTAAAAATTTTATTTATTGGTACCGTTTTCATACGTCGTTGTTTTTTTATGAAACTCTTTCGGAAATTTGAATTCTTCAATCAAGATATAAATATAGTAAACTTATACAAAATTTATAAGTTCAATTGAAATTTATAAAATTATAATAAAATGTAAAATATTAATAATACTACTAACGTTAATGACTATCAATCATCAGCGACTAAATAATATATCTACTTGGTAATGTTGCCATGATGCTACTGTGAAGAAGCATTTCACCAGGTGCAACGTCTAAATTTTTGACTTTCATTTTACTTTTATTGTTTAGACAATTTTGTTGTGTGTAGTGTAATATATACATTTATATACGTGAAAGTATGGAAGAATTTTACTTCAATTTTATTTGTTTTTTTTTTGTTCAAGCTGTGTGGTGTGTTCGGAATATAGCCACTTTATTTTCCGTGTCGTTTTTTTACTCTTTTATATTTTTTATCCAACGACTATATTCTCGACACTTAGACGCGCCAGCTGCAACTGCAAGAGATATACATGTTTTTTGTATATTTGTTTCTGTAGTATAGCATGTATATATTGCTAAGCTTGAATAGAATATGTGTTTTGTATGTATTAGTGTGAAGCACAGAAAGTTTTCCAAAACAACTCGCTTCCTGGTATAGGTTGTCCCTTCCTTTCTACACACGCGTACTCGTTCCTTTTCTGATGTTTCTTGTGTTAGGTAAAACACACGCCACTGGAAAACGTGTGACTGGAAATACGAGCTAATACGTATACACTCTCTACAACACGTAGCTTTGAATCCTATAAAAGAAGTTTGGAATACAATAAATTTGCATTATTTGAAAAAGATAAAAATAAAAATTGAAATCTATTGAATACCTAAACTTTACATACTAACTGGTTATATTAAAAGCGTTCCTAATTCATAACATATTAATTATGAAATAAGTATATAATATTACTAAATTATTAAAAATCATGAATATAAAAATTGCCAATTTTTTAAATTATTTTATATAATAATTGTCTTAAATTTTTTTGTTACAAGAAAAAAAATGACGCAAGCATCTTAGGCTAAACTGTCTAATAAAATTTTCAACCCTTTGATATTACGGTGATTACTTCCAAATGATAATCACCCAATTAACCATTCATTGGCTTGGAAAGTATAATCGACAATCTCGAAAATAACCGGTAATGTTGGATCCTTTAACAAAAGGGCTTCATTAAATTTTTTTTTTGCTTTCGTTTGTTTTTTTTTTATGTAAATGACAATAATGAAGAATAATGAAATGATTTTTCTGTTTTTTTTTTAATAAAGAAGGTTTACTGTAAATTAAAAAAAAAAAAAAAAGACAAATACAGTAGATGTAGCTATAAACCGTGTGTTACCAGAAAACTCATGAAAAGGAGACAGGGGCTATTCCATACTCCTACGATTTTCTCATCAATTTTCATTATTCCTCCCATATCACCCCATCTGGCAGTCACATCAGTATTATATATTTGTGAATGTGTCTTATATAGTGTATCGTGTTTCTGTATTTGAGCGTTTTCAAGAATGCTTCTCTTCGTACCCCAACTATACGCGGAGTTAAAAGATTGATTGTCGATAGTAAAAGTAGTGAAGAGTAGTCTAAAACCAATTTGTTGCTTATGATAAATGCTGTCTCGTTTAAAAAAATAATATAAATAATAAATTATCAGAAAACCCATTCACATGTTTATATATATTGATAATATATATGTTGAATATTTTCTTCGAAGTAGACATATATCATAACCACGATATTCCACGTAGGAATAATTTATACAAATCAAGTTAAAAAAAAATATAAATTGCATTAAATGGGATCAAATTATATTTAGATTTAGTCATACAAGTTTTAGGTGTATTACTTATCATAATTTATTCTCAATTTTACTAGTACGAGGACATTGGCGCGCTACGCGCGCCTGTATCTATACCTTCTAAAAGATTCATTGTTCATTGATTTTATAAACACAAGTATTATCATAAAAAAAAAAAAGAATGAATAAATTGACGAAAAATTTTTTTAATTTATTTATTTACACATAAATCACACATAATTCACACGTAATTTTGAGTCTAATAACATCAAGATTGAATGTTTACTGAAAAAGTTGTGCTACCTTAATATGTCAATTTTAAAAAAAAATAAAAATATTTAAAAAATTTTTTTTGAATTATTTCTTCACACATAAAAACACAATTCGCACAAAATTTTGAGCCCAATTGCATTGAGATCCGATGATTATTGAAAAGTTGTGCTAGCTTAATATGTCAATTTTTAAAAATGAAATAATAAAAAAAAAAATTTATTTATTTCACATAAAACACATAATTCGCAAAATTTTTAACAATTGCATCGAGATCCGATGATTATTGAAAAGTTGTGCTAGCTTAATATTTTTTAAAAAATGAAAATAAAAAAATTTTCTTTAAATTTATTTCTTCACACATAAAAAATAATTCGCACAAAATTTTAAGCCCAATTGCATCGAGATCCGATGATTATTAAAAAGTTGTGCTAGCTTAATATTCAATTTTAAAAAAATAAAAAATTTTCAAATTTTATTACACATAAAAAACATAATGCACAAAATTTATCAATTTGAGATCCATGATTATGAAAAGTTGTTAGCTTAATATTTGAATTTTTAAAAATTTAAAATAAAAAAATTTTTTTCAAATTTATTTTTCACATATAAACACATAATTCGCACAAAAATTTTAATTATTGCATCGAGATCCGATGATTATTAAAAAGTTGTGCTAAGCAAATTTAAAAAATTTAAAAATGTAAAAATAAAAATTTTTCTTTCAAATTTATTTTTCACACATAAAACATAATTCGCACAAAAATTTTAAGCCCAATTGCATCGAGATCCGATGATTATTAAAAAGTTGTGCTAGCTTAATATTTTAATTTAAAAAAAAAATAAAAAATTTTCTTTTATTTATTTTTTCACACATAAAACACATAATTCGCACAAAATTTTGAGCCCAATTGCATCGAGATCCGATGATTATTGAAAAGTTGTGCTAGCTTAATATTGAATTTTAAAAATATAAAAAGTAAAAATAAAAAAAATTTCTTTCAAATTTATTTTTTTTCACAATAAAACACATAATTCGCACAAAATTTTAAGCCCAATTGCATCGAGATCCGATGATTAAAAAGTTGTGCTAGCTTAATATTTCAATTTTAAAAAATATAAAAAAATATCAAAAAATTTTGTTCTACTTTTTGTTGTTTTTTCGTTGCTAACGAAATAAATAAAAAAATAATAGAAAAAGGCAAACAGAAAGCAATTTGTATATGAGAGTAAGTGAGAAAAAAACAATGACCAATCAAATGTCCGGAAGACCGATGATGTTTGTCCTTTTTATATTAGGATTATAAAAAATTCTTTTTACTTAAAATTAAACCAACTGACAAGTATCTTTGATTTTTCATATCACGTATATAGTTTTCTAGAAGAAATGTCACAGCTCATAAAATAATGAAGATGGACAAATTTTTTTTTTGTTGTTCGTTTTCATAATTACACCAGAAGGATTGATAACTATTAAAATAGAATAAATAATTAGGAAAAAGCAAATTAAGTTGATTAAAAAGTGACCCTGATAAAAATTTGTGAGCACCGCCTGACTTTACATGTATAAGAATATATGTTTATATAGATTAAGTTGGGCAATAAGTCGGGCCGAGGGATTTTTCTACCTGGGGAGTAGTCAAACTAATAATGTTTCACCGAAATGACATTCGCTCGCGGTAAATCCTTTGCTGAAGTTTTAAAAAATATTCTTTCTTTCAGAAAAAGCACGTTTGTTTTTTTGTCAAGTTTTTTTTTATTTTCTTTTCTATTGGAAACACTCCTGTACCAATTATTTTCAACTATCTAATCAGCGCAATGATTTGATGAATAAATTACGTTCTTTTATGACTACTGTTTGGCAAAGCGTAGAGGCAATAAAACAAATATTTTTACAGTCATATTTTTTACGTCTCTCAATTATGGAATATGAATACTTTCGTAACAAAATACTTATGAATATGATCAACAAACCGTTCATGTGTTGACACGAGCAGTAACGAAATATCTGACAACATGCGGCAGATAGATCTCGAGGACCAATTAATATTTAACAGCGACGATCTGAATTATGTTACGTTATTCAATATGAATTTCAATTGTAATATGATATCCTTTTAACGTGTTAATAAATAAACATAACTATGAGTTTATTCTCTACTCGAAATTTTCATATACAACATGGTTGAGGCTTCAATTAATAAAAAAACGAACTACAATAGACAATCATAATAAAATCCAGACAAGTACTAGAGAAAATAAAAAAATCACATGGAACTTTTCGAAATTTACTCATAAACTCTATCTCATGTATATTGATTTTCTTGTTTCAGGTAATTGACCTATATATTTTCAGGAGTTTACTTTGTATAGGGTGACTTTTATTGTATATTACGTTGAAAGAAATACTTGAATTCGTTGGATTTATTAAAGAATAAAATTATTTTTTTAATAGGAAAAATATATTCTGTTTTGTCGAATTGAAATAATCAAACTCCTTGGTCGAAATTAGTGAGTGCCACCTGATTTTATATGTATAAGCATGTCGGGCAATAAGTCGGGCCCACTGAATTTTAATACCAGGGCTCCAAACCGTGATTTTGTAAATAATATTTTTATTATATATTTGTATGTAATGTTTTTAATTTTTAATTTTTTTAACGATGATTCGTTGTGTTGAAGCATTTCAATTTTTGATGATGGAAAACTAATACATTCTTCAGCCAGAAACTGAAAAAAATATATCTCGCAATTACAATCAAACAAATATACAATAAATACAGTGTCAAAATATCTAACAGTACACAATATATTTCAAATGTATATTTTATACCATTCATGAAAAATCATTAACGAGAATACGTGTCTTATTCATTTCTTCATTTATTTTGATTAGCATGATTCGTTAGCATGATCTTTGACTTGCCTCTCTAATCCTCACGAAGGGATCGACCCAGCCCTGATAATTAGAATCACTAAAGCAGGGTTGATAAGGACCGAGGCGGAGAAAAAAAACAGGAAAAACAATAAAAGACTAAACAATGAGTTTAATTATAAACACTGTTGGCAACGCATCAAACGACGTGAATCTGCTTCGTTTGGCCAAATGGTCACGGCTTCGACAAAAAACCCAAAAGAGAAGAAAGTAAAATTCGAGAGATAAAAACTCTTTCTAAATAAACGATGGAAATCCATTCAGGGATTACTCGTTAAGGGTAGGAAAAGTTGTAGGTTACTCCACTCGTATCCTTTTTTTTCAGCTTCACTATGTTTGTACTTGAAAACTTTTGTCTTTTTTTTGCCTTTCAGAATATAGAACTATCAAAAGATTTGTCACAATTAATTACTAAAATATTATAATATTACGGAGGCTAGGAGCCATAAAGGCTCAGCCGCAGTACTGAAATCATCGGCAAAAAAAAAAAGAAATGTTATTATTTCTACCTCAACTACACAACTATTTTTTGATTTATTAGAATTCCATGCCCTGCAGTAATAGCCATTATAGAACGTAAAAATTTTAATGAATCTGATAGAAAAAAAAATTATAAACATAATTTTATTTACAAAATCGCGTAACACGGCCACCATTTTCAATTTTTAATTTTCAATAGGTAACGTGGGCCACTAGCCTTAACACACGTTACCAGGTTTTCTTTCAATATGTCTTTGATAGCGATAAAAGCTATAAATTTTATTTTGTAAAAACCATCTACTCCGTCAATGAACAAGGAAGTAGAGAGAAAGTCAAACAGGGGGTGTAGTGCCAAATAGATATCTGTATATATACGTGCTTAGTGAATTTTCATTTGCAGCGAGAAAGATATCGCATATATATAGTATACTATATAGTTTCGTATAGTGGCTTTTTGGTGGACC
The DNA here is from genome assembly GCF_014905175.1 of Aphidius gifuensis. Classification (NCBI taxonomy): domain Eukaryota; kingdom Metazoa; phylum Arthropoda; class Insecta; order Hymenoptera; family Braconidae; genus Aphidius; species Aphidius gifuensis. Next base: position 19,890,661 of record NC_057792.1, read on the forward strand.
AGTAATTTTCCTGTCCAATTTAACTAACAACGAGAAACAACAACAAACCCTCAATTTATCGTTGCAAAGCAGGTCTCCAGTGCAACACTTAGTCTTTGTACTTCCGGTCGAACTACCACTAATATCAATGTGAAAACGGGAGACTTTCAGGACTTACCGAACCCCTGGTCTCTAGACTGTCGAAAAGTTGTAAAGTTTCTTAAATAAATATTCTCGTGCAAAAAACCGATATCATATAAACGTGCCAATTAAATTTTATAAATGTTTTTATTTTTTTGAATAACATTGAATAGTAAGAAAAAAATAATATAGGTATATACGTCAAAGACGTTTGATCAAATAGTTCGAAAAAACATAACTAAAGGTATTCCTTACAGCACATAATAATCTTCGAGTAACATCGAGTAAAAGCATTTTTAAGGACCAAAGTAAACATTAAAGTTATGTCCTGTCAAACTTGTAGCCGGGAAAAATTATTGAGCTAATTGCGATAAGTTGAACATCTGACGAAATACTTCATGCAAATTTTAGGGAGATTTATTATTATTATTATTATTCATAAATCTTCATCTCGACTAAGCGGAGCCCGCAATCTCCTAGTTTCGCCTTTTTCGGCCACTTCACTTTCGTTTTGTACTCTCCAGACAAAAAAAACGAGAAGCCGAACTCTCGCGTGGCATGAAAAGCCGGACTCTTAATTGGACAAAAGCCACCACCCTATTTTCCTCTCCTACCTACAGTTCTCTTTCAATCCTTACTTACAGTGATTCTCTTGCGGGCTTCGTAACATGTCGAAATAATAAAAACCACTTTTTTAAAATAAAACAAACAAAAAATAAAATTTTCTGGATCCTCAATGGTTGATAAACGAAGCACTTAAAAAGTTAGGTGTTTAAAGCGCGATATAAAGATAAATCTTTTTTTTTTCCAGATAGTACCATCCTTAGGTATTGATGTTTTTCGTATGATATAATGTGGTTAGTTTAATTTCTACAGTAAATAACAACATACAAATCGGTGAATTCTCACAAACTGAGTTATTACTTATACTATACTTATACTAATCATTGAAAAGTATTATTTGTTATTTGCTTTCTTATAAAAAAGAATTATTTATTTTCAATCTATTTACGTATCATTTTATCTTCGGACATATAAATAAGTTCGTATTTATTATACAATTGAATGCACTGAAACAAATAAGTTGAAAATTATTTCAACCTGGAAAACCAATTTTTTCAATATACTTTGTAGCAAAATTTATTTTAAATAAATTGATTTCAGAATTTTAAATATTGATATTTTTTTTTTTTTTTTTTAAAGAAGCATAAAAAATAACTAAAATAATTTCATGATATTTAATTATTATATGTATATGAACAAATATACTAAAAACATAATTATTTTTATGCATAGAACATCGACATTCGAGTTAAATAAACAAGACCGCGTAAGTGTGCGTTCAGTTTCGTAAGTTAGTAAGTAAGTAAGTAATAAAAGAAAATCTATCAGAATTGCACGAACATTTTTTCTTCTTCATCAATAAGCATACTGTAGTGATCACTTATTCAGGTCATTTCGAAGGGTGTAATGTCATTTCATCAGTACCCTACGGTATGGGTTACTTTTTCGTCATATATAGTCCTGTCGTTGTTATTTCTAACGTGATATATAATCTTTCAGCCAGCCGGCGTTTCTCGCAATGCTCACTCATTTGTCTCGGCAGTTGCTAATCAAATTATTGCCAACAGCCACCTAGTGACTCACTCTCCTTTTCGTTCTTTCCTACCCACGTAACTCCCTGGGCTATCTCTATTTTCTTTTTTCCAACCATGGAGGTCTAGATAGTATTTACCTCGTTTGTGCTATTATGTTTCAAAAAAGTTGTAGCAAAACTTTTTTGTTAGAAGTTTTAGATCATCACTTTGGGGACTTTTCGCAGATGACGCGGATATTGTCTTGTGATTTTCAATGAAAATAGTGATGATGGAAATGATAAGATAAAGACGGTTTTTTTTTCTATAATGAAAAATATTTTTCATAAGATCCTAATAATAATATCTAATCAAACCAAGATTAAAAGCGAAATTTTAACATTTAAGAAATCTATAAAAAATGTACTTTTATGGAATCTGTGAATTAATTTGTTTAATATTAGAAAAAAAATATCGTGATATGAATTTCATTTCATCTTTGTCGAAATTTATTTTTGTACTTTTTTTCTGTTTTGTAAATAAACCGTATTACTTGTGGCCCCTTGTTTTTAGGTAGTCAAAGCAAGTATCTCGGAACCCAGTTATCGGCTAATGAAAAAACTCAAGGCCTCAATCCCAGTTCCATAAAGACTCTGGCCAAGTTATTCGAGGGGATGATTTTTCCCTCGTGGGCGTCGTTGGGGCTTATCTTCGGATTTTTCCTTCTTCTTAAGATTGGCCTCATGTGTCGTATTAAGAAGAAGCTAGTGCGTTCAACGCCCCGCGAATTGGTCGTGCTCATTTGACTTTAAAAAAAAAACTCACAAAAAAAGTAAGAAAAGTTAATACCTCCGACGACGTGTCCCCTGAGACCGTAGTGCACGTAAATAGCTACTTGTCGCCTAATTCTGTGAGAAAACTTTTTTACAATATTTCAGATAAGACCATAATACTTACAGAGATTAAATCGATAAAAGTTAGAATATATTTAACATGATTCCAAAATTAAATTATCTAATCACGATTCGTATTTAAAAATTCTCTATACATAAATGTATAATATTTATGTTAGATCAATTACGTATATTTATACTATATTTTTTGTGTGGAAAAATTCAAGTCAGGTTCACATACGAATCAGATCGGGAAACCTGACGAGAAATGGATTAGTATGTAACGTTCTTCTTTAGGATTCAGATCCAAACCTGGTTAAGATATCTGACCACATCGTAAGAATAAAGAAAAGATATCGGGTTAGAAATGAATTTAAAGCAAAAAATACTTACAAAAGATAAAATAAATATTACTGAAAAACGTAATATTATAGTGACTAATGTTTTTCGATTTAATACAACAGTATCTGAAATTTTTATAAAAAATAAAAGTAACTCTTTTTTGATTGTTTAGTCATAAAATAATGTATTTTATATGATATTCATACTGAAGTGTATTTGTTAATAAATAAATATCCAAGCCAGACGATCTAAAATGGTTTTGATTCGACTACTAAAAATTTCAGTATGCTTTCATACCTCAGAAACCTTTCTGATTATGTGTATAACGTTTCTAGAAAGTCTAGTAAAGGTAAACGTCTTTTGGTATCTATATGTAAATATATATAGGTATACTGAAAGACCACACAAACGAGCTGACCACTAGTATTTGTATATCAGACACCCAGGCATTTTGGCAAGATTTACAAACGCCGCAGCTAAAACTATTTAAGTTACTACGTTATTTTATGCCAGACCGGTTCGTCTCCGCATTGACCCTTGTGACTTGCTAATGGTTATGGTAATTATCATTGGCCCTAATTGTCTCGAACGGAATTACCAGATTATTCAACTTGACTCGCTTAAAATAAAAAAAAATTGTTTGTAAACGACAGTTTTGTTTCTTATAAAAGTAACAAGATAGTTTTTTTTAATTGAACAAAATTATTTTTCGATTCAAGAGAAGTGAGAATCAATCAATACTATACGTAATATACGAGTAATAATAAGGAAAAGAGGTTCTCAATTTTGTTGTAACATTATTATTTATCAAAAAATTGAGATTATAATTTATAAAGTAATGTAGTTCCTTAGCTATTTGCCAAAAATAATTTAATTTATTTTGGCAAATGGCTAAGGAATTAATGTAACCAAAAAAAAACTGTGTGATAATCAACATCAATTTTTTAGACATTTGCCAAAAGTATTATTATTTATTTTTTGGCAAATAGCTAAGAAACTTTATCACTTTAACCTCCATTTTTTAATAAATATCAATATTACAACAAAATTCAAGACCACTTTCCTTTATTGTAGTCAAAAAATTCCCAGGTCAATATTACAACAAAATTCAAGACCACTTTCCCTTATTGTAGTCAAAAAATTCCCAGGTAGGACGACCGTTTATCAAAACTATAGTAGAAATTATTAGATACTGACGCTTTCATCTACACAAACAATTTTCTAAATTTGTTTTATAATGATTACAAAAATAAAATTCATATATGAGTCGTGGGGCCGTTAATTTAAAAAATATAATGTGGAGTATGTGTACTGAGAAGTCGATAGTGATTAAAACTTCGACATGGACAGAATATATCTCATTGGGCAAATTTTACCCGGACTTGATTCAGCATATTACGTGATATGTATCACAAACTTCTATGTATATATAAGAACATATATATTTATATATATATTTATGCGGGTGTATAGAAAGGTCCAACTGTTTCATTCCACACAAGAAATTAACGGGACGTGACAGCTTCTGAATATTATGTTGAATTTAAAAAGGTGCCTTTTTGATAATATATAAACTTCGATAACTTTAAACTAAAAAACCATTAAAACTTGATACAAGTAAGTGCTAATGCTAATTACTCGAATACTTGTTTGATTATTATCTACTATATTATTGATAAGGCAACATTGACACGAATGTTTATTTATTTTTGTATTTGTTCTTATAGCATAAATTCTATAACGAATTCATTAAATGTTTTCTTACAACACTGTTTTATTAAAAAATTTACCTATGTATATGGTTGATGTATTTGGCTTAAATGTTTAGCCAAGAGAATTGTTTCTATATTGTATATCATATCATATGATATCAGTGATAATATATATTCTGCATATGACTCACATATTTGAGTAGCTGTGGAATTATGCAAATTTTATATAAATAGAAAGAAAAAAAAAGTTATATGAATGTCTGGACATTGCAGGAACGCTTTAATGTTTATTGTGAATATACTGAAATATTATAAATGTTTCTCTCGATTTAATAAATGATGTACATTTATTGTGATTTAGTAACAGTTGAAAATTATTTTTGTTGCTATCAATTATCTCGTTGAGTGAGTAGAAAAGTTTTGATGACCAAACTTTTCAGAATTTACAATGAAAAACCAAAAAATAAAAAATTTAATAAAAATAAACAGGAAAATAAACATAAAAATTACATTGACCATTTGATTAATCAATGCTTTAATACTGAAGTGTGAAAAAGTAGAACGAATGTTCGATTTAAACCTGAAAGAAATAAAAACAGAATATTTAAAAAAAAAAAAAAAAACGCAAAAAATTGAGTAGTTACAAAGACTTATATTTCACTTGCAACACCTAGTCTTATTCTCTGTGGGAATAACATTCAATTCTGTTTGTGTAGTCCTTTTTACACAAAGGACGATATGTGAGTATTGGCCGAAGAGAAACTCTGTATGAATGGCTAATATCGTACCTGAAACGTGACTCGTATACGAACAATCGACGTATATGTACAGTAGCAACGACTAGAGTGTTTGATAAAGAACTACCAAATAAAAAATAAATTGCGTGAAAAATAACGTGAAGTAAAATAGCTCGCAGAGTAGGTATATATTATTTTGGAAAAAAAAGAAACTTATAGAAAGTTTCTTCTTTTTTAAATATGACCTTTTTTGAATATAACAATTTCATGAGTGGGTATGTCATATACGATTTAAACAAAATCCAAAAAAGTACAAATTGATTTCTAAATTATATATTTATAAACAGGGAAATAACTTTTTATTTAAGAAAACAAAAAATTTACTTATCACGTTAGTATATTGATAGCCAAAAATATTTGAGTTAAACTTGACATGTAAGTTATAACTTTTGGCAATTATTAGAATCGATTTTATCGAAAATATAAAAAAAATATATAACCCTGAAAAAATTATGTATAAGAGCGCACTGTTTGTACAAGGATTAATTCAATAATATAACTTAGGACTTTCTCTATTTTCTTGATGTTCTATTTTCTGACACGTTGCGATTAGTTGAACATAAGTTATTATCTATATCACAGGAACAAATATAAAATTTAGAGAGATCGTTTACATGGAGGTCTCAGCAAATATTATTGACAAATATGAGTGTATCTAACCCTGGGGGTTTTTTTTTTCTCTTTTTGAGATTGAGGGTTTGACCCCTCCTGTGATATACAGTACAAAAACTAATCTTCAGATTCAGAAGGGGAAGGTGTATCATCTACTACAAACAACTAGAAATATTTTCATAACTTTTTTTATCCACAGCAAAACCGAAATGATACAGTAAAATTACGAAGATTGGCTTTGTACGAGTACTTTGTCAGTTGTCAAAAAATAAAATACTTTGAAATTTTTTGGTGGTTTTTCTTTTGTCCGGTTTATATTGTGAATCTCAAAAGTTATAAAACTCAATAAGTTTGAATTTAAAAAAATGTGTGTTCAATATTCGAAAAATAAATATTACGATTTTAAAAATTCCACTATCTGCGATTTACTGTTATGATTGATTTTTCATTCTCTCAGGTTACAAGTATTGTATGAAAAGAAAAATCCCAATTTTATAAAAAAAAAAAAAAAAAAAAAATTAATAAGGCAAATAATTTCTCAGAAACCCAGCAGCAGGTTCTGGTTAGATTGTTTGTTTGAAATAAACCAATAATATATAGAGTGTAGGTGTTAATTCTCAGGAGGGGTAGATAGAATTGTTTCACCACATAGTCAGGTGGTCAGGGAAATCTAAACTTACCGAGTGAATCAGTGAACTCAACCAAAACTTCTATACCGCAATCAGCATCATATATTAATTTGGGTATAAAAACAAGAATGTATATGAAAATAGTAAAAGAATAGTAAAAAAAAAATAAATTAAATAAATCAAGACATTGTGTTTATTTGATACGTGATGTAAGAGAATATTGCCCACTGATAACAAAAGAAAATTCATATGTTGACTACTATACTTGCATTTTTATTTTTATATTTTCGACGACAAACACTGTAGAACTTTTATATGTATGAGTCAAGTCATAAAGTTATCCTTCCATTCCGTGCATAAATTTTCTCGAAATTTTTTTTTTGGAAATAAAATAAACCGAGGTGTTAAAGTTTCTGTATACCAAATATTTCATAGTCTCTATTTGATCGTAAAAGTGTTGACAGAAAAACGTAGTGACATCGATATTTCCTTAATGTATATAACATATATATTTGTATGCAATGAAATTTCTATCTTGAAGTCTACTTTAAAAAAAAAATCTTTTTTAGGAATTATTATTATTTTTTTTTTTTTTGTAATAATTCTCATAAAATTGAAAAAAAATATCCTAAAAAAGAGAAAAAAAACACTTTACTTTTAGGTGTCAGAGAGACATTCACGTGCAAGCTTTGGCAAAAAGAGGGGTAGTTAATTTTCAACTAATAGTAAACTTTCTAAACCAAGCCGCGGTCAGACCGAGTTGCAGGTGGCAGATCTGCAATCTGGAATGAAATCTGTCCGTTCCAGACGTAACCCCCTTGCTTGAGCCTCTTCCTCTAACAATCTCTGCTTATGTTTTTTAGTAGGTGCTGCTTGTTCTATATTTTAACAAAAGAATACCTTCGTTCCCAATACATTTGTATTAACTTATGAAAGATGATATCATTGAAGTTTAAAAATCTGACGGTTTTTTTATTCTTGTTGAAGATATTAAAACTCCAAGAAAGTTTTGCTACTTAAACCAGATGGCGCTGTTATTGACTCTCAAATTTTCCTTACCATTGAAAATTTTCAGTAGTACATAGAGTTGAATTCTCTCTTGTGAAAATACACATGCATGTATATACACAACCATGTATATATTGTGTTCTTGATGTCAAGTTGCCTCCATCATTAAAACAGGTTTGACTATGGAGAGTGAAGTTGAGGGTGGGAGAAGGAGAAGGTCATTATCCATTAAATTGATTTGCAGACTTATTAGCTATTATTCTCGTCAGAGTTATAAGATTGCTTGGCCAACCATTTTCCTCACTCCTCATTGTCGATACTTTTCGCAAACATATACCCGACATGCCAGTCTGGATGTCGCCATACGCCATGTCGCTAGTGAAGGGGGTTCAACGTCGTCGGACGCGACGGACCGACGACGAAACTTTGCCGGATGTGCACAGCCGAGCGAGACGTCGGGACGCTCAATTCCTTTAGCCTCTTTCCACTCTCTTTTACCCTTTACTGCATTATCGAATTTTCTCCAAAACTTTATGTCAGGCTAATCGAAACGAAAACTGTCCTCGTCATGCTGTAAATAATTTATTCACTATCACAACGCATGCATAATTTTTTTTTCAACTAGAAAAATACTCAGCAAAAAAAAAAACAAAAAAGTTGCGCTATTCAAACAATGTTAATACTTTCAAAATTAAGTCGACAATAGGGAATATTTCATAAAATGTAAATAAAAATAAATAAAACGAAAAATTTCAAAAATAGAGAACAAATTAAATATGATTTTTTTTTTCGAGGGATGAAACTTGATCAGAATATTCATGATATGTTTGTCCGTTGCCGAACCTATATAAAAATGTCCGGTTATTTATTTGACAAACGGGACATGTCACAATTCACGTTCATAACTATTCCCTCTATTCTGAACTGTATTCCCCTTTTCGGTTGTGTTTAATTCATTGATTAATTCACTTCGCTTCCATGATTAGTTCCTTCAGTTTCGTGTATCGCTACACTTCGCTCACCCCCACCCGCCTCTTTGCTGATCCTGTTCTCGTTAATCAATTTTTCTTTTCTCCCTACATCTTTAGCCAATTCTAGTGTCCATTTTTGTGCATGACTGTCACATCTGTTTGAAGTTCAATGAGACGAGAAAGATAAATATCAAATTATGACCATTGATCGAAAAAAATAAAGATAAAAAACTAATAGTTATGCACTGTTAAAAAATTTATTTCCAATTTATAGAATTTTTCGTTAAATTAAGTAAAATACTATATTCACGAAAAATTAAAAAACTCTACTCATTTAAAAAAATAGCACTACTATTTTGTATGCTAAAATCGACGTGTAGTTTATATTTATATTTCGACTTCATAGAAAAATTAGAATTATCTTGGGGTATCACTCACATGCTATATTTGTGTCAGGTAAATATTGATTTATTTTGGTAAAAAAGAAAAAATATATATAAATAAAATAAACATTAAATACCGGTGACATTTATAATGTTTTCTATTTACTATTATTTTTTTTTGACAGGTCAGACTTCTTTAGGTTTAGTTTAGCAAGATCAGGAGATTGCTAAGACGAAGGGTGTAACGTGATCCGTAGAAGTTTTCTACGAAATCTTCGCATGAATAAGTCGTAACATCATATTATATAGTACAGTGATAAATCATCTCTTCTTCTCAAATGTTTGTATATGCTCTGGATGTCAATGAATACTTGCGTAAAATAATCGTCACTGGCTTACTTCTAAACTCTAACAAAATCCATTAGATTCTTGATCATTACATGTGATGAGAAAGTTTGTTCTTTTTTTTTTTATTTATTTTTATTTTATTTTCTTCATAAAATGTGCTAGGTGTTAATTAATTAATAATTTCATAGTAATTTCACTCCTTTGATTATATTTATTACTTAATGCTAATAAATTTCACTTGAATAATCATAAATCATTATTCATTATCAGATTAAATTTTATTTTTACATTTATATTACATAGGTGAGGTAGAAGCATAAGATGATGAATTTGAATGAAACAAATACAGATTTATAGATCAAATAGACTTTATAGTATAGTTCAAAATAATTTCAAAAAAATTAGAAGATTTTAAAATTTCATTAGTAACTCAATACAATCGGTTTATTATCAGCCTTTTTTTTTATAATTTTTTTTTTTTTTTCAACAAATAAACGTAATATATATATATTTTTTTTTTGTAAATTTAAATGTAAATAAAATCATATTGTCAACTATATATTCTATTAAATTTTAGAAAGGCACTAACCACGTAAACTTGGTCATAAAAATGTCGAAAAAGATTGATACTAAGTATGAAATCCCAGACAATTTCATTTTCGTATAAAGAAGTTGAATGAAATACAAAAGATGTTGTTAGTGTGTTAGAAAATAAAATAAGAGGCCACGCGGGAACTACAAAAGACGATGTGCTCTGGGTATCCTAATTTCACGATACATATGTGCAGAGGCGTGTTTGGAATCACGCTGTAACTCGTTTTGGTATGCAGTCTAAAGTACTCTGGTTTGTTGGTAATAGAGGAATAGAAACCAAGTAAAAGAACATAAAAAACAAAGACAATAACAAAAAAGAAAAAAGTAAAACTAAGAGAGACAACGGTACTCGAGCTCACAGAGACTTTGAGCTTGGCTGATTTACTGAGGCAATCGTTCTTTATTTCTCTCAAGGCGACCCTAAGAAGCAACGTCTTCGATAGATATCGTCTTGTAACAGCTCTCTGTTACCTGAATATATTCGAACACAGATATATTTATCGTTTACACACTGTCGTCATACACCATGTACTCGTAACAATGCGTGTTCAGAATACATCTAGCGTTATTATGGTTTTTTTTTTGTTACTACACATACATTGATTATTTCCAGTATATCCATTACTAATATTTATTGACATTTTTTATCATCGAAAAATTATAATAAATCACTAACTTCAATGGATTATAAATTGAGTCAATAATAATAATATTTACTTTTTATGATTAACAATAATCTTTCGACGGGAAAATCATTTTTATTTAAACATACAATATTTATGTCACATGGCATAATACATTTTTACATTTTACGATATAACTTAACGGTAAGCCATTTTTATTGACGCATTTGTAATTTCATTATTACTTTGATGATATAATCTCATATTATCGCATTTTTTAATTAAATGACCATGTGAACTGTTACACAGTTATTACTGACTGATTTACCTTATATTTTATCAACGTCACACGCTCTCAATATATTTATTTGACATTAAATTATTAGTAGGGCAAGATTCTTACTGTGCCAGTAAGTGATTTTTTGAATTCAGTTATATTTATATATAGTTTTGTATTTATCTGTCTATAAATTTCCGTGGGCTGTTTTGATTACATGTCGCTATCTAATTTTGTATTTATCTATCAAAACTTATAAGTTATTAGTAATAACATTCAAGACAATGTGATTTTATTTAAAACAAAGCACCGGATTTTGAGCCATATAACAATGTTACACTGAATGGCACAACAATGATCCTACTCTAATTATTAGTGAACTCGAAACTTACAACATCAATATTATTTTCATATTTCTCCGTTTGTATATATACATACATATTTTACACAGCATCATAAATATTAATAAAATGAAAAATTCGAATAAAAATCAAGCAAATGAAAAAAAAAGCTAAAGGCATGACTATAAGGAATGAAAGTAAATGCCCTTCGCTTCTGTATTTTGAACAATGGATGTTGGACTCTGAAAAAATAATAAAATAAACCTCGTTCAGTCTCTTCTGAATAAAACTAATAACTGAATAACGGAAAAAATTGCTTCTGGCTGTACGGTTTCATTCCAGTTGTATTACGTTCCTCAACCCTTTGCCTCTGCATCCACTTGACGAGTGGTTCCGAGTTACCTCACGCCAACTATTATGAAAAAAGGTCGGTAGAGGTATAGTGGTGTACTACAGGAAAAATACATTCATTGGGTTTTGCAGCTGAAGCCGGATATGCAACTGAGAGATCGGTTGTATTTACCTCTCATTCTCTTATATGTGGTTTTTTTTTTTCCCTCTTTCTTTTTGTCCATTTTCACTGCTCGACATATTGCATTTGTTATCCGCCACAGGCTAGACCAACATCGCACTGGTCACTCACTGCTCATTGGAGTCTCAAAAATAAAAAATGAGTTGTATTATTTTTTACTAAAAATTTCTCTGTATTTAGTTTATTCCAACAAAAGTTTGTACGTTTTTCCATTGTTTCTAACGAGGTTATTATTGTTATAGCAACGCATATTTATCATTAATACCATATAATATAATATTTTTTTTTTTGTAACTGGCCAATGTTGTAGACGTTGGGTTAATCAATCGAAATTTATATTTTTGGTTCAAATGAAATATGAGACCACCATATCCAGATAGAAATTCGGGTAACGAGGGCATTTATCTTGGGTCAAGCGTTTAGTAAACACAAGCGGTTATTAATAGAAAATCCTTGATCGCGACTCCCTACACTATTACGTGCGTGTGTATTGCCCCTTTTCTTCTCAATTTATATTGCTACATGAGTAGATAACGCTGCAAACTAGTTGCCGGCGGGACCTGTAACTCATATATAGTAGAGTGCTGTATATATATTACAAGCATACGAAAAATTCATAAACAAATATTATGGCTATCAAATATAAAGAAAAATAAAACAGACCAGCAACATAAATTTTTATATTATTGAAAGTATTGTAATTTCTGAAAATATATGTAACTGATATATATCACACAAAATAGTATATGTACATTGTACATACTATTTCAGTTTATTTGTTATTTTCCAGTGAGAATTAAACTCAGCTTGAGATATAACATGGCATTGCCTTTGAAATTAGAAAAGGGAGACTTGACAGTAGTGAAGAAAGGACAGGCGTATAGCGTGTCCAGTCATGATTATAGTGTCGTGTATTCAAATGGTCAGGCTAGACCCACACCAATCACATAGGGCATTCCCCGTGTGGCTTGGTCCTCAAACCATTATTATAACAAACCCTCATCCAATGTTCCTTGTACATCTACGTCTACAAATTCAGTGTGTCCTCTATATAACGCAACACAAATGAAAACTCAGAAGTAGACATCCAGTATGCTGTGTACATATGAGCACGACCCAATGCCTTCCACTTCGTTGCATCATACAATATGCTATACATTGTATATGCTATATATTGTCCAATAATGTAGAGCTATTTTCTTGATGTGCTTCGTACGTTTGAGACAAACTTAAAAAAAAAAAAAAATATCAAACTTGATTATAACAATAAGCTTACTAAATTATTAACTACATTTTTGAAATGTTTTTTTTTTTTTTTTGTTTATTTTATTTACCGTAATATTTTCATATCTAGTTTTTATAAGATACTCATAAAAAAATAGTTTTAAATAATATATAGTTGTAAATTTAGTTTTAAACGAATTATCGAAATAGACTTTTTTATATTTTTCCCTTAGCTTTCGAGTTATGAGCATGCAAATGTGAAAAAAAAGGAAATTCTTTGTTGTTTAAAATTTTGTTTTTTAAATTAAATTAAACAATTTTTACCTAAAATTATTCAATAGAATTTATTATCAAATTATCGTCGATATATTTTAGTTTTAATAAGTTTCATGTTGTTTCAAAGAAAAGAATTATAATCAAATATGTTTGGACAGTCGATGTATAAACAATTGTTTTTAGGTTAATGTTACGTTAAAATAACTGTATAAAGGTACTTCTTGTCTAAATGTCAGTTAGGGTGTTTGGCTGATACATAACATGTGGCAACCAGGTTGGTGACAGACAGATACTATATATGAGCTAAAACATTTACACGTGACCCTTCTCCTACTAACAACTTCACAACCCTTCATCGAATACTCCTTTTCACTAGTACAAAACTCGGTTAACCCTTTTCGTAACTTCATTAAATAAATTGTGAAAGAAAAAAAGAGCAAGAAAGAGAGAACGAGAGAAAGGTAGTTAGACTGACTTCTTATCCCCTAGGAACTTTCCCTTTTACCGTCATTTTATAATTCATGATATCGTTCATGTCTTGGTGTATGTTACACGAATGAAGCAAAGAGGATAGCCAAAAAAGTCAAGAAATGAAAAGTGGAGAGTAGCAGGGGGCATAAAAAAGAAACTGAGTCATACATTTTATTGGGTAAAACCTAGATCACGATATATATGTATAAAATGTTGTCGCGGTAAATCAGGTTTCTAGAGAGTTATAGAGTTATTTTTTTGTTAGTATTTTTCATTTATATTTTTGTCAAGGGTTAATACAAAAAGTTAACTGAAATTAACATTTGATTTTTCGAATAACCGAACCAAGTCCCTCTTAAGTATTAAAAAAGTAAAAATTTCAATAACTGCTTAGTAATTGACATTAAATAATGAAATCTAAAGAAAACAATCGTCATTATCTGTAATGAGTCATATTACTGCTATAATAGGTTAAAATACTTGTCCAACTCTTGCCTAAAATTTTTTTCAATACATTTCTAATAATGTAAATGAAATCTTTTCAAACCTGATAAAATCATGAGTAATAATAAAATATCGCCAATAATGTATTTATAATAAATCATTAATTTTTTGCCATGATCCCAAGACATTTTTCAATAGTATAATTTTTTATATTATTCAAAAAATATATTTATTACTGACTTCACCAGCTCACAAAATTATAATTTCTTTTCAACTTTCAAAAAAAAAAAAAAGTCAAAATCTGATGCAAAAAAATGCAGGATTTATTTTCAGCCACTGAGGAGTTTTATCACATATCAAACTCAGTACTGATATTAGGGGAGATTGTGTGAGTGTGTGTAGATTACAGAAAACTTGCTTCAGGCTAACTGGTCTCTTGGATAAAGCCAAATAGATATATAAAAAAGCGTTGGATTTATGCTCTTCGGACCCGCGTGTCTTATAGTATACTCTGCTAGTCCGATACCGAGCCCTCTTTCCTTAAGTAAAGTATACTTTTTGTCTCTTACCTTTTTTTTATTTCTCGTATTTACCTTAATACAATGCCACGTGTTCTCAGTTTTTTCTTGTATTTACGCACAAATATACGTTCGTCCCCATGTTTGTCTACTTATATTATGCCCTAGGCATACACGCCTTACCTATTCAACGACCTACCCTTCATACACACGAAAAGAAATTTTATTATCCTGTACAGGACAGTGGGACTAGGGGAACTCGTTAGCAAATATTTCCATACAATTGTATGAAGTTTTTGAATTCGGTTCAATAATATTTTTATATATCTATATTATAGTTTCGACTGAAGACTTTTGATAAGAGTTTGAAGAAAGAGTATAAGAATAAAAAATTTTTCTGTATAAAAAACGAAACAAAAATCTACGATTTTCGTATATATATAGAAGTTTTGGTGGAAATGTAGATATTTCATTTTGATAATTTCTGTTTTAGTTCATAGTTGTATATGGCTTTTATCGAGACATATTTTTTTTTGTTATACATACATATATTAAAGAAAATCAAAGGAAGCTTAAGCTATTTATAATTCAATAATTATTGAAAATACTGGGATCGATTTCTTCTATGGACCTATAATCAGTTTTTTTAAGTAAGTCATTGACGAGATATGAAAAAAATATAAAAACATGACGTAGCGGAGTCCTGACTATGAAATATTTATACCCGGTAGGCTCTCCCGTGTGTTCTACTATAAATACACATATAATATATACGGTTTGAGGGTGTGATAACTTTTTTAAAAATCGATAAATCAACTTGAAAATTTGACTGTAGCTTCATAATAATCTAGCGATACCAACAGCATTATTGAAAAAATTTATTATTTCTATTGTTTAATTTTCTTAATTTATTATTTTATTGAAAATCGAGAAGGAAATATATTTTTGACGTATGTAATCAACTCTGAACTGCTGACAAAATTTTATACTCGACTCAGCCTAATGTCAAATAATAGTGAAATGGTGTAAAAAACAATTAAGTAGGTTTAAAATTTTATTTAGAAAGAACCAGGTGGGTCAAGAATAAAATTTTGTCAGCAGTCCAGAGTTGATTGCATGCGTCAAAAATATGTTTGTTTCTTGACTTTCCGATATATCAAATATAACTATAGCTAAATGGCGAACTATAGCTAAAAGTATCGACAAATATAAATAAATATCACTAAAAAAGTATCTGAAGACTCAAAATGAGTAAAAATCCTACTAGATTACAAAATAATTTCATGTCAGATTTTATTCATACATATAAATACTGGGAAAATAAAGATAATTAAAAAAGAATTGTTTTTTTAATTATTCGTGAGGTATTATTGAAAAAAACATATATAAAAAGGCAAGTTGAATTTGATATCAAATTCAAATTTGAAGAAGTTGAAAACTTTTTGGCAAACATCAAAGCACCTATATAAAATGGTCAATCCGTAATGCTCACGTTATAACAACTTGATAATCAGTAAGGTACGATAAAAGCGAAATACTGACTAAGAGAGCTATAGCTCCGTGGGCTGTAAAGCAACCGCGCGCTATACTCTGGGTTCGTCGCACTAATTATGTTAAAACTTTTAATATTAGTTTAGTCAACGGCCACGGTACATTGAGACGTAATTCCCAGGTACTACCTCGAGGTCCTAGAGTTACTCTCACGTTGAACGCAGTGAACAAAAAAATTATATAAAGCAGTCCCTATACTTCTATGCTCTCTCGTATCTACGCTTAGCTAATCTTTAATCTGCATTGAAGTTCATTTAGTTATAAAAATAAATTTTCATTTTCCCTCATGCTCATTCCAATCTTGCTCATCTAAATCTATTTCTTATAGACATAACAATCTGTTTCAAAAGTGAAAAAAAAAAAACAGAAAAAGCAAAAAATTTTTATCGAAGAAAAAAAATACTATACATACAATGCTACAAATGGAAGAGGAAAACAATTGAACAAAATAATTCCAGACTTTCCGGTCTCTCTGTACCAGGATTCTGGGTTATATGCCCGCCTCTTCTATAGTTTGATGCGTGAGTATATACGTACTCAAGCCTTATACAAGCAAGAAAACTTTTACATTCACTACCACTGTGATCCTCAAACTCATGAGTCTACATTCATTCTAGAAGGGTGAGGTACTAAAGAGGAAGGAGGAAAGGGCTCTAATCTAACTCCTCACGTATAGCCGTTCTCCGTCGATGCCTCCACTCCTAGCCATTCTCGACCACCACCACCACCATCACCATCAGCTTCGTCGCTTCTTTTGCTCAGCAACCTACCATCTCCTTCTCGTCTATCTCTTCTCACTCGTGTGTCGTTTGTTGCTTAGGGTGACGGGTAGAAATTTGTCATTCTATCTTAGATTCTGATTATACCTATATACTACATCATATCAATGCTAGTAAACAAATGTGATTTTCGGATAGCCCGGGAAGTAAGTAAGTACTACTTTTTTTTGAGAATGTAAAAATTACAAGAAAATGAATACAGTTAAATTTATCGAAAAAAATTGTATCAATCATTAACCATTATCTTAAAATCTTAGAACTTTTTTTTTACATCAATAGGGTTTGTATTTAAAAAATTATGCTCTCACTAAAATTCAGGACCCTGAGTCTTCAAGATCACTTCCATTTAAGTTTGTATATCTCTTTGCGTAGGAACCTGATGTCGAAGAGACGATAGACTTTGTTCTTGTTCTTGCAAAGTACTTTAGAGAATTCTGACCTTCCGCACACCCGTTGACCATGGTATACGATACGCTAGTTTTGCACGATTTGGCACTATGACGTCATGCCATCGACATGACTACGGATTTGTTATGGCAAAATAGTTATTCTTTCTTTTTGCGATAATCACCAAGTTCACAAGTTATACGAAACAAACTTCTTGTGAAGGTTACCATGAACTTGGCTTCTTCGTAAATTGAGTTGCAAACGATATTCAAAGTTTTCTAATTATTTCCTCGGGAACATTATGAATCAAAAAGGCTACGAACAATGTTAATTTATTTTTATTTTGCTGGTTTTGGTGTGAAGAAAGCCGAGAAGAAGGATAAAGGCAAAAGGGAGGAGGATCGTTACCCAAAGTTCAAACTTGGTTGTTCACTGCCACTAACAAGATTTGTCATAAGACAGTTTTCAGTAGTGTCTAGGTCTTGCGATGTGTTACATCTTGTGAATCCATAGACCTCATAGTTTTCGATAATAAAGTATGAATTACTTTTTTCTCAGATCAATATTGTATCGACTGTGTCGTAATAATGAAAAACTTTGAATATAATTTTATTGAATCGTGTTCATTGTAATGAAATAACTATTTGAATAAGCAACTGATATAATAGTGAATGGCTGGATTTCGAAATTTTTAGTGTTTACTGAGGATATATTACGTATTTTTACGAGTGAGGTGAACATATAGGTATATAATAACGTGGTACTTCACTACTTTTGAGGTGGACTGATTAGTTCTTGTGAAATGCAAAAAAATATATATGAACAACAAGGAACATAGCAGAGAAAAGGATAAAAGAGCGTGAATTAAAGTAATCAAAAAACTGCGAAAGAAATGCGTGGGTGGTGACGAAATGCGAGTAAAAAGGCTAGGTGGGTGATTGGGATGAGATGATGGTGGGGCTAAGCCAGAGTGGCAAAGAGGTTGAGAGGTAGAACAGAGGTTCGTCGAATCAGATTCAACGATGGGGGTTGGGCTACCGCGCCCTCACAGTCTCAGTCCTCACCAGAGTTTTATATGCTCTCACCTCCCACTCACTGATTCCCTCCTTGGAGAACAAGCACCAGTGCCTAGTCCAACCATCAACATCCTTATCCTCTTTTCCACCTATGTTCTCGTGTGCACTCGTTTACCGTAGACTATCTCTCTTCGTTTGCAACCTCCTCCCAGCAGCTGCCCAAGACGAGAGCCCGCAGGATATTTTGTCGATAAGAGTTGAGATTGTCGTCAGGTCAACCTTTCTACAAGCATTTAAATAAGGTTCTTTTAATGTGTAACAGTGTTCTCGTGACAAACTTTAGACCAAAAATAGTAGAGAGTCCACAGAAAGAAAAAATCTTTAAAAATCGAAAAAAGTTATCGTCATAGTTAAAAAATTACATCGTGCTTGTATGATTTTGGATTTCTTCTATTCCAGTGAGTTACCAAAAAAAGACTATTCTCTCTACCAGGGTTGTTTTTTTTTCATCGTTTTCTGTTATGACCCTTGGACCATTCGATAGCAATGAAGAAGAAGCTGCATAGCAAGTCATTGTAAGTAGAAAAAAGATTTGTAGCTCAAATAAAGATAAAAAAAAAAAAATGTAAGAAAAGCACTCTAGAAAGAGATGGGTTAAGATCGAATATTGTAGAAACGGAGACTGCGGGAATTATTTGACGGTCTTCTGGACCATTGATTTTTGACTATGAAATTTTAAAATATCGCTTTATACCGCACGATGTCACCGACAGAAAATTCGCAAAAAGTGTCTTCATCTGACCACTATCGTCGTAACTTGTTTTAAGAAAAGAGCTGATCGAGTCCTATACTATTTCTTGTCAAATCAATTTGTCGAAAATTACATACAGCATTGAAAATTATTATTATTATTATTATTATTATTATTATTATTATTATTATTATTATTATTATTATTATTATTATTATTATTATTATTATTATTATTATTATTATTATTATTATTATTATTATTATTATTATTATTATTATTATTATTATTATTATTATTATTATTATTATTATTATTATTATTATTATTATTATTATTATTATTATTATTATTATTATTATTATTATTATTATTATTATTATTATTATTATTATTATTATTATTATTATTATTATTATTATTATTATTATTATTATTATTATTATTATTATTATTATATATGTACACTGCGAATATGTATGCGCTATAAACCATCTTAAAGCTGTATAGCGGGATGATTCCGTCCCGGGACACAAAAAAAACTCATCTCATTTAGTAACCCAATGATAGATAAAGTGATCAATAGGAGGCCAGTGCTTCTATCTAAACTAAATTATCGCTTACTTTTGTGAAATCATCGTTACCAAAATATAAAAATTCTAATTTTCTTGAATAGTCTGTCTTTAGAGAATAATAAAAAAGCCCTTGCGAATAAGATATTCAACGTCAAACTGACATCAAAGTGATGTGACCGTGTACTGTTACGGAAAACATTTTTTAACTTGTGACTCTCAAAAGATTCAATTTTCCGTTCACAACTTGAACATATTCTGTAAATTTATCTTGTCCTTTATTCAATTTTTAATCTGAAAACGATTGATTTTATTGTTAAAAAAAAATTGAATGAAGCTAATTTATCCAAATTATTTTCTAAATTTAGTTTGAGACTTATGTAATCAATCTAACGTTTGGATGTCAATCTCGTATCTCTTCAAGCCTGCATTAGTGCATATCACTAGTCACGAGTATCGGAGTATCATCATCTTTTTGATGTAAGAAAATCAAAATGGTTCTATACTCAAGTATATGTAAGGGCTAGGTAACCTCAGGGCTCTCAAATTTCAACCCCTGTTGAATAATTATGCATAGTGAGGATGACACCGTGGGGATATTCAGTGTGATGTTTTACAAGAGCGTGCACAAAATTCGTCTAAATACTAATGACGTGTCTTTGCTTTCAGCAAACTTGCCTCTTTTCTTTCAAGCTTCAATGTAAAATCTTATACAATGATAGCTAAACATTTTAATTATTTTCCTTTTATTTTTTTTTTTTAGTATAAGTAATGATTTGAAAATTTTTAAGTACAAATAGTTGCAATTGAGATAATTTTTTATAAATAACAACACTTTTTTTTAGATTTGCATGCCGTATTTTTTGTTAGTTGACTTTGTAAAACTCACATTATCGGATTATGTGGATAAGAATGAGATTGATTGGGCTGGACAAAGTTGAAATGACAGTTAGCAAAAATAAAGCCATGTTTCAAGAGTTATTTACTGTTGGATACAAGAGTGAAAAAAATTCTGACAGAATATAGTAAAAACTAATAACTGATACAAAAAGCTTCGTATACAAGTTATATACGCAGCTTCGTGACTACCCACTTTCATCATTCTTACATTTAGTGAAACTCGTCGTGAATCCTTCATTATGCTTGCTTTTGCTTTCCCTATTCTACCATAGTATTCGTTGGTTTAAGGGTGGTAAAACTGGTGGTAGTAGTGGTGATGCATCCTTGGGGACTGCTAATTGTGAGCGACAGACGCACGGGTAACCAGACCAACGTTGGTTTCAACGTCAACTCAACATGTTGTCATGAGTCTACTTTCATCACAGTTTTCTTACTTTTTCGACAAATCAGAAGAGTTTATTTTTTGATGACATTTCTACTAACTCTGTAAAAATAAGTGTCATTTACCTTTTTACTACAGAATTGCTTTAATTATGCTGGTAATTTTGAAAATGTTTTTTTCTAATTCTATATAAAGTAGAAATTTTCATACGAAAACTCGTTAAATTTTTATAACACCTTTTTTTTTGTCTTGTACAAAACTTAGCATTTACTATCAGTTGGTAGTGCTAGACAAGACAAATTTTCAATATACATGTATATTCCAATTTTTTTGTCTTTTCCGTTCACTAAATAGATATAACTTTCAAACATCAAAATTTTTTGATTTTCACGAAAAGTGACGTAGACGTGCACATACACAAGCATACATTTACTCCAGATGATTCATTTTTAATCAAAAATGAAAAAATGAAAAAGCATAAAAATTACGTCAGTCTAGTATGAAGTCATTTTCTATGTTTTCATTTGATTACATATATCCAAAATTATCATCATATCATCGATACCTAAAATTTTCCTGAGATTCAAATATATACGTATATCTATACACGTAAAATATATTTGAATAAGAAATTGAAATGTATCAATAAAATTGAAAGTGTATGAGTTTTTGATAATATTCCCCTATTAAAGATTATTTATTAAACTGAATTTTACAGGAAAAAAAAATAAAAACTTAACAATACGTTGTGAGAACTTTCTCATGTGGTGAAACCAATCGCGTGACTGCTTCGAAACTTCCTTTTAGGCTTATGAATACAGGAAAAAAAACAGTAACAGGACAAAGGTGTTTCTCTAAGGGATTCAATGTATAATAGGAATATGTAAGTATTCGGAGGGGCATAAACGTTTCGGAATTAATTGATCGTGGATAGAAGTGGGCACCTACGTACCTCACATTGCCTCTCGTTACATGGGGTTGAGGCGTACCCGTGTAATATCGGTGCTAGTCTGTGCCAGTCGACGAGTCACTCATGCAGGCCCTTCTGTACTTGCTGTCCAACATTAAACCACCTTTCCATTAATAGTCTGTTTTTTATATGGAAGCATTTCTGAATGGTGATTTTATAAGTCAAAATCGTCACTTTCTAGTTTCATTATCATGTTTGATCAGGTCGCTGATCAAGGATTTGATTTATGTTTATATTTGATATTCATTTTTTTACATTTATAGAACTATTAGACAAGAAATTTTTTGACTTCTGATATAATCTGCTATAGTAGACTTTTTTCATAAGCAACCCTCAATAAAATTCCTTATCCTTACCCTATCTAGTGATTCTCGAGAATTGATATTTCGGTCCGACAATTATATATAAGTGACCCTCTTTAAATCGTTTTTTGCAGCTAAAAAATCTTTTAAGAAATATATAAATGAAATTTTTTTAATAATTAAAAGATTTATTAATGGATTCAGAAATATTTTATATTGTTTTTTTTTTTTTTTTTTTTGTTTGTTTTAAATATTACATGCATTTTTTTTTCATTTCTCAACATATCACTTCTAACGATTATCAACATGCAACGGTATATTTATTTATTGTTCGTTTGATTTTTATAATTATTATTGTTATAATAAAAAATATATATCATAATTTAATATTATTCATTTTTATTATATAATACAATATTAGAATTATGTATTTATCACAAAATATTTCATAATTGTAATCACGAATTACATGTATTTTTATGAGATGACTAGCATCTTACTTTAGAAAAAAAATAGTCTATATAAATTACGTCAAGTTAAAATATCAAATATATGTAATATGCATACTTCAAATTACATTGAAATTTTATAGAAAAGTATGTATATAATATATCGAATTTTTCTTATGATATATGTATTTATTAACATAGTCATTTTTCATTACCTAGTCTAAAAGACAAACTTGAATGAATGATAAATATTTATGTATATAGCTACGTGACGATGTTGACATTCATAAAGTTAGGTTAACAATAAGAGAAAAAAAACAAAACCACACTCGCTTATATAAAAAGTTGGAAATCAATTTGCCTATGCATGAACGACAGAGAAATAAGAGTGGGAGTATGGGCTTCCTTCTAAATTTTCTTCCCTTTCATCTTTTCACTATGTTATAATAAAAGTTTACTGTATTTGAATTTTTTTTTTCACTACGTACATTTTAAATTTTACTAAATGATAATCAAAACTATCTTTTTTAGTTCTATTAAAAATAAGATTTAGACAGCTGTTATTATTCTTATTATTGCTAAGAAAGAAAACCTTGATTTTGACTGGTGGACATATAGTAAAACTGAGTATGCAACGTAGTACTTTTTACTCAAGCTGAATAATAATTTAAAAATATAAAATATAAAATGTACTATGTTTTGTAAAAGTATCACCGAAATTGTCACCGAGTAATCAGACGGTATTGAACATGTTTTCAACGATCAATTGACAGTTGACTGCATTATGTTGTATGTTTCGTTGCAGGTAAATACCAGGCTCTATCTTGTTAATGAATTAATTTGAATAATTTAATTATTACTTTCGTTGAACTGGAAAACTCAATCAACGTTGGTAAGTTTTTATATTTTAACTGTATATATTTTATGTATTTTAACTGAAGTATTGAATTGACAGTTTTTCAGTTATATATGAAATTCTAAGTTTTTAGTTCCCCTGATTATTTGAATGTAGTTGATCTGTTGTGGAGATCGTTTGTTTTTCAACAAGAGCAAATATATTATAAATTAAGAAATAAGTACTTTACTGAGAATATTTTTTTTTTCAATTTCAAAATAGTTATATAAAAAAAATTGCTCTAACGATATATAATCATTAATTAAAAAATGTGGATACTAAAAAGAAGAAAGTTTTACCCGAAATTTATCTCCATGCAATACAATTTTTATAAACCTACAACAAAATACTGTGTATCAAAAGAATAATTAGACGTCTAGAAAATTGTAGACAGTTGTCAATCACCATATATTTTTAACATTTTGTGACGATAAAAATAAAAAAAAAAAACTATTTTCACAGTGCAGCTGAATTAAGTCTATAGGTAAGTGAAGTAAAAATTAAATTCAATCTGATATTGATGTGGTGTATGTGACGTCGGCTTGACGACGAACGAACTTTCGTTTCTCCCTAGGACGTATGATATTTGCGTGGTTTTACAAGTCTTGTGGTTTTCTGCGACAGGTACGGCCTTGCGTGACATAACAACCCTTAACAATTCAGCCCCCTCTATCTTAAAGGGCTGTCGGTCCTGAATTTCTCTTGGAATAAAATCAGTGAAATAACCTTTTTCGTATACGTTATCAAAGATAAATAAATTTTTTGCAAGTATTTTTAACAAGAAGATCTACAGGTAGATTACAAAATAATCTTATTATTTGTTAAGTTCAAAAAGACAACAGTTAAAATTGATCAAATTTTATTTTTATGAAGCTAAAAGAAATTGAATTTTTTAATATTAAATTATTTTACATTCACTGTATGTGTGAATTTGTTATCGAGCCTCAGTTGCTTTTTATTTTTGATATGTAAACTCATTACTCTAAATATCATTATTACAGCTCAAGAGCTAGAGAATTTATTAAAACTTCGTAACAACTCATTATTTTGTTAACCTCTTGACGATAATTTGTAACATAAATAGTCAAACGTTCATGATAGGTTTTATTGTGACAAAATTATTGTGGGTGGTTCTGAATGTCAAATCGTTTAAGTGGCAATCACATGGTGACCAGCGAATTACGGTTCAGTGGATACACACAATCATGGGATATAAATGATGAATGTATTATAGAGGGTGAGCGAGACAAATCGTGTAACTGGTAAGGTAGACATTCAGACTCAACTCGTGAGATTTAACTTGACGTTGCATAATCATAAAACCTGTATTATTATTTGTTGAATGTATAAAAATTAGCTTTGTGTCATATGATGGTGGTCATTTGATGTCAAAACATGTAGCTGAGAACATGTCAAGAGTGCTACAGACATAATTATAGTCAATAAAATACGACGTATAAGAGTTATTAATTCTCGTTCTAATTTTAAATATCAATAGTTTTAGTAGAATTGATTTTTATTTAAATTCTAAATTAAACTTATTGAAAATGAACAAGAAGAATGATATGATTAAAACCTATTGTTTAACTATAATTATTATTTCAAAAAAGTGAAGTAGAAGATGCAAGCAAGAGTATACGGTACGCGTCGAACTTGATTTATCGAGCTTGATATTCACTAGTCTTTCCTTTCCAATACTGCCAGATTAAATAAACCATTAAGTCAGTGCGAGCGCCGAAGTTTAACGTATAAAACGCCAACCTCCAAGGTTCCATATTTCTGTCACGACTTCTATATGCGAGGAAGATGAAGGAGTGGGTCGATGGGAGACTCTTGAAGAGGAGAAATAGAGAAACTGAAAAAGGAAACAGGAAAGAGAAAGAAGAAAAAAAAAGAGAACGTAGGAAAGAAATCAAGAGAGAACAAGCGTTGGTAGCGAGACTCGGGCCAAGATAGGTTTACTTATCCAACCGTCAGAAGATTCCGCTAAGCTTTCAGATTCTACCGTCTTAGTCTACCAAGGGATTATAAAACGCAAATGCGTCCCTTGATTAGTAACTACTTTACAATTATATCATATCAGTAACATCCAAAGATCATACGCATATGAATCAATCATATGATAGCATAATCATAGACTTTAAGTCTATATAACATAAATTTTTAAATATAATAAATCAAAGTCTATCATCAATATTATATATCATAATGATACTAAAGAGTTATATCTAATAAAGAAACTATATAAAATAAGCGATATCATATAAATTATTGTTTACTAATAAATAAATTCATCTCTTATTGAAAAAATAATCAATTTAATGATATTACATATATAAGTATAAAAGACACTAGATAATTATAAAAATAATTGCAATAGTTAAAAATAGAAAATATAAGTATAGACTTGATTAATTATCTAGAGACAATCAACATGTATTTTTGAATCAATATTGTAATCATGATAAAGCTTTTCAGAGAAAAATAAAATAAGAAAAATTAGTTTTTCACTCTTTTTAAAAAAATAACAATTAATATAATATAAAAGACACTATAATATAAAAACTATTGATAGTTTAGAAAATAAAATGTCTGTATATTTTGAATAATTTTAAGGGTTTTTCCAAGATAGCCACTTTACAAAAATAAACTGCAGAAAGGGAGTAATGGTAGAAGCCTCAAGCATCCTACGGAAGTCTGGCTTTAAATAAGCACCCTTCTATCTACTCTTACTTTACATCATTTTCTCCAATCTGTCCACCTACATATCAACCCTGTTCTATAACCCCTTAGACCAAATCTTTCACTCATCATCTTTCATCCTTCCGCATCTTGCCAATTTCGTACATTATCTCCAATCTCGAAGTATATAGATGTATAAGCATCACTTCTCGTTGCGTGTTATTATATTCCTGATTGTTATGTCTTCATGATACCTAACCCGCTCATACATCTTTCGTATCTTGGTAGATTATAATACTGTTCCTCTTGGTTTGCTATATTGGCTTTTGGGAATTCAGCTTCATGGATGCCTGAAAGCACGAGAAGCCGTATCTCCTAATTAAATTTGGCTCTTTCCTTTAGTGATTCTCGAATCGTTCTTTTTCTGTTGGGCTTTTTTACATATAATTTAATTTTTCCGAGGTATTTTTTTAGCAACTTTCTGGTTGTATGAGCAAACAAATACGGGAAAGAAGTTGTCTACGTTGGTTTCTTAATTGGCCTACAATTATGTGTTCAGTCACAGTAAGAAAAAAGGAGCACTGTGGTGAGTTCAAGGTTTTCTGGATAACTGATGAAAGTAAAATAATTAAGTTAGCATATAGCTTGTAGAAAGAGCGACGAAAGAATAATTAGCTAAAATATAAACACTATATATGTAACTACTGCTAGTGAGGAAAGAAAGATAGAGAAAGACAGTATTCATGGTTGATCAAGAGGACCATGGAAACAGTAGTTGTGGTAACATTATCTAAAATTCAGACTGTAATTACTTTGCTGGGCGGGCGTTTACTACCCAACCTTGATTTATAGTCATCGCACGATGCAGCTGCGTGGGTGGAAGTAATTAAAAATAAACCATCGCGTGGGTACCAACCGAGAAAGTCAGTTGCGTCCATCCAATACACTACACTTTTTTGTGCTTTTGTCTATCCTTTCCTTATTTCGTTATATATATAGTAAGCTAGGCTGTCGACAATAATTGAGAAAGCACCCCTTGGTACCTCCTTATATATATAATATAGATATATCAAACTATTTCCAATTGAAAAATTCAGCCCTCGCTCTTCCTATTTTTCGGTGGTTTTTTCATGCAAATAGAATCCTTTGCTAAAAAACACACATATCATTCTATATACTTCGGTTAAATTTTTTTCGAAATAACGAATTTTTTGTGTGATGATAATAATTAGATACATATTATTTGAAATTCACTTGAAATAAATATTCTGTTTTTAAGTAGTTGGAGAAAGCTCAAATATTTCCAAAGGCTATAAGGGACCCGGAGTTTTTGCTAGACACTGTGAGATACAACTGAAGACCTTAAGATCGTCTCAGACACCAAAAAATTTTATCTCGAGTTATTATAATTATCATAATAACAATAAAGAAGCAATAAAAATGTATTGTATTTATTTATAGAATAAAAAGAAAAATAAAGTTATTGAATAAAAAAAGCTGATATTTTATTCTTCGATCATTTTAAAATTATTTTGAAGTCATCTTATATCACTTCACATTGAAGTCACAGAATGTATTCTCAATCATATATATATGTGAATTTTTATCATAAAATATATGTAAACATATTTCGGTATATATATTTTACCCGTATGATATTTTTTCTGAGATGAAAGAGAATATGAATGACTCATTCTTATACATTTAGATTATCTATATATATCTTTAAATGTATACAGTATGATTATTTCAATGAAATCTATATACATATATAATATATATCTTTTTGTACGGTCACATTTAGTTATTCATTTACTGGTGTATTTGTGTATACGTAATACAATTAAAAGAACTTGCTATCACTTGGCCTATCATTATTCAAACAACAGATCTTTATGTCTTTCTTGAGCCTCTAATATTTCTATAATAGCCTCAAGAAAAAAGTACATCAAGCGGTCTTATAACTTTTTTCCATTTTCTTCTAGAGCCCCTGTTATTTTCCCATCGTAACAAGTAACGTTATTTTCCCTGTCTTTTGTAATCTAAAGGTTGATCCTTTTTTTTTTTTTTCATTGCACGTCAGCTAAAAACAAAAAAAAGATGCTAAGATGACTCACCTGGACGCTTATTTATTTTTCCATTACTGAATGTAGATAGAAACTTAATTCTACGCATATTGAAAAGAGCCATTTTTTTACCATCATACTGCTGATGATAAATATTGTTCCGGGAGTTTATATGAATAATGAATATATACAAAATAAGATAGAGAGAATTTGAATTTAAACAACATATAGGGAAAATAACGATGAAATTTGCAGACAGAGATTAACTAAAAAATATTATCGTGACAATTCAACCGACAAGATATTTTCTTTCTCTCGAAGACAAAGACGCTTAATGCAGAGAAGAACGCTGAGAGCTGAAAACCAAAACTACCAAGTTAGAATACAAAACAGCCTCAGAATACCCATATGCCTTCAGTACTTACGATGAGGAGAGAGTTCTTAATTTACATACAGCTCTGTGTGAATATCACTACTGGATCTTGAGGGTGACGTCTGAAAATTTGAAAGCATTTTCTTAAAATATGCATTCAAGTTATTCTTTTTCCCTCCAAAATAATCATAAACATGCAATGCGTCAATTTTTGTAAGTCGGATCATTCTCTGAGTTAAGCTAATGGTTTCAACCGTCACTGCACATTGATCCAAAAAAATCTCTAGTGACTCTGGAACTTTGGTCATTGTTTTATGAAAGATTACAGCTGGTTGATAAGACTAATTCATAACAATCCCAATTGACACTTTTCAACTTCTAAAGATATCGTATCATATCATATATGAATATGTAGATGTGATATGCTATACTATGCCGTCCTATTTCCCTACACCGCTTAACTATCTTAGCTCAGTCTTTCTATTCAGTTTATGAACCCTTCAACGAATGTTTAATTGGATTTTCTAGTTTAGTAATAATAATGTTGCAAATACTTCTTTTAGCTCATGCCACTACCGAAGTATATTTATAGTATAGTTGATTCACAGGACTTGTAAGCTGTTCATAAGAAGCCTAGTAAGCTCCCTGTCAATGGACGGATATTTCGCTGAATTTTTACAAATTTCTTGTAAAGTGTAATAGCATACCTAGCATCGATTGTGGAAAATTGAAAAAGTTACTAGCATGCTTTTCTACAAAAGAGAAAATGGAAATGGCTTTACCAAAAGCCAAAAGCTTTGTCAATCAATGTTAGGATTCTGGTCTGGTACGGAAATCAGAGTGTTGTGTTGGTGCTATCACGCACACTAACTTGATATGATCTTTTAATAGGTGCTTTGTGGCCTGATCCGTTGCCAAGATCTAAAGCTTGAAATAACTCAAACCAGTGGTTGCCTGATGCCAGTTTCTACTTAAACGTCTTCTTCTTTGTCGTGTGAAATGGAGTTACATTGAGAGAATGAAGGAATGGAGGAAAGTATGTAGCCGCATAAGAACGTGACTACTGGCATTTCTGACTGGCGTTGACTATACCTTTCCGTCTTCAATGTTTTAACATTGGTGCTCTAGCCTGTCTTCATCCTTACTCTTGTTAGCTTAACGTAAGATTGGACGAACAGACCAAGTCGGAGGTAGTAGTGGTGGCGGCTGTGTCGGTGCTTAATATCTCCCTCGTAATTACGTGGTGGCTACGGGAATACTAAAAGAGAAGCCTTCGTAGGGTGCCTATTGTGCCGTAGGGGAACAAGGAAAATCGCGCGCGCACAACCCTTAATGTATTGTCCTCAATCGCAAAATCGAATATAGTCAATTTTCTTTGACTTTGTGAATTTAGTAAAATTTTTAGTGTCCATAGTAAAAAGAGATAAATACAATATATTATACGCGAAGAGAAAGCCGCAACAAATAATTCTGTTAATTTTTGAGTAAAATAGTTTACAGTAAAATTTAGTATAGTTGAGTGGCCAATTGTCAAAGTAAGCATAGACCGTGGCTACGGCTTGTTATTTTTTTTTCTTACTAAAAAATATTTTAAAACCTGCTATAAGTTACAGTAATATTTACCATTAAATATCCCAAGTGAAAAAAATATATTTATTGGAAATATAAAATAAATTTAATTTATATTTAAAATATATGTGAATTAAATTTGATTAATGTTTTAAAAAATATAAATTAAATTTAATTTACATGTAATTTATATTTAATTCATATGTAATCTATATCTATACAAAAAGTAAATTTATTTCATATTTTTGAAAAATATAAATTAAATTTGAAGTACATCCAAATTTTTTTTTTGCAATGTCGAAAAAAAAAAAATTTTAAGTAAATTTATTTTATGTTTTGAAAAAATATAAAATACATTTACTTTTTGTATAGATATAGATTACATATGAATTAAATGTAAATTAAATGTAAATTAAATTTAATTTATATTTTTTAAAACATTAATTAAATTTAATTCACATATATTTTAAATATAAATGTGGTTCTGAACAGTATTTGTCAATGACAATTTAGAGGCTTTTCTTTTTTTGTCTCGACTATGTGTAGAACGTGAGTTGTGCGGTTCTTGTTTCTATGACGTTGACAAAATCTTATGATTTCAATTACGATTTGGGACTAGCAGCTCTGACTTAAAATTTTTTATGAAAGTTTAAGTAAAAAAGATTAAATTTAAAATTATTTTTAATGAAAAACAATGCAATCAATGCAACTTTATCTATGTAGGTTTACAAATTAAAATCGGATGAAAAAGAATAAACTCTGGATGTATATGTTAGTTTCAAAAATCTTTTAAACCTACGTACCTTCAATCCAGTCTGTGCTTAAAAAACTGTATTTCTACCAACTCATCCCTTCTATTCGCACCGTTGCCTTTACAATACGTCCTCGACAACGAGCCCTTTCTCTTAACGTTCAAAGTTTTCAAAGTACGACTTTCAGTGGCAGGGACGTCGTCTATATACGACCCTTTTCTTTCTTTTCCCATCCCATTAGAATTTCCTACCCATTCTCTAAATGCGCATCGTCAAGATAACTTTTCTCGATCCATTCTAAATTTTTGTTCTTTTCACTTTAAAAAAAACCCAAATAAACTGGAATGAATAAAAAAACTTCAAAACCTCAACGTTTCTTTGATTTGTCTATTGGAATACAAAAGTTTTTCAAACTTAATGTTGTTGCGAGTACTGGTATGGCAAGCAAAAGAAAAAATCGTATTGATTTAAGTATGCATTTATGCTGTATACGCTTATTCTGTTTTTCTACAATGAGATTTCAACATATTGAGTATGGTCTCACCGTTGGCTTTCCTTTGTAGATATTTCTCTACGGTCGTTCATTGCGGAAACAGTCACCAGGAAGCTACTGCGACATGAGATGCCTACAACTGTAACGTTATACACCAGTGACTTAAGATCGTTACGCAATGAAAATTTCCCATGAAACGACAAGACGCCGGATGCAGAGAGAAGCAAAATACATATTCTACCAACCTTCAACTAAGTCAACTAGCGAGTTTTTCAGTCAAGCTCTGTTTTCTATCTATTCTTGAGAACGATAGTTTACTAGCAACCCAAGTAGAAAAATGTTTAGGTTTTTCTGTTTGACGTTCGATCCTGATCCGAAACGGATTATTGAGGATTCTTTTCTTGATGTATACATCAGATTATACAAGTGACTTCTTCCTCGATATTTGTATACAATATTTATAATTATAAGTTGTACCAAAAATAAATTCAACTTATATTTAAAATTAGGAAAAAATAATAATACCGTACTTTTTTCTTGTTTTTTGTTAAACAAAAAGTGATTGTCGATAAATTTGTTTTTTTTTTGTTGTTGTTTGAAATAGAACAGCAAACATTTACTACAAAATATTGAACCTCAATATGAAATTGTTTTTCAAATAACCTTATACCTAGAAGTGATGTCTAGTAGTTATAAATCTTCGTTTGTGTGCATTTTCCATCGATCTTTATTTATTTTGTCAATACACGAGTTTATTTTTTATTTAGTTTATGAATTCATATCGTTTTCATTTACATTTTTTTCTTTTTGATATATTTATGTTGATTATCATTGAAAGATACTAAAAACTGCTGTTTTGTCTTTCTGTTTTGTAAGCG
The DNA here is from genome assembly GCF_014905175.1 of Aphidius gifuensis. Taxonomy (NCBI): domain Eukaryota; kingdom Metazoa; phylum Arthropoda; class Insecta; order Hymenoptera; family Braconidae; genus Aphidius; species Aphidius gifuensis. The sequence continues at coordinate 19,923,117 of NC_057792.1, forward strand.
AGAACCGCATCCCATTCTTCGACCGTTTTATTTAACTTTTTATTAGTTAGTCGAAGCGAAAATCACTAGAGCTCATAGAGATAGGACAGTGAGCCACGTAGAGTAAGCCAGCCAAGTCTGATTCATAAGTGCCTTGAGAAATGCCACCGGGTGTGATTCAATATTTATGAAAAGCTGGGACAACGAAAAAGGGTGACTGTTCCTCACTATCATTTTATTTTGACATTTTTCGGTCATCTTCCTATTTTCTGCCAACATCCTTTGGATGAAATCTTTGACGTAAGAAGACTGTTGTTAAGAAAAAAACAGCTTTATAAAATGCGTGATTAATGCAATCGCACACAGTCAAGTTAAAATAAGTGGAAAGGATCGACTGGCGAAAGTATCTGACTGAAACGAACTAATTTTATTTCTCATTTATAAACTGTGTCTTTTCTATGAAAAACCAAGCTTCTATTGAACTAATTTCAAGTCAAATTATTTGAGCATGTACAACCTGCATATTATTTTAAAGTAATTATGAATATCATTTTGTACTCATTGACGTTTTATTTTATTTATGACCAAAACTTAGTCAAATTCTATTCGATTCTTATCAACTCGCTTGATTTCACTACTTTTTTTGGCAATATCATAAACTGAAGATATTCTGAATACCCTTTCGATTTGTCGTGCAATTCTAAGAGATGTTGTATACCGTCGGCGAGGGTAGATATTCACATGCCTTGAATTCACCACGTTGCTGCGAGATAGTAAATGGAGAAGGGTCTCTTGATTTTCCTTTTCATTTTGTCCAGGGTATCTTGTTGTTAAAGATGTAGACCCTCAGGGAGAACGATGTACAGCAGGATCGGAATGGAATTGTCTTTTAAGCAGTCTATAGTTATCGTTGGCAAACCCCGTCAAAGTCGTTATCTTTTTCTTGAACCAAATAAAAATGATTATTATGATCAAATACACATAGTTTATGAGTTTTAGTAGGCAACCTCGATGTATTATGACTGTCAATATTTATAAAAAAGTTTAATTACCATTTTTTAACGACTATTGAATATCAAAATGATTTCCTGTAATGATTAAATGAGTTTTTAACGCCTTACAATAATGTTTTTTTCAGGACTATATATGCGAATGATATTGCATATTACAGTTCAAGAATAGTTTACAAGTATTTTCTGTAAAAAGTTTTTTTTAATTCCGATTGGATTGAAAATTTCAAGATTTTTTTTTTTAATATTTTTTTTCCTAAATTGAAATTTTGTAAAACTCTCGACAGCAGCGCAGTATTTATAAGATCGTATTCCCGAATATGCAAAGAGAGCAATTTCCTGCAGATAATGGGAGTGACAAGGAAAATAAGTGACAGGGAAGTGTGTTGGAATTTTCATGCTATGGAAATGTAAAAAAACTCATCTTTTCACGTGATTCTTTTCGTTGTATGAAAATACTTATTACGGACTTGTCATTATTATTTAATTGAAAAATTCTTTTTTTTTTTTTTATACTATTAGTTTTTCGGCTATTTGTAAGTTGAAAGTACAATATTATAAGGTCTTGAACCAGACCACGACATTGCATGCGAAAATAAGATTTTGTTTGTTTTACATCAACAATTTGAAAATAAGCGAATGTGGCGGCAATCGACATTTCTGAGTCCATGATTAATTTTTGCTATGGCCCATTATAATTATAACCATGTTGCTTTGTATTTGTTAGTAACACTTACAGGATTTCTGAGAAAATCAAATTTTTACTATGGTACATTGTAAATTATATTCTATATAATGATTAGATTACCTGATTAATATAATTAATATTTTTTTTCCCCAAAAAATTTTTCGTGTATATTTTATTTATTTTCTTTTTCATTTTACGAGCACATTGGCGCGCTACGCGCGCCTGTATCTATACCTTCTAAAAGGTTCATTGTTCATTGATTTTATAAACACAAGTATTATAATAAAAGAAAGAAAAAAAAGGAATAAATTGACGAAAAATTTTTTAATTTATTTATTTACACATAAATCACACATAATTCACACGTTATTTTTAGTCTAATAACATCAAGATTGAATGTTTACTGAAAAAGTTGTGCTACCTTAATATGTCAATTTTAAAAAAAAATATAAAAAATATTTAAAAAAATTTTGTTTTTAAATTATTTCTTCACACATAAAAAACACATAATTCGCACAAAATTTTGAGCCCAATTGCATTAAGATCCGATGATTATTGAAAAAGTTGTGCTAGCTTAATATGTCAATTTTAAAAAAAAATATAAAAAATATTTTAAAAAATTTTCTTTCAAATTTATTTCTTCACACATAAAAAACACATAATTCGCACAAAATTTTAAGCCCAATTGCATCGAGATCCGATGATTATTGAGAAAGTTGTGCTAGCTTAATATGTCAATTTTTAAAAAAAATATAAAAAATATTTAAAAAAATTTTGTTTTTGAATTATTTCTTCACACATAAAAAACACATAATTCGCACAAAATTTTTAACCCAATTGCATCGAGATCCGATGATTATTGAAAAAGTTGTGCTAGCTTAATATTTGAATTTTTAAAAAAAATTTAAAAAATAAAAAAAAAATTTTCTTTCAAATTTATTTCTTTACACATAAAAAACACATAATTCGCACAAAATTTTAAGCCCAATTGCATCGATATCCGATGATTACTAAAAAAGTTGTGCTAGCTTAATATGTCAATTTTTAAAAAAAATATAGAAAATATGCAAAAAATAAAAAAAAAATTTTCTTTCGAATTTATTTCTTCACACATAAAAAACACATAATTCGCACAAAATTTTAAGCCCAATTGCATCAAGATCCGATGATTATTGAAAAAGTTGTGCTAGCTTAATATGTCAATTTTTAAAAAAAATATAAAAAATATTTAAAAAAATTTTGTTTTTGAATTATTTCTTCACACATAAAAAACACATAATTCGCACAAAATTTTAAGCCCAATTGCATCGAGATCCGATGATTATTAAAAAAGTTGTGCTAGCTTAATATGTCAATTTTTAGAAAAATATAAAAAATATTTTAAAAAATTTTCTTTCAAATTTATTTTTTCACACATAAAAAACACATAATTTGCACAAAATATTAAGCCCAATTGCATCGATATCGAATGATTACTAAAAAAGTTGTGCTAGCTTAATATGTCAATTTAAAAAAAAAATATAGAAAATATGCAAAAAATAAAAAAAAAATTTTCTTTCAAATTTATTTCTTCACACATAAAAAACACATAATTCGCACAAAATTTTAAGCCCAATTGCATCAAGATCCGATGATTATTGAAAAAGTTGTGCTAGCTTAATATTTGAATTTTTAAAAAAAATTTAAAAAATAAAAAAAAAATTTTCTTTCAAATTTATTTCTTTACACATAAAAAACACATAATTCGCACAAAATTTTAAGCCCAATTGCATCGATATCCGATGATTATTGAAAAAGTTGTGCTAGCTTAATATTTGAATTTTTTAAAAAAATGTAAAAAATAAAAAAAAAATTTTCTTTCAAATTTATTTTTTCACACATAAAAAACACATAATTCGCACAAAATTTTAAGCCCAATTGCATCGAGATCCGATGATTATTGAGAAAGTTGTGCTAGCTTAATATTTGAATTTTAAAGAAAAATGTAAAAAATAAAAAAAAAAATTTTCTTTCAAATTTATTTCTTCACACATAAAAAACACATAATTCGCACAAAATTTTAAGCCCAATTGCATCAAGATCCGATGATTATTGAAAAAGTTGTGCTAGCTTAATATTTGAATTTTTAAAAAAAATTTAAAAAATAAAAAAAAAATTTTCTTTCAAATTTATTTCTTTACACATGAAAAACACATAATTCGCACAAAATTTTAAGCCCAATTGCATCGAGATCCGATGATTATTGAAAAAGTTGTGCTAGCTTAATATTTGAATTTTTTAAAAAAATGTAAAAAATAAAAAAAAAAATTTTCTTTCAAATTTATTTCTTCACACATAAAAAACACATAATTCGCACAAAATTTTGAGCCCAGTTGCATCGATATCCGATGATAATTAAAAAAGTTGTGCTAGCTTAATATGTCAATTTTTTAAAAAAATATAGAAAATATGCAAAAAATAAAAAAAAAAATTTCTTTCAAATTTATTTCTTCACACATAAAAAACACATAATTCGCACAAAATTTTAAGCCCAATTGCATCAAGATCCGATGATTATTGAAAAAGTTGTGCTAGCTTAATATTTGAATTTTTTAAAAAAATGTAAAAAATAAAAAAAAAATTTTCTTTTAAATTTATTTCTTCACACATAAAAAACACATAATTCGCACAAAATTTTAAGCCCAATTGCATCGAGATCCAATCAAAAAAGTTGTGCTAGCTTAATATGTCAATTTTAAAAAAAAAATATTAAAAAAAATTTTGTTTACTCGCTTTTTTTTGTTGTTTTTTCGTTGCTAACGAAATAAATAAAAAAATAATAGAAAAAGGCAAACAGAAAGAAATTTGTATGAGAGTAAGTGAGAAAAAAACAATGACCAATCAAATGTCCGGAAGACCGATGATGTTTGTCCTTTTTATATTAGGATTTTTAAAATCTCGAATAAAAAAATACTTCAGATTAATTATGTTGAAAAAATATTTTTCTATAATTTTTTTATTTTAAATTTTTTAATTATTCAAGAAAAATAATTCATTAATGAGAAAAAAAATTTCTTGACCAATAACAAATTGTCTTGAATCAAGCCGTATATAGATTTGGTTCATGAAACAATAAATATTGAATCGAAAAAAAATTGATTTAAACTGTAACACTTTAGTCTTGAATGATAACATCATAATCCAAGAAGCGTACTTCTAGAAAGAGGAATATTTGTTCATGATCAAGATATAGTTTTTCATAACCCAAGAAATTTATTTTTTAAATTATGAACATTCAGTCATGATCCAAGATAACATTTATATAATTTAAGAAATTTTTTTTTTTTGAAAGAAGAACTTTTTTGTTTAAACTAAAACTTTTCTTTCATATTTCAAATGCTTTTTTTTTCAAGAACAAAATTCCTATTTTTAAGAAGCTTTTTGTTTGGCAATAGGAATTTTTTTTTTTCAGTGTATACAATGCAGACGAGAATATAGTTGTTCTCTTTCCATACTAGTAACCATTCCAAAGCTACTGACCGAATGAGTGGTGAGACCCTACCAAGTCATTACTCGAATGGCAAACACGCTTCGACCCTTAGTCTTTTTGACCCCCACCTCTAACTTTACTGCTGGCGTCTCTTTGCAAGTCTGTATATATGCATGTCCAGTCCTTTGTATCGGCATAAAATTCGTATTTAAATGAGAGCCCCATTAATCTGACTAGATTCTGTTGTGCTCAGATAGCTTGCTTGAGTCCAAGTTTATTCAGCATTTTGCAAAAAAAAAGAGAATGAAATTTACCATACTCTTTCTGAACATACTCAAAGCTTCTTTTTGACGCGCATAAACTTACTGAATAATCTGTATTTATTTCGACTAAATTTTATAAAATAAGCTCTACGTTTATAACTGATAGAATGCCTAGTGATACTACCACAGAATTTGATCATTTATTCGATTAAAATTTGACTTTTGGTTTGTTTCTGTAAGAAATCATCATGAAGATGAGCTGAGCATAAAATCTATCTGTATTAGTATAAAACATAAAAGCAGTATATGTATAGAGATAGCAACTGCTCGTTAGGTCTTCCAAGGGTCCTTATGGCTAAAACTAAGGGTGAAAACGTGCTTAGGCCTGAATCTACCACCCCTGTGTGTTGTTCACCCTCCTGTAGAGTTAACATTCTCTGTCCGACTGTCCAGTTGATGGTCGATTCCTTTCGTGAATAGTCATTTACAAAAAGAATTGAAAGTGAGTGTTGATTTTGCGATAATAAATTGTCCGATTTGGTAACTATGTTTATCTTTTATTGTAAGTATATTCTAGAAGCATAGCAATAAAGCTCCCAGCAATGTGAGAGAAGTTTCGCGAGGGCGCAAAGTACTTGATACTAATATAATGAGCGCTTGTGGCCTTGAGTTGCAAAATACGAGCATGACAGCGATTAAGTTGTGACAACATCTATCAACGGAGGCAGCGTTCGTAAACAGAGTTCAGCCTACAGTCTTTTGTGTAACTTTTCAGAACTTAAAATTTAGATGGATAAAATTTTAGGCACAAGACATTCTAGTGAGGCGTTTCAGCGCAATGAAGTCATCAAGTTGTCTTTAGTATTATATTTCATTCCTATAAAAAATTGACGACTCATTTTAGCACCAAATGGTTGAGGGTATTCTATAAACAAGATAAGAAATGTAGTCCCATCTGGTTAGCTGGTGCTAGAAGTCCGTGTCTAATGGTATCGAGTGAGAAACGAGCTAGGGATAGTAGAATGGAACGTCCTCAGGGAGATGGCAATCAGTCAGAAAGATGCTTTTGCCAGGTGACTTGCACTAGGGGCCATTCAATCACCTCTGTTTTATGTGTCGTGCTCATAATGTATGTAAAGACTCACATATCATAGCAATCGTTGCCATTACACTTTTATTTATTTTGTTTTCACAATTTTTATGTTTGTCTGTTCCTCAAAATAAATGTACACTCGGTTGGGTTCCGAACCCTAAAAAGAGCGTTACATTCTGATTCATTCCTTATCAAGCTTCCTTAACACATCCTTAAACAGGGCGATATGTTTTGATCTTGAACAAATTTTGTTGGTGCTAACCGATACACGAGGTCATCGATAACAAGGATTCAACTAATTTCCAACAGTTATTGGCAGCAGCCAACAAAGCTAATGAATTAATTTAACATATTTATATAGATAAACTATATATATAAAATAGTGTCTTGAAGCAAAGAACTTTTTGTCACAATCCAAGAAAGATACTTCTAAAATTCAGACAAATGTTTCATGGAACAAGACGTACATGTCATGGATTATGACATAGAAGTCTTGGTCCAAGAAAATTTTTGTTCTCACGACGCACTGAGAAAAATAAATATCTTATTAAGAGTTTTTTATAGTTAATTCAAATCTCATAAATATTTTCTTAATGCTCAAAATTACCAGAAGTTTATCGTTCAAAACGTATGTATACATGGAGATGTGTTGGTACAAAAAAGATGATGGTAGGGATAGATATCAAGGCCAAAAACCGACGAGTTATGTATGACTGACATTACCAAGGGTATAAAGAAATTACACACCAAAGGTTGTTTGGCGGTGATCAGTGGTTAATCTCGTTAGAAATTTTCCTCACATAGTAAAAGCTTCTTGTACCAGCTTAACTCAACGTGGCTGACAGTGACGTGAAACTCGCTTTTGACACATAAAACTCTCTATTTCTTGTGAGAACGTTATCCAACTTGTATCACGTGAGTTTGTACACGTATTTATTTCTGATAAAGCATAATAAAAAATAAACACCTCTTGGGAAAATTTCTGAATAGACTCATTTAGGTCTTTTTTTGTGTTGGTTTTGTTCCCAAGTGAAAAAAATATATTTATTGGAAATATAAAATAGATTCAATTTATATTGAAAATATATGTGAATTAAATTTAATTAATGTTTTAAAAAATATAAATTAAATTTAATTTACATGTAATTGACATTTAATTTATATGTAATCTATATCTATACAAAAAGTAAATGTATTTTATATTTTTTCAAAACATAAAATAAATTTACTTAAAATTTTTTTTTTTTCGACATTGCAAAAAAAAAATTTAGATATACTTCAAATTTAATTTATATTTTTTAAAAATATGAAATAAATTCACTTTTTGTATAGATATAGATTACATATAAATTTAATGTCAATTACATGTAAATTAAATTAAATTTATATTTTTTAAAACATTAATTAAATTTAATTTACATATATTTTAAATATAAATTAAACTTATTTTATATTTCTAATAAATATATTTTTTCCACTTGGGTTCAGTCAATTATATCAACGAACTATTTTCCTATTCAATGTGGTCTAATACTGAGGTGAGATTATTATTATATAAGCCTTTGAATTGGCTCTTTTCTTCGTTTTTTTTTTTTTTTTAGCTAGTGAATATTAATTAATCATTTTCAAATGTTTACGCGTTCTCAGAATAAGAAAATCCGTCTGAACATAGTCCGTTTTTTTCTGAAGAATGAAAAATATTTTCACAGATTTTTATAATTTCAGAACGATAAAGCCCGTGAACGCAGGTTATATTTGATCAACTTTGAATTGTTTATCCATGACACATGACGTTAAGTATACCTCTCAAATAAGGTTAGTGTAAAAGTTTGTCTATTTTTTTGTTTTGTGTCTGCTAATTTATTTTTGTTTGATTTCTAATTATCAAATCAAAATAATAACAGCAAAAGTGAAAATAATGGTGACCAAATACTAAACGTTCAATATTATTAAAACGTGATGAAAAACAGTAATTGAAAAATATAAGAAATAGCAAGCTTCGTTTTACTCTTTAATAAAGTGCATACGTCCAAATTATATCTTCTAGTGGTGATACCATACCAAATAGAAGATGTCTATACATTATAAAATTATGTTTAACTATGGCGCAGTTATAAGCCACTAGAAAAATTTGCTGGTGTGCTATAACTATATTTTAGATATGTTTTTTGGAGGAATTACGATTATGTGAGCCATAAGACACATTTAGAAAAAAACTCATGAATCATGATATAAAAAATGAGGTAAAATCAAGAATATCCAACTTGTCAGTTTTCAAAGAAATTTTCTCCCCATAGCATTCTTTTAGGTGAGGGTTCAAGCTGCAATGAAGAAATAGTAAAAATGCCATTAGTGTCTTCATATGTCCAGCCCCGAGTTCACATGCTTCGTATTTTCGTCTCCGTTTTCTTTCACACTCAACGATGCCAATCCATTCCCTATCGAATCTTTAGCTACCCTATATTGGATAAAACCCTTTCCAATAGAATAAGAGCTGAAAGAAATAATAGTAACGAAGTTTTATATATACTATGTGTATGTATCATTTGTACTATATATGTACAGTATACAGTATACAGTATACAATATATATAATATCCCTTTTTTTTGTCATTTTTCTGTCAGCCTTTTGTTTGTCTTTTTACTTTTCTTAGTCGGGATCGTTGAGGTATAAATACTCGCGGGAATTGTCGTCGAAAATAAGATAAAGTCATTGGATAAGGGTGGATCCATCATGGGGGTTAAGTTAAAAAACAGCTGATTCTCGAAAAAACACATCCATGCTTTTTTACGGGTGCACTCCGTAGCTACTGACCTCACCCCCTTCTAATCTCTTGCGTACAACTTATATTATTGATTTAACCACCGGAAAATGTCAACGGGAATAGGAGTGCTTATTTCTGTTCTTATCTTCGTTTATCATACACTGAAGATTTTCAATGATATCGTTGATTTAACATTACAACAAGGTTGCGTGAAGATCAACTTTCAATGTATACTAAAATGATTCTTTTATGATTCTTGATTTTTTTTTATACTTCCATATCTAATCAAATTGAAACTTAGTCAGTGTTGATGTGATTATGTTGACTGAATGTTTGATTCTTTAAAAATGTTTGTCTCGGGTAACAGAAAAAGCTCAAAGCTAACTTACAAACGAGTGATCTTTAACTTAAACTGCAAAACTAGGCTTACTGTTGAAGTAAAATAAAATTCAAGCAGACAAAAAGAGAAGGATTGGCTGGAAGATGGCTAAAGAATGAATGACACTAACCAAGGGGTCTGACGACTCGAAGATAAGGTGGGCCAGATCTTACATCCATCCTCTTCTTGTTTTCTTCATCCTCCTAGATTATAGAATGGCACTTTAATTATACTAATGGGAGAACCAAATGTTAATTACGATTTGATGCCTTAAAGAGACGATTCTGGGGCTGTGTTGGAGACGCAGGGGTTAATGGGAACGTGAATTGGAACAAGGAGCCCATGCTGCACGAATAAGATTTTCACGAAGGGTCGACTTCGATTCTGGATAAGTATAATTTAATTGAAAATGCCAGCGTTGATCAGCCAGAAGCTTTTGCAATCTTCGATTTCACTCAAAAAACATCCGTATATCTACGCACAAAATATTGGAAGCTTTATTAAGTATTGCATAGAATAAAATTAATATTTATATAATAAAAAATCTTACGTAAAAACTATAGTGTCAAAAAATAAAGATTTAACATAGTTGAGAAAAAAGTTATCCCACAGTTTTCACTATCAGAAAGAAAACCTTGAAAACTAATGGAATACATCGTGATTATCATTATTTTGATGTAGGTAATTTTATTTTCATTGATTTTTTTCTTAAATTTTGAATTTGTGTAAAATATGTGTGCATATATATAATGAGTTATTCATTTTTTTATTCCATGATCTTCAAAATAAGAAGTTCGAGTAACATTAATTATCTACAGAAAAATGTTCAAGATAATTTTATCATAAGCTTTATCATGGAATTCATCAAAAAGTGTTTGTTTTTGATAGTTAATTTGTCACTTTTTTTTTTTTCTATTGATTGACTGAACGACTACATTACTACTTCGAAATTTTTTTATTTTCCGTAGTTTAAAAACGTTTTAGTCTTAATTTTTTTGTGAATATATTTCTGTGATACGATATAAGTTCTTACTTGTATTTTATAAAAAAAATATGAAGCCGGAAAATAGCGAGATAATTAAATATTATAATTTTGAGTTGTCTAGAGGTATTTTCTCAAAACTGATGTTAACTGAAATTTTTCAATTTAATTTCAGGTGTATTTTCGTAACAATTGGCATGTGAACTTACTTCACCACGGCTGTCCACAATTATCAATTTCACGAAAGGGCTTGAGTAACACTGATATTCAAGGTAAGTGCAAAAAATAGTAGTTAAGGAAAAAATGTACTCAAGAATAGTTTCATATAAAACATAATATACGAATTTGAGGCAGTATTTTTACATTTGAAAAACTCTCTGAGGCCTTACTCGATAGTTTTTTTATAATTTGTTTAAGTACAGCAGTTCTATGTATATTTCACATGTATTTGATTATTCTGATATTATATTTCCATAGAAAAATGATATTTTCTACAGATATGAATGAGTTTATTATTATTATTTTTTTTTTTTAAATGTGACTATATTTAGATAATTTGTTCATAAAAATAGACGTGAGTATTACAAATACTGGCATTCAAATTATTCATCATTACGAGTTTGCGATAATAGATGAGCCCTAGATATAGTGTAAGCTTTTCAATGCTTAGACGGTAGGTTAGATTTAGATTACGTTGAAAGTTGTTTGCGTTGGATTTGCTTGTAGGATATTAATGGCTGAGTGTGGACTCACCTATATACATGAGATGCTTATGCTGTGTCTAGAACCTTCTAAAACCATTTTCTTCGTCAAAAAAGCTCTGATATAGTGTAAGGGATTGAAGAAAAGCTACATAGGGAGTCCGGAGGGAGTGACCTGTCGGCGTTGTTAGGTCGATTGATTTTCTCGCTCCTCTGGTGGTAGGGGAGGAAGCGGAGGAGGAGGGTCATACTAGCTCAGAAGGTGGTAAAAGCTTTAGCCTTAGATTGTATGTTGCAGCAGTTGCCCGTGGCTTACCGCAAAACGATTTCTCTCGACCTTTGTCAGAATTTGTATGAGAATATAGGGAGACAAGAGGTGAGAAGAGACACTACGACATCTTGTATTGTCAAATACCGTCCTTGCGCTTAAATAACTCAACCAAAGGATAATTCATAATTATGTTAATGGGCTTGAGCAAGATCTTTATTGAGAGCAAACTTATTTTTTTTTCATTTATGATAATCCTATATAGTCTTTTCGATCTTAGTGTCAGCAAAGCTGAATATAAAAAGTTTGAGAGTACAAGAACCATATATGCTGATTGTCATGATATTTAGAATATGATTAACACAATTATATTTGAGGGTCAGAACATAGTTGTTATTGCTTGAAAAATACAATGCAATTTTAAGGATGAGTAGAGAGCACACAAGCGAAAAATAAAACAGTGATATCTAGGTATTTTACGCACGGGTGAAAACGTTTAGCAGATTCAATGTGCGTGCCGTAACACTCAGGAGGCAACCCTCAACTCACCTACACTCACTTTTTCAGATCTCCCCTTGCTGAAAAATACTGCTTCTATGGACACCTGTAGCTTCCATATTTTACATACGTATATGTGCAATGAAAGTCCAACGCTGGTTCGATTGGAAGAGATTTTATAAAAGCAAATGATCATATACGAATTGTTTTTTTATAGGTATACTAGTGGTTCTCATCATATGAGTAAACAATCGAATCTATCAATCGCTTTTCACGAAAACAGCTAAAGATCTCTAGAAACAAAGCATGGGAATTTGAAAAAGTCGACTGTAAAAATGTGACTCTACAAGTGGTAGACTTTACAAGATTTAAGGTTAATCCTTACAATGACCCAATATCATACCCAAGAATAGCCATTTTACGAGACTTTTGAATTTCAATCTTTCCCTCATGGGAAATATTATTAGCTCACATATGCTTCATTACTTTTTATATTATGTTTGTATGACCTTTCAACGACACAGATACTGACCCAGTTTAGATAAACAAAAGGCCGCTTGACGGGTTAAAAATGTTGTCTTCAACTAGATATATTTGATAATGGGTACACATTAAAAAAAAATATAAATCCTCTATATATCAGCCGTCATACGGCCCGATTACGGCATGCTAATGCTTGGGTGCCAGACTTGGGCCGCCTCATGTCAGCTTTGTTTATCATTTTTAAACATAAACAAACCCAATTTTGAAAATGCACAAAATCAACGAACCAATATTTTATTTGTGAATTTTTTTTTTTTTTTTTTAAATTGATCTCTAAGAATAATCACAAATTTACAAATAAAATATTTTTCATTTAAAAATGGTCTTATCTTCTTTATAAGATATATACATCGCTATGTGAAATTCAAACTCAAAAAGTAGAATCTTTCAAAATATTTTTCTCATAATTCTATTTCGAAAAATAGTTCATTCATATTATTTTTTTTTGCATGTTTTTTTTTTTTTTTTTTTTCAACCGTTGACTCTATTGAGAAAATCTAATAAAGAAGAAAAAGTTATATTTTAGTTTATTGTTTAAAAAAAAAAATTTTTGGAAAACTGTTTTAACTGATGTATTACCATAGTTTTATCAATAAACAATTAAAATAAGCTTTTCTCGAACTTATTCCATTTTATTTTTTTATCAATAAATAATCTTTGAAATATATAAAAAATTTCAAGCACACTCCCAGCTTAGCATTTTAATAAATTTTTTAGATATGAATGAATAAAGAGCGAGAAACTTGTATGAATATATGAGAGACAGCGCATGCGACCATGTCTTCCCTTCTAAAATTCACTTCTAAATTCATATATATTGTATATATATATATTTTCTCCCTTGGACAAGGGCTGACTAATCTATAACTTTCTTCATCGGCTAAGTGTTGGTTTATTCTCAGTTGACTGATTTTGATGATCATGCATATCTTGTAACAATAATTAGTTGTTTTATCAACTGAACGTTGTTCATGAAAAAAATTGTAAAGTGTTGTTTTTTTTGCTCAAAATTAGAATGACTAAAAATCATTTTCACCAATAATGAAATCCATAAAATCTTCTCTATTTCTTTACTTCATATTCAGGAAATATTCTGGTAGACAACTAGTGCAAAGTCATTCAATTAGAGTACTTGATGTCTGTTTTAGTTTAATGAGGCTTATGAAACAGTTGGTAATGCATTTGCCTTTGAATAGCCTGATTGGTTTTTGCGGTGAAATCATTTTCATGATAGATAAAGATGGACGCACTAAAGGCAGTAACAAGGTAAAGTAGGAAGTATTTGCACGCGTTCAACCATTCTGAGGTCTATTGACCTGTCGTTAACCCCCTGCCCCCTCCTTCCAAGATCTGAGAACTAGAGTTGCAAAGGCTGTGCTATTTGACCGACGTGCGGGTCATGCATATCTTGGGTAGACAAATCCTTAACCAACACAACATTCGCTTCTCCTTTTCACTGTACAAATTTCCGAACTATTATGTACATATAGACTACGAATGCTCTATTTAATTATCAAACAACTTTTCTTTGAACAAATTGCAAAGTCAGGATATATTTGGGCATGTTGCAATTTTAAGAAAAAGTAGTGCATCTATTGAACCGTTCAAAAAAATTAATTTCATCATAATTATTTATCTCAGTACTTTTTACTTATCCTGGACTGTAAGTTTTACTCAAAATTACTACTGTAGAATATTATTCCGAAAAGCAGGTCAATTTAGGTTACAAACTACACTAATGTTAATTATCGAAAAAAAACGACTCTTACCGTTGGTTGTCTACAATTTCATTTTCAGATGTGTCGGTTCTAAGTTTTTTTTTTTTTTTTTTTTTGTTCACAAGAATGTTCCAAAGAGCGTGGATAAAGTTTTTCTGGTAAAATCCAGCAAGATATACAAACTAAAATATAACCACTCTTCTCTTTTATTTTCACATCTCATCCTACAAAACACCCTCGAAATTCTCGTAGACGCGACACTTTGAGCCACAACCCTACGTCTCTACTACTTCTCTCGCGCTATCACTGCCCATGCCAAGCGCCCTCTTTTTCCATCTACCACTTCGGATTTCTTTTCAGTCTTTAGCTTCCATTCTAATGTTATACATAGTAACTTCCTCCTTTTCACCATTTCCTCGTTTTCGCACCCGACAAAGACAAAACAAAATCCTTGTGAATTCCCCCTTGAGTAATAGAGAAAATAAAAAAAAAAGAGAACCACTATTCACCCTCTACCAACTCCACATTCCTTTTTCTTTCGCACCCTAGTCAAACTCGAACCACCTTGGTTGGCTTCTCGTCACCGCATTCTTGCTTTTTCTTTCTTGTTCGGAGACAATGATATCACAAAAAGGATGGAGAAGAGCTTCACGTCTTTGCGCTATATAATCCCCAGACTTGCTTACCACTACGTTGAAATTAATATTATAAATAATTCGTCCCGTACGAAAAACAATAAAGATGTTAAGAACACTTGTGGTGACTTATCAAAATCTCACTCTGAAAATGCTTAGTTCACTCAAACACATTTGAATTTTTTATTTTATTAAGTGTTACAAATTTTTTGAAGTTTCAACATTTGGTTTCCAATCAAATCGTTATTTCCTTTTTAGACTAAAAAATACTCATACTTGCAACTTGCATTTTGAATTATATTATACATAATAATTCAGTAAAAGACGAAAGCTAAATTTAAAAATTTCTATGTTTCAAGATAATTAGAAAAATTCAGTATTTATAATATAAAAATTTTATTTGTCGTGACTATTGGTATCCCTATGTTTATTTAGTAAATATTAGAAAATGATATAAAGACTGGTTTCTTTTTTTTTTTTTTTTGTTAAATTTGATTAAGAATTTTCAGCTCTTTTTGTTATTGGTTTTATAAATGAAAACACTTAAAAAACAGAAATATGTATTGACAAATAAATAAATTTAATTAGTAAAATACATATATATTTGTATTCGTTTCATATTTTTCATCTTATTTCTGTAGTAGTAGTTTAATTGTTCTGTGTCTGACCACAAGGCCTCAGTTTTTTATCAAAGTATTTTTTATAAAAAAATGATATTCGTCAGGCATGTTGTTTTTTTTGATGAATCGCATAATAGGTGATGGATATATGGTTTATCACTTTTATCATGCGAAATTTAAAAAATTTAAAAAAAAAAAAAGAAAAAATTTATTGATAATTTATTAACTAAATGAGTAATTATTGAACAAAAATTATTGTTGTCTAATTTAACACGCCCTTAAATACGCCCTTAAGTGTTAATGACTGTTGGTCAACTAAACGTGAGATATTTATATGAAAAAAATAATTTTTAGAGTCTAAACCGCATTAGCAGAATTTTCACCACCTTCGAAGGTCAGCTAAATGTTTACTATACCAGATTAGTTCAGTCGATTTTACAGCTCATTGAGCCAAAAAATTTGAATGTTGGTTTGAAACCCAAATTCAAGGATGTTCATCTGAGGCTATGGGGAGAATTTCGAATGGATATTTTAAACAGTTGAAGAAGGTGGTGAATAGACCTTCGAACGGGTCCAGTTGCCAAATGGGATGAATAGTAAAATAAGTTTACCTCAGCTATAGAATGGTGTGAGAGAAAGTCTTGTTTTAGTTATTAGTTAAGCAGAAGTAAAAATAGTTTCATCTTAAAGCAGGTGAAAATTAATTGACTTGCCTTGCCATATATGGAAAAGTCTACCAATTATCTAAAAAATCAAACAATTGTCATTTATTTTTCCGATGAGTCTTATTAAAGTTACGAGAAAATCTGACGTTCGTAACTAGTAGGCCTTCTCATATATGTATTATATATACATAATATGTATATACTATATTATAAACTGAATAATATTATGCGAGCTTTTGAATAATATTTTTACTAGACTTTGAAAATCTTATGTCCTCTTTTAGTATTACAGCGTCATAAAAGGTTTTGGTTCAGTTCAATGAGACAAAAACAAAATTATCTATGAAAAAGACCAGGGAATAATCACTGAGCTTTTACTGTGCTAATCAAGACATATGATTATAGGCTGTGGCGCCACATGAACCCTCGAGTGTTGTCTAATATCCTCAATTTTTCTCCCCTTTTCAACTATGCTTACTACCAAAGAGCTTCCATACATTTAAGAGTGTCCCTAGTAGATTAAAAAGCCTCTAACTTTTTGGTTTGTGATACTCATTTACGCACTCGGAAAAATAAATTCTCATAATAAATGAATCAATAAATGATCTATCTTCAATAGAAGCCTGTCGAATCTAAAATTGCCTAAAAAAAAGTGAAGAGAAACTCAGACCAAAACTCCATAGAGAAATAAAACATACGTGTACTTTCTTTCATTTTCAATTGTAAATTAAAAGGTGTGGTCTCACTACTATAATTGCATTAGAGTTTTAAATTTCAGTGAATGGAAAAAAGTCGTTGGTGTTTTGATTTAATACTGAAATAAGTATATGGATACCGTTTTCCTTCTATTGTTTTTCATTTCTGTTTTTTCTACATATTATTTCTTGTATGATTCAGTCTAGTGATTTTTATACACGACGTCATCGAGTCCGGAAGCAATGAGAAGTTGTAAATAAGGGTGAGCTTTGAGTTCCACTCACTGCCAAATAATCATCATTTTTCAGTTTTTGAAACCTCAAACTTTATAAAAAAGAAGCTCTTAAATAATCCCTGAAATCTCTATAAATATATTTGCACAGCATCACGAAATGAAACGTAGGACAGGGTTAAAATGCATATCATATGGAAAAAAACCAATCAATAATGTTACAAACAATTCACTGGTGACCCGTCCTAGTCTCGTTTTACTGTATAATTCAGTGTGATTTAGTCTCGGCTTGTCAAAATAAAATTTTTTTGACTCAGTTCTGATTTTTGTATCACGGCTGCAACTATATGCGAATGAATACAGCTGAAAAACTCGTGACTTCATGACTACATTGACTACAATGTAACCAAAAAAATTTAATAAAAATAACAATTCCTGTTTATGAAAAATTAATAAATAATGATAAACATTGAACACATTTTTTCCATCATAATGATAATTTTTCTCTATTTTAAAAATATTGAAAATTTAGTACTATTTTAAAAGTAATTTTTTGATTTTATTATAAATCAAGTCTCAAAATTAAATCTTTTCAAAATTTTTTACAGATTGAAATTCATCAACTTAAATCGTACCAAGACTTGTATTTCAGAGTTTCAGAGTTTGATAAGCCTTAAGTCAAATCACGGATTTTCAAAACTATATTTTTTCACTTTGCACACATGTGTGACTGTTGGTCTATTTTCATTTTAGGATAAAAAAATTTCCATGCTTTGCATGATCGTATCCAACCCTCTTCCAGTTTAAACTCTTAACACTTTGTGTGAGCATGCTCATTTTTCACACAGAAAAAATTGATATGCAATGATTCTCTGAATTATGTATAATACATGCTAAAGAAGCCTTCTTGTTTTAGGAATTATAAGAGTGTTCTTGCAATATAGTTGCACAAAAAGAAATAAAGAAATACACTAAATCTGAAGAGAAGCAGTTAGTATTAACGCCCTCAAAAAATCTCTCCAGCCAAAAAAACTAGAAAAAACTGCCCAGAATCTAAAACCAATTTCTAAAGAAAGAATTTTGAGAATTTTTGTAGCTCAGTTGTAAATATACATTGTTAACTATAACATATCCTTGTTTTCTTACATCAAAGATCCTATAGTATGTTTGCCTTTGATTTTTTCTTTTCTTAAAAAAACTCAATTTGTTATTAGTGATATATTGCTATTTACAATTCACCAAATATTTGCACAGCTACAAGAAAAACGTTTCGACAAACTCAGCCGATGAAATAAGACTAATTTTTTTGCATATATCAAACGTTCAATAGTATTTTATGGGATTATACGAGAAATCATCAATCATTATTTATTGATTACGAAGTTAAATACAGAATCAAAATAGAAAACGGACAGTGTTACGAATACAAGTTAAAATTCAGTTACCTGAGAATCTATATATCAAAATGACACGAATTTTCTAAAATAATAAAGCTTATTTATAAGAGATTTTAAACTCTTTCGAACCAGGTAATTTAGGTTAAATAATAACAACTAAATCAGCCTCTATACTGATCAAAGCTATTTAATGTAATTTTATTAAAGAAATCCATAATCTTAGAAAAGTTTCAGCATTCTCTCTTTCTTTTTCAATTTGAACTTGGATACATGAAAACGCAAATACACGACCAACGCTTTAGAAAATCAACTAAATTATATCACGAGGCGAGAATTTATCCCGGGAAATTTTAAGGGCTCCTGTTCGCACATAAAGCTTGGAATGGGAGTTTGTTAAAAGAAATATGGTACACGGGGCGTTGAGAGTGCCATGAAGTGTAGAAGGGCAGCAATGCAAGATTAGCAATTCATGACTGTATGTATTCGTTATTGTCGAGGGATCATAGCAACACACAATTTTGTTCATGGTTGGAAACACAATAGCAATAATGATAATTAAGAAGCATATTTAGTAGCACATTCGTTTGCCTCGACACCATCGGTTACATGCCCCCTTGTTTCGCATTTCGAATGTAATTTTTACTTTTTATTTTACTTTTAGGATATTCAACATATTTCTTCATTTCGTGTCTCTATTTTACGTAATTTTTTTTCCCTAATCGTAAGCTTAATTCTAGTTTAAAATAATCGTGAATGAGAAAAGTTGCATTATAAGAAAAGTCGCACTTGCAAGTGACAATAACGATAATTTTGAGAAGTGCCCCAATAGAAAAAATATAAGAATGTTGATTAAATTATGTTGTAAAAATATATGAATAAACATAAAATAGAGCTGCTCATTCAATGACCGTTCTGTTTTTCGCTGGACCCAGTAGACAATTTGTTACATTAAAACTTTATATCTATGGTTATGAATTTTCATTGCCACATTTGTGTACGGTATGCCCAATAGTGATTCATATTTAAAAAGAAATTAATGTCGATAAAATTACCATAAAAAAAGGAATATGTACAAAAAGAATAATAATTATTTGGAATTTCATTGATATCAAAGAAAAAAAAATTTATACACGAAATAACCGTTAAAAATACAAAAAAAAAAAAAAAAAACAATCATAATATTGTTTATATAATTATATCAATAAATGGTCAATATACCATTGGTTGGAAATATTAATTATTGATAATTTTATTGATTCCAGAAAATATGATAGAGTTATTAAAATTTCATACATTGTTAATAATTTAATTATTTTTATTTTTTATAATTAATCTATTGTTTAAACAGTAGATTGATTTTTTCGTGTATAAACCACAAAATTTCTACGCGATCTGTATATTTATTGCTGTTGGATTTGAATTTTTAAGATACACTTTCATAATAATAAATATCAATTATAATATAAAGACTGTTGATAGCGGTCGATTTATTCCTGTCAATTTTTCAAAATACTGTCAAAGCTAAAAATGTTTGAGTAACTGCATTTTTTGTTATTTATTGATTCTATTAATTCAAATTTTTATTTATTTGTTTTCAAAGAATATTGTTTTTTTTTTTTTTTTTGATAACAAAAAATTCAGTCCCTATGAGAATTTTCTGATGAAATAGAATATTTGAAAAAATTACATACTGACAATGAATTAAAATGATATAATCAAATTTAAAAGAATAAAAATTCGATTTTCCAGTGAATGTTAAACGCATGCTAATATCAATTTTGAATTAATTTAAGTAATGATAACATACTGGACCATAAACTGTTGTCACTAACGAAAAATTTAACTTCAATGGGAGGTAATAAAAAATTTCCTTGGTAGAATAACAAAGCCAGAGAATAATAACCTTGTCTCTCTTGGTTATACTCTGAAATGGAATAAAGAAAAAAAAAATACAGAAGGGTCAATCTCAAGCCAGTGAGTTGAAACGAATCACGTTAAGTTACGGACGATTGGTTCAGACAAAAAAAAATGAAAAGAGAGGATCCTGTCACGATATTTATTTCTATATTCACATTGTTGTTTGTTACATACATAGCAGATACATGGTGGCAAGGAAAACTTTTCTCTAGGAATTCCACCCCGTTTATTTTTTTCCATTTACGTGGTAATATTCCATCTAGAGAAAAAAATACACCCGTAGAGCATTCAATTTTACCGCGTCATCTACGTGGCTTTTACGTGATTCACATTGAGCTTTACTTTATGTTTCGGATAAGTATGGTATATGTTCTTATTTTCAACAATCTTTACTAGATCCTCTTAAAAGCCTCAGGCTAGCATAAATATGATTGGCAAAAGCACCCCTTTATGCCACGCATTTTCGAAAAATCAATCCTCTCGATTACGCGTCTATTGATCACCTTCAACAACAAAAACAACAAAAACAACAACAGCAACAACAACAACAATTTATAAAATGGTGAGTTTAACGCATTTTCTTTAAAGTAGTCAAATCATTAAATTTTGAAAAATCTGGAGGTCACTCGTTTATGAATAGCGCATGTTGCAATTTATAAGGTGACGAAAAAGAAAAAAAAATAAATAGGAAAATAAACTTTCATTAATTTATAAAATAATTCCAATTAAAAATAGGTGTAACTTGACAGAACACTCAGTAACAAAATCAAATGTTGGTTGACTCTGTAAGCATTGAAAATCAACGAGTCAAGTATATATTTTATAAGTTCAGTTAAAACTGGTCGTTGTAGATGTCTGAAACGGCTGCCAGCTGGCAAATTGTCGTCCCAACCATTCCCAGACCCGTTCATATTCAACCCCTTCGGTAACCTGCTCGACCGCCAAACCTTTCGCAAAATATTAATTAACGTTATTAACGCCCCACTTTTGAGAGGAAAGAGGTATGGAAAGCTGTTCAGTAACCCTCTGGGTGAGTTTCATCTTTTGAAGGGTGGATTTCAACCCTCAAAAAGCAAGAAGAAAAACCACTATCGTAAATCATCGTTTTCCAATAACGTTATTTTCAACTTGAATTCCCGATGCTTGCACCGTTTATTTATATTTTTTTTTTTTATGGCTTTCTTAACTTACTCTTATTCAGTTTTCGAAAATTGACTCTCTCAATTTTTTGTATATTTTTTTATATTTCATAAGCTATAGCATGATGAAACATATTTCACTTCACATAAATATAAATACACTTTACAAGTTTTGGCTAAAATAACAGATTTTATAAATAGAGGTTTTTGGCTCAATCAATTGAATTTCGAAAACTAAGTTTAATTTTTAAAAATCCAAAAAAGAATACAAAATCAGTGTCCCTTATTTATGCAGGCACCTTCTTGGTCACTCAAACTTAGCACCTAAGATTTCAGATGCTTTGCGCGTATTAAGTGTCAGAGGAGATGAAAAGTGAAGAAAAAAAGGACCAGGGAAGCAAAAAAAAAAAAAAAAAAAAAACACAGCATTGGTGGTAAAAAAGTTAGTACACAGAGAGTAGATCAAGATTTCTAAGCACGTGAGGTTGGTGAATGCCGAACGGTATCTGTCTCTACTCGGTAGAAGGCAGCCTTCCAATGGAAAGAGAAGTTTCTAAAGAGAGAGTGAGGTTTTGAAGGCTTCAAGTGGGTAGTTCGGGTTAGTAAAACGCCGAAAGCTCAGAACTGGCATTCACCCTTAGGAGCTAATGCTATCAGGACTAAACAAAGTATAAAGTAGCGAGCTAGATATGCTGCTAAGTAACCTCTCGGCGAAACGAACCAAAACTGGACGAGTTCGAGTGCAGGCGTATTAAGCATACCAATTAGACTTTGTTCCAAAAAGGGATAAAAAAAAAACAACAGAAAACACCAAAATGAACAAAACGAAATACTCTATAAATTTACAAAATTGGGAATACGTATAAATATATATTTTAAGTTAGCAGTGGAAAAAAAATCAAATTATTATTATTTTTTCTCTAATGCATTATTTCGTTTGCAGAAAGTTGGAGGCGAACTGTACAATCTGACAAAAGGAGAAAAAAATATGATTTCGCCCCACACTCAGTAGAGTCAACCCACGTCTTCTCCTTTTTTAGGCGGCAGTTCAGCCATCATCTTCTACTCATTCCATAATTTGATTGTTTTAATTAAATTTTACCAAGAGAATTGCTCAACGGTGAATGAGTGCTGTGTTGGCTTGCTCTACAATACTAACAATGTAGGTACCGAAGGAATCCATGGATAAAGAAATTAAGATTTCTTTGTAAAATCTGATTATTCAAATAATCAGATGATTACTTATTACATGATTTGAGTATAGAGGTTTGAAAATTATTTATTGTAAAAAAAAATCGTAAAAAGTGCTATCGATAAAGGTTGCAAGTAACCAAATGTTTCTATATAAAAATCTAAATTGTTTCTAGGGTTGTGCTAGCCCGTCACGGGACAGTAACGAAGTAGAAGCACTGGTCTTGAATAGGCCAAACCACACGATTCTACCATAATAAGACGAAGGTTAGACATGACGGTTCAGAATGTCACAGCGACCGGAAAGAGAAGTATTTCCATACATATTTCTTTAGATATTGGAATTTGTCGTGGTTACTTACTTCGAATTATCATTCTCATAGCTATTTCATCGTGGTAGTCACGTCTGTTTTTCCCTCTCTTCATGCTCTACATACCAGCTTCCACTACGATATACCTTTTCTCTTTCTCCGTTGTCAATCAACAGCATTACCTTCTTTCTTTAACCACACCGACCCGTCATTCCCAATTTCTAGGAAATTACTGCCGTCTTTAGTAAAGCACCCTAATCCCACCCCTGTTATCTTTCGTATGGCATCACAACTTCTATTCAGACATTTTCGTATTTTACCACGCGTCATAGAGTTTATCCCGCACAAGCCAAAAGTAGTTATGAAATTTTGTGACATCTTCTCAGAGGCTTTCCTTCATTATTTTCAAGGCTTTATCTCTCTCAGTTAAAAAGTTCAATTGGTTTAATCATGTTTGTAATAATAAAACCTCTGAGTTGGTTGTTTATAGCGTGAAATAAATCTTATCATTGCTGATCAATAAAATCATGATTTTCCGATCAGGCTTCTGTTACGAGTGTAATCAGTGTAATCGTATAAATTCAGTGGATGTTAAATTCATGGCGTTCAAGTCACAGCACTGTGACAGATTCAACTTGACCCTGCTCTAGTATATCAGTTTATTTACTCATCAGCTTTCTATTTTTTCATTCGAAATTATCATATCATTTACTTCATCATATTCCAATTCACTTTGTCAGTCTTTTTTTCTTTATCTGATTAGTCTTCTGTTAAAGATATGCCTAATATAGTCTTTTTTATTTCTCTGTTTCTACCTGTTTTGATTCATCGAAACCCTTTTTAAGCAGCCTGTGTTTGCATTTGATGCTTAAACAAATTTCGTTTTTTACTCTTCCCTTATAACCCATCGTTAGAATATTGAAAAAGATGTTATTTATATTTACCAAGCGCTTTCTTCAAGCTCGTACAGAATTATTCAAGTGTCACCGGAAAAAAAATTCTTTACCGGGAAAAAACATTCATTCAAATTTCTGTTTCCTCATTTCAGTAAAACAACAATATATTTTTGTAAGTTGAAGTAATAGATTCTGCGTATCTTTCTGAGAGACTCGAGAGAATTTCGAGTATCCTTTGTGGCAGATACTTTGTTGTCCAATGAAACTCACCATACGTATACCTCTTTAATTTCTGTGAAGTATTTTGCAATTTTAAAATCCCGCATCCTGTATATTCTACGACATCTTTGGGTTACAGTAAAATTTTAATCCCATCCCACATTCAGGGAAGAAAAAAAGATTTACAAAAATGCAAAAATGTATGGTTGTAAAATAAAAATGTGGCATAGAACAAAAAAAAATCGTATTTCAAAGTAACGCATACATAGTATGGGCTCGTAAGTCCTTTTTGTTGGCAACAATGCGAAGGGTGGTGATAGGAGATTGCTTCGTTGTAGCATCGTAATAAAAAAATTGGACTGTATGTTACGCTGGTAAAAACCAATAAAGGCAGAGAAGCCGACTCATCGTGGTTGTGGTGTGTAGGTTGTAAGCAGCGGTATCTGTTATCTGAGAGAATATAGATTCAAGGGAGAAAAAATGAAGGTTAATTTTTACTAAATAAAAAAATGTTAGTCTTTAACCATTATTTCTTTTTTAACTTTACTGAATTTTCAGCTGCAACAAAATGTATTAAAAATTTACAAATGATTACGAGATTGTATATGTATTGACTTTTTGTATTAACTTATTAAATTTTTGGACTGAAATTTTATTGAACGAAAAATAAAAAAAAAAACTTAAGAAAACGATCTCAAATAATTATTATTAATATATTATTATTATTATTATTATTATTATTATTATTATTATTATTATTATTATTATTATTATTAATTTTTTTTTTGGATTAATCCAAAAAAGAAATTGACATTAGTTTTTATTAATCAAAAACAACAATTTAAGCAGTGAGGAATAAAAAAAAAAATTCAGATTTTAATTTATTTTAGTAATATAACCAAACAATAAATATGCATAAACTATTTGAAAATATGAATGTGATGGATAAATTGTCTACCGCTCAAGGTGTTCAATGAGATTTGGGTAGGAATGAAGAGGCTATGAAAAAAATTATATTCCTAAAGGTCATGACAACAGGTCTTTGGTATTTAATGCTCTCCTCAGCCTACACTTAAGCTTCTTACGCACTTCTGAAATCTTAAGCTGGACAAAGAAAAGCTTTTTTTTTCTTTTTTATCAACCCCTCTCGGTACAACGAGTGCTTGTCGTACAATGGCACTACCAGACAAGTATCCCGAACAAGGGTGTCTCTTATAATTAAAATAAACAACTTGTTTTGTCGATTAAAAATACTAGGCTGTGTGGATAAATGATATTTTATTACAACTATTTTTTGTATAAAGTATTTTTTCAGATAATTTTCCGTACCCATCAACGTTTCATTTCTAATCATTCATTTGAATTTTTTTTTTTTTTTTTTTTGTCGTTGAAAAATGTGATAGTTGCAATTATAAATTTATATAATTTAGATTTCTTATCTGATCAAAAACCTGATAACTAATACGCATATAGATTAAGAGCTAGTCGACTAGCTCTGAGGAATTTTTTATTATAGGCCTAATATGCGATAGCAGGCTTTTCAATTATAAATAAATAAAAAACAAATTTAGAATAAACATCTTATTTTTAAACTTAAATAATATTGAAAGTGCAGATGTTACTGAGTTGGTGGTAGTTGTTGATCATGATCGTTGTCTAAGTTGAAGACTAATTTCATGCTATTTTTCAAGTTATCGCGACAAACTTCGGAGCAAACATACTCACATCAAAGACGTATCTATCTGCCATTCTATTTTCTTTTTTATTTATATATGTATACAATAGAAAAATTCTCACATTTGTTCCTGTAAGGGGATTATGAGACTCCGTTAGATCTCATGTGCGCTTAGATCACGTCAACTGGAAAGGGTGAGAGTAAAAAAGTCTTACGCAAATGGCATGTGCTCAGTCAGGGGTTGATACGATTGCTTTATTTAAATTTTCCTTAATCGTCGGTATTTTGTGGCAGGTCTCTGTCTGCATGGCAAAACAAAATAAAATCTTGCAGTCATAAAAAGACTTGGTGTTGGGGTAAAATTATATCAGTAAGGAATCGATAAATTATTTTGCATCAAAACCTTGATTCGCATTTATAATGCAGTTGCGCAATTTTTCTATATACTAATTACGAAAAAAAAATGAACAACATCGCCGAATCAGTTGCAGGCAAATTGGGTTGCATTCTTGTTTTATTTTTATGGTCATTTTTTTTTTTTTTTGTTTTTTAAATAAAACTCAAGATAAAAATTCCGATATCCTATCAAAACGATATTAACTATTCGAAGAGAATAACTGTCAGGTCAGAGCAATGGAAAGATTGTATTTTGATAGATTCATGGGTATTGGAATCGAAGTGGTTCTATTACCCAGACTAGGAGAGAGTCAACTCAAAAAGTGAAAAAGAGGGTAAAAACAGTCAAATTTATAGCCGAAGGCCACGTAAATCAAGTTTTTTTTTTTTTTGCAAACTATATGCTAAGGTTGTTTCCATTCAGATAGACGAACGATATTTTTCCTTATATTTGTGCTTGATCTAAAATACCATCGGCAATACTTTTGTAAATGTTTGATTGCAAGCTAAAAGAAAACTTTTTTCCGGTACTACTATTTATGATGGATATAGTTAATATACTTCGAAAAAACGAGTTTCTATTAGTTAAGCACAATCAATTAATTCTGGATAATTGAATTTTTGATAAAATTCTTTTTTTTTTTAAATACGTTGTTCGAATGAAATATTTATCTGTGTTATCCATTTTTATGAAATTTTTCAGGAGTCGATTTTTTTAGTTGACAACTATTTGAAGAGCGTCTACAATGTGAATAGTTATACTCTTATTAGTGAAACCCTTTTTTTAGAATAGAGTTTATAATCGATCGTAAAACTCAACGAAATTGAATAATGACCATATGTAGTGATACTTCAATTCAAGAGTTTGTCAACATGATCGTTAACTGAACAAATTGCATAAGTTCGGTTACAGCAAAACGTACTAACTGAGTTAAGCTATATCAAATACTGTTCAGCTGTGAGCTGAACAAGCCTAGGTTAGTACATGCTCATACCATTTCCTTAATCTTGTTATCTAGTAAACATCATTAGATGAACTTATTTATTTAATAAATTTCTATAGGAAAATACTAAATCATGCTATATAAATATCAGTATAAGTTCATTGTTATATCGATTACTTGAATTAAGTTATCTCACAGTTTAATAGAGAATTTACATATGACTGAACTTTTACATATTCAGAAAATTTAGTAAATCGGATAGTATTTTAAGTTATCGCACTTACAAGAGCTTTAATAAATTTATTCTGTTTTATATGTGAGTAAAACGATCCAAAACTTAAAATGTATAAGAAGCTTGGTAAAGTTGTTCTTTAGAATGAAAACGGTCGTAAGAAAGACAATGTACACATGTAAAACTGACAGAACACTTGCCAAAAGAGTATATTCAGGCTTTTTTATAATCCTGGTTCAAGGTGTCACGCCTTTTTGGTGTCCAACATTGGAATACGTACCCTCTCTATTCATAATCGTTCGTAGGCGAAAAAAAAAACTGTCTATTATGCTTAAAAAAAAATGTGCAAAAATCTTTTACGAAAATTTGATTCAAGCAATTTCTCAATGAGCTTTTAAAATGAGAGTTTTCAGAAAGATATAACCACGGGATGCGAAACGTAAAGCAAACTGGAAGTTAAATTTTCATAAAATGAGAGTGAATCAAAAAAGATAATAAAATTTGGGACTAGTTTTGTGACTCTTGTCATGACAAATATATATTTATTGGAAATATAAAACAAATTTAATTTATATTTAAAATATATGTGAATTAAATTTAATTAATGTTTTAAAAAATATAAATTAAATTTTATTTTACATTTAATTTACATTTAATTCATATGTAATCTATATCTATACAAAAAGTAAATGTATTTTATATTTTTTCAAAACATAAAATAAATTTACTTAAAATTTTTTTTTTTTCGACATTGCAAAAAAAAAATTTGGATGTACTTCAAATTTAATTTATATTTTTCAAAAATATGAAATAAATTTACTTTTTGTATAGATATAGATTACATATGAATTAAATATAAATTACATGTAAATTAAATTTAATTTATATTTTTTAAAACATTAATCAAATTTAATATTCACATATATTTTAAATATAAATTAAATTTATTTTATATTTCCAATAAATATATTTTTTTCACTTGGGCAGTCTTGTGTCATTCTTTATAATCAAATAAAAAATAAAAATTTTAAAAATCTACGAAAGTAATTTGATCACATACAATATGCCTGTTTCTAATTTTTTGGATTTACAGAATAGTTCAAAATTTTACGTATAAATTTTGATAAGCCAATTCTGATGAAAAATCAAAATAGGATATTTCTTGTTTGGTCTTTACGTTATTTCTTTATTGGTGTGCATAGTTGGAATTGATAGAGTTCATAAACCCCTCGTTAGTTCAAGGATGCGTGAGCGATGGCGTTCAATCAAGCGACCGTGACTACGCCTGAGCAAGGCGTAAGCGAGTTTTACGTATAACCTAGACGTCAAACAGATATATTAAATAATAACGTGACGATACGACGCGTAAATTGATAATCCAACACATCCGTACTAATTATTATTATCATTGTTATATTATTATTGTTGTTTTTGTTGTTGTTGTTATTGGTATTGTATATTATATTATTCAGGTTTCGTACATTTGGTATGTTGGTGGTTAACGTAAGCTTTACTTTTGATGAGTCATATGTTTTATGCAAAAATAAAAAAAAAATACAGCACATGTGACGAAAATCAAAATTTTCAAAACTCCCGTAGACTATGTACTAATTAATAGCATTGTTTTTGTTTTTTTTTTTTTATTTTGTTTTGTTAATGTGTTGTCCAGCTCATGTTATTCAATATTATCAATACTATTTTTTTGCTTATAATAAAACTCTTCCGATGTTAATCGATAAATCAAAACACAGATCTAAACAATTACACTGAAATCTTAATATCTCAGTTAATTTTTAATATAGCGGGTATGTGTAGAAAAAATTCAAAATGAAACTTATAATTAGCCCATGAATTCAGATGAGATAAATAGTTCAAGAAATTTCGAAAATTAAGACAAAAAACAAAATTAAATTTTTCGGATTTTTAACATTTACACCATAAATAATCTTTTTTAAAAAAATTCAAAATATATCATTTGTGTATTATATTTTAGTATTAAAAAAAATTTGTGTCTCGTTAAAACTAGTCTATATAAATTAAATTCAACCCTTTTAACGTTCCCGCATTTCTCATAATGGCGGTTGCCTTTTCTATCTGCGGTAGCTGAAAATATTCAAATGAATTTCTAATCTACAAGAACTCAGACTTCTAAAAGAAGATAAATATACCTTTACCTCAGTAATAAAGTATATACGGGCTGATTTTTATTGTTTTTATCGTACAATACACGTGATTCATTAACTCAAAACACTGGGAAATTCTTCATCAAAATAAAAATTTAAAGTTATTTGATGTTTGTACCTTGAGAATATATAAAAATATCTGCTATTGACAAACACTAAAAAAAAAGGTTGAAAGAAAATACTTGTGGAAACTATACTCGTTGAGTGCTAAGCTGATAGGCTGTAAATCTGTAGTCTTTCGTTTCTCCTCATTCTACCCCTATTTCTTTACGATCGGCGAATCTTCTTCTATCGCATCGAAAACCTAAGTGTCGTAGCGGAAGCGTCTTTTTAATGCTCTTAACGTTACCACGGTTCCACGAGTCCACCCGGCTCCCTTCAGTGTCGCTTCCTGCCGTGCGAGATAAATACCTGCCAACGTCCAAATTACTTCTGACGAGACGCGTTATACCTCACTCGAACGCCTTTTTCCTTAACTTAAACTTCCAAACAAAAAAAAAAAAAAAAATTATTTGATGATAAATTATTAAAATAATAAATGGAATAATGATAAAAAAAAAAAGATTTTTTTTCAAATAATCCTCCAGAAAAGAGAAAAAAAAATCAAATTTTGTTGAGCATAACAAATGATTTTAAAAAATGAACACCAATAAGTAATTATATATACGTCATTGATTGCGTGCCAGAGACAGTAGAGAATTAACAGCCCAGACTTTCGCTTCTGTCAAAGAGACTCGCCCTCAAATAATTGCATCTACCCTTCACCTAATCCATCCACCCTTCTCTTAGTCTCATCTCATGACTTGGTTAAGACATCGTTCGGAAAGCTGGTGTGAGTGAGCACGTCAATAGCAGCTTTCGATCTATTCGACCTGCTTTTCGATTATTTCTAATTTATTCCACCTACATCAACCCCTTCATTTTATTTTTTCTTCTATACTAATTCGATTATACTCTTCCCGAAGCATTTACGTTTCCTGTGCATTATCAATTTTTTTATTTCATTTCCTTCTACCACAATATTATGTATATGTTTGTACAAAAAAAAAAAAAAAAAACATTTAAGATATAATTTGAGAATTGTAACCCCTTGTGATTTTTTTTTGATGCACGCACGCTTCTTTATTTTCCGGCAATAAAAACCCCGTGAAAACGGAGAACTGAGTCTACTGAAAGCGTAACGATATGTAGGCTGGTTTGTGGGAGGGAGTATTATAAGCATTACGAAAATTCACCCCTCGGTCTCACTCGCTTGGCAAGCGACCTGTTATTACCACGTATATCATTCTTGTGTTCTTTACGTGGTTAGGGAGATAGCGATACGGGGTTGTAAATACAAAATTCCCAGGTCAAAGGGGATGAGAATTTTTTTGGGGGTAAAAACAACCCTTTTGAATTTTCCCTTCAACTAAAAACTATTCTTGTATCGTTATTATAAAATATCCGTTCAGTTTATTTTTGTTTTGAGTTGTACTCATATGTGTTAATACTTTTTCTTTCGAAAAAAAAAAAGAAAAAAACAAAATTGTTCCTTTTTTTAAAAAAAAGAAAAAAAGTTTGTCATCAATCTATCTCAATTACTAAAAAATCAGGTGGTACGAACCGAGTGGATAATATACTTCCCTCGAGACATTGGCAACACTCGTTTGCAATGATTAGCACTACCGAGCACGCTTTATTGTCCCGTTTATCTAACGGTGAATACCACCTTCTTGTGTAGCGTCAAGTGCTGAAAAAAATTATTGTTAGAGAACCTTACGTTTTATCCGGTATTATATTTCTTTTTTCAAACATCAATTGCACCAAAGAGTTTGAACGTCGTGGTGGATAGCGGCCGATGGCATAGTATGCCGTTTTCTTTGAATAAAAAAAAAAAATCCAATGGTTATTTTAATGATTATTTTATAAAAATTTTCCTATTACCGGTAAAATATACTATTTGGTTTATTTTTTTTTCATTATATGAATTTTATTAAAGACACATATTAAAAAAAATCATTTTGAATTCAATTATGTAGCGAGTTTTTTTTACTATGGCATTAGTTGAATGTACTCATAAAATTGGTAGTTCAACTAAATGTATCTTACATACAAATAAATATGTAAATATTTTTTACTATGTTTAGATCGTGGAATTAACAATATACATTTGTAGAAATTGTTATCTGCTAGACTGACTGTAAGTTATAGTGTTTGGCAGTTAGTACTATATGAAAAAATAGTTTTTATAATGTATTATCTGAAAAAACACTCTTTTCGAGTGGAAATTATTACATTATCATAGTAAAATTCGAAGATATACAGAAAATACAAAATGAGAACAGTTCTATTATGTTTGCATAGTAATAATAGTGATCCGAAAACAGTCAAAGATCGAGTTGTAAGTTATTGTAATTGTATTGCTAGGCTTGAGCAAAAGATTGATTTACGTAGATTTTATTTCAATGAAACTTTTTAAATCAGTGGTATATTTTTTGTAGATGATGTTCTATGGAGTGATGTATTCCAGGAGTATGTAATATATATATACGTATGTAATCCAGGAAAAATTTAACTGCGGATAATATAGCTAGTCATCAACGAAGACTGTATACGTCTGTGGTTTGATGTAGTATGATCAATATTTTTTACCCCTTATAGCCTCTATTTCGTGGGTACAGTGGCAAGCGAAGGCAAATGCGAGGGTGACCATCCCCTTTGTAGTACACCCTCTTTCCTCGAAAGCGCTTCTCAGGCCACCCAACCACCCACTCTGAAGCCTAGGAACCCAGTCGAAGCCTCTACAACTCACCCTCTGCTATCGCACCCTCGTCTTAATTAGAAGTCTGAATCTGCGGCGGACATGCGTTAGGTGGTGGTATGCCCTCGCGGAAAACCCTAACCAACCGATTCCCCTATCTTTCCCTGTAGGTAAGCGCATCTCTCGCCTCGTGTCCGAAACATTGTTCTCAACTTTGCAGACACGTGCGATCTTCCATACTCAGCTTTGTAAATTTTTTTTTCCTATCTGTTTTCATATTTTCTATTTCATATATAACTCATAAATCCAACCCATTTCAACTGATCCGACATATGGGCCGCGCAAAAAATAAATGATATCATTCCAATAAAACTATTATTATTATTATTATTATTATTATTATTATTATTATTATTATTATTATTATTATTATTATTATTATTATTTTATTTTTATTTTTTTTATTTTTGAAAAAATTAAAATTTAAGAAAAAAATAACGAAAACGGAAATACAAATTATTATAAAATTTCAATAACGATTAATTTCCCAGAGAAAATATTTTAGGGGGGGGAGGGGGCACTTGTTTCATTTTTGCTCAGCTATGACGACCTATCCTATTATACCAAAATATAGCCGACTAATATGTATGCATTTGCTTTCTTTTCAGAGTCTATTCTAAGAAGGCGGGACCATCCCCGTCAAATGATGAACAAGGTATTCATATGCGATATATAATTTTTGATTTTTTTTTTTATCGATTTTACAATATTTTGTAAAAATATTTGCAATGATAAGCTGTTCTTTTCCTATATACGTATATTTCTGACTGTAAGCAATCGATTCAGTCAGACGTCAAGGCCTTATTTACTAAACTTAATGTGAAAAAACAATTTTTAAATTATATATGCTTTATTATACTTTGTCATTTTTGAGAGAATTTAACAATTCCAAGGCAAAATTGGCAAAAAGTTTTTAGTAAATATTAAGATCTGAAAAAATATAAATAGAAATAACACTTGAGATAAGTTATTAATTATCAAAAACAATGAAACAAAATAAAATTTTTTGAAGGCCAATTAATTACCGCAAAAAAAATTATTCACAAAAAAATGATATTGGCTCGTAAATCATTAAATAAAGCTTCTTTTGACAAAACCAATCCACTTACGCAAAATGCAAAGATTTTAAGTTGTTTTTGAGAGCCTAAAATATTTAAAAAATGTGTAAAATTGTTTTTTTAACGTATTAGTACATCCTTAAGTATGGATATTTTCATTTTTTTTTTTCCATTCTTGAGAGTTATTTTATATATGTCTATATACTTTACAGCTCAATTAGCAAGAGATATATAAGATGTTTATCATATCCCTTATTATCCATTGCACATGAGAAAATCCAATTTGATTATTTGATCGTAGAATTGTGCTTGGAATTTATATAGTATGACTTTTTCATAAACTTTTAATGACTGTAGATCCTTATCGGCTCATTGACAAAAGAGCAATAAAATATATATGTATACCACACCTCTCCGGATTTTTTTTTTTTCATACATTTTCTTGAAGAAAATGAAGAGAATGAAATACAGCTGAAAATTAGAAAAACGATTCTTTATATAAGTGTTGATTCCTGTTTTTTGTCGAATACTGATAATATTATAATTGGATAGTTTTAGTTATTCTGATTTCTCAGTATTATTTGAAACTAAATCTCAATTCCACATACCAAAAGAAATGTTCTGACATGAACATTGCAAAAGCAATCGCAATACGAACGGAAACCCGTATACGTATTGAAGAAGAGAACATTATATAATCAGCAAAAGAGACTAGAAGCTTTCGATTTGCAACAAATCATTCAAGTGTTTACGCCTGACTGCTCGCCCAGTTGGATTCATCTTCACGACAGAACTTACAAAGACGAAAAGGGTGAAAAGGGGTCGAATTTACCAGAATAGACAAAGCGATGCGTGTTTTATGCCATAAAAAACTTTTTGCAAAAAGTTTTGGTGTCTCTGTGCAATCGTGCTAACTGACAGTTACTATTCTCTTATTATTTTGAATCGTTTCTCATACACAGAAATGAAATATGAAATTCAGATGAACATAATTGCATGGATAAAATTTAATATACATACAGAACGCATATAACATATTAAAAGTAAAAATCGAAAATTATCTATGAGCACATTCAGTGACACCACTACTACATTTTGTGTGTGTTTTTATTGAATTTTTTTTTAGTGAAAAGACAAAAATGTTGTAGAAAATGTATTGACTTACTTCAAAACTGCAGGCAAAATAATAAAAAATTTGTCGACATAAATTTCATCAAAGTCACAGCAACATTAACTGGAAATATGAAATAATGTATTATATAAAATTAGTGCGAGGCTGTTTGTATTCATTTGTTTTCTTGATTAAAATGCAGCCAAGTATAAGGAAAAAAATAATAATCGTTGGAAAAGATATTGACACATCCAACCCTGTGTGTGTTGCCATTTCAAATATATTTAAATATATATAAATTACTACAACATTGAACACTATTACACTTGACTACAACACTTCTACATTCCTACTACACCACACCGATATAAAGGCCCTCGGTACAAATATATATTTATATCATTATATAATAATGAAAAAACAAAAAATAAACTCCGTCGTTCAGTAAGGTAAAGATACGAAAGAAATCTTTTCGTCCCATTACGATTATTTAAACTTATTGTGTCCAGTTTCCAGTTGCTCTTTTATTTCCCTTGTGTGTAGCGTTATCATGCATTACGACTTTTATTTGTGAACGTAGTATTACAGTTCAAGACGATCCAAACAAGCAATTTTTTTACAGATGAGAATTCATTATTATAAAACTAATAAGTAACTATTATCTTCAAAATTGACATATACTTTTTTTAAAGCTATACAGAATGTTGTTTGCAACGTTAAATGTGAATATTAAAATATTTATAGAATTATTAGAACCTGTTTACTCTACATGTATACATAATGTACATTGCACATGTATGTATTTAGTAGTCATGAAAATGTGTCAGAAAAACAAGGTAATAAAAAAGTTTGGCTAAATTGGAAAAAAGGACTTCTATATTCACCATTTGCCACTCACTTTCAAAACAGCCCCTTAATAAAAATCTCATTCTAAACAAGCTTAATTTACGCTCGCCACATAATTACCCTACCGTCCTAGAGGGTGTGAGAAAAAAGTGGTTGAGAAAATACTTCTGACGCGTACTGAAAGCAAAAGAGGCAAAAAAAGGTAAAAGTGGAATGAGCTTGGTAAATTGAGAGCAGAAAAAAAAGGATAAATGAATATAAGGTGGGTGCCAGATTCCTTGAACAATCAAGAAGGCGTGAACCATCAAAAGGGTTACATAACATATACATTACGAGAATGGGAGTAGAGCGTTTGTCAAAATTTCTCCACATTGAAACGATGTGTGTAATATTTTTTCTTTTCTAGTATTTTTGCCATACAGAACATGTCTCTTGGGAAACGTGAAGAGATTTCCCTACCTTTCTCGTTCTCATGAAAGTTTGTAGATCCAAGGGAGCCTGGTTATCATGGCCTTGATGAAGATAGCGCACACGCTAGGGACTCAGTCAGTAGATTACTCTTGAAATCCTTGGTCAAGATATACATGTTAATTGCTTCATGTGACACAAAAAGTAATGCATTACTTCTATACATTTTCACACATTTAAACAGAAAACACTAAATTTTTATTATAATAATTTACACTTTTTTAATTGTTGATCCAAGGTAAGTGCACCTTATTCTTCTGTGAATCGCAGGTGAATGTTATCTTCGCTTCACTTTCATCAGGTTATTATTTAGAGGCACCTAAAAATCTCTATAGTGTCCAGATCCAACAATATATTTACATTGTCTCGAAATTACATGAGTGTTGTGGTGATACTTGAAGTGTTTATAAGATATTTAAAATCTTTGATTAGATTTTGAGATTTAATATATATATTGTATATATAGTATTACTAATGAGCATAATGACACTAACGAGTCTACTCATCATTGTTTTATATAATTTATGATGTCTCGTAAATGAATTATTTGCTCATTCATAGTTAAATAAAATTTGACAAACAGGGGTACATTTCATTTTTACGACTGTCAGCTGGGAAGATCGATCCACTCAACATTAAACTGAGGAATCATCCATCTTTTATCAAACCACAATTTTTTTTTGTATTTTGCGTGCACTTTTGGGCGTCTGTTTTTTTTACTACCAGCAAAACTAGTTTAAACGCTTGTATTTTTACAGAGTAAATTGAGTCGACTGTAAAAAGTGAGGAAAGGGTAATTGGTGCAATTTAGTTGCGTTACCGTAGATATTAACATACCACGTTAAGCGAACTGTAGTCACAGGTGTGGAGTCAAAGCGTAATAGGTTGAATCAACCCCACATGCTTTCTGCTACCCTCGTTTATACTTGCTGATCGATGTAACACTCAACCTTCCTGATACTTTTTTTCATCGATCGGATAAGTATATTTTTTTTTCTCTGTTTTTCGAAAGCTTGCTCTTAATTTTTCACGAATGAAATTAAGTTTTTGAAAATTTTTTTTATTGAGGAAATTTTAATTTTCTTATCTTATATAATAAACTTACTTGAAGTAGAATAGTAATTATATTTTCAGGATTCATTGTTATCAATAATGGATAACAAGATATTTTTTACAAGACAGAAAACTTTTACCAAAAACAGTAGTTGTATGGAAAGCTGAGTGGTTAGTATGAATCAAACTCCAACTTTGTAATTACATGGACTGAGAATGAATAATAACAACACTTTCGTATATGAATGATCTGGACCCCTATTTTTGTCCGAGTAACGTGTGGCTTAGGGTTTATCCTCATTTCCTTTTCCTGGTCACATTTCAACGCCCTCTAAAAGTTATCTACCTAGAGCACCTC
Organism: Aphidius gifuensis; assembly: GCF_014905175.1. Lineage (NCBI taxonomy): Eukaryota > Metazoa > Arthropoda > Insecta > Hymenoptera > Braconidae > Aphidius > Aphidius gifuensis. The sequence continues at coordinate 19,960,515 of NC_057792.1, forward strand.
CATCATCTCTCTACTGAGTTAGTAAGGTCAGTTAAATATTCGCTTTCCAATGAATATGCAAATAAAATTATTCATGGTCAATTCACAAGCACTTTTTATACCATATATCATAATATAAGGAATGTTAAAAATTTATTTCTCGAATTCAAAAGTCATGTAAAATTTCATGTCATTGACTTACTAAACGAACGACTTTACGAGTTACGATGCCTATGGTAATTAGCATCTGTGCACTTCATTTTCTATTGTTTTAGCGAAGATTTTGTTTTTCTTTTAACTCGTGAATGTTAGTAATTTTTCATCCTCTATATTTTGAATTTTTACAAACGACCCAGGTAGAAATTCAGTCTCGTAGCAAGCAAGCTGTAAACGAAAATCGAAAAATATCGAGACTATTTTCGTCTCAAATCAAAACATCATTTTCAATTAAATCTAAAATTAATGACATTTCAGACGTGAAAAAAGATATGCAGGTAAAGCATATTAACTATGTCAGATCAATTTCACAAACGTAAAGTAATATTATACTGCAGTTTCAATACTCCTTTTTTTGATAAACTTAAAATTGATGCTTTTCTAAAAATGCATTGGTTTTGAAAACTTCTATACATAATATATACCTCAAAAAAACAGCGCTCTTAATGTTCCTTCGGGTAAACAAAAATTTACGAACAATGTATATATATAAATGTCTAAGGGTTTTCAATTCGCAATTGTGGCTAAAGAAGAGTGGAGTTGCGTTTTACTAGTGAGGCGAACTCTGGCTCTATTATGCTAATTATATGATAAATACAACAAGCCCTCAGGCGATCTCTTCTGCCAGTTTCTCGCTTAGTTGAAGCCAGTTGATGAGTCCCTCCTATCAGTGGCTTGAATCTCATTCTATGGTCTCTATATTTCGCGTCGTTTTTACTCACCCTTTTCGGTCGTACCTTCTTTAGAGTATATTTACTTCTCACCCTCGCTATTTTTCCGAGCACCTTTAATTTTCTCGTTCGCCTCGATATTTGCGTGGTTGGCTTAAAAATATGACACCTGCCACGATGGAATATAATTTATCTCTGTCATTCTTCGTCTTTTTGCTTGAAAATTTCTTGTACTATGCTCATATAAGATATGGTAGTAATATGAATGAATGAATGCTACCAAAAATTCACGAACGAATGTCTTCTGATGCATGCATGCTCAAAAAAGGGTTATAAATGACAGCCCGAGATTTTTCAACCAATATAGTGAGACTTTGAACAAACAGTGTCGTCCGTTCCTACCTCTGAATATTTGCATGAATCAAACAAAATTAGAAAGTAATTCAGACAAAACAAACAGTTGAAACTCTTACGTATAAAAAATTTATTTAACATAGAATTTAAATCGCGTACAACAGATTGTATAAAAAACGATTACTTTTTGTTTTTTGAATCTGTTGATAATTGTTTAGATTCAGATATTATAAGAAAACTTAATACAATACATATTGGAATAAAAGAATGTATTTAAATTATGATCAAATTTTCACAGTGATTAGTTCGGTAATATACACTGATATGTATTGATGCGACCTTCGGAGATTACAAATCATTTACAAATAGTCATTACAAAAGGCAAGGGCAAAGCTAATTCAAGTTTTCGTTGTACAATGCAATTCCACATAGATTATACATGCTATAAAATCGAGGAGTTGGTTAGAGTACATGGTGGCTAACGCACGGAAGGAAACCCACGGGTTTACAAACTCGTGAGGGAATACCTTGTTAAAGCATCCTTCTACGAGAAGGGTGTGGAAAAGAAACTTGTACCGTGAGTATACTACGCCCTGAAATAAATATGCTTAATGTATAGAGTCTGTATAATGTTAAAAATTTATACCCGTGAAGCTGGCGGAGCCTTTTTCGATATCGGGGACTTGCATTATATAAAAATTAGGTGTTATTTGACTGCAAAAGGATTAATTTTTCCGCTCTCATGGACTTTGAGATAATCAATTTTTAAAAAGATTTTTAATTAAGTCTAAACTATTAAAAAAAAAATTCCAAACTTGACCCCACCTGATGTAGAATATATGTCTTGAATACTGAAACTTTATTTGGGAAAAACCATTTTATTATTTATAGAGAAAAAAGAATTAATTTGAAAGAAACTTTGCTAAAAAAGAAGCATGTAGAAATATATCCATAAAATATCTTAAGTGTATTTTTAGAATATACTTATAAACACACCTAAAATATTTTTAGATTTCGATATTCATTTTTCCAAGCAGGTGGAAAAACGAAAACGAATTAAATAATGACCAAGCGATTTTACAATAAAATACTGGAGATTGCAAAGTAAAAAGAAAAAATGTATATGTATTTTTTATTCTTTAAAATAAGATAAATTATAAATTTACTTTTTATTTATTCGAAGATTAAATTAGTAAAATTTTGAATATTTTCAAGAGATACATATTTAGGATTGGATTTACGTCAAAATGAGATAGGGGAAGAGGGTGGAAAAAATTATTAATGGAGCACAAGACACAGAAGGAGGACTGGAAAGATGTTTCGTTTTGGAATTTGTCGTTGGTAGTGAAGGATCGAACCTGAATAAATTAGCCCTGAATTCACATCGTCGAAATGGGAATGGAGAACAACATAAGACAGATATAAAATTTTGAATATGAATGGCCAGTTTTGCATTTATAATGAAGTTTATTATTTTTTGGAACTAAGCGTGACTTGACGAGCATATAGTAGGGATGAGGAGATGATAGTCATAATTTTTTCTATCACGAGCACACTGGTGCGCTACACGCGCCTTTATCCATGCCTTCTAAAATAGGAAATTGACAAAAAAATGTAAATAATAAAAAAAAAAATTTTCTGTTAAATCTATTTCTTTACACATAAAAAACACATAATTCGCACAAAATTTTGAGACCAATTGCATTAAGATCCGATGATTATTGAAAAAGTTGTGCTAGATTAATATGTTAAATTTAAAAAAAAAATATAAATAATAAAAAAAAAAATTTTGTTTTTAAATTATTTCTTCACATAAAAAAAACACATAATTTGAACAAAATTTTGAGCCCAATTGCATTAAGATTCGATGATTATTGAAAAAGTTGTGCTAGCTTAATATGTCAAATTTAAAAAAAAAATATAAATAATAAATAAAAAAATTTTGTTTTTAAATTATTTCTCCTTACATGAAAAACACATAATTCGCACAAAATTGCATCAAGATATAATTATTGAAAAGTTGCTAGCAAATATGTCAAAAAATATAAATAATATTTTGAAATTATTTCTTCACATAAAAAACACATAATTCGCACAAATTTTGAGCCCAATTGCATTAAATCCGATAATTATTGAAAAAGTTGTGCTAGCAATATGTCAAATTTAAAAAAAATATAAAATACAAAATTTTGTTTTTAAAAAACACATAATTTGCACAAAATTTTGAAATTGCATTAATTCGATGATTATTGAAAAGTTGTGCTAGCTTAATATGTATTTAAATAAAAATAATAAATAAAAAATTTTGTTTTAAATTATTTCACACATAAAAAACACATAATTCGCACAAAATTTTGAGCCCAATTGCATTAAGATTTGATGATTATTGAAAAAGTTGTGCTAGCTTAATATGTCAAATTTAAAAAAAAAATATAAATAATAAAAAAAAAAATTTTGTTTTTAAATTATTTCTTCACACATAAAAAACACATAATTCGCACAAAATTTTGAGCCCAATTGCATTAAGATTCGATGATTATTGAAAAAGTTGTGCTAGCTTAATATGTCAAATTTAAAAAAAAAATATAAATAATAAAAAAAAAATTTTGTTTTTAAATTATTTCTCCTTACATGAAAAACACATAATTCGCACAAAATTTTGAGCCCAATTGCATCAAGATCCGATAATTATTGAAAAAGTTGTGCTAGCTTAATATGTCAAATTTAAAAAAAAAATATAAATAATAAATAAAAAAATTTTGTTTTTAAATTATTTCTTCACACATAAAAAACACATAATTCGCACAAAATTTTGAGCCCAATTGCATCAAGATCCGATAATTATTGAAAAAGTTGTGCTAGCTTAATATGTCAAATTTAAAAAAAAAATATAAATAATAAATAAAAAAATTTTGTTTTTAAATTATTTCTCCTTACATGAAAAACACATAATTCGCACAAAATTTTGAGCCCAATTGCATCAAGATCCGATAATTATTGAAAAAGTTGTGCTAGCTTAATATGTCAAATTTAAAAAAAAAAAAAAAAAATTTTGTTTTTAAATTATTTCTTCACACATAAAAAACACATAATTTGCACAAAATTTTGAGCCCAATTGCATTAAGATCCGATAATTATTGAAAAAGTTGTGCTAGCTTAATATGTCAAATTTAAAAAAAAAAATATAAAAAATACAAAAAAAAATTTTGTTTTTAAATTATTTCTTCACACATAAAAAACACATAATTCGCACAAAATTTTAAGCCCAATTGCATTAAGATTCGATGATTATTGAAAAAGTTGTGCTAGCTTAATATGTCAATTTTTTTAAAAAATGTAAATAATAAAAAAAAAAATTTTGTTTTTAAATTATTTCTTCTTACATGAAAAACACATAATTCGCACAAAATTTTAAGCCTAATTGCATTAAGATCCGATAATTATTGAAAAAGTTGTGCTAGCTTAATATGTCAATTTTTAAAAAAAAATATAAAAAAAAATTTTGTTTTCCTCCCTTTTTTCAGTTTATCTCGTCCTTTGAAAAATTTCAACTGCTTGACCTAATTTTTCAGTTTTTCGTTTATATGATATTCAAGTCTAAAATCAGAGTTTAATGAAGTCGTATAGCTAAGAAATATGAGGCGCAGTACGATTGCAGAACTGGCAATGTAAGAATTATGCAAATTTCGTTCACAAATAAATTAAGTACAGAGTGAGTTGAGAGAAGGTCGGTAGAGGTTACAATTAGGCAAGAACCAATTCAATATCGAGGGCTATTCGAGAGAATATTTAATAATTTCATATTAAATGCTTGCTACCCCTTTTTCATCCAGCTGAATCAGCTCACCCCACTTACTATCACTCTTTATCCCTTTTTCCTTCATGATTCTACCCTATATTTGTGGTCTTTTTGCTATTCACACATAATGCACGAACGAAAATAATATGGGTTTTTTTTCCTTTTTTCTCTATGAAATGACCCTCTTACATTATAAAACTAAATGAATATAGAATTTATTGGAAATTGAGAGACGGAATGAATTTTTTTTTAATTGAGGGGTTGATACTGCCCGAGTGCGGCCATGGTTTTTTTTTTTCATTTTTGCTATATATATATATTTATAGGGTGAGTAAAAATGGTAGCCGATGGTCAGACAGTCGCGTGCATTTACAGGTGCGTGTACGTCCTGTGCAAACAGGTGGTCAGTTGCAGTAAACAGAGGGTAAGAATGAAGTCATTGATAACGCGCACATGGAACTTTGTGGCTAGTCATTTATCAAAGGCTTTGTAGGTACAGTGCTTATGGGAGTTTAAGAGCTTCTCCCTAGATAAGTATTTGCCATTTTTTATTTGGACACACTGCAATCTTTTATATTTCCTAACAACCGATTGCGTAATTCAAGTTTCTACAAAAAAGAATCCCGCGTCGGAAAATACAACACGGCCGAGTACTGGCCAAAACCTGGCGAAATTTAGTTTCATCGAATCTTGACCCATGTCATGGCTGGTCATCCCGTACTGAGCCACGCCAATGAATAATTTTTTTTTTATTTTAAACTATTTTTTACCAAGAAGTTTACTTCTAAAATTAAGAAAAATTCCATTTATTTTTAACCAAAAATTTTCACAGTGTGTGTATCGATGAATTTAACATTTGATGTGTGTTATTTTTTTTTTTACATTTTCAAATATAAAATAATGTGTCAGTCTATCTCAAACTATTATCTTAAAATAAAGTTTTATAATATTAAAAAATTTTTTTTTTCAAATTATAACTATTCGATTAATATTTAAGTCCACTATGTAGATTTCAAGAGGTATTCCTTATAGGGTGACGTGAAAATAGGGTTGCAGGAAAAATAAAAAAATAAGATCCGGATTTAAGGCGTCGTCCGTGAAAGTCCCCTAGAGGCGCTCGATCCTCACTTGGGAAAATTTGAAAGAACAAGAAAATGGTTGGAAGTGGAAAGAAGAACGAACAAATAAAGCAGTTGTTGGGGTGGTTATACGGACTGGGCGTGCTAGAGTGTAAGTGCTAAGATCTCGGAGTGCATTAACATGGCCCAAAGGCAAGTTGAATACAACCCTTCTTACATCTACAGCTCAAGACCTACCCTTCTTTCTGCTAACCACCCTTTTTTTGGTATGGGAAACGATGCTTTGTTGGTCTTTGCGACGGAGGGGGAAGGGGCATCTGCCAAGATTTTCACTTAATTATATTAAAAATGTTTCATAGCCTGGAGACAATCTCATTGTTCTTCAACAAGAATGCTTGTAAGATAATTTTTTTCTTTTTTTGATATAAGTGTTTCCTAGATACATTGATTTTGTTTGAAGGAGAAAAATATATCCAAAAAAAAAAAGTTCTGATAATAAAATTAAAGTCCTGAAAAAACAAACATAAAAATCTGGTCACATTATCGATGTCTCAAGTAGTGCGTCTTTGCAATGAATCGGTTTCTTAAAAAAAATAACGTCTTTCGGTATTTTATACAATTCAAAAAAAATCTGGTGGTGTAAAGAAGAACAGAGTAAAGAAATCGAGAAAAAAAGCTAAGACGGTTCAACAAAGTTGCATGTTAATCAGTCAACCCATATTGAATAATGAATCAGTATTCTCTCTTTCTTGCAGATTGCCCTCTTTCGACTGCCTTGTTTTTTCTTGTCTTTCATCTAAAATTTACGTGACAGTATTTTTTTAGTTATACCTAAAAAGCATCGAGCGTTCCTTTATCGGCTGATAAAAACATAAAAAGACTAGAAAACATAGGAATAGTTCGTTAATTATATATTTAGAATTAAGCCAGATATTTAAAACGAACGAATCGGGAAAGAAATAGTTACTATGATTACAGTATCGTCACTTTGAGAAAAACGCGAAGCCTTAATTCACTCAGATAATCATGTGCACCAATCCATATATCCCTGAATCCGATTTTTTTATTGCTATATAAAAACAAATGTTTTATAGCTTGTAATATTTTTTTCTTTTTCGGTATTCAAAAAAGAATCTCATTCTATACATTTGTATCTGCATATTCGTTATATTATACTTGTTACTTGAAATCCTATTTTAAATAAAAATGGTTTTACAGTCCTTGTCTTGAAACTTCAGTAGAAAGCAAGACATTTGTAAACATCCACTGTGAGATTAGATTCGTTGTGATAATAGGGGTGCACCTCGAAAATAGACAACAAAATGGGATAGGGCGGAGGGTTGTTATAACTATAGTTAACGTAAATAACCTCTGTGCACCGCAACCGAGTTACACTATCGCGGGTTCATAAGTGGATTTGATCTGTGAACAGCGCCCCAATCCTGAATATGACCTTGGGTAGACTCTTACAAATGCTAGCAACGCCCTCGTACTCGAAACCAAGAGAAAAACTATTCTTAAACTTGAAAATTATCATCATTATATGATGATTTGAACCTGGAATCCTTACATATCCCGAGGTGAAATAATTAAATATTTAAGAAGTATTTTTGATGTTTTATAGTGTTTGAATCTCCAGCAATATTTATGAATATTTGGAAATATTCTTTGATATTTCATTAGTATTTTGAAAGGTTTAAATAAGGAGCTCGACAGACTCAACTTGATTGTAATAATTTTTATTCTAAAAAACAACCACTTAAATAATTGTTTAAAAATTGAAAACTTAAGATTTTCCTCAGACTCTTTTTTTTACATATTGCGAATAATTGAAAAAAAAGTGACATAACATCGAAAAAAAAATTCTTAATTTTTGTATTCAAAAGTGATTCAGTTTTTCTTTTTTTAATAAACAAAATATGTGAAATAAAAAATACGAATAAAAAAAATTAGGTGGTTTTTTTTAAATTACAAAATCAGATTTACAAACTATCGAAAAATATAACTGCCCAATTTTTATTATTCATATTTTTTATTTCGCATATTTTATTTATTAAAAAGGACAAAAAATGAGTCACTTTTGTATAAAAAAATTGAGAATTTTTATTTTGATGTTATCTTTTCATAAATACTTTTTGAATCACCAAAAATTATATTCGAAAAGTACTTTTAATGGCACCTAGAAACACAATTTGAAGTATCAAACACAATTGTGTTTCCTATTTGTCATCTCGGGTAACGTTATCTGAAATGTTATATAATTATATGATTGTTATCCAAAAACAGGTAATGAATAAAAAATCTACTTCACAGGTGATAAATTGATTGAATTATTGTCTGCGTTTTATAATTTTGTAGTATTTTTTCTGTATATAATCCATTTTATTACGAATTATTTTATTGATTTACTAACCTGTATCAAAAAATTCGATAAAAAGATATCTGATATTTCTGCATGCAACATATATTTTTTTCTATGAAAACATCCAGGTATAACCATCGGTAAACTTTATAAAGACAAAACAAACATTTTACGAAGTGGAAACGGTCGAACTCAATCCGCTTTGCCACCCCTATTAGAGTTTGAGACTACCAGGCAATAAACTGAGGGCTTCTCTTTGCAACGAAAGCCTCCGTATACCCGACTTCTCTTTTTCTACGTTCAAACGCGAACTCTTCTCATTCCTATCCAGGATCCTTCTCGACTACTCCTGCACTCATCCTCTTTCGGGTTCATGGCTGATTAAACGCACAACTACGTAACGTAACGCAAATATACTAGCTCCTACCACACTTTTAGGACTTTTTTTGTCCTTTTTTAGTGAGTCTATCTCAATGACGTTGGGTTCCGTTGACTTCATCCTCAAACCTTTTTGCTTGTAACTTTTCGATTCTACCTTTTATATATCCGCTTTGAATTTCGAGCTTTACGGTCACTTGACGGAAATATTTATCGAGGGTTTCAAGTATTTCTACGCCCCTCATTTCCTCAAAGGCAGTTTCTATGACAGTGAATGCTTCTTCTAGCTGACGTCTCTCACTCTGAAAGCAGGTTGTACATTGACACGGCTGTACAGTTCTTTGATCCCCTGGATGAAATCCTAAAGTTTATACAGCTCAGATTATATTTGCTTTCTTAATTAAATTTTTAACTGGATGATGTATACTAAATGTTAGGAATGTACAGTAGTTCTTCATTCGAGTACCGATAAGAATTGAATGAAAACTAAAAGTATAGAAATTAAGAAGTAGAAATCGTTCTTGTTCATAAATGTGAGAAAAGAATTATTTATAAAAATGAGAAAAATTATCTAGCCCAGGTAGGAAGTGACGACGAGCCTAGGATAAGCCTGATTACCCAGCTCTCGGGCCTGTGTCAAGCCTGGGAACACAAGCCTGTGTCCAGCCTGGAATGTTCCCAATGTATTTGCTGGTTTCAGACTAGTGTATCAGGCTTGACACAGTCTTGCAAAAAAAATTATAAAAAAATATAAATAAAGTATTGTTATTACTTTATTATATTTGACATTATTATTTTTTACGCGATACAATTTTAATTAACGACAATAATTTGAACAAAAATAAACGGCGTTACGGGGGATCGATCCTAGGTTTCTCAAGTGGAATTCCAATGCTCGTCACGAAAAAATTTGGATTATCGTATCACTTATCACAATTATTGTATCGTATCGTACCGCAATTATAGTCTATCACGGCAACACTACGCTGTAAAAAATTTCTTCTGAATTTAAAAAAAAAAAATTTTTGGCAAAAAGTGGTTTCAAATAAAAAAAAAATTATTTATTTTAAATAAAAAATGGTTTGTTTAATGAAAAATGTGACTTCTGGCGGGAAAAATTACTATAAACTACAGTTAGTATAGATTATTGCAACTAGGTTGATTTGATTTTTTTTTTTATAGATAGATGAACAAGGAACTGCACCTGGTCTACTAATGCGCTTAATACCAGTTCCAGTATCTTCACCGTCGAGTCCAGAAGGGCCTGTCACTCTGTAAGTTTTAAAATAAGAAAAGATATTAAAAAAAAAAAAAATTTATGCTTCACTTTTGTGATTATAATATATTTAATCAAATTCTGATAACAAATCACGTGTCATCTTTATGCCTGGAAAAGCTACTTAGACGATTAAGTGAAAACCAACTTTTACAACTTCTAATGTCGTCTTTTTAAAGAAAATTACGACAATTAGTTCGGAAGTTATGAATGTTCTTTTTTTTTGAGTGAATGAATCCAATACTACGGCTGAGCCTTTTTGGCTTCTTGCCTTTGTAATATAAAACGTTTGAAACAAGTCATAAAAACAGAAAATAGATCTATATCATGTAGCTCCGTGCGATAAGCTAGATGAGGGTAGCCCGAATAAAGTGACCTCATGTTATGTGGAAAAAAACAAGGTGAAATATAACGAACAGTTCTTTTATTAAAGAAGGACTGTGGAGCAAGTCATAATTTGAAGAAATTGGAACTTTAATTCGAGATTCGGTACGACCCCACCTTCAATGTTTTGAAACTCTTATAGTATCATTGTGAATCCCGTTTTAAACTTCTTTAGAACAAAAAATACGTAGTCCAGAATACTCTTAGCAATAGATAGTAGAGAGTCGAGCGGATATTCTCACTGACATGGGACTTTTCACCCTCAACACATTTATTTATTTTATTTGTTTTCTTCTCTCTAGAGCACTGATAAAGCATTTACGAAAAGGTTGCAAACCCGTCTAGTATATGATCTATCGATGCAAATTAATCACGGTTTCATGGTAACGAATACGAAAAAAATCGATTACTATTATTATTATTATTATTATTATTATTATTATTATATACTCCAAGCATATTCAAGTTCCCTAAATATCCTCCGACCATAAAATCATGAAAATTTCAATTCTCATGTGTTGATAGGTTTTTTTTTATTTTTTTCCTTCATTCTATAGTATCTTTTTTTCTTTATGTAATAACAAATTCAGTAAAATTGAATTTTATTTATACTTTGACTAGCTTTTGTCACATACGACCCCTTGAGTTTCGCATGAAATAAACGGAAAGAGGGTGGGTGGCAAAGAGCACACGGAGCCAGTAGAAATGCATAAATACATGAGTTTGAAGCGAGGCGAAAAGGGGTATTGTAGACATGAACAAGCTTGCGCTTTGCACACGTTTTCCTGTCTTTGTCTTGTAGAAGACGTAATAAGTCAAGGACGGCATTTGTCCTTACTCTCTGGTCGTTGCTGAAAATTCGGATTCAAAGAGCATTATCCACCCCTATTATATAAGCCTATGAAAATTTTGTTGCTTTAAAAGTTCATTGAAAGGGTTGCATTTCAGATTTTTTTCTGTAAACTCTATCGTCGAATTTTTCATGAAATATAAATTTTTTATTTATTTATTCATTTATTTTTGCTTATAGTTTTTATTACATTGAAAAAATTGTGTGAAGGTTGGGTTAGCTGAGCATCATTGAAGAATCGTAGTGATTTAACTGAACCTACTCCATCTTTTCACTGCAACACTTTTTATAAAATAATTGTTATCCTAAGTTAATAAATGTTACAGAAAAATAATGATCATATTATTTTGAATAACCCTTAACATGAATTCATGGAAACTAGAGAACTACATGGTCTAAAAAAAATGTCAGATATTTATAAATTATAAGATCCCGTTTTTCTAAAATATTTACTCCTTTACATTTATAGGAATAAATCATTGATTCATTATCCAAGTCAATAACGATTCTTCTTATTAGAGTATTACAATGCAGTATATTCAACGACTTGACACTTAAAGCATTTGCTATGTTCCCATTTTTCTTATTTTCATCTCAACACAAACCAAAAGCTAATAAAATTCGACAATTACCTCCGGTCCAAGCCCATCTTTCTTGACTTGGGCGCATCTCATGCCCAATTTACCCGTAACCCTCTTTTTTTCATTCTCATATCTATCTTCAACTGGCAACAATACATTGTTATCTAATGAGGTGTAAAGCATTCCAGAAGATTTTGGCTCTGTCTTATCGTAAATAGCTTTCTTTGACTTATTCTAGGCTATCTCTAATCATCGTATATGTACAAATTCGCGGAAATTATGAAATTCGATCAGTCATCTCGTTAAAAAATACAATTTATATTTTATCGTTTGAAAATCGAAAAAACGTGAGTATGTATGCTTTTTGGGAACAGTGATTCGCAACGATATAGTCCGCATCGACAGGCGACGCACGTGTATTGCGTGTTCAAAAGGATACGAGGGTAACATGGAGAACAATGCAGAGGGTAAGTTTAGACGAAAGAAGGTTATGATATATTTGTAATCATGTTACTTTGTACGTGACCTTCCGATACAACTGCTTCACATAACAAATGACACCTTCTTTCCGTTTGTACTTCAGCAAGTACTAGCGTATATACCAGTTGCTTCCCCCCACACGTAAAATAAAGTAAACCTGAGTAAATAAAAAAAACTTTATGTCAAGACTCAGAACAAGACATAAACTTGTTAATCACATTCTTCGTGTTTATATTTCTCATCTTTATATATCTAGAACATAGAACTGCTTGAAAGCAAGTTTCCGACTGAAGTAGCAGACATGAACTCAAACATTCTATTATATGGTATGCAGGGCATTATAAAAAATGACAATAACATTATAAAATTCCCTATCTTAATAGATAAAAATATTTTGTCCCATAAAATGATGGATAATACATGTTTAATATTTTATTGATATCAGTGATGAGTGTTTTTAAAATATTCACATTTCAAAAACTCAACTTCCAGCACTTGTTTGTAGGTACAGGCAAGATCATAGTATTACTGACTAAGACTAAGTTTTCTAAAAAATGATTTTTACTCTGTTTCTAGTATGTATTCTATAATAGTATAAAAAAATACTCTTATAGGATACTTTTTCATACAAATTGAAATCATGGAATTCCTAGCCGTCGGAAATGATAAATACTGTGAATATCAAGTAAAAACAAAACTATTAAAAGAGATTGTATCTTTCAGTCAAACTACAGGTTCATAATTTTTGGGTTATTTATAATATTACCTCCATAACTCCTCTTAATTTATTTTCGGCTCCATTGACATCTGGCACATACAATTATTTTCGCTGTTTTGATAACTAGTAAATTCTAAAAAATATCAATTTAAATTACCAAGACTTAAACTTGATCTGTCGAACATCGTTGAATACGTTTTTACGAAAATTAGATTCACGATTCACTATAGAGTGTTGAGATTATACATGTAAATTTTTTCAAACAATATATAAATCCTCCATCAAAATTTTCTTTGTTTACTAAAATATGTGTACATTTTTTAGTAGTTATTTCATCCTATATATTCTACTAACTCTGCCACCGACTATGGTCTCGTGCGCTTGCCTCCCTATAAATCAGTGAAAATTTGTTATGCCCGGCACGCAGATGGTTTTGTTATATGAAAATATGTGCCGCGTAGGGATGCCATAAGTATCCCTCGGTAAAACACATCCTTTATCCTCGTCGGCGCCATCTCGTCCTTTCTTTTTCTTTATTTTCTTACTCTTCCATTCGCATTTCACACCTCTTTATTCTTTTTGCCCGTTTAGCTTTTACCTTGTAGAGGCGCCAGGCTGTTTTCTATGCTCTCTTTAATTACGCACAAACGCACAACATTATGACGGATTGCTTTGGTTACAGTAAGGCCTCATAGTTCTAAACGTCTTGCTATAAGGAAAAAAAAACATTCCAAATTCATCGAAATTTAAAACTAAGTATGAATCTATTGATTTTCACTATATCGGTTTTATACAGAGTGTGAAAAAAAGAACTTTATGTTTAAAACAGTACGTCATAAATAATATGATGACGAAATGTCTCTTCTTCAACAAAGCACTCAAGAGGTCTGTGACCTGACCACTTTTGGTCAGGCTAAATATTTTATCAGGATTCAATTGATTTAAGGAAGGCTGAAACCAGAAACCATCGATATGTCAGTGAACTAAGAAAGATAAAGTAAAAAGTAAAAATAGGAATAAAAGTGACCAATTTGAGTGATCTCAGTTAAGAAGGTGAAGAGCAAATAGTATTCCCTAGAGATAACAGATAACGTCAGAATGAAGGCGTCTTTCTCTATTACTGAAGTAGTCTGAAAAAAACAATACGAAAAAAATTATGCTTCGAAAATCTTTCATTTTTCCAGGAAATTCAACTTCCTCTTTAAGCGTGTCATCAATATCCTCAATTTCTAAACCATAAGACTATCTTTCCAAATGTATACAATTCTTAAAAAAGTAAAGTCAATGAACAATCTTGTTTTCTCGAAAATAAATTTAAAAAAAAAAGGCCGTCATAGTTTTATATGCAGAAATATTTTTGAATGAAATTTTTCTATTCGATAAATGAATAAAATAACTGTAGCAAAAATATGTATAGTGTATATGGCTAGATCTACGTGAATTTGAAATCCAAAAATTGAATTCACTTGAAATATTTTTTTTATTGTTGAATACGTTTAAGCGAGAAATATTGAATACGTTTTTTTTTTTTTTTTTTTTTTTCTCCAAAAAATTTTGACTTGTGATTTTTTTGAGTTTCGATTTTTAATGATTTTTTAAGAAATGTATTAGCTTTTGCATGGTCCTGTATGCCATCGGCTATATATAGATATACATCTCCATGAGAGACAGCGCGCCTGCGTGATGCTCAACTATATATAGGTATACACTTTCATGAAAGATAGCGCGAGGACCGTGTTTTTCACTCTTTATTTATTTGTATCTCAAAAAGTTATGAAAATGCTAAACCTATAATTTGCTCAAAAATTTCTTATATTTTAAGGATTATTTATTGATAAAAAAAAAAAAAAAAAATTGGGTCCAAGTTTGAGAAAAACCGATTTCAATTGTTTATTTAACGAATAATGGTGGAAAAATTGTTTAAACAATTTTTCAAAGTTTTTTTTTGTAAACTATAAATAAAAGTAAAACTTTTTTAATGAGGTCAATAGTTTTTGAATAGAAATTATGCAGAAGCTGGTACGTTTCTTAAAAAATCCTTAAAAATCAGAACTAAAAAAAATCAGAAGTCAAAATTTTTTAGAAAAAAAAAAAAAAAAAAATACGTATTCAACATTTTTCACTCTAGACCTGTTTGAAGTTTGAATCCAAGAAAAGTGAAATAAAGTATCCATATAATCTTTTGAAGTGTTGACGTTGATCCTAATCTTATGTCCGACAATTACTTTAGATACTGTCGACCATTGTCCATTACTTATTGCCTGAATTGATTATGGATTATTTTTTCATTTTTTGAAATTTCATTAAAAAAAATCAGTCATTTTAGAATCAAGTGAAAATGAATTCATTCGCAAATACAAATGTGGAAGTTACGTAGAAAGGTGTACAAGTCTCTGACAATCAAAGTATCAACGTCTTGGCTACGAATAGATTAATTCCACTTCTAAAAACCATTCTTTATAGGGCAACTCTCTCTACTTAGCAACCCAAAAAGATGGGGGGTGAAAACAAATGACAATTTTTTGACCAGTGACAATATTATAGCCACCACCATACCTTATATTATCAAACAAATTTCTACTGTTCACTAAGTATGAATAAATGGAATACAGTAATATGACGTTATGCGCAGAGCCCGCCCCCCACCTGCAGCGTCATATGTTCAGCGCGCCGGTCGTGATAACGCGCACGTGCAGTCAGTATATTTCCCACTACTGATGTTTAACGAGTATGCAAGTACTTCTACCTCTTTCGATTCACCACCCTGTCAAGTTTCCCCTTCACTCCGAAGCAAACAGTAGCTTGTTGGAAGCTTGTCAGCACGCGCGTAGTATCAGTGCAAGCTTTTTTTTTCTATATGTCACTACGAGAATCGCAACATTCAGAAATTCTCTTGTCGAATCATTTTTGTAAGTACGGTTTTGGAATATAAAATTTTCTTTTCCATTTGACTCAATCTGTTTGGCTTGGACAAATGAAATAAATTCCATAGTAGTGATAAACGTGGTGATATCAACGCGCAAAGGATAACATTGATGATGATGGTGATAATAAGGATAAGGATGAAGCTCACCTGGGATTTTTGTGTTCCAGGGTGGAACTGACCAGCGTACCCGGTGGACAAAATGCGATGGCTCACCTCAAAAAAAGGAAACTTGAAGCTGAATCTGGTATAATCAAGTCTATTCTACCATCAACTTCACCCATAAATGGTAAAAAACATCAACAGCAGATTCAAAACTGTGGGGCTATTCATTTAATTGGACAGCAAACTGAAATGGAACTATCCGATATGGCAGTGAAAAGAAGAAGAAAAAGTGTGCGTGAAGATGATATCCGGAAATCAATGGACAGTGAAAAACAAATAATACTGCCCCAGAAGAAACGTGTTTTTACAGCAGGTAAATCAAGTAGCCCTGCGAGAAAACCTTGCAAAAATATAGAAGAACCGGAAGATGATGAGACACTTATAAGAGAAACAGAAGCTGCCTTAAAAAGCTTATCTGGAAGTTGGCCAGGACCTAGTGGTTCCTTGTATCAACGAGGAAATTCTGACGAAGATAGATATGAGTCAAATTTTGAAAATCTTTTCGAAGAGAAAAAAGACATCCCAAAACTTTCCCCTTCTTCAATTTCTGCATCTTCAACTACTAGTAATGAAACCGGGTGTTCTTTGAAAGATGTCATAACGTTTCGAGGGCAACAAGACCGGCGATCTTACCATCCACATAAGCATTCAGATAGTCAAAAACAGTTGTACTCGCAAATAAAAGCAAAAAAAGACGTTGATGGCAACCTAAAAGCCGAATCAAGTTGTGTACCAATCCAATGTCAGAGTACGTCTATTGATATAACCAAAATGAGATTGATGTCAAGGACGAAAGGAAAAGACAGAGTATCTGATCAGGTACGTGAGAACGAAAAGTATTCGGGCAACGAAGCCCCTGATTTTGATGAACTCGTTGATGATTCTTCCAATGAACTAGAGATTGATATGTCAGATCATCTTGTAGACAAAAATGAAGAAAGAGATAGACAAATTGAGAAAGATAAAGATAGTGTCCGTGAAAATACGTCTCCACAAAATCAAATAAGACGTCATCATGCTCAACCGGGGTTTTTTAGTTATGGCTATTCTGGACACTGTTTGAAATTGTCATCTGTTGCAACATCTGAATCATCTTCACCTACTTCTACATCGTCAGCATATTCAAATACATCTGCCTTCAGACCTCTTGTCACAGATAACGTTAAATTACCAGGCAGAACTCCAACAGCAGCAACTTCAACATCTAGTCCACCAATTGGACCATATCCAGCGTCAGCAACATTTGTCAGTTTTCCTTTAACAGTTCCAGGACAACCAGTGCCTGTCCCTCAACCAGTAATACCATCTTCAATAGAAAATAAACACACATCGCTTTTACAGTTAAAGTCACACAAAGAAGAGCAATTAAACCAACGTATTATTAACACAAGTGATACATTATCAGTGAGCAAATTAACGTCAACTAGAATGCCTTCAATTGGTAGCCCTGATGCTGATGCCTCAAAACAATATACAATTCTTCAACCAGCTGGAGTTGGTTCAAGAGCTGCTAGTGCAATTCAAGACATTGCACGAGAAGGTGTACCTAGTGTTGCTGCTGTCATTAGTAGTGCAAGCACATCAAATACTCCAACGAATAGCTACACAAGTAATTCAAAAACTGCTATTACGAGCCAAATGAATAATAACAAAGATTCTATTGATATGGCAAACAGCCCAACAGCAAATATAATGACTACAGCTACAACCTGCTCGGCTAACGTTGATGATGTATCGCTCACATCTCTCAATAATCAGGATAATGTCATGAAGATCACAGACAGAAGTAACTTTGATAACAACAGACCTGGCATGTCCATGTCACCATCTAGTCGGAGTCGAGGTGAGAGTTGCAAAATTTATAGGGGTTGCAGTCGAAAAATTCACAAAGCAATGATGTGAGAGTTGCTTTGTAGAGATACATGTTAGGGTATAATAAAATAATACGGTAAAGCGAGCGAGCGAAAATGGCAAGGGGGAGAGAGATCAGAAAGAAGGAATACGGCGCATTCGGGCTCAAGCTCTTATATACCCTCGTCTATCTAGGACCTTTCCTACATATCATTTTATAGGGGCTAAGTTGGAAAATCAATAATTAGAAAAACGAGAAAGTAAAGTGAAATGGTTAAAATAAAGGTTTTACTCAGACGATCTTCTTATTGATCCTCACTCTAAAATTACGCTCCTTTTAGAAAAACGGTTGTTTATATATATCAGCATTTGAGGTTTGTTAAAGATGATTAATATAAGCTTAAGAATGAGAAAAAATGGAAAAGCATTGACAGTCTAATTTAGACGCATTCTATAGCGATGAGTAGAATATAATAAGTTGACACGATGAACGGTAAAACTTGGGGTTATCATATTATACGTATAAGCTACAGCTGTCAGCGTATGAAAACGTGAGGAGCATACTCTCATTGTGTAACTTTAAATAATCTTATTATGACTTGGTTTTTACTCTCCTCTTTTATCTGCTCTTATTTTATTTAATCTAGAATTTTTTTTTTTTTTTATCTGAAAGAGAATTTGATTGAAATGTATATAGATCAATTGCGAATACTTTCAATTTATCTACACTTACTTTTTAATTTTTTATCGTTTTGATAAGACTGTCGATCTGAGGCGATCTAATTAAAGATTTATACAATGAATATAGGTATAAAAGTCACGATGTAATATGGTTAGCCTTAGATTTTTTCATTAGGACCGTTTGTTCTTTATATTTGGAAACTTGTCCGAGGTTACAGCACGCAACAAAAATTATATTTTCTTGGGATGGCGTGCACACGTGATTTTTGAGTATTTACCTGATTTCAGTGTTATTGTGAGCAATCTCATTGACACGCTATTGAGTTTTTTTTGTCGAAAAACATAAAAAAAATTATTTCCCGTAATCTTACATAAGCTCACGGGCCAGGTTTCGGGACACTGCCCTGTTACGGAACGATAAGTTTATTTATTATATTTATTAATTATTTTTGATATATACGATAAAAAGAAAAATTCTATTACAAAA
The DNA here is from genome assembly GCF_014905175.1 of Aphidius gifuensis. Taxonomy (NCBI): domain Eukaryota; kingdom Metazoa; phylum Arthropoda; class Insecta; order Hymenoptera; family Braconidae; genus Aphidius; species Aphidius gifuensis. Next base: position 19,979,749 of record NC_057792.1, read on the forward strand.
AAAAACTTTTATTTTTGGCGAAAAAAAAAAAGAATTTATGTTTAACTCTTGTATTAATCACTTGAAAAAAATAAAATATCGTGGATAAAGGAGTCACGCCACTTTTCAGTAGTGTCGTAGTCCGTCGTAGTCCTGAACGTTAAAAGTATATGTTATATTGTTTGTTATGATATGATATTATTTAAGTATAAAAAAAAAAATACATATGAGACATAATCTATTCGAGATTTAATTTTCTTTCATTTTTTAATAAATATTTCTTTTTTTATTAATTTTACATTTAATAAGACTGGGATCCGTAATTGGGTCTCAAAAATCAGTGCTTGGCCCAGTCACGGATTTCCTATCTTCACCATGTTCAGCTTGAAATTTTTCAATTCATTTATTTAATTTTTTTTTTACTTTTTCAGATAAAAATTAAATATTTGAAATGAGTACTAAAAATAAAAAACGTGATTACACAAATGGAACAATAACAATTGCGTTAAAAAAAATACATGATAAGCTTAAAAAACAAGAAAAAAAAAAAATAACATAATGTTCATAGATGACTGCTTCGGAGCCTTCTTATTTTATTTTTTCAATGTACTATAATAAAAAAGTTAAAAAAATTTATCCTATTAATATTAATATATTATTAAAATTTACATTTAAATAAAAGAAAATGATTTCTAAAACATTTAAAACACTTTATAAGTACTTATTTACAATTATTTTTCCCTGTACGATCAATTTATTTATAAGCGTCCCATAACTCGTACTTATACGGCCCGAAACTACGGCACCAGATTTTCAAACGTCCCGTAACTCGGCCATTGTGCAAAAATCATTATATAATCATAAACAAATTATTATAAATAAACTATTATGTTTATTTACTACTTATATTTTTTTTTTTATAAATTTAAAGAGTATTTTCATGAAAAAAAAAAATATATACATAGAAACTTATTATTTTGGTAGTTTTATAAGCCGTTTTGAACGAAAATTTCCCTTAAGCGTCCCGAAACCTGGCCCGTGACCTTAAATAAAATTAGAACAAAAAACACATTCATTTTGATATTGACAATCTTCTTAAATTTGTATAATTCTGATATACATAGAATTATGTTTATCTATTGAGATACTATATGCTTTGATAATAACTTTTTTATTCTCCATCCAAGTTTCTCAATTGTGATTAATAAAAATTTCTTTCTGCATTCACTCAATAATTGGTTTTATAACATTATCAATTCTAATGAACTCAAAATCGATGAATTTGAAAAGCCCTCTTTTTTTACATGGTATTTCACTTCTCCGGTTCAGAAATGTATGCTAAGTTCTGTATCATACGACCAGGAAAAAAATATAAATAATTCAGATTCTAAATTTTACAGCGTGAAAATTGAATAATAGTTGATCGAGATTTTATTGAAGTACGTTTTCTGTATTGAACGTTGTCTCAGATGTACATGCCTCGCCCTTCAAACTTAATGCGCGTATTTTATTTGAGCGGGAACCAATTCGGCAACTGCTTTTTTTTTACCGATGTCACCCTGTGAACTTCACAATTTCTATCAAACCATTTTTCGATTCAAGGTATATTAATCAGGGAATATAAAATCATTTTATAAAAAAATTATAAAACCATTTGATAAAATGTTTAACATGTAAGGGCCGATTTCATTAAAATAAATTTATTACAATATCCAAAAACTGTGCGATCTATTGATTTTAGTGAGAATTTTTTTTCCTCAATTTTGATGTGATGCAGTCTTTAAATAAAACAACATTAAAAGAAACAATTTTGAATAAATAATACTTTGAATATAATGATAATATTAAGTACTTCTTCTTTTTTGAAGTATATTCTTATTACCTCTATTTTCATTAATGTTGCAGAGGGAAACAAGTGCCCGACCCCAGGTTGTATTGGTCAAGGTCACGTGACTGGACTCTACACACACCACCGCAGGTAAGATATTGAATAATTCTAAGCACTAAATGACTAAAAAAAAGAACTGTTAAATGCACCTTTTATTCGAATGACTTTCTATTTTCTGCATGGCTTGATGAAATAAAATAGAGAAATATATATAGAGAAATTTTACATTGCCGAATCCCGTGCCCCTTTCGATTCTGTTCCCAATTCTTTTCAGCCGACAAAAGAGTCTAAAAAAATGATAATTATTTATCGTTTTTAATAAAAAAGAATTTTCCGAAAAAAAATATTTCAAACTGGTATTTCCAATCTATATCCTTTAGTTTGAACAAGCATTCAAAAAAAAAAAAAAAATTTAATATCAATTCGAAAAATGGCTTGTCGGCTATCTTCTCGGGTTGAAAAATAAAGTCAGCCAAAAGAAAATTAAAGAAGGTGACGGATTTGACCATTTGCATACAATATAAAAAAAAATACAATTTTTTCTGTGAAAAAATTTAATTTAAATAAAAAAAATTTTACTTTCCCAAGTTTTTTCGCGGACACAACATATATGTTAAACTAAGAAAAAAAATTTTTGTCCTGACAATACTTTAATTTCTATATTTTTTATGTTTCTAAAAATGTTTGGTGCATAATCCATTTCTAATAAACAATGTTTTATTATTTTGACTATAGTCTCTCAGGGTGTCCACGGAAGGATAAACTCACGCCTGAAAGTAAGTTATCTATGGTTTTATAAGTAAAAAATAACGAGTATATAGTAAATAAGTAATTTTGAATTTTTTTTTAAGTCATATTATTCCATGTAATGATGCATAATACCTAGTTAGTATAAGCTTATCTTGTGGATATTTGGGCGCGTGGGAGCATTTGTGTGTTTCAGTTTTCTATTGTTGATTAAGAATGATTCAAATTTTTCAACTTATACATATGTTTGATTGTTTTCTATTACACCATTTCTTTGTGCTTTATTTTTTTCTTTTTAATTTTTTGAATTTTTGCGGGATAGAGAGCTTTTTTTTATATCTCAAAAAATGTTCGATATTTTCAAGCATTATTTATATAGGCTGTGCAAGAATATTTTTATTGATTCAATTAAACGTAGTTATGATGAAATTTGAAATCTTAAGTAAATTGAGAGATAAAATACGAACTTCGAGATCCCTAGACGTTTGCCGAGTGAAAGAACCTGGTATTCGCACATGTCAAGAGCGACGGAATGTCGAGCAATACTAAACTTTAATATCAAATCTATCGTATGAAAAAAAATTCAGATAAAAATAGATAACAAATTCAAAGAAGGATTTTTTTTAATAATTACTATTTTATCATTTTCATAACAGTGACAGTAACATTGAAAAAAAGTGACGTTAGTTTCACCTATTGTTTTTTATTTCTTTTTTCATGCTGTGACACAAATTTGATAATAGCATAACAAAAATTTGGATAGTTTTTTCTATCTAAAGTCTCCAAGTTTATTTCAAAAATTTTATTCACTCTCTACCCGCTAATTTGAACAGTATTCTTATTTTTATTTCAACTTTGTGATTCTGTATACTCTGTCTCAGCCTATAATTTTGATATACATTTTATTGTAATCTTTAAGATCAATGAAATTTTTTTGGTTAAAAATATGAAGCATCTCCCGCGCGTCACAGTATAAAGTTTGTAATCGATCACTTAAATTCACGATTATTATCATCAATTTTAAAATATAATCTCGGTATACGTCTGGGTTCTCGCAGTTCTGGCGATGCATGAGACTATTTTGAAATGCCCGACGCCTGGTTGCAATGGCCGTGGTCACGTCAGCTCTAATCGCAACACTCACAGGAGCTTATCGGGTTGTCCAGTAGCAGCTGCCAATAAACAGGCTGCCCGTGAGGCCCGACATGAATTCCAAGGTAAGGTAACCGAGCTTTTTTTTGGCAACACAATTGAAATTGATTTCTTCTATTTTTGATGAGTTTTTGACTGAATTATATAACATGTTTATGAATCAATAATTTTGGAAATTTATTAAAATTGAAATATATTATACTAGTGTCAGAAATTCAGTCAGAGTTTATAAACTCAAACTTGCTACCTGGCTCTATGGACATGAAAGGATATACACTCTATACAACAACTAGTCAGGATTCAAAAACAGTTAGCTCTCCAATATATGATTATTATAAAGCACCAGGCCTCCATTGTAAACTACCCAAAACGCTGGAAGACACTGGTAATTCGAACAATAATAACAAAGTTGAAGCAAAGACTGAAACAGCTACTTGCAATACAAATATAGCATTGCAAACTGAAACAAACCAAGAGCGACTAGTACCAAAAATAGAAGAATCATCTTCTTGTCCTGTTAATTCATCACCATCACTACCTCCACCACGGCAATCATATGATTCATACATAAATCAGGATTCGAACTCATCTTCGATGTCATCAATGGAGGCAATAAGTAATAGGTCGATAGGAGGGATTCATCATTCAAGTCAGCATTCCGCTCATCACGTGTTGCCGATGCAGCCGACAGTCACTTACCCTATGTCTATGGTTGAAGATACTAGAATGACGCATCAAATGTCTCAAAGATCTCCTTATGAACCTTCTATGATGTCAGTATCTGCAACAACTAGTGAAGATATTTATCATCATCGGGCTTATATACACACAACCTCTAGCAATGCAATCGCAAGACCTGTCGTAACTTATGCCAATGATGTGGCTGGTGCTGGTCGAGGATACGATAACGTGTCCAGTGCTACGGATCATCGGCCTTATGATCCTGGCACTGTCTCAGCATACGAAAGATATGACACGCAAGGTTGTACACCTTTTCAATCACAACAGGCTCAGCAGCAACAGTTAATTTCAAGAGCAAATATGTATTACATTGGACAAGCAGGAATGACTCCAGAGGACCAAGAGCGGGCTTATCATCAAGAAGCTGCGGCTGCTCAGCAGCATCAAATGGCTATTTCTGCTGCAACAACAAGAGTCATGATCAAATCAGAAGATGGTGAGTTAGAAAAATCTGTTTATTTTTTGTTGAGTTTGACTGAAACAAATGTCAAAATTTTTCATAAATAGCAATCTAAATTGATGCATTTGAGTACTCATTGTCCTATTTACAATGTAAAATTTGAAAATGCAAAGTTATTTTTCTATTTCACAGTAAAGTGTGTGTCGTCAAGCCAAATACAAATACAGAAGTCCGCAGGCCCAGCAACATCTCCTGGAGGTTCAGTTATGGATCTTTCAACATCTAGTGTGACATCAACGAGTCCCCAGGCTCCACCATATGGATCTAACAGCGTAAGCCCTATATATGGAGGACAGACAGTTAGTGGAAGTCCCCAAGCAGCTGCGAGCCCTCACCTAACAACAAGTCCTCAAGTGCCCAGTCCTCAAGGTCAGACTCTGGATCTCAGCGTTAACAGACTTCATAGTGGAGCACAAAGTCCACAGTACTCATCAAGCCACGGCGAGGCCGTTCCTGTTCCAGTAATTCCCCAGTTTCCAGCACCAAGGCCAATAGAGGAGCAAACAGAACCCGTGGACTTCTCAACCGCAAATGAACCCGTCAATTTTAGCGGAGCATCAGGAATTAGGCCAGTAGGGTTCCCTCCACCCGGAGTTCATGTAGCAGCATATAGCCGTGAAAGTACACCTGATAGTGGAGTTTCACATTATATAGACGCATACAGAGATCCAAATGGTAAAAATCTGATAATCATACAAATAATTTTTCGTTTAAAAAATGAAGTGATCGTTATATACAATAATGAATATTTATTTTTTGTAGTGAATATTTATTTTTTGCTAACCGAAACAGATGATGAAACAAAAGTTTAAAAAAAATAATTGAATCAATATTAGAACAATAATGTCAGTATGAGCTAACACCAAAAGATACACATTTTATGCTACAAGCGTTGAATCAAAATACATCTCAATCTAACACGGTCTTAGATAATAAAAGCAACCAGCTTTGGTTTGTTTTTTTATTTTTTCTATCTACCCTCGACATCACACTCATTTCATCAGCTCGCCAAATACGTATCCGTATATCAAAACCATCAGCCATTCACCCTTTATCTTACTTTTCCGTAGACATGTTTGTTGTGAGCGTATAATAGCATAAGTATTTCAGATCACCGGAATATTATATATACAAAGTTTCCCTTCATCACTCCAACTGCGTTATACTGCGAACACGGCCCCATTGTTAATTATCAATATTTCGTCTGCGTATAAGCCAGGAAAAGCATGTCGTACGTACAATACACTGGACGTTTTCTTCTCCCTTCAACTTACCCATTGCAGCTATACATTGTATACACCAAAATTTAACTGTCTCGCTCGCCTTTTACCCAAGCACTAGAAAGTACCGGGGGAGTAGTTATTGAAATTGAAACATTTGACGTACAACAGGAAAACGTTGACGCCATTGCTTAACGTTTCCATGTTCAGCTCTATCTGCGTCCCCTGTACATGTCAGTATGATTTATCCACACATTAACTATCAAAAAATGAATTTTTTTTTTTTTTTACCATAGAATAGTCTACGAGGCCAAAAATTGATAATTAATTTTTTTTATTTAGTTTCTAATGAGTATTATGGTAACGCCATTTTAATCATATATTCTGCATATCAGAATTGATCTACCGGAATTGACCTTACAATTAAATTGTGATAATGAATAGTAGATTTATTTTTATTGAAATTTTTTCCGTTATGAGTAATTTGATCTATTTCATACATGTATTTTATTTAATTAATCTCTTCCTTTAAAGTAAATATGGAAAAATAAATTCTTGGCAAACGGTGGTTATAAATTAGGTGAAATTACATAAATATTTATTTTTGTGATGTAATTTTTTCTTCTCAGTTCGTAAACGATGAGGGAAAAGACAATCAATAATTTTTGAATCGATAAATGAAATTCGTTTCAATTTTTTTTTTTTAGCTTATGGATCAATGAGCCCACATCCAGGTTATGGGATGACTGCCGTTCAATCGGAATATCCAGGAAACTCGTATACACCTTATTCTACCACTGGTTATAACTGTGGAGGTACATACCCAGGATCAGTAACTTCAGGATACCAAATACCAGCAGGATACAGTCCAGCTCCGTGTTATAGCATGCCACCGCCTCAGCACACTATCAGTGGTTTGGATAAGGCTTCAAGCAAAGACGATAGGTAAAAGCAAAAAATTATATTAAATTTGTAGAAAACATCAATAACTTGAACTTAAATAATAAACCCTTGACATTTTACCAGTTATTCATAATAACTGGTTATATCTATTTTCTGTATTATTTAAGTGAACGTATAGTAGCCACATTGCAGTCTAAGTTAGGTAAATAGTACCAAAGTGGTTCAGTAAAACATAGCGTATACGCTACTATAGTTCCGTGAACGGCAACAACAGTTTAAAATTTTACTCAAGCGAAATTTATATATTCAAAACAATTTATTTTTCATAATGATCTCAATCTACTTAATTTTACCAGAAAATATAGTCAATTCTAGTCAATTTTTTTCAGAAAATTTACAATAACCTTAAGTAATTTCTATGGCTTAGTACACAGAAAAAAATTCCGAGTGAATATTACTAAAGCACAGTAGTAAAATTTATTGATAACGATATTTCCATTGGACCTATTCCTATATATATAACTAATTTTTTAACTTGTTTTTTTAAGAAATAGCATTTGGACCAAAATTAATTTGAAAATCTCAAACTACGGTATACAGATTACGTACATACATTTAGAATCCTATTTGATTCGTTAATTTGTAGTATGTCAAGCTGTCCAAGAAATGAACGCTCCCAAATTCAAGCACACTCGCAGGAGCTTAAATGTCCAACTCCAGGGTGTGATGGGTCAGGGCATGTTACGGGAAATTACAGCTCACACCGTAGTCTTTCTGGCTGTCCAAGAGCGAATAAACCCAAGAGTAAACCTCGTGATGGTCAAGACTCAGAACCACTAAGGTAATATTTTAAATCATACTGCATATATTATAACCTTACATCATCATACAGTATACACGGAGAATTTACCTCTCAATTTTACATGACAAAACCTTTAAATTTACGGGGCGATCCCTCTAATACAAGCCCGAACGACGATCACGTTAAATTTAGGAATGAGAACGTTAATTCTACGAAGCAGCAAAGTATAATTCACGGGAACGCAACGCGAAAAAATTAATATTTGTTTACGATCAAACCACTGTACTTCTCACAAGATTCCTCGTAAAAAAAACGTTGTATACTGAGAAATTAAATTTTGACAACGTAGGTTTCACGGGACACTCATAGTGAAAATAAATATGTGTATCAAAAAAAAAAAAATTATAATATATTTTTTTTTTTTTTTAAATTACTATTTTTTTTAAATTAATTTTAAAAATTATAATATATTTTTTTTTTTTTTTTTAAATTATAATATATTTTTTTTTTTATATATAAGAATTTTATATACCTGTATGTATGTATAAATATATTTTTTTTTTTTGTAACTAACTGTCTCGACTTCGATTCGAACCTACGTCTACCCAAACCTAGAGCTAGAAGCATGTATTGTTCACGGAAATGTCGTTTGGGCTTGTTTTTACGTTAGCCTTACGTAAAACTAACAGGAAAATTCTCTCCGTATACAACCATCGTTAAGAATATATATATAGTCATATAGATCTATGTTTGAGATGTGTTAAGCTCAAGATGATTTGCTTTTTTTTTTTTAATCGAGTTGAATCCGTTAGTACTACAAATATATCGAGTAAAATTGCCGTTGACTTTTCCAGATGTCCTATTCCTGGTTGTGATGGATCAGGTCATGCAACTGGAAAGTTCTTGTCCCATAGAAGGTAAAAAAAAAAAACTCCAAGTGAAAGTATAGATTGACTTATGACGTTTTCAATAGAATTTATAATAATCTTGCTTATCATGGTAAATTGTGGGGTGTTTTTAAATGAATAATTTTTTTAAACGTTAATCAAGATTTATTTTATAGTGCATCAGGATGTCCGATTGCAAACCGCAACAAGCTGAGAGTTTTGGAGTCTGGTGGCACTGTTGAACAGCATAAAGCTGCTGTTGCTGCTGCAACCGCACTAAAATTCGAAGGTGTTAACTGTCCAACACCAGGGTGTGATGGTATTGGTCATATAAACGGTTCATTTTCAACTCACAGATCATTGTCAGGATGTCCGATGGCTGGTAACACCTTGAGAAAGCCCAAGTTCGAAGACATGACAAACATGTACAGCAAAGGAATCACCGGTGAGGAATAGAATTGGGCTGATAGTTTTTTAGTCATGGCAAAAAAAGTAAAAAAAATAGAGGAGAAATTTATAAAAATGAAGAGAGTATAGTGGACATGTTCTTTAAAGCTGATAAAAAAAAAAAGGAAAAAATTGATCATGTCATATACCGTCGTTGGTTCGCATGAAAAAAGAAAAAATGAAAACAAATATCAAAATGATTTATTCATTTTAACGGATTCTTTATTTTTCATTTTTCTCGAGTCTTGGCCACTATCATTACCAATGTTCTCTCCTCTGTGCTATCCGTGCAATGATGTGCTGTCATACCAATGGAAATTTACGCTTTTCATACTGTTTTCTTTTTTTTTTTTAAATAAGAAAAAAAAAATCCTTATTAGAATGTTTAATTTTTTTTTTACGCGGAATGAATTTTTATAGTTTTTCATCTCGTTTTTTTTTAACGATTTTCTAGGGCTCTGCAGACGGTAAACTGTTTTCTAAATCTGAAACAATTAGATAAAAAAATGAATAGAAAACTAATAAGCATATGGTGATGCAAAATTAATATAATTCTGATTTATTCTTTGGATGACAATTTAGCTTCTCCTTTCCTGTCATTGAGCATTGAGGAGAACATTTACTTTTGAAGGTAAGGGACTGAAGTACTCTCGCCATTTGTTTCTGTGTGTTTTCTTTTTTTTCCGGTGTTTTAAATATGAAAAAAAATATTGAAATTTATTATCCACTTCGAGTATTTCATATTTCTACCAAAAAAAAAAAAAAATTCCGAGTGTTGGCATAACTTTATTATATGAAACACATTTGTTATATGATACTGAATTTCAGTTTAAAAAAAAGTCATTTAAATGTATTTGCGACAAGTTGAAGCCAACACCCGGAATCAAATCAAGTTTTCGTAACTACCTATTTTGGTATGATGGCACCTCACTAATCCTTAAATTATTAAAGAATAAAAATAAAAGTGAATCACACAATCCTTTATCCCAATACTTTAGAAATTTAGAAAAAAACAACCAATCACTATGTGAATTTAGTTTGGAAACACTTGAAACAAGCTTAATCACTTTTTTTCATAACTATATCTGTTTGTATATTATAATTCCAATTACTGAACTTAAGTGCACGTAAAGAATATAGATTTTACATTACACTTAATAATAGAGCGAAATTTTAATCACCAGCTCTTTTTCTTTTGCTATTTATAGCTTTTTCTGTTTTTTTTTTACATTCACAAAAACTCTATTGTATGTGTTTTTTATCACTTGCTCGATCCTTAACTTTCGTGTTGAACAATACATTTACCCAAGCTCGCACTTTTCACATTTTTGTGAAAATGATCTATGGAAAAATTTTAATTAAAATGACAAAATTGATACATGCAATAAATCGAAACAAATAGTTAGATGATCAAAACAGTTTATTTTTATGAATAAGCATTACATAAAAAAATTAAAAAGAAATTTAAAAAAATAAAGGGATTTTGTTAAAAATGGGGGATTGTATACTACAGGAATGGACACTGGTGGTCCGGCTCAGGGTGGTCCGTTGGGTGCGGGTCATAGAAGTCCAAGCTGTAGTGGACCTCCTGGTGATCAGGGTGAGGACCTCTACACACTTGAAGCCGAAATTAATGAATTACAAAGAGAAAATGCCCGTGTTGAATCACAGGTTATGCGTCTGCGTTCTGAGGTCAGCGCCATGGAGAATCATCTTAAGCAAGGAGACAAGGTGAGATATTTATATTCCACAGTCGGTAATAAACATACCTTTGGATTCAACTATTAGTAAACCATAGTAACATCTTGAAAACGGATCGTTATAGAGAATTGGACTTAATAAATTAACGTTAATTTAATGTTAAAACAGTAATGTTGAACGTTCCTGTTACGGAAAAAAAACGCGGTCAGGCTAGCATAGGTAACTTAGTTTTGTATGCTTGTTTATATCAAGGTACACATATATTATATAAGAAAGATAAAGAAAAACATTATTAGGATATCTGACTAAAAAATTATCTTAGAAGGAAACTATAATAAGATTGACGAGTAGGATTTTAATTCATTATTATTTTTGTGATTGTTGATGTTTTCAAAATGACTTACTTTATTGGATTCAATTTCATTTCAGGAAACAGCTTCAATAACTCAACGAAACAATCATTTGACTGATTATTATCAGTCACTACGGGATAACATGATAACGTTTCTTGAACACGTAAGAATACCGAGTGCACCTGGTGGTCCACCGGAGAAAATGGGAAACGAAAACTTTGACAGTTATTTAACAAAACTCCAAACGCTTTGTGGCCCAGATGGCTACTGTGCTGATGAAGCAAATCGTCCGACATATGAGACTGTCAAAACCGCACTTCAAGATTTTACAGTTTTGCCAACGCCTATCTGAGACCAGTAGTGACGTGGCAATAATAATAATAATAATAATAATAATAATAAAGCTCAGTCTATCAATCAATTGAAAATTCAAAAAGATACTAAGTTGCGACGGATAATTCGTCTCTATTGTAAATAATATAGTAGGATAGTTCTAATAACTGCAATTTGTAAATATATTAGAATAGTACTTGTCAAGATATTTCGCGAGAAAAAAATCCATGTACAGAAAATTCTATGTTTAATGGCACCCTTTATATCATTGTTTCTAATATTAGATAGTTTGTTTACATAAAAAATTCGAAATCTTAAAATGAATTTTTTTTCGAATATATGGCAAAAAAAAAATTGAATGTAAGAATTTTATATATTATCTATGATTTTTCACTGTTCATTTGAATTGAGTCAGTGAAGTTGCTGCATTTATTTAACAATCTTACTGTAAATTCAATTTATCTATTAATAAACAAGGTCCAACACATTGGATATCGGTATGACTTGTTTTCAACAATTACAAATTTTTTTCGAAACTGTACATATATATTTCCATATAAACAGAAATAGCTGTTTAGTATAAGGCATTTATTAGAACAATTTGAAAAGATGAGAAAATTAATAAAGTAGGTTTTTAAGTAACACTCCACAAAAGATGAATAAATAAAACCGACGATATAATATTAATATATCTTAATTAATGCACTATTAATTCATCATAGTGCAATCGTGGTATTCAAAATTATGTATATTGTTAACAGAAGTAAAATCATCGTGCAATACAACTATTGAAACATTGTGATTCGTAAATCAATAATAAACTTGATGACATAACAATTGATTCTTGATTATACTTGTTCTTTTAAATATTTTGTTCATTGACATAGAAATTACGTCGAATATAATTGGTGCATATTATTGATTGAAAAATTTTTATTCTCATATTTTTATTGTTACTGAAGTATATGATGTTGTCTTATTTGTTTTATTTTTAAGATTTTGATAGATCCATTAGTTGAATTATTCTAAACGAAAAATATTTTAAATTGTGTGAGTCTGGTAACAGAAACAATATAGAAACGAGAGTTTCATATTTGTACTAATGTGAAAAAATTATATAACCATGTAATAAAATTTACTTTTTCTCAAAGCCATGATGGACTTCGTGATAAAGATTATCATGATCATTCATCTGAGTGAATAATCCTGAAATCATGTGATATAAATTTTTTTCATCATGTATTGAGGATTGTTTACTTAAATAAAAAATCATGATGAAGTATATCATGTCTTCGTGATGCAATGTACTGATTTACATAAAAATTACATTACTTTTTCGAAAAAATAAACCGTTATTTTTGATAGCAATACGCAAGGTGTGGAGGAAGCGTATTAACTTTCTAAAGTTAAAATTTGAGAAATGATAAAAAAAATTCCTATTAACACCAAAAATCAACTTATTCATTTTATTCAAAGGAGAAACTGAATATCGAAAAAAATTTGATAAACAAATCTGGTTAATGCCATACTACTGTCTACTTGTATCTCGTTCACTATATGCTAATGAATAAAAACCAAAGAAAAAAGGTGCAATAACTAAAATTAACGTGACATTTACTCAAAAAATTTGACGTTAAAATCAAAAATAAAAATGTAAATAACTTGATCGGGAATGAATGATTGGGCTCTAAATTAATACTTAAGCACCTCGTAGTGAGAGTAATTGTTAATTAAAATTATCTATAGTTAAATAGTGATTTTAAATAATTATGTTGCTATTACAAATGATTCATCAGTTGATTTTAAGATGTCAATTTTTTATTTGTTTAGAGAATTTTTGTTTTTATCATTGAAGTATTTTAAAAAATTACATGAAACTATTTTAACATACATAACTTCATTATCATTACCACAAAAAAAAAGTATCGATTGATTGCCAAGTACTATTCCTACTAGTTATGTATGTCTTATGTATGTCGTTTTATTAATTGTTGCAATTTATAATGAAAAAAAAAATTATTAATTTTATGAATATTTATAAATTTAAGTAAGTATAAATGTTACTATAAATTAATAAAAGGTATTTATCGATGAAAAATCATGCAAAAACCACCACTCAACTCGGATTGTTCTATTTTTTTTTACTTTTCAACATAAAAAAGTATGGAAATCTCGTACTGAGATCTCTATAAAAAATAAACATCATGTACAAACCAATATTCCAGCCAGAATTTAAAAAATTACATATTCAGAATGAACCAACAGCAGCACTGCAGCAGCTGCACCAAGCTGCACATCTAGTATAACATCTGGCTTCCGATACATCTCCTCTGTTGCGTGTGTGTGTGTTTTGTATTCTGAAAAAGTCTATATACGTTGTAATTGTCTCTCCCGATAGTTTAAAGAGGTTGAACCGGATGAGCGTTTTTTGAAATCAAACATACATCATTTTTCTTTACTTTTATTAGTTGTAGAATATATATAAACCACTATAGTTATATAAATAGTCGATGTTAATGCAATTAAAATTTTATAAAAAATGAATTTTAACGAAAAATACTTATTGACCTCCTAAAAATTGCAGTTGAGATTGAAAAAATTAACATTTTCGATATTAGCAGTTCTAGTTTTCACCAATGTTTGAATATAAGGCTTCTACTTTAGACCATGCCCCTATAAAAGTACTGTAGTTATACCTTGACTCTATTTATTATGAATATACTAATATGTAGTTATTTATAGTTACATGTGAATGTATAAAATAATATACATAATAATGTGCAGTGGCTACTCGTATATATTTTCGTACATATGTACGTATTTATATTGACGCTAATATTCAGAATTTGATACCAGACTTGAATCAGAGTTTGATTTTTTTTTAAGTCGACTTCTAAATTTGGTCAGGTTCATTTAACTTATCCAACTTAGACACTTTCAGAAAATTTTTAAAGATTTTTAAATATACTATTAATATGGTCTTTTATAAAAAATCTTGTTGCATAATTTAGTAGACCTAAAATGTACTGACTGGCAACTGTAAATTTTACTGAAGTTTATAGTGATATTTATAGAAAAATGTTGTACTTTGTCTAGATTCATGGAATATTATTTTTTTTTTAATTCATTTAAAATAGTTTAATTTGATAGTTTCCAATTAAATCAAAATATAAACAATAAAAAAAAGGAAAAAAATAATTATATATGTATAGTTCAACATGAAAATAATAATAGCATTGGTTTAAAATAAAAAAGAAAATTCTAAGCAACAAAGAAATTTTTTTTTTTTACACTTTTTCGAATTGTTAGCAACGCAGTTTTTACTATTTTATTTGTAATTTTTTCTTCTACGTTTGTAATTCTTAGTTAAAATTTTTCGCAGCGTACACTGTACAACAGAATGATGTTCGAACGAATTAACTTTTTTAAATTTAAAATATTTTCAATCAAAATGCATGAACTTTATCATGATTATTAATTTTAATAATTTTCCTGTTGCCGAGTTCCAAGTTCGAAAAAATAAGTTTAAAAATGATAACATGCTTAGCTGTTTCGTTCTGACACAAAAAAATATGTAACGCCAAACCACTTGGTTGAGAAAAAACGAGGATCTACAGGAAAACCAATTGAAAGGCAAAGCTTAAAAGGGGCTGCAGCTGGTGTGACAGCTGCAACTTTTTTGAATCTTTTTAATACTATTCTGTTTTGAATGTCTCTGATTCCTTTTTCTTCGGAATAAAATCTTTCTAGATCAAATTTGAAGACAGGTGATTGAAACATTTGCCAGGCATATATTGCCAGGTGTGTCGAGAACAAATTTTTCTCAAGACTACAGTGATTTTTATAGAAAAATGTGATACTTTTTACTCTATTCACGGAACCTTATTTTAAATTTATTGAAATAGCATAATTAAAACAAACCTTTATAGACCAATATAAAAGTGGATTGTTGGAATTTTTTTATTTAAATTCGGGATAAGCATTATTAATCATTTTATTGATTAACAGAATGCTGATTGTTTAAAAAATATTTTAATCAAACATTAGTTTGATTCAGTAGAATTGATGATTGTCAATCATCAACTCCTTTATAAAAAGCTACGCATAGGATGACTATGGTCTATGTCAAATTTATGTTTTGTTTTTATTTCACTTATACTGTTTAAACTAATACTAATTTAAATTCGTAATTCGTCTACTTCTAATTAGCCGTGAACACCGTAATGAATAATAAAAATAAGTTAATAATAAATAATAACGCGCGGTTAAATTGAAATTTCGTCCGAAATCGTCCTAGCGATTGAATTGTAAGTCAGAAAGTAAAGAAATTATTTATTAGATTGAAAACTCATTAACTATTTTATAACTTTTTTATTATTCAACAAAAGTGAGAACTATTAATGAGAGGGAGTGGGGCAAGAATACAATTCTCAAGAGTTTATGTTTTTTTTTAAAAAAATTCTTTCAAGAAGTTTACTTTCAGCCACAAAAATGTCCTCATCGTTGATATATCTGCTTTAAACCCACTTTAACCTTCGTTCTCTATTCTACACTCCCCCATATGAACGCCATTTGGCATTTACTATATTTTTATTTTCTATACACGGATACACCAGTCAGTCGACAAGCGTTGGTGGCGTTGGGTCATCTTGAAAAGCCTTTAGTACAGTTTTAGCTATAGGATACTTGTTTTTTTTTTCTTTAACTCATAACAATATCTACACGTTTATAACGATATATATATGAGCGGATACACGCGTTAACGGAGCGTAAAGCCGCTTTTTGAAAATTGCAGTTTTGTGAATTAGCTTATGTTTTTAATCGTCTGTAAAAAGTGCAAAAGTATATAAGCAATTATTTTAATTATTTTGCCAAAATATTAAAAAAATGGTACGTGGTCTCTCTCAATGGACAAAAACTCTGAGCTTTCCTGCCAGAATTTCGCCTCAAAAATCAAGTAAAGACACAAAGTTTTATGTCAATACCTCAAATACAAGCCTAGCCAACGATAAGATTGATAGAACTCCAATTATTATTGATGAGGTTTGTTATTACAATAATTCTATAAATTAAAATACAACTAAATTTTTTTTTTTAATTTCAATTAAGCATTTATATAACTGTAGTAGTAGCGAGTTGACAGTACGTTTAGTTAGTCAATCTATAGTCATTTCTTTATGATTATCTTGTGTCATCTTGTCATAATAATCAAAAGATCCGATGTGATCTCATGACATGTTTGAGTTCTAAAATATCGGTAGCAATTCTACAATTCAAGTTCAATCAGTGATAAGCAAGATCCTATGCACAATATGTGTATATTACCCGAGATGAAATTTTTCTGTCTCTATAGAATGTCTTTTTGGTCTTTAAGAAAAAATGAGAAAAAAAAATCTTAAATTAAACAAAATTTTTTTATATCATTCTGATAGCAGGTGCGTTCTTTCACTTGCGAGAGCCTGCGGGTATCCCCACCTCTAATAATCCCTCTCTACTTTTTTTTCCTTTCTTCTTCTGACTTGCGTGAAATGGGAAGCGCAAAAACGAAATATACGAATAAAGTTTCTGTTGTCACTGTTGTTATTTAGTTATTTGATAAAATACGTGTAATTTATTTATTAAATAAATAAAATTACCAAAAACAAGCAGCAGCTAAGGAATTAATGTAGCCAAAAAAATTATGTGGTTAGCAACATTAATTCCTTAGCTTCATTTTTTTTTTAGCTACTGCTTAGTCTTGGTAATTTTATTTAGTTAATAAAACTTTCAAAAAATTTCGTTGTAAAATTAATTTCCGGAGAGAGGGGGTTAATATTTTAAAACTTAATTTATAAATTTTTATAACAATTTTATAAAAAACTTTAAAATAAATAAAATAAATTTGAAATTTTTTTAATTGAATATAAATTATAATTTTTATAAAATTTCTTGTAAAATTTTTATATAAATTTGGTAATTATTTGGTCTATTTTTATAAAATGATTTTATAAAATTTTTTCAATATATAATATCTTCGCGTGAGTGACAGGGTGAACTAAAGAAATAGGACTGTAACTAAATTTCTAATTCAGATATGCTCTGTATATTTATGTGCTGAACGGATTTCTAGTTTTTAATTTAATAATTTACAGTAATAATTTTGGCAAATATAATGACAATGATGATTGTTTTGTATTCGTTTTCTAGACTTTACACAATCCAGAAGCGGAAAAAGCATTAATGGGGTCTATTGTTTACTGCATACATCACAAAGACGGATGTAAATGGTCTGATGAGTTGAGAAGACTAAAGGTAAATATACTATTTTGCAGATGAGAAAGGGAGCCTTATCATATGCAAAATTCTGTCCAGATGTCCTTTTAATATAAAATGTCTATATAGTATTGCTTTTTGTTGCGGATTTCTCTCCGTATAGGATTTTAATAGATAGTCAATTTTCAGTAATCAAATTTCTCATTACCAGCGGTCGTTAGAATTTTTTTGTAAAAAAAAAAATGTCATATGATCAAAAAATCTTTACAAAAAGATGTGATATTTTAAAAAAAAAAAAAAAACAGAAACTCAGATAAAATAACGAAGCCCTGTGGTCTAGTGATCAAAGCGTTTGCCCGGCAAACAAAAGACCCGGGTTCGATTCCAGACGGGGGAATTTCGTTATTTTTTCATGTGATCAGATACCTCGGTGTTTTCGTTTTTAATTGTGTCAATAGCTATTTCCTCGACGTTCTTAGTTGAAATTTTCGTTTTCAATTAATATCAGGTCATTTCGTAACCAGCCAATCGTTTTGATTCTTAAAAATAATACAATGCTCTGGGTTTTTTTGTTCAATTTCTAGGCTCACTTAAACACATGCAAGCATGATGCAGTATCTTGTAATAACAGATGTGGTGCTATGATACCTCGATTATTAATGGAGGATCACTTAAAATACACTTGTGCTCAACGACGTACCCGATGTGACTTCTGTACCAAAGATTTTACTGGACAAACATTAGAGGTATTCAATTGATATTTTATTATCATTACATGTTTATAAATCAATGCAATGTAAAAATGTTTATATTTCAACAATATTCAACAGAAACATGAAGGTTTATGTGGATATGAGCCACTCTATTGTGAAAATAAATGTGGAATGAAAATTCAGCGGCGGAATGTAGAACAGCACAAACTAAGTGAATGTGGAAAGAGACTTGTTGCTTGCAGATATTGTTTTAAAGAATTCGTATTTGATACCCTAGAAGTTCATCATACAAAATGTGGTCATTTCCCTGTTGCTTGTCCACACAGATGTGAAACAGAATTTTTACCACGAGAAGATTTAGAAATTCATCTCAAAGATCATTGCACAACTCATCTACTTTCATGTAGTTTCAAAGATGCTGGATGTAGATTTAAGGTACTTTACTAGTGGACAATAAAACAGGAAAATTTTCATTGAACTATAAATAATTTAATTTTATACACAAAATTTACACACATGGAAATATATTTTTATATATAATTATAGGGAAATCGTTTGACGTTAGACAGGCATATGGAAGAATCTACTAAGATGCATTTAAGTTTAATGTGTAGTGTTGTAACGAAACAGCATCATCAGATAACAAGCCTAAAATCAGTCATGAATAAACTTTCTATAAATTATACGGGTACACTTATATGGAAAGTGAGTGATTATGGTGCCAAGATGACTGAAGCAAAAACCAAAGAGGGAATGGAGCTAATTAGTCCGCCTTTTTACACAAATCAATATGGTTACAAATTACAGGTAAAATGTTATAGAAATTCTACTTTTGACTGAAGAATAGTAATAATAATAATTTTCGAATTAAACTAAGAAATGTATTTGTAATTTTAGGCTTCAATATTTTTAAATGGCAATGGAACCGGTGAAAACACACATCTTTCTACGTATATTAAAATTTTACCTGGAGAGTATGATTCGCTTTTGAGATGGCCTTTTGCTCACAGCGTATCATTTACAATCTTTGATCAAATGACTCAGGTAGAGAAGGCCTGCAATATCGTAGAGAGTTTCATTCCTGATCCAACTTGGAAAAATTTTCAACGACCAAGTCGCGAACCAGATTCATTAGGTTTCGGTTTCCCACGTTTTATTTCTCATGAGATGATCAAAAAACGTCATTTTGTTAAAGATGATACAATATTCATTCGAGTCAAAGTGGACCCGAGTAAAATTGTAGCTGTTTAATTTATATTATATGTGTTATTTTTCAACCTATAAAAAATGTCACAAAAATATAGTAGTTACTGTTATATAATAGTATTGTACTGCCTATTTAATATAATTATAATTTTAGTTTTTTTATTAACATTTTTTTGAATTATTTTATTACTTGCCTTATGTGCTGATAGGCTCGCTAGGTTTACCAAATTATGTATTAAATATAAGCTTGTATCGATTTAAACAAATGTCTATGAAGCCTTCATAAATATGTAAATGTGATTTTGACCTTCTAGTGACCGTATTTATTGAACTAAATAAATAAACATGATTGACAAAATGACTGAGCTATTTATTTAGTATGTAACTTTTTTTGCAATACAATATTTTGAGTGTGCGTATTATAACTATCACAAGGTGCAATGTTTTTTATTGCACACTCGAATAAACTTAATAAAGAAAAAAATAAAAATTTACTTATTAGTTTTTGACATTCTTATTCGAAACAACTGATCCATTGTATGTGGTAGCAGTGGACGTATGCTATTTAACTCCATTACAGTTAAGTTATTGAGAACAGCATGTACACCACTTTTAGCTTTGAACAGTTCATCAAGTGATGTTCTCAACTTTGACATTCGTATGTCCCATATATCTTTAATCGCCGTACGAACATTGTCAACACTGGGTATATCATCTGAAGCGATATCCATAAGTATATGAGCCTCATCCATGTAATGATCATTTGCCATCTTATGGAAAGTTCTTTAGAGATAAATAAAAAAAATGAAACATATAAATATGCAAAATTTTGATGGAAATAAACATAGTATACTTATTTTAAAAACACAATTACCGAGATAATTTTTCGTTCTCTTTTATGGTTTCCAACTTTTCAAGCTCCATCCAATCTGGACACATAATCCGGCATTTTTGTTGCTGTTTGAGACTGACAGCAAGCCAAAGAGGGACATTCAAAGTAGCTCCAGCTTTGAATGGTCCAACACTACCCGAAAGGAGATGAATTGTACCCAAATTAAAATTTGGTATGATACTAATTGTTCTGTTTTCATTAATAAATTCTATTTCATTTGGATCCATGGTAGAGTAAATTCGAATTGCTGACTGCATGCAACATGAGCTAAGTCAGCACTCAGCATCAGCTGTCAACCGTGTTGCAGTGAAAAATGTAAATATAATAATAATAATAATAATTGTTTTTAATTCTTATTTTTTAAGGAATACATATTCGACACCACTGTTCTCTCCCCACGTTTGCGTAATATACGTGTATATATGTGTATGATCATGCGCATTAAACTAGAAAGAAAAATAACCACCGAACATTGTGTAATAATATTTATTATTAATAATAAGAAAACAATAAATTGATATGAATAAATGAATTGTAATAAAGAAAAAAAAAAATGATATTTAAGTAACCCTGTGAATACGGGTGCATGACATTACAGCACCTGTATTCACAGGGCATTACAATTTAGAGCTTTTTTCCTCCACTGGCGGTGCTTGTGAAGCTTTCGTATGTAAAATTTATATAAAAAAAATTTGACAAGCGCTATCAGTGACGGAAAAAAAGCCCTAAATTGTATAAAATTTGCCCTGTGAATACGGGTGCAGCACTAGATAGTTGCAATTTTTTTATTTATATAAAATTGATTTGATTATATTAATTTCACATACAAAAGCTCCGCAAGCGCCGCCAGTGGAGGAAAAAAGCCTTAAATTGTAATGCCCTGTGAATTGGACTGCCGTTCTTACATATGTAGATGAATGTGGTAGAGTCAGTGGGTTAAGAGTGTCAAGACGTAAGCATAAACGTAGGTGTCTAAGCATGTCTAAGATAAATCTACCGAATTTAGTCGTATATTTATAATATTTGTCTTTGTTGAGTAATTATCATACCATATATAATACTAGACGTTCTCTGATATATAAACTTTCATCGACAGGTTGGACAACATGGGCGTTTTTTTTTCAAAGAAAAAGACTGTCAGTCGAATCACTGAACAAGATAAAGCAGTATTGGTAAACATGACCAAATTCGATAAACTATTTTAAAACTTAACATTACCATCAAAAGTTCTGTATGACTCCGAAAAAATAATTGCTTAAATATGCTTTTCAGCAATTAAAACACGTAAGAGACAAAATTCAGCAGTATCAGAAGCGAATTGAACAAAATATTGAAAAGGAACGTGAATTAGCCAAAAAATTATTAAATAATAATATGAAAAGGTGAGCACTGTAATTTTTGTTCTTTAGTTGTGAAACTTACATTTTTTAACTTTTCATTACTTACTATTAATTCATTTATTTATTGTTGTATAGTCGAGCACTTTTATTGCTTCGTAAGAAAAAGTTCCAGGAACAAATATTATCAAAAATTGATGGCCAAATGGAAAACATTGAAAGTATGGTTCATGAGTTAGAGTTTGCCCAAGTTGAAATAAAAGTCATTGATGGTCTTAAAATTGGAAATACAGCATTAAATAAATTACATGAAGTATTGTCAATCGATGAAATTGAAAAAGTTATGGATAATACACAGGAGGGTATCAATAAACAACGAGAATTAGATGAACTTTTGATAGGGTACTTGACTGAAGACGATGAAGATGAAGCTAAAGCTGAACTTGATGCTCTTTTGGCCGAAGACGTCGTTGAAAAATTACCTAATGTTTCTACAGACATCGAATTGCCCAACGTTCCGGAACACGAAATCGATAATACAAAAGGTAAAATAAAACAATTAAAATTTCATGTTATTATTCAATATTATATCGAAACGTTTTGTGTCAATTCTCTAGAACTTGCTAACCTGTCAAAAACAAAAAATAATCAACAACCTGTAGCGATGAAGGCTTAATCCTTTGCTACCCTGGTGGAAAAAATCTTCACTCATTTTTTTTTTCAATCACATAAAATCAGACCAGTCCGCTCCATTTGTTGTGAGGAAACAACTTTGTACTGCTGTGATTCGTAAAATAATGTAAATATGTAAAGTCATACAAGTAAGGAAATAAAATATTCTGACAACGAATAAACACAAGAATAGTGAAGATATTAGTGTATAATAAAATTTATAATCTTTGATCAACCTTTATATATATAGGAGAAAAAGACACTTGGTCATGTGCGTCATTGAAATTGGATCGTAGAGTGGTTCTGTAGTCCATAGTTTACTTTATTCGATACAGTTCAACGTTTCTCTTCTCTGCACTACACTACATCCGATTTTGTTGATTTTAAATATGATCATTGTTTATTTTATCTCATTCAATGATTCATGAGACACTATAACTTTTTTAAAATTAATTATTAATGAATAATCCAAATTGTCTTCCGGATAAGCGCTATTTTGAATTATGTTGTCTAGATATTTTTATATTGAATAAATAAGAAGTATGACATTTTTCGTATTATCATAATCATTTCTTTTCGTTGAACGGCAACCTTGTGTAACGATAGTATCAGTAAAAACAAGAGATAAAAATTATTTAGAATAGTCCTATTTCAAAGTTTGCTCCAAGTACAAGAATTTTTTATTTTAAACACAAAAACATATCATACTCCTATCTACGCTATTTGAATAAGTCGAAATTTGATAATAAATATCTTTCTGAAATGTACGGGAACCTATGTTGAAAGTTACTTTCATCAAGAGATGCATCATTATTTCATTTAGAATCTAAATTTTAGATATCGAAAAAAATTTTTTGTCAAAGTTAGTCAACTATAGCGTACACAAGAAAGCGCTAGAGTCGTGCGGTCATTTGAAGAAACTTAAGTAACTAAAATTTATTATTTCTTTATTGTTATTTATTTTTTCTAGTTTTTCCGCTTTCTTTCTTCATTATTAATTAGCAATTTGTTTTTGTGTCTTGGAAAAAATTATTAAATTCACAAAATAAACATAATGAATGAGTTGGTAAATTTTAGTTACTAAAGTATCTTCAAATGACCGCACGACCCTAGCGCTTCTTTGCATACGCTCGTCGCTCAGTGTGAAAAGTGTTAAGTGAACGAACACACTTTTTGTACTGTTTTGTACATTGGGAATGGGACAAAAAACGTCGTAAAATAAGGCTTGTTTACAACGAAAATTGTTTACATTTGTTGTTGATATTTTAATGCCGTTTTGTAGTTCGTACGGAACGCACTCGTGGTTACTTTTCTTTAAAAACATTTGCCATAATTAATTAATTAAAAAGCCATTGGCAACTGTTCTTAAGGAAAGAATGACATTAAATAAATTAATTAACTGCAGTCTAGATTATTTCCTCAGCCATTTGACAAAAAAATATTAATTAATTATAGGAAATATTGGCGAAGAATCAATCTACACTACGATACAATTTATTTGGTTACATTCTTTCCTTGGCAACATTTGCCAATAGCTTTATAATCAATTAATTGTAGTAAAAATAGCTAAGGAAAGGATGTAGCCGAATAAATTAATTCGTAGCCTGGATTAATTTTACAGCATTATTTTCTATATTCAATCAAAATTATTGTGTCAAATGGCTGTAAAATTAACCTAGACTACGAATTAATTTATTAGGCCACATCCTTTCTTTAGCAAAATTTACCGATGGCTATTTAATTAATTAATTATGGCAAATTCCTTAATTATTTGCTACCAATATTTTAATTTATCATATAAAATATTGCCGAGAAATTAATCTAAACTCTTAATCTATTTATTCGGTTACATCCTTTCCTGAGCAACATTTGCTAATAAGTTTTAATAAATTAATTATGGCAAATGTTCTTATTATTATTTTATCAGCCATTCGTCGAAATACATAAAAAAATGTCGAATTACTGTAATTTACACGGTATATTACACGTAAAATTTACACTGTAAATTACAAACCCATCGCTGCGTGTGTATAAGTTTAACCCACTGACTTTACCTCATTCGTATACATGTAAGAACGACCGGAGTTATTTTATAGTCTGGTGTTAACTTAACTCTACCCCGTAACTCTCCATTTAAGAACGCACCCCTGCAGTGATCTAAAGTGGTCTTTATTTCTATACATAGTTTGATTATAATTTTTTTAAGGTTACTAAATTTTTTTTACAATAGATCATGTACTTTTAACTTTCCAATTACAATACAAACCCTTCGAGTGTTTTCACGTATGTAAATATTTTTCAACGACTATCATTAGCAAGCTGAATCTTTGTTAACATCAAAAAGAGTCAAACGAGAAACAGTGAAGAGAGAAAATCTTGATTGTTTTTGTAGAACATGGCAACAGGAACTATTTTGCAGGTACGGTTTTTTTTTGAGATTTAGTTTTTAAAATGGAGCATTTAATAATAATATTTTATCATAGAAAGCTATTGATCTGGTAACTAAAGCTACTGAAGCTGACAAAAACAAGGATTACGAAAACGCCCTCAAGCTGTATGAGCACGCAGTTGAGTATTTCCTTCACGCCATCAAGTGTAAGTTTTTTAACTACTCCAGTTTGATTTTGCTAATTGTATTGAAAAATAAGTACATCTTCAGTTACGTTGTTTTTTTATACTACAGACGATGCCCAGGGTGAGAGAGCCAAAGAAAGCATCAGATTAAAATGTCAACAGTACCTTGATAGAGCTGAAAAATTGAAAGATTATCTAAAAAAAGGAAAAAAAAAGCCAGTGGCAGCTGGAAGTGAAGGCTCAAAGGAAGATAAAAAAAGTGACAGTGGAGATAGTGACAATGACAGTGATCCTGATAAAAAAAAGCTTCAGTCTCGATTAGAAGGTGCTATCGTTGTTGAAAAACCAAACGTTAAATGGAGCGATGTTGCTGGGTTAGATTTAGCTAAAGAAGCTCTGAAAGAAGCTGTAATTCTCCCCATTCGGTTTCCACATTTTTTCACTGGTAAGAGAATCCCATGGAAAGGAATCCTCTTATTTGGTCCTCCCGGTACCGGTAAATCATATTTGGCCAAAGCTGTTGCTACTGAAGCAAATAATTCAAACTTTTTGTCAGTATCATCATCTGACTTGGTCAGCAAATGGCTTGGAGAGTCTGAAAAGTTGGTTAAAAATTTATTCGAACTCGCACGCGCACGAAAACCTAGCATAATTTTTATAGATGAAGTTGACTCTCTATGTTCTTCAAGATCTGACAATGAATCAGAGTCAGCTCGGCGAATTAAAACCGAGTTTTTGGTTCAAATGCAAGGGGTTGGAAATGATAATGATGGAATCCTTGTTCTTGGAGCTACAAATATTCCCTGGGTTTTAGATGCAGCTATCAGAAGACGTTTTGAGAAAAGAATTTACATTCCCCTTCCAGAAGAACATGCAAGAGCAACTATGTTTAAACTTCATCTTGGAAATACGTCTCATAATCTTAATGAGGATGATTTTAAGAAACTCGCAGCATCTACCGAAGGATACTCTGGTGCTGATATTAGCATTATTGTCAGAGATGCTCTGATGCAACCTGTAAGACTAGTGCAAACAGCAACTCATTTCAAAAGAGTTAGTGGTCCATCACCAAAAGATGCATCAATTATTGTCTCCGATTTATTGACTCCTTGTTCACCTGGAGATCCAGGAGCCATGGAAATGAATTGGATGGATGTAGAAGGAGATAAACTTTATGAACCACCAGTAACCATGGTAAGATCTCTCATTATACTTTCGTTTCTAATTTTCTTAATTTTCCCATTAAAACCTTATTCGATTTCAGAAACACATGTTGAAGTCTCTATCGACTACCCGCCCAACGGTGAACGAAGAAGACTTGATAAAACTTGATAAATTTAAAGAAGATTTTGGTCAAGAAGGTTGAAAAGTGCAACAAAGAAACGTCAAAGTATTTTTTATGTCAAATCCAGATATTTTATTGCCACTTTTTTTTGTTCACGTTAAATGTTTATTTTCAGAATTTTTTATCAATTCGATATTATAATTGTGAATGCACACTTGAAATCGAGTTGAAATAAAATCTTATATTAAATAATACTAAAAAATTTCACATTAAAATTAAATTATATACTCTCTCTAAAATATCAATTCAAAAATAAAGAATTTACATTACATGAATCAAAACCGGGTGAAAATTGCCTGATGATTGATTTTAATTTAATTTATAAGGAGGCATATTTAGCTTATAATTTAACACATGTAAATCTACGCGCATTTTAAAGTCATTATAAAGCTCCTAATTATATGGCTAGTAGAATGCAAGAGTACAACCTAAAGTATTTTTCTCATAAAATTGTAAAGAAAGATGTATATCATGAGACCCGGTAGGGTCTTCGTTTAAATTTCGTTTTAGAAATAAAAATTGCAAGGCTAACTGAGTATATATATGTATTAATTCTGTATCCGTGACGTCATTATTTCTTATCAAAAGACTCGGTAGAGTCTCGACTCATTTTTTTTCAAGCGCGAAATGACTTACTGAGTATGATTAATGATTATAGTAAAAATTTCTGTTTACACCAATGCAAATAAATTTAACAATTGGATATAATAGTGTGAGTAAGCTTCCGACGTTCTCCGAGTGTCACATGCGCGCGTCGTTTTGGTAGGCACACGACAAGGAAGACGATAGAGTCTGCAGTCTGCACCGTTGCCCATGGAGAAAGAATCGAGCCTTGTTAGCAATATTGAAGTTTTACATAAATAAATATATATATATGAGAAAAATAAAATAAATACAAAAAAAATATAAATATATGAGAAAAACATGAAGGCGCTTTTTGTTGCTTTCATGTGAAGCTGCCATAGTGGTATGCAAATGCAAAAATAAGGTAAAATTTACATGAAAGCAACAAAAAGCGCCTTCATGTTTTTCTATCGCGACTAATATTTCTTGTCGGCGAATCGCAAATTCGCAATACGGCACCCGCACCCGTATTCACATCATGACATAGATATTGGCTGCTTTCTTTCATAAACTCGGTGTTCAGAACACTGATGTGATCTCTATCAGCGCACGCGTAGGCGCAGATGCGCAGAATTGCTTATTTAAAAAAAAAATGGCTGTGCATTGACACATTTTTGGGGTAATTCCATTTTATTTTGAATAAATTGTTTATGTTTTTCAGTTGGAATTGGATGACACAACAAAATGCTAAATCCTGAATAACATGAAATTGGACACACTAATAGGGATATTCTTTCATCGCGGATTTTCTGGCGGACTTCCACTTACACTAGATGTCCCTTCTTTTTTTTACCCCTTCTTTAATTAGTTATGCATTTAAGCATAACTAATTAAGAAGTGGAAGTCCGCCAGAAAATCTGCCATGAAAGAATATCTGTAATGTTAAGATAAATATAATGCCAGTGGTTTCCGGCGCCAATGCACAGCCCTTTTTTTTTTAATAAGTCATTCTGCGCAACTGCGCCTACGCGTGCGCTGATGGAGGTCACATCAGTGTTCTGCAGCCCAATCCACTGGCGGCGCTTGTGAAGCTTTTGTATATGAAATCTATATAAAAAAAATTTTACTGATAAAATGTAGATAAGAAAAAGATGTAGCTAAGGAATTAATGTTGCCAAAAAAATTATGTTTTAAGCAACATCAATTCCTTAGCTACTCCTTGTCCTTGGTATTTTTCATTCATTCAATAAATAAAATACATGTAACAGATGTTGCTATTTTTCTTGCTTTCATTTCAAATGCATTCAAAGCATGATAATTAGGTAACGGAATTAATTATCTCATGTTTAATTGTCAGGATTTGTAAACAAATAAATATGACGTTTGTGAAGTTATTGTTTGTAATTCATGATGACATCTAACATATACTATTGTCTAACTATGATATCTAACGTAATAACTATTTGTCGTTAACGTTGTTATCCTTTAGTTCGTTAACTCAAGTAGTTAATGTCGAACCAGCAGATTTCTATAACTATGCATGGAAAAACTGTCCCTATATATAATAAAAAAAAATTACGAGATATTAAAAAAAAAAAAAAAAAAAAAGCATGATCTGAAAGAAAAAACATCGACGTGGGAAGGGGTAGAAACTGAGAAACTGAGTCTTGAAATGCTCGACTGTGCTCGACATCGACAACACACATCACAGTTGCAAATGGCAGACGTGTAACATTTATGATCAAAAGATCTATTTTTTTTTCCGTTTAATCCAAGTATATCTATAACCTTTTTTATTTTGTAAATAAATAATAATAAGAGGAAAACAGTTATTCAAAAGTTGATTTTTACTGAGAGACATATAAAACAAATTGTTTTTAATTGAAAAGTTTTAGAAAAAACACAAACACATTTATATTATATAGGTATTGAATTTTTTTAAAAGGTTGGAGTAGTATAATTTAATAAATTAAATTTATATGTGTATATGTATGTATTAACAAAAAAAATTTTCAGGACAATGGCAAAATTGATCAATATTTTTCGAACTGATAAGCCGGTTGAATTGACAAAACGACAATTACCTTTAAATGTTGACAGTCATCTTACTGTGAGTATTACATTAATGCTTTACTTTTGATAATATTCGTCCACTATTCTACCTTGGATTTATTTATCCAAAATTTTGTAATGATATTTACAACTTTCTACAACATAACCTTAAATATATTCATCAAATTATTTTTCTGTATTTGTTTATTTATTTTCTTTTAATCATCACATTATTGTGATTTCTTTATCTATAATTTGATTGTTCAAAATAATATATTATTGAGTATATTTTTAATATTGTTCTGTAAAGTAGTCTATGCACAGTGCTACTACTATGTGTCAGATTATTTTGATTAGGTCGTGTCAGATATACAACACAAAGTTTAAAAAAATTCAACAAAATATTATTTCACCTATGTGGCTGTTTT
This sequence comes from Aphidius gifuensis, assembly GCF_014905175.1. NCBI lineage: Eukaryota > Metazoa > Arthropoda > Insecta > Hymenoptera > Braconidae > Aphidius > Aphidius gifuensis. The sequence continues at coordinate 20,009,397 of NC_057792.1, forward strand.
TTTTTTTTTTTTTTATTTATTTATTAAAAATCAAATCTTTCTCCCAATTATGCTAAAAACACTTTACTTTAAAAAATTATACTTTATGTTTACTTTCGGTGATAATTGTACTGACGTAGATGAAATATTTGTTAATATTGCAGATGATAATGGACATTAATGAATTAGAATACGTTTGTGAAAGTTCAATAATCAATTGCATACAGTTTGATGAATTTTCTAAAAAATTGAATATTCTTACTAAAAAGGAGCTCAAGGCATCATTTGAGGTGTCGGAAAAAGACATGCTTGAAATTCTTCGACAAACTGTACCATGTGTAGGTTGTCGCCGAAGGTGAATAAAAAAATTCTAGCTAATAAAATCCCATAACGAATGAATTGAGTCAATTTGAAATTAAATTTTTAAATTTTTTTCCTCTTAGCGTGGAAAGGCTGTTTCAAAATTTGATGTCATTAAAGAATCACGCACTCGATCCATTAGTTATTACTGCTGATGGCATGATAACTTTGTCCGATAAAGTATTGAGATCTCCTTCTCGACTTTGTTCTATGTTACAAGATCACAGGTAAATTTTAAATAAATTTTATAACTTGAAAACTCATGAGTTCATCTATCCCACAAAAATATTTACTCAAATTGGATATTAAACCTAGTTTTTTTTTAATTGAAATTAAAAATAATTGAAAATATATGTTTTTAAAAATTTACAGTGCTCGACTCTTGACACTATTAGAAAAACAACCGAGAAATAAAAAATCTCGTCGATGTATTCTTCACTCTCTGGAGGTACAGCGTGCAGGACCAACTCCTAGTAGCTGGAAAGAAGCCTGGAACTTAATGGAACAACCTTGTCGAGAACAGTTAACACTTATTAAACATGAAGCTTTAGAAACTACTCTCGACAATTATCTTCGTAAACACCGATTTTGTAATGAATGTCGTACTAAAGTTGTGCTTGCATCAACATTACTTATGACAGAACCTGACTCGATCAAAGAAAAAGGCTATGTTCCTGGACTTTATGCAGGAATAAAGAGATGCATTTCTAATCGACACGTTCATTTACCAGCAGATGATGAATATATTCAAATATTAGTTGACAAAACTCAATCAGAAAGCATGGGAAGGTAATTAGAAAATGCTTTAATTATCTTTTTATTTTATTTCATTGTTCTTTTTCATAAAAAAAAAATATAATATAATTTTATTCTAATAAATAATTTTAGGGAACGTCACGCTAAAACTTTAGATGTTGCTCAAGAAGAAGTATTAACTTGCCTTGGAATATGTGTTATTGAAAAATTACATCGAGTATTAAAGTGTTTACGTGAAGAAGAAGCTATGTGTCAAGTTTTTGCAGCAGTTGCGATTGATGCACTTGCAAGAAATTTTCACATGGCAGTTGAAGTAAAACAGGGAATAACACAGTTAGAACGTTTATATGAAGAATTAGAACGTGAAAAACTCGTTAAACAACAGCGTCTTGAAAAATTACGTTTAAAAAGAAGAAAAAAAAAGGAAAAACGTCAAGAAAATAGCGAAGAAAAAGAAAATAAATGTGATAGTGTAGAAGATAGAAGTGAAGAAAACAGTGATTGTATAGATACACAATCATTAGAAAATAATGATAGGCAAAAACTTCAAATTTTGACTGCAAAAATAAAAAATCAGTCAAAATATAAAAATATCGATTATCAAAAAAAAACAAACTTGACAGTTTCTCAAACAACAAATTTATTATTACCACCATTGAGAAAAAATAAATTAGTGGAAGAATCGAAAATTGACAAAGATAACAATAAAATTCCAATCAATGATGTTGCTAAAACATTGCAAGATGAGACGTGTTCATGTTGTGAAGAGTTTTATGATGAATGTCCTAATGAATTATTAAAATGGATGCGAGTTAATAAAACTAGGGATTTAACTAGCCTCGCACCAAGTGAACCATCCTCACAGGATTGCGGATATTCATCGGAGCACAATGTTAGCAGCTCATCAATGCCAAGCACACCTGAAGGTTCTGAAGTTGCGTGCAGCGAAGCATGTTGTGAAAGAGAAATAGAGGAGTGTCAAGATACTCAGCTTTATAATAAATTCGACGATCATTCTAGTGTATTTTCACTTGGAAATGATAGTTCAGGTCCAACATTGCTTCAAATGCTCAAGGTAAATAACATAGTCAATAATTCATTTTATTTTATTTTATTCATTTTATAAAAATATATAAAACACTCGTTTCATTGAATTACTTATTTTTTTACAGTTACAGAATAGGCACCCATCGGAAGATGACACTGAAAGTTATATTCCAGCGGAAGAAGTACAAGAGTTTAAAGCTCGTATGTGCCAATTGCATGAAAAACGTTTAGAATTACGAAAAAATCTACGATATCGTTTTGCAATGCTATGCAGTCATTACAAACCGTTTGGCATTCCTCATTAATATTTTTATGTTTAAATTATTATGAGCTTTCGATCATAATGAAGTATATTCATTTTTTATTCTTTTTTACATTTGCTTTACTGCCAATATTGACGATATATACACAAATAATAAATCATTGAAGAACAAGAAAAAAAATTGATTTATATTTCATACATTTCACAAGAGAATTGAAAATGAATTTTAAATAATTTTTATCTAACGTTTTAATGATAATGTAATAATTTTTTTTTAGTTTCGTTACTGTTTTGTTATTGTTACAGCGGATTTGACTAATGACAAAAATATCATGCATGATTAACGATAGATAATCAACAATTTTCTTGGCTAAATATAGTCATAAAGTCCAACAATAAAAGAAATTAATTATGAAAGAAGCAATATAATTTTTATTTTTTCTTTCTTTTATACTTTATAAATATAATAACGTTGATTATAAAAATCATAAGATGAATTGTCCTATACACAAAGAAGCATTGGTACCACCAAAACCAAATGCATTTTTTAATCCGACTCTTCTTTTGACACTGTTCCATGATTTTTTTATATGAGGTACAAATTTAAGCCTTCCTATATAATCAATATCGTGTAAATTAATTGTTGGAGGAATTATTCCATCATTAATTGCTAAAATAGTGAAAGCAGACTCCAGACTTCCAGCAGCTCCAAGAAGATGTCCATGAGCACCTTTTGTACTTGAAACAAAAATATTTTTACTGTGTTCACCAAAAAGTGATTCAATTGCTCGGAGTTCATTTAAATCACCACGAGGAGTTGACGTTGCATGGGCATTTATGTACTCAATATCACGTGGATCCAATCCTGCGTCTTTCAATGCTCTGTCCATCGATAAAATTGCACCGGTTCCATCATCACTGGGAGCAGTCAAGTGGGAAGCATCACCAGACAATCCGTAGCCAAGAATTTCAGCATAAATATTTGCATTTCGTTTTAATGCGTGTTCAAGTTCTTCAAGAACTAAAATTGTAGCACCTTCACCCATGACGAAACCATCACGATCTTTGTCAAATGGTCGAGATGCTTCTTTGGGAAAATCGTTTCGGTTTGTTGACAATGCACGAAGACGACAAAATGCAGCAATTGCTAAAGGACTGATGCAAGCCTCAGCTGCTCCGCAAATCATCACACTCGTTTCACCGCCTTTAATAAAACGGTATGCATCACCTAAACAATTGACAATATTATTTTTTCCATTATCATCATAAGTAGTAATTTTATAACTGAATAATTTAAGGGAGAATTTCAGGGAGCTTTGGGCAGAAATTATTTGGTTGCGTGAGTGCGATCCATGAGCCTAAGTTGTCACATTCAATTTCATCATTAATTCAATAATATGGATTTTTCTTTTGCTATGTGTGCCGGTAATTCAATTTACAAACAAATTTAAAAAATTATTTCCGAAAATAAATTCAGATCAAATGATGACCTGAAAATAACTAATTAAAGAACTGAAAAATTATAATTTTGAAAATAGTTAATATTTCTGATGACCTATAGCGTGTGCTCCTGTAGCACAGGCTGTTGATACTGCATGATTTGGCCCTCGGAATCCATATTTAATGCTTATCTGACCTGCTGCCATATTTGTCAAAATTCTAGGAACAAAATATGGACTAACTTTGCTATAGCCTTTTTGCAATTCTTCATACATATTACAAACATCAACAAGATCAATCATGCCAATGCCAACCGCAACTCCAGTATTTCTTTTATCAGCTTCTATTTCAGGTTTCCAATTTGCATCAATCAATGCTTCGTCAGCAGCGATAAGAGCATATGCAGTTGCTAAACACATCGTCCTCAGATCACTTTTTGAAAATTTTGAATTCAGATCCAACTGATTGGAACCAAGTCCTTTTGGTATTTGAGCAGCTAAAATTTTTTATTTGTTTTGTAGAAGAAAAAAAAAATTGTTTTCCGTTGGTATAAATTGTGTTTATGGTTAACTCACCTATTCGACAGGGCAATTTATCATATTCAGGATCATCAAGTTTTTTAATTCCACATTTGCCATTAAGAAGATTTTGCCAAGAATTTTTAAGACCGATACCCAATGGAGATACCATCCCCAAACCGGTGACAACCACTCGACTCATTAGGTTTTATGCAGGGCCCCAAGACTAGTGATGTACAAATACCGGTATTTTATTTTTGATACCAAATACAGTACAAAATACGGTATTGATACGGTAATTTACCATTCAATACCGTATCAAAAATTTTTAATTACGATAAGACTAATCTATCCAGCCAACTGAGCACTTAAGGAGGTTAAAAATTTTATTTATTTATTATTATATTTATTATAAAATTTCTTCATATAAAGGCTTAAAAAGCTTGCACGAAAAAACTTTTTAAGGCTGATTTCCACCAAAACTCTAGTAATTATCTAGTGATGAAAAATCTTGCAAGCATTGTCGATTTTTCCACACCACAAATTCCTAGATTTTTAAATTTTTTAAGTTTTTTTAATTGCTCAGTTGGATGGATAGCCTTGTCGTTTTATTTATTCAAGTAAAATTTTTGAATTACGAATGGCTGCGTTCTTTGGCCAGTTAGTCATTTGTGGTTCTGACTGCTAGAAATGTAGTTTCATTGAGAGTTTGAAAATAAAAACATTAAAACTATTTATATAAAAACAGACTATTAAGTTTGCTTCAATTGACAGTTAATTTTTATACTTTTTAATTCGATTGGTTATGATTGAAATAAACATTTCATTATTTAACAATATTATTTTTTACAATTTATTACTATCAATTTTACAAGTTCACTGATATTCTGGAATATGTTTCTCAAACACTACTTGTTGCATGACAATCTTCTAGAGTGACCAAACTGCTTGCACGAATTGAAAGTGAAGAAAGACTTAAAGAACTGTGATTCAAGTCCTGTTGATCTTCATAATGAAGATACAGCCTTGAGCTAACTGACTTATGACAGTCAGGGCAAATACGTTTTTTCTTTTTATCTCGTCTCTTCAAAATATCGTTCGCACACCTTTAGAGATGTCAATTCAAAATGAATATCAGTTAAGATTCTCTTGGATAAACTGTCGATAGCAAAGTACAAAGTGTATGATGAATGCGTTTATTGAAACTTACCGAGCATGTAGAATATGTGAGCAGGGAAGAGCTTCTAAGGAGTCTGATTCCAATCCAAAACTCATGTTACAAGCTCCACATGTAAGCTCTAGATCTTCTTCTGTTGCAATAGCTATTTTTTCATGATGAGATTTTTGTTCTTCGTCTCCTAATGATCCATAGATTCGTGATAATCTGCTTCTCACAATTCGAACCAAGAGCTTGATGGAAAACAAGATAAATAAAATGAAATCGTTAGTCTAAAATTTCAATGGTGAGTGAGTATTCAAATACTTATAACGCAAATCTGATTTTCAAGGTGAGGTGAGGTGAGGTGTTCACCTCTTCTCTTACCTGTTCTTCTGATATTTTAAAAATAAATTTTATTTCTCAAAAATCAATTAGAAAAAAAATAGTGGGCAGATTAATTTTTTCACCGGATCATAGAATGAGCAAAGAGGTATTTTATTTAATTCCTAGGGCAGTGAGATATAGATATAGATATAGATATATAGATAGGGCATACGCTATGTACCTTGGCACCAACACAGTTGGCAACTTCGAGCAGTCGCGTGTTGAACTCTAGTGGTTTGCAATTGCATATTTTATTTTGAAGCCGAAGTTTCTCGAGACATCTTGCTGCTCCATCCATTGCTTCCATCTGGCACATTCTATCTCCTGTGGCTGCTGCTGAACCCATCGCGCTTTCATACTGTCGGAAAGCTTTCTGAAATTTCGTGTATTTCTGCGGTGAATTCTACAGAATATACGAAATATCTTAAATAAAATCAACAAATGCTTCGATTGCTGCCGATTCCAATTTGAGTCAAACGGAAAAAATTTGAACTCGGAAATATGTGATTGATGATTGATGATGATAATGATAATAAATTATTTAATGTCGAAAAGTTGACCTTCAATAACAAGAGTGAGCGCAAACTAAGTATAAGTAAGCAGCTGTCAACTTCCAGGCGATGCTGGGATCGTAATATCATTACGTTAAAAAAAGACTTACATTTTTTTCAGATTTTTTTCTGTAAATATCACCCATGATTCTAATGCTTCTAGCATAGCTTGCCTGATCTCCAGAAACCAACGACAATCTTGTTGCTTCCTGTAAACGGAATAATTCAGAAACAAACGTAAAAAATAGCTCCACCTTAACTAAATTCAATGACTTCATTTTCAATTAAAAATAAAAAAATATACCGAACAATAATCAAGTGCATCGCCCAGTTCTCCTTTTTTTCTGAGTGCAGCTGCCATTTGTAATAAAGCAGCTCGGTGATGCCTGGAGTTTAAATCACCAAGCTGCAAACTTCGAGAGAGATCGTATGCTCTTGCTGCGTATCTTGCACTTTTTTCTGCATCTTGGAGACGACAAAATAATTCTGATAAACTGACGTAAACCTGGAAAACGAATGAAACCAATTAAATTTTATCGAAATTTGAAGGTAGTGGCTTGATTATATCTCTCTAGAGCACTACTACAACAATAAAAAATTGATACCCTTCATTCAAATGATAATTTCTAGGCTATATTAATGATTTGAGAGGGGTAATAATTATAAATTATGGATTACTTGCAACTCCAACGATGGATCCTGAATTGAATGAGCAATTTTATGTGCCCGCTGGAAAGCTTCCAAAGCTTTGCAAAAACCAGCGAGCTCCATGTGAACTCTACCTACAGTTAAATGCACAAGTCCCGATGTGGAACATTGATCGCATTCATTATAAAGACTGTGCCTTGCATAAGCCAGAGCTCGTTCAAGTGCTCCCAGTCGTTCATGAGATCGGGCTAAATTCAAGTAGGCTTCAGCCCTCATGTTCGGAGAGTCCAGCTCTTCCGCAATATTCAGCTGGCGATTAGCGAAGTAAATGCTGTCCCTAAATCAAACATTATTGTCATTTCATACACAGGCTGAGATACTCCATCTATTCGTCATTGATTTTTTTGAAGTTGATTTTAACTGTTAGTTATGACATTTTGCCAGAGTTAGTAGTTGAAAAAAAGTCGGTGCTTTGATTAGGCATGAAATTTTTATTTTTTATATTAAAATATTACCTGTATTTGCCCCAATCTATATAAGCTTGGTATAAATAACCAAGCAGTGTGAACTTGTCATCAAAGTGTCGTAAACTTTTTAAAGCACCACGCCATTTGGTAACTGCAGCTTGCTGTTTGTGGGCTCGATACAACTTCAAACCTTGTTCGACCTGTAACAAACAGACTAATAGTAACGAACTAACATTAATGAATCGATTGATTATTTTTATTTAAGCGGAATTATAGTTAAAAACATCATGACAACTACGAAGGTAAATTTTATGGGGGATGACTCCTGCTTCTAAACCTTGTAGAGCTGAAAACTATATAATAACGGTTTTCATTTTTTTGAAATAGATTTTATAGAAATTTTGCAGACGAATAACAACAGTTATATAATAGGAAATTATGTCTATATTTTCGATCAAAATCATATTTATAATAATAGTAATTATTGAACATTAATATGAATATGAAAAATTATTATTATTATTATTATTATTATTATAATTCATTTGGAAAAATTCCAATTTATGAATAATTTTAAAAAATCATATCAGGTTGCAATCAAGATTGCACTCGAGATTCGAGGAAGTCCCATTTTTTTTAAGTTTCAGAACATTCGGAAAAAATCAGAACTTAACAAATGGTCGGACTTAGTTTTCTTGCGATGTGGGGTAGTTTTGAAATTCGTAAGGATCGTAATAGGATCAAAAAATTTTGAAGAAGATGTAGCTAGTCTTTGAGTCTAAAGCTGAAGAGAAAATATTAACAAAATCAGTAGGGTCAATCAAATTAAAGTTCACATAATCTAAACTGACGTGGAATGTCCACATATCATTTTCTTTAATAAAAGTTCAGAGTCCTTACTTGATGCCGTGCAAGTTGCTGTTCGAGACGATACCTGCATCCGTTCAGACATTCCCAGAGTCTAGCAGCAGTTTGAGGGCTTTCGAATTGATTCTCAAAGTCTCCATCTTTGTACTTGTCATCTTCGGCAAACTCGTAAACATCGAGAGGATGTTTCGAGCCATCGGGACTTTCTAATAAGGCAGTCACACTGAGCTGATGACTCCAGGAACTCCTTCAGAAAAATAATAAATATTATTGGTAAACTTTTAAAATGAGTTTCTATCGAATTCGTATGTATACAGTAAACCTATTCATTTGACAAAAAAATTTTTTTTTCCTCCCAATCACTCAAATTTTTGTATTCTATGGAATTAATAATATCACCTACTATAAATAATGTTATAAATATTTTTTAAAAAAATAAATATCTAAATTGTTTGTGTATTTCTGACAATACTACAAAGACGATACTGAGTCGATAGCTTGCACGTTGACCGAGATAAAAATTGGACTGGCATGGACATTTTTAATTTCAATTTGGACTCGTCCCAGCTTGGTGTGCAGAGAAATGACGAATGACATTAATTATTAATTAAATTTTCTATTTTTTAATTCATATTTCAGCTTTCATTAGGTAAAATAATTTATCGAGAATCAATGTTGTTCCAACTATAAATTATTTTTTTTCAACAAAAAATAAATATTAATTCTAAACTTGAGAAATTAATAAATATATGATAGAATTTTTGTGGAAGAAATATCAGCAACAAGTAATCAACTAAACATTCAGTGTAAAATATTGTATTATTATAAATCAAAATAATTTAATTTCTGAAAAATCAATAACTATGATGAATTCTGATTGGAAGTGCTCTTGTTGTTATCTCAACTAAGGTATGTTGATCCTTTTAAAAATACATTTTTTCTGGTGGAGTAGTATAAATGGTAACGCCTCATTTCCATGCTCCACTTATTCTAACTAAAAAGATTCTCTAGGTCAAAAAGGTCGCTGAGGTAGCGTAATATTCGATCGTTCTTCCTGCATGCAATCAAGGAACAGCTGTCGAAAAATGACTAACCGACCTTCAACAATTGTAATAAAGCCATTATTTTCTGTCAATTTTCTTCTCATCTAGCTATACTTATCATACAGTAATTTGTGATTCAGTCTTGATAATTTTATGGGTCTGTCTGTATTTGTTATTTAAGTAATAAACTTGTATGATTTTTATTTATTTGACATTTTTTATTTTATGAATGTTTAATGATAGTCGTCATTATATTTTCTTCAATGCCGTTAACATTATACATTGTAGTTCTTTTTTTTAAATAGAATTTTATAAATCGATGACTGTCTTGCAAATAAAACAGAAACTTTGGAAATAAAATTGTAACAATTTACTCTGTCTTCACTTCAAATTAACAAAACTAATCTGTTTTGTGATTATTGTATATATTCATCATTAATAAAAAAAACAACCAATAGGCACAAGAAAATATCTAAATGCTACTCACTTTTCCATTTTTATAGACACAGTTTTCTAGAGTTATACGAACCACTGTGGTCTTATCAATTTGAACATTCATTGAAACATGAACCATTTATACTCGAGTTTAATGATACATAATTTAAATTTGAAACTATTTTGAGTCAATGTAATGAAAAGAAAAACGTATATCCAAAAATGCGAAATAAAAGAATTTTGAGAGCGTCAGCCTTACCATGGCTCCGGTTAAACTGTCGCACCCGAATTGCAGCAGCCCACAATAACCCCACAACCCGAACGAACTCCCCTCGATAACGCCATCTCCTATTTCTCGACTGTATTGCCGACTAATATACAGGAATATTGTATACAGGATGAAGCATAAGTCGTGAACAGCTTCTGCTTTTCCTTGGTATTTTTATTTATCAAAAACGTTTTCAAATTTTATTTGTCAAATAAGTAAAATATATACATTTTATTTGTATAATTTATTAAAACTCTATTGATCAATATTCTAACGTCAATTTTATCATATAACGGGGATCGACCTAGTTTTTAATTTTTAGATTAATTATTCTCGTATGGATCACCTCGTAGTTTATGTTAACAAAATTTCATACATGTACAGCTTGTAAAAATGGTTTCTATAGCGTTAGGGCTTAGGCTTAGTAATTAGGAAGTTGTAGGTTCGAACCCGGTTAGGAAAAAATTCTTGAAAAAAAATAAGTGACCGAGGAATATATACAATTATCAACATGAAATACCATCTCGTTGAAATTTTTTTTTTTTTTTGTATTTTAATTCAACGTGACACGTAGAAATTTTCACAGGATACCTCGTAAAAATTACGACATTGTACTCAAAAAAAAAACTTATCTTTTAGCTTATGTTTTAATTCTCTCAGTGTAGAAGCAAAAATCATATGGCAGTAGAAAATCAATACTCGACATAACTATACAATATTCTCGGGCGCAACCTCAAATAAAAAATGATTTTTGAACGATAAAAAATTTGAATATGACACCAATTTTTAAATATTTAGGTAGATCTTTCAATGAGTTATTAGTATCGGGGCAATTATTGAATCAAAAACGATATGAATTGATGATCGTCACTCAAAAATTGTACATATTGTAAAGATGATAAAACAAAGAAGAAAAACAACAAGATCTCGCGCAGACAAAATAGTCAATGACCTCTGTTTTAGTTAAGGAGGTCAGTAGTTCGACAATCTACTGTGCTATCTCTAATGTCAGTCACTTATTTTTCTCATTATTGATTTTACACTTATTTCTAATCTCTCATATGTCAATGGGTGATCCAACTAATAGAGTAGTAATGTAAAAAAAATAAGCATTTAATTTCTCCTGGTTCATGAAAAGTATTATATTACTATGAATTTTATACTGGTTAGTGGTCAAAATAAAAGACTGATGCGCTGGCGCAAGCTGCTATTTGCCCGGGACGATAACACCCAGGCAAGAGCCTCAGTCTCCGGGCTGCTGGGAGTGTCGAATCGTGTTTTACATCGCAATTTAAATCTTAAAGAGTTATCTAGGAATTCGTCTTGTTTAGTATTTGTGACTAAAATAAACATTAGTCATTAGTCATTTAATCAGGTTAAGAAGTGAAAAAATAATAGTGAGGAAAAAATATTAGTTTTTTTATTATTGAGTATTACAAGGCGTAAATCCACTGTTCAGTAAGGATTTTTTTATATTTTTCTTTAAAGTAACACTCAAAGTCAGTCACTAACGATTCAGGTTTTCAAAAAGTCAATTATGATCATATCACGATCTCTTTAACCAATATTGAATACGTGAAATGACCTCATTGAGTAGTGCTTTTCATAACAGAAAACAAATTGCAACTCGTCATACTTTTTTGGATAATTTTATCTCAATTTCGAATACAGAAGTTGATTTACAAACTAATTACATCGAACATAAAATTTTATTTTTTCCGATAATTAATTTTAATAATTTTTGAGAGACAGTTCAGTGAAAAAATTAAAGACACAAACTAAAAACAATGGTGGGTAGTGGTAATTTTAAAGTTGCAACTGTTGAAGTTGAAGCGTTATCGACGAATGACAACACATCAACGCTTCCTTCGAATCGTACTCTTAACCCACAAAATAGTGGTGGTGAAGTTGGTCCACCAGCAAATGCTCAAGATAATGCTGAAAAGAACAACGCTGCGAACAAAGAAATGGAACTTAAAAATGTTCGATCAACACCTTCAAAACAGTAAGGTCATTCATTCGATATTTAAAGAAACACAACAAAATAGATTACTAGATGAAAATACAAATTTCTCAACATTCTAACTATTAACTTATTTATGTAGTCTACTAAAGCATAATAAAGAACTTCGTATTCCATTACATCTATAATTAATTATTGCTTGTATATACATATCATATGTTATCGAAACATTAGAGTAATTCAAAGTTCACAGTATTTTATGAATATTTAGAATTAATGATTTTCTTAAAATTGAAAAGTGTTACTACCGTGATTCGTTCGAGTTTTCATGTTTAATAGTAATTAATGATGTATTTTTGTATAGACTCGATGCACTTCCCTCAAAGAGCCTGTAGAACAAAAGATGAGAAATATGACATTGGCATGCGCGAATGTGTCGTATAGAGTGGCGGTGGAGTAGGGAGTGGATTTGTTGAATCGTAAAAAAAGTATTGAGCGGAGAACCTGGACCATCCTGAATATGTTTTTCATTTTTATGTAGAAACAATGTATTAACCTAAGATAAAACAAACAACAGATATGAAGAAATAAATAAATGGTTAAATAAACTAAAAAAAAATTCATTCCAAAAAAATTCAATTGTCGAAAAGCAGGAAGTTTCTTGAATAGAATAAAAAATAAACTGGATCTAAAAACTATGTTAATAACGTCTTAAAACAAGACTATTTCAGTCTTAATGCAAAAAAAAAAGCTTCTACATGTCGAAGCGAAACAATCGTGTCCTATCTTATTTTCGTCGTGAACCAAGACAGTATTCTCATAAACCGAGGATGTTCCAATTCCGTCACAGTTAATTTTTTTATTGTATCTCAATAAACGTTTATACATAAGTTGAAAATAATATTATAATTTATCATGACTGGCAACATTTAGGTAACTTATTTTTTTTACACGGTTAGGTACAAAAAAAAAAGGATATATATTTAAACAATCGTGTCTGAATATGAGATTATGTTCCTTCCAAATTTGGTGATTTATTAATTTTTTTTTCTAAATTTAATACCTGAATGAAAATTAATATCAACGGCGCAACGTAGTTAGTTGACGTACCTTGCACTCGAAAAAATCGATCCCATCGTTGAAAAGAGTGAGCATACTAAATTGCTTTGTTAATAATCATTATAATGTTAGTTTTTTTTTTTCAATCATCAGTTTTCTGATTTATTCTTGATTGGAATTTTGGAAAATATTAAAAGAATATTTTTTAATAATAAAATAAAAAATAAAAAAATAAATCTTTTGTCGGGATTTGAACCCAAGTCTTTCTGGTTTTGAAGCAAGTACTTTACCTCGAGCCAAAATTTTTATGATAGATATTTATTAAAATATATATATATGACTATTCTAAATTCTTTCACTTTGCTGTTTTATTCCCGATTTTATCTTTCTTTCAGTTAATAGTTAAAACAATCTCAATCTAATTCGGTCAATCTAATATGAAAATGCTCTTTTTCATTTTCAGAACATCATTATTCATCATTATGAGTTTCATTTATGCAAAGCTGCTAGTCGTTATTTGTATTGCTTACGTAATAAGCGAAGTTGTAACTCATAAGCTGCCACTATACTATTTTGAAGGATTTTTCACTTATCTCTATGGTATGAGTATCCTGTTCCTGCTATACGTATTTTGCTTCCTCCTTCAAGAAAGTGCTTGTTGTGCAAGAAACGAGTCGCCTTCAGCGATACCCGAACCACCAAAACAACCAAAAGAATCAAAAAATAAAAATGAAAAAAAGGATAAAAAAAATAATAAGAAGGATCCTAAAAGTGGAAAAAGCAAAAAAAAATCACAGGTAATCCAAAGCTGATTATATATTCTAGATATAAGCATAACACGCCGGAATTATATACAAAAAAATAGTTAATTAGTAACAATAATAATGAAAAAAAAAATTTGAATCAAACAATCTTTGAAAAAAAAAAAAAAACTAGAAAAATCACGAAGTTCCCCCGCCGGGAATCGAACCGTAAAAATCATTTTACCCGAAGTTTCGGTTAAAGTGAAAAAGTGAGATAATGGTCCCTTTACTGAAACAAACGTGTTTTTAAAAGTATAGGGTTAAGCAGGATTTTATCCCCTAGTATACTATTGTAAATTTTATTTTTCAAATCATTCAATCATTTTAATTGTTTTTATGTTTACGCTCATCTAATCTGTAATTAATATGGAATCGAAATCTAACTGTACTTTTCGTCCCTGATTATAACCATTGTCACAGGATGCAACTGATGTAGAAGCCGGTGTCTCAACTCGAGTTCTCCGAAGACGCAAAACATCTCAGAATTATCACAGCCATGGAAGCTTTTTTCTTAGGATCGGAGCTATTGGTAAGCAATGTCGTTGAACTTGAATTCAATTATTTATATTGAAATTTACGAATTTTGATTCAAAGATATTGTCTGAAATTTTATTTTACGATTAGCTTTTGGACTTGGAACAATGGTATACAATGGGCTGGAATTTGGAGCATTTTTCGAAATTCCACCAACTTCACCCTGCTTCCAAATTCTTCACGGTGTGAACCCAATTCTCCAAATGGTCTTTACTTTTATGCAAATGTACTTCATTTTCATGAATTCAAGGGTAAGTCTACGAAAAGAATTTTTTTTATAAAACAGTTAATCATATTCATCTATAGCTCAACATTCATCGATTCAAAATGATTGCTCGTTTCGGTTTGATGCATGTCGTTGCAACAAATATCTGCGTTTGGGTCAAAACGTTAGTTTTCGAGAGCTTAAAAGAAATAACTCAAATTGGACAAAAAATTGGAAAACAAGAACTTGGAATTATAGGTAAGTTTTTAATGCCATACTTGCATCAAAGCATATAAAAGACATCAAATATTTCATCATAGAAAGCATTAGACAACATGCATTGAACAATGCTGGTACCATCCTGGGTTTGGCTCCACGAGACATGTCTCAGTTTCGTCTGGGTGGTGGTGACTTATTGGAAACTCGGAGCACGACTTCTGCGACAACTCGAAAAATAGCGAAGACAACAATATCAACGGTTGGTCGATATGCACGCTCAACAGCAAGATCTGTAGCACGAGCGATTACAGCTCACCCAGCTTCGACAACAACTGCAGTTCCATTTACATCAACCATAACTACACCAGTGACAACTACCATTGAAAGTGTGCCAACGTCTTCAACAACAACTAGCGAAAAATTTAATACTTTTTCACCAACATTTTCGACTTTGATCAATGCTATTACTAAATATTCTTCTTCGACTCTAAAATCTTCAAACTTAAGTACCTTAACATCAACATCAATTTACCCACCAACACCAACATCATCTCCTTTGTCTTCTTCAGATCCTCTTTTCTGGGATTTTGCTGATGCTCCACAAAAAAAAATTGAAAATAGAGTTTCACAAATTTTCGATCTAGCAAATTCGACAAATAACAGTAAAGTTTGGAGTCCAAGTTTTGAATCCTATCATTCATCGCAACCTGCTGACAATGCTTGTGGCCGCGTCAATATCATGGGAAATATTGTGCAGGAAGCTGCACCATATCTATTTCCTTTTATAATCGAGTACAGCTTAATTGGAGCAGCCGTAATTTATATTATGTGGAAACATATTGGGCGTTATCCACGCTATCAAGCTGAGGCTGATCTTGAACGCCGAC
Organism: Aphidius gifuensis; assembly: GCF_014905175.1. Classification (NCBI taxonomy): domain Eukaryota; kingdom Metazoa; phylum Arthropoda; class Insecta; order Hymenoptera; family Braconidae; genus Aphidius; species Aphidius gifuensis. The sequence goes on from NC_057792.1 coordinate 20,025,251, forward strand.
TTGAAGCAATGTTGTCACGCAGAGCGGTTGCACTTGCTCATGCTGGTAAGAGATGGTTTCGAGTTTATCGTTTTTATATGATGAATTTTTTTTTATAATATAAACCTTTTATCTTTGTTTCAGGGAATGGGAGAGTTGATTGTGTAGGAGCCAGTAAAGGTCTTTTCTTAGGTCTATTTCTTCTTGTTGGATCACTTATCTGTTTGATTCTTTTTTTTGTGCTTATTCATCATCCCAATTTTGGTTTACTTGCTATTTATTTAGCTGATGTTTCACATTGTGCTCTAATGGTTCTTTCAATATTCGCTATTATTATTGGTTTTATTCGCGTCCAAAGATTAAAATTCAAAGCAGAAGAACAAAGTGATCTTAATGACATTCTTCTTCGAGTTTCTGCATTTGGATTATTTCTCTATGCTGTTTTCAGTGTTATTGCAGGTTCCTTCGCAGCGTTTACTCATGAGCCAAATCTTCTTGTCATGGTAACTGGAGCACTCGCAATTTTCCAAGTTATTCTACAAATGATGTTTATTGCCGATGTTTCACGAAGACGTGTTCACCTTCCTGAACATGATCGTAGCAAGCCTGGACGTCAAGTTGTAACATTTTTACTAATTTGTAACGTTACTATGTGGGTCATATATACTTTTGAAAATCGTAAAGTTGCTGATAATCCAGTTCAGCTTGACTTCTATGGTTATCTTGCTTGGACTCTTATTCAGAGAGTTACTTTGCCTCTATGCATTTTTCACAGATTTCACAGTGCAGTTACGCTTGCTGAAATATGGAAGACGAGCTATAAAGCCCGTCTGGAGTAAATATTAAAATCATTGAAACGAAGATTGATTCGAAACTCTTTTAATGTAGAAGAGATAATTATTCAGTGAACTACATGAGTTTACTCTAAAGTCAAAGTCTTCTAGCGCGAAATTCTAATTTTCAGTGTCAGGTGAAATATGATGGTCAAACCATTTTCTTTATTCTATATTATCTAATAAATTTTTATACTTTTATACCTTGGAACCTATGTTTTGTGCAATGAGCATATGCTTTATATACTTATGCCATGCACCATAAAATTCAACGTAGATTTGAGTTTATTTATTTGTCTAAATATACACCTTTACAAGTAAAAGTCAAAATTTTACTATTGCACAATTAAGATAGAGATCATTATTTCTTAATTTTTTTCCATATAATTGTTTTCGAGAAATTATATTTTTTTTTTTGCCTAGCCATGTTTAGTCAGTGTCTGTAAAGTACAAACTTGTTTTCAATATTTTAAGTAATATTTTAGACAGTTACATAAAATTTTTATGTGTAACTTTTTATTTAGCATGCATCAATAAAGAACTGATGTTTACTTCAATATATTTTAAGCAGAAGACACAAAAAACGAATGATTATTTATGTTCACAAAGTACCATGATTGAAAATAGTGTTTTCAAAAAAAAAAATTACTTACTTTATAAAAAAAAGAAAAAATATCGTAAAATACCTTTGAAAAGGAGAAGAGAATTCTATTCCTAAATTTATTATGAATTAGGCAAACTAGAAATTTAGAAATGATATTGCTAAGGTATGAATAAATTGACTGTATCGAGATAAGTAAGCATTTATCCAAATCTATAAATGTTTTCCATAACAAAAATATGCTTCATATAAAAAAAAAAAAGAGATAATTTATAGATAAGTACGTGTACGTGAAAATAAGTACGTGTTTTAACAATTTAAAATTATGATTAAATTCTATACAATTGTATAAATTTAGTCGTTTGATAATCTTTTCCTAAGTATCATCAAACGTGCACACAATAATTCCAAACGATGAAATATTATTGTTGTATGAATGAAAGGAAAGAAAACGAATAGTTCAGTGTATACGTGATTAAGAAATTCAGTTTATCATGTTTATTATTCACTCTGAATCTAAGTTATTGTGATAAATTATCGTATAAAATCAAGTTGACTAATTGTTCCCTTTATAAAATATACTTTGTTTTTGAATTTGACACGATGAATTCAGCACTCAACAGTATTAACAGAATTATGCGGAATGCGTGTTAAAAATTTTCATTGATTATTGTTAATAACATAGAATATACAGATTGTCAACCATAAAATTCACTCACGAATAAATATACGGAAGAGAGTAGTGAAAAATGACAAGAATGAATGAATGCGAAAATTGAATAATATTTACTAGTATCTTTCACAAGAGAATTTCGCAATCAAAATGCAGATAAATATGTGTAAAAATAAAATCGATTTATCAATGATATCGATTTTATGACAGCAGGGCAGTGGGAATAATGCGTAGATTTCTTTTTATGCATTATTGCCACCGTCCTTGTGCATAAAATACAGTTACATCGAAACAGTTAAGCGGCCAACAGACGTGGGTTGAAAAGCTTTTTACATTTTACATTTCGGATCAGATTCTAAGTAGTACATTTCTTTGGTCATTTCTACATGGGTGGTGGCAAATATAGCCTAAATAATTTAAGGCGGAAACGACCACAATAAACAATTCCACGAAAATAGATGTCAAAATTTGTCCAGTAGTTTAAAACAAATGAATTGGAATAAAGAAATGAATAATCCAATAAATGTATGTACTTTATTTTCATCCTCTCACTTGAAATTTGTAAGCAGATTTTTCATAAGAAACAGGAACTCTATCAGTTGTACACATTTAATATGCAGTTTTTAAGAAATACAGTAATAAAGTAAGAAATAAGATAATTTTTTCCAATGTTTTTAGCATGTTCATTGCATTCCCAACGTCATTCTTTCCTTTTATGAACATTTAAATTTTCATGAATACTAATTAGTAGTTTATTAAATTTTAATGTACTATCCTTTTTAATGTAAAAATTAAAATCTACTGAGGCTATCGCAGTTATGTTGCTTTGGGTAAGGTAGTGATTATGCCCCATGTTACAAATACGGAAAAGTGTGGAAGATACGTTTTTCAAAAAAGTGAATCTTATTTTTATTTTTTTCATTCAGTATTTTAAGTTAAATGTAATCAAGACACCCGACTCAGAGAAAACTTCAACGCATTTTTGTCCATGGAGAAAATTGCCACTCGATCCATAATTATTTCTTAAGAATTGTCAAACCTTACAACATGTATTTCAAACTCATCGTTTCACTATCAACTTCCCACTGTCAAAAATAAACAATATTACCAATTCAGTAAATACGTATAAAAATAAGTTGTAGGGGCCTTATCTTCAATGTTAGACTGCGAAAAAATCGAGTGAAGAGGTGGAAGTTGAAACATAATGTTCATTTTTTTTGTCTGTTCCGGCTAGTTATTTTTTGGATGACTGTCGTGAACTTGTGATGTACTGACGAGACATCAGTATCGCCATCAATCTACATGCGTAAATGAAATCAATAAAATAAGTGAACCGCTACATAATAAAGAATTGAAATCACTTACAGTCATTAATCGACCACACTCATCTAAAACTTTAAGCATTGGCAATGTCATTTTCCTGAATAGTTGGAGTCTTTTTCTGAAAGCTGGAATGTTGTCATCTAATTTTTCTCTTCCCAACTTTAATTTTGAGCAATCCAGTAAAACGAGTGGAGGTTCTTGCCCAAACTAAAAATAAAAACATAATTAGAAGCTTTTACTTAGCTCATAACGATTTAAATACATTTGTTCAAAGTCGAGTCCAACAAGCAGCTTATTGTGCTACCTAAGAATTGTTGCAACAAACCTTGTGTTCAAATATTTCAGCTTGACTAAGATCTCTCGGAAATCCATCGATAATTATTCCATTACAGGTCCGGTTGAGTGAAACTTGTTGCTCGATTATTTGCATGACTATTTCTTGTGCGACCATTTCACCAGATTCTACAGCTTTTTTTATTATGACATCTGACAATGCCAATTTTCGGAGTAAGCTGCCAATACTTATGTGCATCCAGTTGGGTAATGATCTAACGGTATGAACGCATAGCTGTGACTTATTGCTACCAGGACCACCTGAAAGTATATAATATGTATACCTACTCATTTACATTTTCATTTCAGGTTTTGTAATATACCTATGACCCAAACGAACTCAGGCAGTCCAATTTGGTATTCACTCTGGCCAGATGTAGTTATATTTCTTATGTTTCCCATAGAATTTGTACTAGACATTGAAGATGACAAAAGACCTGCAGTTCTTGTTGAATCTATGAAAGCCTTAAAAAATATTTTATGAAAATATTAATTGTTCATCTTTTGACTTTTTAGTTTGAGTTTTAGTCCATTTTTGTATTACAAATTTGAAGAAATATTACCTCCGTTTTTAACGTTTGGAGAGCTCTAGTTCCACTCAATGTTCTTTTATTGAAGTTGATCAAATGGAAAACTGCTTTCTGAAAATCTGCATACACTTCGCCTGGATGTCGTTCACCGTTTACCTTTAACAATGAGTATGTAAAGCTGGAATAATATGGTGTTAATTTTTCAATTTATAGTGTGACAAATTTCCTCGCCCGCCTCAGTATTGGTGATATCATTTTTTACATATCATCTTTTATCATTATGACTAGCGGTTACCTCAAAGCTACTATTATTATAAATAATTATTTTTATTGTAATTCGATACTCGATAGTACTTTAGCTTCTGCGTTCCAATGACGAAATATTCATTTTTAGCTTTTCAAGAGAACGATCATCATCAATATTTAAGAGTTACTTCAATTTAATTAAATCTACGTGTAGTTCGAATCATATAACAGCCGTCACTGAATTTTTATAACGACTTGAAACAAATGGAGATACTTAATAACTATATTAGAAAGACTATAATTCATTTACTTGTAGCAATATCCCAGTTTGATCAAAGTATTCTGCAACAGGCATGACGTTCCGATAAAAGTTCCTCAGTTCCACGTGTGCAAGTTCGATAATGACCTTACCAAGTTGAGCACCATAATCGATTTGACGCTCCAACACTTCCTGCCTCCAAGATACCAAAACTGCACCATTCATGTATTGAATCTGTAAAATGAAATTGCAATTTCATATTTCAATCTAAAGAATATTTTATTAAACGAATACTGAATCCAGACTTCAGCTGATTGACTATTCATCCGTTTTTCCAAGTTTGACAGGTGTATGCAGAACCAAACATTTTTCCCTAACGGAAAGTATCTAACAAGTTGAAGAAACTATTTGCAACGTCTTAATATTTTGGTGACAGAAATATTTTGTCCTGTATTCTTTCGAAAAATTCTGAATACTCATTGTGTGTGTATATTTTACCTTTTCAGAATACTCCACGACATCGGTCATGCTTCTAGGGTACCCACTAACGAGAAATATCGTAGTTTCTAATAGAGTTTCCATTTCGAGCATCAGTATTTCAGCAACAGTTTTACTGCTCAGCAGGCCAAAATCTTGGATACCTGTAAATATTCGAATGATAAATCATATAGACATGACTTCTGTAGAGAAATATTTAATGCAACAACGTATACACATATAAAAATGTCCACCGTAAAAACAATAATAGCTATAATTTTCTTACCTAAATTAAGGGAATATCGTTGCAAAATATCTGTCATATTAATGTGCTGTATTCCATCTGCTGATCGGGCCAAATTATCGCAGTGAGTCACTTTACCACTACCTGGTCCACCTTAAAAAATACAAAAAAGTAACTAATACCTTCCCCACTATGTCAAGGCAATAACTTGTATTCATTGATAAATATCGTAACTATATTGCACTAAAGGAATTCTTAAATTTGGACGGTGTTTCATTATTCCTGATCCACGAGATTTAATGGAGCATGGATTCAAAAGGTGAAAACCGATATACTTCCAGAACTTTTCGTTCAGAATTGTTTTCGTCATCGATAAAAATGCTGCGTTAAAGCCGAAAAATGAACTCATTTACGATAAAAACGTCTACTATAAGCAGTCACTTGAAAAATTATTGAATTCTCGATTAGAGTTTTAGCTATTGTTATTTTCTATTGTATAACGATCGTAGATTCGAATCACTGTTTTTTATTGCAATGAATAGAAAATCTCCGTTCTCCGTCTTTTATTCTCATTTTATGAATTTTAAAAAAGTAATTGGAAAATAGATGTCAATTTTTAGCATTAGAGATTTTTCATAGTATTCAAAATAATCGAATATAAATAGTCGATGTGGTTTGTCGAAATAAGTGCTTTTCTCAATGTTATAGCTAATGCAATGACCAAATACCTAGGATAAATATAACTGCAGCTTCTGGTATATGAAAATCGATAGAGCTTACAGTTTGTAACGAAATTTCACCAGGTTGTGAAGTTTTTAAAAGATGTGAAATATGTTTTCTTTTTCTGATACTGTAAGCATTTCTCTGGGCAGCATTCGACATCGGAGACTCTTTGTGACCACCTAGAAAAAGATAAAATATCAATTGATCACGATCATACAAAATACAAAGAACGGAAAAAAGAAACCAGTGAAAAGAGAAAGAGAACTTGGTAAAATTTATGGCCTGTATATTTATTGCTATTGTTTCAAATATTCGCCTATCGATTTTGACATTTCGCGACACGTGTTTATATAGCGTCTATACTATTCAAAATATTACGTACAATCTCGTGGTATACCTACTATGCGGGACTTACGAGACATCCTGTATAAATAGTTTTAATTACAATAGCTTCCCACACGTACTCAATCGTCAAAGTTTTTACACGTACTCGAAAAAAAGTTACATTTTTTTTTTTTAAACTTAGTAAATTTACCATAGAAAAGAATTTATAATAGTTTTTATTTTTTTTTTAATAGAAAACTAAAAAACGTCATGGAAAAAGTGAGGAAAAATAGAATTCCTCCTGAAGTTACAGCAAAAATAAATTATGAAAAATTTGATGAAACGTAGGGTATTTTCCTGTTTTTTCTGCTAATGTGACTAGTAAGTACCTTGAAAAGAAACGAAATTTCACGTCAAATTATTATGACAGTTTTTTTTTTTTTGCACCACATCGTTCCTTAAAAACCAAGAATGTCATTGTGCAGTGTGTCTAAAACTTTTGGACTTTACACTAAAATTGCGTGATGATTGAATTTCGAAGAAAATATTTTTTTTTATCGGCCCTGTTGAAATTCATTAAGCAATCTTCAAGAAATGCGTGGAAGGTATTTTTTTGGCGACAATTTTTCGATTCTGTTTTTATACTTGCCAGTATCCAAACAAATACCCATATTGAGCGATTTCTCCTGAGTACTGTTATTTATGAAGGAAAACGTTTGTGAATCTAATCCTCCTCCGAGTATTTCAGAATTTTTACCGTGTTTCATCACAGATAAATATATAGAAGTCACTTGTGATTATTACGCCGCACAGGACAATAGAAAAACTCCTGACCGTTTATCGCGCTACTTATAGCTGTTTCTACGAAATATATATTGAATAACTTCTGAATATGTAATAACTAGCCCGAACTTTTCACTTCAGTCAGTACTTCAGATTTTGTTACAAATTTTCAAGTACGAACTCAGATTCATATTAACTCTTGAGATCAATCATTTGAATGTGAGTTTTATATGTATATATAACTTATAATGTATATCAATATATAAGTAGATATAACTTTTTAGAGTATATTCAATATTCTTACACAAGAATTTCTCTAATTTGAAAACTAAGTGGATATTAAAACGTTCAACGTTGACAATAATTCAGAACCCGTGTACACTTTGAAATCAACAATTTTGATGAACAGAATAGCAAAAACATGAATTGTACAGGGTTGTCAAGGAAACTTGACATGCGTATTAATGCAAACGAACTTGTTCAGTTAATGGATAATCGATCGGTTGTGTTACAAAGCGCTTACAGTCAGGAAGATTTATTGATTAGATTTGGTAATTTTTTTCACTAGCCATTCTAGTAGGTAAGCTATGTTATGCAGAGTAAAGAAGAAACCGATTATGAAATATGTTCAAAATAAACTAAACTTCAAGGTAAACTTCAAGTAATTTTTATATGAAGAAAAATCAAAGAAGGATAAAGTTGTTTTTGTTCTTCATCGCAAAAGTTCATTTTGTCTTATTTTCCTATAGTTACTATAGTTAAATTTAAAGCTCACATAGTAAAAAAAATTATAAAAAATAATATGTTAAACCATATTTCCGAAAACGTCCCTCGATACTATAGTAACATAGTGAAACTAATTATTTTTTTTTTTTTTATTAACCAATTTTGTTTTTCGTGAGGATTTGAACCCGGGTCTCTACCGTGGGAGTCTATCATGCTACCCCTCAACCAATAACTCCGTCAAACATCCTGCTCAAGTGGAAAAAATATATTTAATGGAAATTTACTTTATATTTAGAAAAAATTTAGAAAAAATATAAATTAAATTTAAAATATATACAGTTTTGAACATACTAAAATTAAATTTAAAAAAAATTTACAAAAAATAAAAAAAAAATTAAGAAAAAATTTAGAAAAAGTTTAATTTTAGTATGTCCAAACTTGTGTATTCATTAAATTTAATTTATATTTTATGGAAATATAAATTAAATATATTTTTTTCACTTGGGTGTGATTTATTTATTGATCACATTGATAGAATAATCACATAATGTGATCAAAAAAATATAAAAGTATTTTAAATTAAAATGTGATCAAAAAATAAATCACATAATGTGATCAAAAATATAAATGTGATTTTAAATTAAAAATAATTATTTTTTCATGATTAGTGTGAGTGCTGTGTGTGTGAGTATGCAGCTGCGCATTCATCAAGCAAATTTATGATTTAGCTCTATCTGGCGTTCGAATTTTTAATTAATTAAAAAAACAAAAACAATTTAATCTATGACCCGCAAACACATACGTGGGTTCAGACGCCATAATGATAATAATTATCGACGCTTGATTCTGATTGGTCAACTTAAAACGTTAATAACTCAGGCACAAAGCGTCGTAGACCCAAAATTTAAAAACATGTACTATGTAAAATTTCGCGTACAATCTCGTGGTATACCTACCATGCGCGACTTACGAGACATCCTGTATACATGTAAAGTCGGGCCAACGTCGAGCCGACGGAATTTTTCTACCAGCGTATGGCTGAGTCTTTTCGACTCCTATAGCCTCCGTAATTTTTTTTTTTTTGACTTCCTAATTTCACTCAAAATTAATAGATAACTGATACTATAAGAGCGTGATAAAATTTTCGAAGACGCTTCATTTGTGTTGAAAAAAAAAATCTCTACTATCATTCTATCAGAAATTATTGAAAACGCATTTTGTTGTTTTATAGAATGACAATAAAAACGGTCCACTCAATAATTCGCGATCGAATCACCGTAGACACTTCGTAACAACCTTAAAGAGTGGCCTCTCAAAATAGCTCATGAACATGGTCTTCCAATAATGGAGAAACTATTTCCTAAGAACATCCGTGATCCATTTTCAGAGGCCATTTTGCGGAAAGGCCATTCTCACGAGTCATTTTTAAAGGCTTTTTTTATATTCTATATTCAAAACTGAGGCTACGAAGTCAAACATACATTATAATTCATTTAAAATAAATAAAAAACATATTTTTTTTAGATGAATATTATGATTTAATACATCAATTTATTTTTTTTTCCTAATGGCTTCGTTTGAATTATTTTATGTCAGATCCATCAAATTAACTACAATAACACGGCCCCAGCCAAAGTGTTGAAAATCATCAATTTTCAAAGGGTAACGCGGATCACTAGCTCCAACACACGTTACCGGCACTTTTTTCTATATATTCTTCTATTTTTTGTCTTGAAAATTTAACAATGCACATAAATTCTTACATGCAACTCAATTTAAAAAATCACACGTCCACAACACTTTAATCGTTCCTCAATCCAACATGCATAATGAATAATGTATATTTTAATGCTAATGATAAAAAAGTAGATCTGGCAACAAATAAAAAGTTTTATTTCTGACTATATTTTTAATTCAAGTTGATACTTCTACCAAGGCGCCATTATTACGTTATAAATATCAGCTTCATTCTGCGATTGGTGGACTCAACTATATACCTGCGGCAGTAGGGACGGATGAATTCGTTGGTGGGCGGGACTTTCGATGCGACCACTTTATGAAGAACAAGATTAAAAACCACTGAACATTACACCCGATGGATGTGTTGCTTGGTTAAATCGTGTGTTGAAACTCGGCGTGATATATTATGTGACGGAATTTTGACAATACGTATTATAATAACAGCAGCCAAGTTGTCGAATTTCTATTATATCTTTCAGTGTACAATTAAAATCGAAGCATCAAAAAAAAAGTTTAATATTCACTTTTTTGTTTTTTTTTTATACAGAAATATTTTTGCATATTATAAATTACAACATCAGTTAAAACAAAGAGAAGAAAGTGAATGCGCTGAGCATGGTAACAATGTCATCATTTTTCAATCCTTTGGCCATCTACTGCCAGCCACAAACACAGACGGGTAATCAACAATTTAATCAGCAACTACAACATCTTTCACCACCACATCCTACGCAAGAACAACCTACTGCTAGTGCAATGGCTTCGATCGGGCGAACAATTGAAATCGATCAACAATGCTGGTATGGTTACCCCCATCCCCATCATCATCATCATAATCATCATCACCAACATCTCCAATCTGTCCCTGAGGAGCATCATTCTGACGTTATTATGTGGCAACCACATGCCCATGCTTATTCACATCTTCATCGTCAACATCATTCGATTACATATCAGCACCATCCAGAACATCCAACTCCGAATGGAACAATCGTGTGGAGTGAAGATAGGGGTAATAATAATCTCGCCGTCGACACAAGTGAGCTCAGTCCTCCGATCACGGCGAGTGAAAGTGAAATCAGTTATCCCAGTACACCTTTATCACCAATTAAGAATAATAACATTCCACATGTTTCAAGCTACAATAAGAACAATAATAATAATGATGATAATAATAACAATGTTAATAATACCCGTAACAGCTTTGTTTCTTCAAATCCTGTGAGACCAACACAAATGCGAAGTCCATATGAGTGGCTGAAAAAAACATCATACCAAAACCAACTAATTCCAGGTTTGTTTATTCATTTTTCATAAACAACTGAACATTGTCAATATTTAATACTTTTTTCGGTTAAGCTCTAGTTTCACTGAATAAAACGAGTACCGCTCGGCCATTCCAATCCACGAAAATAGGTTTAATTTTTTATTATTAAAATGAATATATAAATATATGTAGAAATAATTGTATTTAAAGAAGTGTAAAAAATTAATAATAATTCATCAGTCAATATATTTCATGGAATCTATATATTAAAAAAAAAAAAAAAACAAAATGCGTTACTACAAGGGAACGAAAAATTTATAAAGTATTAATTGTGCCCGCGGCTCGGTTACTCAAAGCATATGTTTGTGTCATTATAAGTTTTAGATCGTAGGTTCAAGTCCTGGTGAGAGGCAATAAAAAAAAAAAAAAAATTAATATAAAATTGGAGTTCGTGCGGCAGAAAAAAAAAAAAAAAAACTATATAAGTAAGTACAATCAAATAAAAAAATATTTTTATTTAATATTTTTTTTTATTTATTTATAAAAATAATTTCGTCTTGGAGTATGACATTTTTGTTTTACTTTTTATTACGTGAACACTTAGTCTTGAACCGTGACACAGTAGTTCATGGACCAAGAAGCTTACTTCCAAAAACAGAAACACTCAGTCTCGAATTATGACATTTTGTCCATAATCCAAGAAGTGTTTTTCTAAAAACAAGAACACTTGGTCTTGAACCATGATCATTTTCTGATCATAATTAAATCAGATTATATTCAAGCCTTATTATAGATGTGTTAAGGATACTAAATGATATTCTGAACAGGAAAAATTATTTACTTATTTATTTATTTATTTATTTAGAATGTTTTAAAAATTAGATCACAACATTTTTTATAAAATGTTATATTCTTTTGGAGTCGGGCTTTTGAAAATTTCTTACTTTTTCAAGAAAAAGTTTTTGAGAATGTAGGTAATACTCGATTTTGTGATATCAGTAGAGTTCATCAACCTCGTGATCTGATTAACAATTAATCAATTTGGTAACACACAAGAGACGTTGGACGCTAATCAACCCTTATACAATATGATGAATTCAGAAACACAATTGTCTTAAATATACTCAGTTTCATTTGCTCTTTACGTAAATTGTTAAAAAAATAATTTGATGAATAAATAAGTTGATCTCTTTTTACGTTCTGTAACCAGTAATCGGTAAATTTAAGTGAATATCTCTTATCTTTTTTATTTTCTGATAGCGGCATTTTTGATGATAACGGAACCACTTTTATTTATTTTCTGACTGTGATAGACTTATGTGAAGATAAGTATCTCTACACAGTAACTTGACTTTTTTGTTTTCATGACAAGTATAGGTATAGGTATAAATTCTAAAAATTTATCAAATATGACATTCATGGACCCATTTTACGGAATAATACAGCTATGCAAACATTGAAATGAGAATTTACATTTTTTTATTTTTATATAGTGTTAGTGTACTCTAAATCATGGAGAAAAAAAATATCTAAAAATGAAAATTATTCTTATATGGCTGAAATTTTTCTAAAACTAAACAGATGTTCTCATTATAAAATAAAAAATAATTTCGTTACAATCGTATCAATTTTTTTCGGACTCGAATTTAATTTTCATTTAGATCATTGAACACGGCCTTGTTTTTGGGTGCCATTGAGTTCAGAAACTGCGACATCACATTTTGCAGCGTTCAGAAACTGAAATTTGAGAAAAAAAAAATTCAACATAAATATATAAATAAACTCTAGTTTTTTTATTTTCCTTATTTTTATTTGTAATATTTCTAAATAAAAAAAATATGGTACCATAAGTAGAATAAAATTTTTGTCGTGTATACAATCGTGTCGTGATTAAGTCGGTTAGGCGTCGGAATTAAAATATGTAGATTTAGATAGCGTGAGTGTCAGGGGTTTGAGTCTCTTCTTAGATAAAATTTTCTGATACAAAAAAAAAAAAAAAACGAAATACCAAATCTCGAATAGTAATAAAAAAAAAATCAAACAAATGATTATTAACATAATTTTTTTTTTCTCTTAAATTTACTTATGTACATGATTTTTTTTTCTTCGTTTGTTTAATAATTTTCTTGGACTATAGCAAATACGTTTTGAACCAAGACGCTTACTTCTAAAATCTAGAACATTTTGTTATAACCCAAGACCTATTTGGTCATAATCCAAGAACCTTATCTACTGTTAAAATTTCATAACTTTCTCCGTATTTTTACACCTTGATGGACATTCCTTAAGAGAAAAATAATAATTGAACACTGCATGTAGATCCGAATGTATGCAAAAAATTTCACACTCATATAAATTAATTTGGTATAATAATGAATATTCCCTGGTAGAAAAATTCCGTCGGCCCGACGTTGGCCCGACTTTACATGTATAAGCATATATGCTTACATGCGGCGCTCACAAATTTCTACCAGGGTTCATAACTTCCCTTTGAATATTTATAATTTCAGAAATGCTAACCGAAGTATCATCTTGAACTGACTTTCACAAACTTTAACGAATTAAATCAGTATATAATATATTATACTGATATAATTATATAACACTCTATGTCTGGAAAGTATTAGTCAATGATGAAACAGGACCCCGGGGACTCGTACCATATCATTATATCACTTGTCTTGTAATCCATGGTTGTTTTACGGGAGTAAATTGTGTACATAGTCTAAAATATAAAGATCGACCGAAACAAATAAATCACACAGTTTTCTTTTTCATACATTATATTCATCCCAAGTGGTAGATTTCAGTAATTCTCATGCAATCACTGTTATTGAGTAGGGACAATCAGTTTTATATCCAAACATTTTATTGGACGGATCAATTGTACATTCACACTTATGTACAGGCACATGAAATTATAATCTCTATTCAGTATACGAGAGAGATGTAACAAGACAGCTGTGACGAAACTGTATATGCGCTTATTCAAATTCCTCTCCCCCGCCGTTGTAATATTTCCCTAATGTGTTGTTTATTTAGGTGATATCTATAAGAGTTTAAATACTTGCACTGTTAAAGCGTTTTGATACTTCTATTCTCTTCCAAATAATGAAAATATAAATGAATAGCGTTTTTATTTTTTTATTGTATCATTATTGTATCATCAGAATACCATCCAAATCTGAGTATACTATATAGCACCGATGGTATACTATTCAAATTCGGCATTATTTTTTAAGAATAACAAGAATATATAAATTCAAGGACATCAAGCTTGATGACTGTCCACTGATTGGCATTAGAAAGAATCCTAGATTGAAGAAAAAATAAATTGAAAATAAATATTTATGCTCATGCATATGTGTATTTTCAATATATATCTCGATATAGTCATGGAAATTAATAAGTGTCTCTACAATTTATATTTCATTCATATCTTTTGAGTGTTCAGAAAAGAAAATAGTGTTTTACTAGCAGCCGCTAGTATTCTCCATGGATCTGAAGATATTCCATAAATAGAGTTTCAAGTAATGTGTTTTGAAATAAGTTGCCCGACGTTGGCCCAGTCGGGCAGCGCTCACAAACTTCTACCACGGCCGTATGTTGATAAATAATGTTGAGGATCCTTACTTGCTCTTTCATATACCTAATTCATTCCAGTATTCGAGGAATTGTTATTCAATAGTCGCGGCAAATAAAGAACCAACATAAAATTTTATTCAAAACCAAAAATATTTTATTTGCAATAGACATCTCAATTGCGGACAAGATAGCGACTTCAAAGCCATATTCATATGTAAAATCGGAAAAAAGAGCGATAAAAAAAACTATTAACTGTTTTTAAGCCGATCGTTTTACTACCTGAGAGACACAATCTTCAAAGATTTTGTGAAAGCCTTTAAACTTGGCTATTAACCTGAACTTATTTTCCAGTCCCAAAGTTGTAAAAAAAGCAATGAAAATAAAAAAAACAAGTTAACCTTTAATGAAAACATTTTTTATTTTGATTCATTCAAAAAATAAATATATAAAGTAGTAAAAAAATAACCTTTCCCAAGACAAAATTGTCTAAAACATCTTTTTTGATTTGCTAGTTTCCGAGACGATACAGGACTAAAGGAATTTCTATAATTGTCTGTATAAGAAAGATGATTGTCTTTCTGAATTTCAAGGCAATCATCCTGCAAGAATTACTTTATCGAAACTGCAAAAAAAAAAACTCTAAGACGACTTGAATCCGGGATATCTGCGTGTAACTCTAGTGTCCTGACGGTTCACTAATTTTTCAATGAAAATTTTTACATTCTAAATATTGACAGTATAAACTAAAATCCATGATATACTTTTCATATTTTTTTATTTAAACAATTTGAATAATCGATAATAATTAAACTAAAAAACGCAATTGCTCCTGGTTCCCAACGAGGTCCTACACCTTTCCATCGGTTGTTTCCATGATCTTAATTCTTGTCCTTTGACAAAAATGGAGGTCAAATATTCAAACGTTAAGTAGGGTAATTTTTCTTGTAGGTAATTGATTTAATTTACTGGGGCTATCCTCTTTTTTATAACAAGTGTTTATCACGAATCATTTGTCACATGAATTAAATAAAATATCCGTTGAAACAAATGATAATTTACTTGTTATAAACAATGTTTGACCATAACTTGTTTGACACAAACGTTATGAGGCCTACTTTTATAGAATTTTTTTTTCTTAAAGCATTCCTCCTTTCAGTTGAAATAAAAACTCATTTCTTGGTTACAATCATAAAAGTATTCACGTTTAGAAGTTTATTTCTTCTTACATTCGATGTATCTTGTAAAACGAAAAGTTATAGGTTTACACGTTTTTTATTATACGTCGAATTATAAAGAAATGAAAAAATATTTTAAAAAGAACTGAAAAATTTGTATACTATAAAAATATTTTCTAGTGTTGTATTTTGAACACAATCGTTTTTTTTTTTTCAATTTTTACAAATTATTTTGGTTTATTGGTAAGATAAAGAAGTAGAACAATACTATTTCTATACGTCTCTTCCCCTAACTGATTATTATATTTTTCTCACTTATGTTGTTATAAGGCCTGGAAAGTAACACTAAGTTTACTTCGGCTATACCAGTACTCAGCCAATAGTTGGCTGCCAATGCTCGGCTGATGCTTCAAAAAAATTTATTAATTAAATAAAAAATTTAAAAAAATTATGTCATTATTGATCAGACAATTTATATTTTTTTAAAACTACTTAAAGTGTACTTTATTAATTAATATAATCAAAAATAATTATTTAAGAATATTTATTATACTGCACAATCAATTTTTTTTCAACTATTATTTTTTCTTCAAATCTATAATTTCATTTTTGCCTCTTGTGATTAAATGTAAAATATGAGGATTAAAAAACTCTGCGTTCGTCCGGCGGCCAAGCGGGCTAAAGCATGCGTTTAGAGAAGATATCTGCCATACAAACTCATACTACATAAGATAAAAATGTCGAATATTACAATCTTAACGAGACCGTTTCTGTCTAAAAAATGAAGCCGAAGAAACTTGCTTCATTTGCATTTTGTATTTGGCAATGATAAAAAAAAAAAGGTCGCAAAGTTATTGAAGTTGAAATGTTTCGAATGTTACAGGAAAAACACGAACGAAGGACAAATATAGAGTAGTTTACACCGATTATCAAAGGGTTGAATTAGAAAAAGAATTTCATTACAACAAATACATTAACATAAAAAGGAAAGCGGAACTGTCAGTAAATCTAGGATTGTCCGAAAGACAGGTAACGTATATCACTAACATTTTTTTCTGAGACCTGAAAGTACAAAATTGGTGATTGCGCATAACAAAGTTATTGAATAATTTATTTTGGGGAATAAGTATTCATTTTGTGACTATTAAATATTATGAAGTAACGGATCGGGAAACTATAACTGATTACAAAAATTTAATAAAAATTCAAAAAAAAAATTTTTATAACATTTAAGTCGTGTAAGATGATCCGTTCATCGCGTTATGTTATCAATTTCGAAAATAACTTTACAAAAGGTTTCTTTTGCATATTGCTGAAAATTTTTCGGAGTTCATATTTCATATTTAATTGTTGCTATTTATTGCCATGTATGTTGCAGGTTAAAATTTGGTTTCAAAATCGGAGAGCAAAAAACAGAAAACAAATAAAAAAACGTTTGGAGCTTGAACAGAAAGGCATCAAACTAGATCCTGGTGGTCCCAAGAGTGAAATTGTAGCATGTTCAGTACCTGAAGGAAGTGAAGAAGTATTAAATAGATGTGTTTATCAAAATGATTCACCTAATTTTAAGACACCAGCTCACTCTATGCCTTATGGTCAGTCGTTGCTCCAACCTCATATGTATCAACACACGCATCTCAACAAACTTCTTGGTTTGTGATTAAAAACGTGAAACAATATTGAAAAGAATTTTCGACCATGAGTAATCAATCGGATTTCTGTGTCAAAATTAATGAATTCAAATATTGTACCATGACAAAATATGTATGTAAACAGCAAATTATTTTTAGAGATAATATGAAGAATTAAAGGTGGATATATTTATCGTTCGAACCCAAGCTGAAATCATGAAGTTTTTTTACTGAAAAGACCATCATCTTCTCAAGTAAGACGGCTGTCCTGCATGATTATCATCCAAACGACCTCACTGGAAACTTGATTAAATTCTGATCCGGGCTAGATCATTATACCTTAAGTGAACCTAAATAGGGTAATCTGTTTCGATCCTAAACAAGATAACGTAGGTTTACCTAAAGAAATAACTATTAGGGCTTACCTGATCCAATCCGGACCACCATCCTATTGGGATAAAAAAGTTAATTTTTTTTTTTCAAATTTACTCGTCTAGTATGCCATTAAGTACATCCTTACATACACCTGGCCAACTGATATTTTTTATTAATATTTTTATTCAATTATATTACTATTATTATTGTTTATGGAAAAAATAAAAGTAAATAATTCAATAGCTTTGTGAATTTATTTTTTTGAAATATGTCTGAAAATAAATTAATTGATAATCATTATTTTATTATATATTTTACATTCATTTGTGTAATTATCTTCGTCCATGGGCTGAACTTCTTCGCAATGCTGAATCAGCAACATCAACAGTCAAACCTGACAAGGACAAGTTCCAAGTTATTCTTGATGTTCAGCAATTTAAGGTAACTTGATTATTTTATAATAAATTAATTTTTTTTGTTATTTTTTTAAATTAAATGTTTATCATTTTTTTGTTAATTATAGGTACATTTATTATAAATGTACTGTGTACTTTTTTTTTTTCTTTTGCATTTTTTAATTGAGTGTGATACAACTTTTGAAAAAATAAAAAAATGTGATTGTAATTATAAGTTACATATAAACTCAATAGTATTTAATAAAAATTAATAATTTTTCTCATATATCAACTTGTTTTTATTTTATTCCTTGATAGCAAAATTTATTTAGAATAATTTTAAATTATTTATTTGACAATAAATGATACAATAATTTTAGTTTGTCAAAGTAACATTAAATTAAAAATTAAAACAATTATCAAATGATATTTTTTATATCAACATTATTTAAATTGAAAAAAAGATGGTTTTATTTTTTGATCATCATAAATTACAATGACATTATTTACTCTAATCACCACCTTAAAAATTATCAAACTAAGCAAATAAATTTGCTGGTTATTAGGTGGAATGAATTCTGATAAAAAAAAAAACTTGGTAACTAGATAAATAGATATAAGATTAAAATTTAGACAAAATATTCCACAATTGATTTTAATATTCTACAAAGAACTTGTTGGATTAAATCTACAATGAATTTTATTATTCTGATTGTAAATTTAATTATCTTGTATATTACTGGTAACAATCAAAATTATTATATAAAAAAATATCAAATGCCAAGTTGATTTTAATTGAAAAAAAATTTCTTGCAGCAGTAAATGCAGGACCAAGTAAAATTGAAGGAGGAGCATTGTGTAGGATTCAAGACAAACCATCTGTTGTATCAATTCAACGTAATTCTTATCACATATGTGGTGGTGCAATCTTGAGTGAAAAACTCGTCATCACAAGTGCCAGCTGTTTGATGCTGGATAATTTAGTTATATTTGGTAATCTTGAAGTTTTTTCTGGTACCGCTGATTTATTAGAACAAGGTTCCAGTCAAGTAAACAGAGTACAACTTGTCATTTTACATCCACAATATGACCCCAAAAATTTTTGGATAAATGACATTGCCATACTGAGGGTTTGTTGTTGCTATTAAAAATTATTCTAAGTTATTTTTATTTTCTATTATATTTATTTTTAGTTGTCTAAACCAATGTTATTGAATTGGAATCGTAGAGAAGTATGGCTATCTTCAAGAAATAAAAATCTTAATCGTCCAATAGTCATTAGTGGATGGGGAGGAAGTCTAGAAACATCATATGAACCTTCACGATATCTTAAAAAAATTGAAGTTCATGAACTGTCAAGCCAATCATGTCTGGCACTTTATGGAAAATATGGTGGTGTTCATGAAAATCAACGATGTGCAACATCAATGGATCCAACTAAGGAACATGTTACCATGGTATTTTTAATACAAGTATATTTGTTTTATAATTTATAAACAATTATTATTAATAATTTCAGGGAGACGGTGGTAGTTCATTGATAAGATGTAGAGTTATTGTTGGAATTGTCTCATTGAATTCTTATAAACTTGATGAGCCAATGATATTTACAGCAGTGAAACCTTACATTGAATGGATTCGACAAATAATGACAACACATTGAGCTATTTTATAATCAACGTTTGACTTGTATGTTATTTTAAAATATCATAAATAAAATTAAGCAAATAAATTCATTGGCTGTTTTGTTTTTTATTGAAATAAAAAAATTACAATTTTCAAGTATTTAATTCCAGAATCATGTGATGTTGCTGAAGTATCAATAAAAAAAAAATCTTTTAAATATTTGTGTTTTTTTTTTTTTTTCATTTAATATTTAATTTAATTTTTTATTAAATAATTTTACATTTGATATTGATTTTTATAAAAAATTATTCAAATTTTTTAAACAATAATTTTATGTTTTTAAATTAAAAAACCAACTCTATTATTTCTAAATAATAACAAAGTTATCAATCAATCTAAAATTAAAAACTAAAGTGAGATTAAAAAAGTGACAATTTAATTATTAAATTTGTGCCATTAACAAATTATTAAAAAAAAAAAATCAGCACCAAAAAAAAAGCTGAAACTGCTATTGAAAATGAACAACGAATCAAGGAAAAAATAAAAATGTGATTGTAATTATAAGTTACATATAAACTCAATAGTATTTAATAAAATAATAATTTTTTCTCATATATCAACTTGTTTTTATTTTATTCCTTGATAGCAAAATTTATTTAGAACAATTTTAAATTATTTATTTGACAATAAATGATACAATAATTTTAGTTTGTCAAAGTAACATTAAATTAAAAATTAAAACAATTATCAAATGATATTTTTTATATCAACATTATTTAAATTGAAAAAAAGATGGTTTTATTTTTTGATCATCATAAATTACAATGACATTATTTACTCTAATCACCACCTTAAAAATTATCAAATTAAGCAAATAAATTTGCTGGTTATTAGGTGGAATGAATTCTGATAAAAAAAAAAACTTGGTAACTAGATAAATAGATATAAGATTAAAATTTAGACAAAATATTCCACAATTGATTTTAATATTCTACAAAGAACTTGTTGGATTAAATCTACAATGAATTTTATTATTCTGATTGTAAATTTAATTATCTTGTATATTACTGGTATCAACTAAAATAATTATATAAAAAAATATCAAATTCTAAGTTGATTTTAATTGAAAAAAAATTTCTTGCAGTAGTAAATGCAGGACCAAGTAAAATTGAAGGAGGAGCATTGTGTAGGATTCAAGACAAACCATCTGTTGTATCAATTCAACGTAATTCTTATCACATATGTGGTGGTGCAATCTTGAGTGAAAAACTCGTCATCACAAGTGCCAGCTGTTTGATGCTGGATAATTTAGTTATATTTGGTAATCTTGAAGTTTTTTCTGGTACTGCTGATTTATTAGAACAAGGTTCCAGTCAAGTAAACAGAGTACAACTTGTCATTTTACATCCACAATATGACCCCAAAAATTTTTGGATAAATGACATTGCCATACTGAGGGTTTGTTGTTGCTATTAAAAATTATTTTAAGTCATTTTTATTTTCTATTATATTTATTTTTAGTTGTCTAAACCAATGTTATTGAATTGGAACCGTAGAGAAGTATGGCTATCTTCAAGAAATAAAAATGTTAGACGTCCAATAATAATTAGTGGGTGGGGAGGAAGTCTAGAAACATCATATGAACCTTCACGATATCTTAAACAAATTGAAGTTCATGAATTATCAAGCCAATCATGTCTGGCACTCTATGGAAAATATGGTGGTGTTCATGAAAATCAACGTTGTGCAACATCAATGGATCCAATTGAGGATCATATTACCAAGGTATTTTTTATACAAGTATATTTATTTTATAATTTATAAACAATTATTATTAATGATTACAGGGAGATGGTGGCAGTTCATTGATAAGACATAGAGTTATTGTTGGAATTGTCTCATTGAAGTCTTATAAACTTGATGAGCCAATGATCTTCACAGTAGTGAATCCTTACATTGAATGGATTCGCGAAATAATGACAATAGATTGAGCTTCTTTATAATCAACGTTTTACTTGTATGTTATTTTAAAATATCGTAAATAAAATTAAGCAAACAAATTCATTGGCTGTTTTGTTTTTTGTTGAAATAAAAAATTTACAATTTTCAAGCATTTAATTCTAGAATCATGTGATGTTGCTGAAGTATCAATGAAAAAAATAATCTTTTAAATATTTGTGTTTTTTTTTTTTTTTATTTAATATTTAATTTAATTTTTTATTAAATAATTTTACATCTGATATTGATTTTTATAAAAAATTATTCAAATTTTTTAACCAATAATTTTATATTTTTAAATTAAATAAAATTAACACTCGTTGACTTT
Source organism: Aphidius gifuensis (assembly GCF_014905175.1). NCBI lineage: Eukaryota > Metazoa > Arthropoda > Insecta > Hymenoptera > Braconidae > Aphidius > Aphidius gifuensis. The sequence goes on from NC_057792.1 coordinate 20,047,425, forward strand.
TTAGATTGCTCAATCAAGTCAAGATTCAAGTAGATATCTCTTTTTCCATTGCTCAATCACACACATATATTGAACTTTTATTTGTGTATGTATGTTTACATTTGTGTATGATTTCGTGTGACAGAAAATGGCGGCAGACATATGGACAGGTGAGGAGTAACCAGGCTGAAGTATAATAATACCAAAAAAATATATAAAAAACACCATCTAAACGTTAAAATAAATTAAGTCCTGATGTGACATTGATCATAACTAAACACTAAATTAGTTTTAATAATTTATAAATAAATTAACAATTTATTTTTTTATTAAGTATGATGATGAATGGAGTAAATAAGAACAAAGGTGAGTTTATTGTTATTTAAAAATAACTATTTTTTTTTTTTAATTACATATATGTAAACAAGAAAAATAAATGCGTAATTACATAAACAATTTAAAAGCCAAAAAAATGGTTAAATTAATATCTTATAAATAAATTTAAAAAGATTATTTTTTTAAATAATTTACTCAACAGTTTTATGTTAATTTTTTTGGAGTATTTTTTTTTTTTTTATATTGATGGGTAGGTGTAAAAAACCGTTGCATATGTTGTGTTAAAAAAAAATATTATTGTTAATTTTTTATCTGGATTTATTGTTTTTAATTATGATGATTTTATCAATACGCAATAGCCGGATACAGCAGTGTCGTCACTGTCGTTATTTATTTTATTTTTTATTAAAATACACATATATAGTTAATGTTAAATGACTCAAACATGTGTCTATCTTTATTTTTTTATGTTTGTTTTTTTTTTATCATTGAAAATAGGTAGAAAATAAAGTCAGTTGTGTGTGTAAGTTTGTGACGTTTGGTACTTGCCAGTGTCAGGCTAAATAATTGACGTGCATATAAATTTTTTTAACTATTAAAAAAAAAATATTGCTGGTATATAATATAGTTTAGGTATAATAATTATATTTTTAAATATAATTAATTAATTAAATTGTTTTTTAGATATGCCAATTCCAACGAGAAGTGCTCCAAAACCACCAGGAAAAATTAGTCAAAATTTCGATTGGACAAACAAGTAAGTTTCGAATGAAAATAATTAAATTAATTTCAAGACAATGGAGTAATTTAATTTGCTATTTTTTTTAGTGATCCATTTGGACCATTGACGTTTGAGCCACAAGTACAAAAAAAAATACCACCACCAAGACCACCACCTCCACGTTTTAAACAAAATGTACAATTAAATAATAGTAAAATTCAAAAACCAACAAGACCAACAGAATTATTGGGAAGTTTATTTGGTATTACAACAACAAAAAAACAACAACAACAACAACAATCAACTCATCAAGTTTCATATGATCAACGTTCATCAACAAATAATTTAAATAGTGCAAATGGTTTATTGATTGATCTCAGCCCACCTGGTTCACCAACATTTACAACACGTTCAAGTGATGGTGTAAGTGTTGATAGTTTTGGCAGTGATGGTAATTCAAATCCATCATTATTTACAAATAGTAGTAGTGGTAATACATCACAAAATGAAAGTGCCTTTGATGATGATTTTGATTTTTTTAAAAATATTAATAAAAATAAAAATACAACTCAAAATGATCCATGGAAATTAAAAGATAATAATGGATGGAATCAAACGTCATTTGATCAATTTGATAAATTAAAAAATTCATCAAATAATAATAATAAATTTAATGATAATAGTGTTAAACAAATTGGTGATTCTAAATTTTTTACAAATAATGATACAACTAAAATTCATACAATGCCAACAATTATCAGAGCAAAACCAGCAAAGCCACCATTACCAAAAATATTAACAACAAGTTTAGCACCAAAAGTTACAAATTTACAATTTAATTCTGATAATAATTCATGGAAAACAACAGCATCATCATCATCAACAACAAAAACAACAGCATCATCATTTAATTATATTGATGATGATATTAATGAAGATGATTATTCACCACCAATGCCATCAATACCACCTCCAGCACCGCCTACTCATTATCTTGCTGAATCAAATTACAATACATTTGATAAACAACAACCACATGGTATTGCACTTTATGATTTTTCAGCAAGTCAAATTGGTGATTTATCATTGAAAAAAGGTGATAAAGTTATGATTAAAAAATTTGTAAATAACGAATGGTTAGAGGGACAAGTTGGAAATTCTTGTGGAATATTTCCAGCTAATTTTATTGATATTATTGTACCGTTACGTGATGATTCAATTAATATTGTTAATGCTCTTTATCCATTTGAAGGAGAAACTTGGGAAGATTTAACTTTTGAGGTAATTTAATTAATTTTTATTTATTTTAATAATGTACTCATGAAATTACATGATTAACCATTTCGATATTATTTTAGGAAGGAGCTCAAATTAAAGTTTTATCAAGAATATCTGATGACTGGCTGTATGGTGAATATAAAAATACAAAGGGACAATTTCCCTCAAATTATGTTGATAAAATTCCACAAAATTTACCACAATATTCACGTAATTGATATTAAAAACTAAAAAAAAAAAAATTAAACTCACATATTGAAGTACTTGAAAATCAATTGATTCATCGTAATATAAGGATATTTTAATATATTTTTCATAAATAATAATAAAGCATAAAAATTAAAAATTAAATATACTTGAAGAAAAAAAGATAAAAAAAAAAAAATACTCGTAATTGTGAAAATTTTATTGTTATAAATGTTTATTTATTATTATTTTATTTAATAGCAATATTTTGCATAATTGTATACACTATTACCATTTGTTTAATTATTGACAAATAAAATAAGGCCTCGTGGCAAAACTGCCCAACAAAAAAAAAAATTTTATAATCGTATTTACACAATTGCTAGCTTTAATTTATAAATAAAATAAAATATATAGTCACACAGCAATTATAAAAAAAAATAATACAAATTGGGTCGTCTTTTAAATTTTATTTTTATTTTTTAAAATATTAATTTTAAAAATTATTTACACTCTTTTTTTGTGCTGTGAAATTGTTTTTTTTTTTCCATCAAAATTATTAATTAGTAAATATTAATGTTTAATTATTATTATTATTATTTTAAATAAAATGTAAATATATGTTTAAGGTACAATGCTGAATATTCGAGATGGTAATATGTTATTATTATTAGAACGTTTGTACGTTTTTCGAGGTAAACAAGAAAAAAAAAAAATTAAAAAAAATTAAGTTTACATACGTGTCTTTACAGAGGTTTTTTTAATGACTCATGTAACAAGTATTAATGATATATATTTTGATATATTCAGTGTTGAAAATAAAAAATAAACAGCTGAATTTTTAAAATAAAAAAAAATTTAAAATAACATATTTTTGTCAGTTGAATTGTTGCTGGATAATGAACGTGTATATAATTTTCCCTGCTATTTTTTTTGCATTAAAAAAAATATATATTATTTAAATAAATGACTTGATGAGAATTTAAATTTTTCCATCAGGATCTAGTAATTAAAAATTTAATTGTTTCTTATTTCTTTTGTTGAGTATTTTTATTTTAATTTTGGCAATTTCGAATTTGATTAAAATTATTTTGTATTTTTTTTTTTTTTTTGAATCATTTGGAAATAGTTTTAATATAGATTGAATGAATGCGTAAATAAATTGATAATTATTTCGTAATTGTTAATTAGAAAATAATAAAAATTAATTAATTTTAATATTTAAAAAAATTATTAGTTTATATCAAGTATTTCTACATAATGTTAGTTTTTATTTTAACAATTTTTTTACTTGTCTTTACCTATAATAAACAGAAGTAAAAAAATTGTTAAAATCAAAAATTTCGAAACCGTGTTATAGACATAATGTCTATAACACGATCTCGAAATTTTTTACCGGTTAAATAGTATAGAAAAAAATTGATGGCAAAGTTCCAATGATAGATGTGAAAACACAATCCTCTACACCATTTTAGCAGCATTTTTTCTTGCAACCTTGGAAAAAAAAAATTATTCATCGATTTAAAAATTTATAAAAATTAATTTTTTATCGTTTCATTACCATTTAATATACAAATCATTTTCTGTTGGATTTGTCGATGGTGATTTAGTTAGTACAACATCCCAATAGAGTTCCAAAGTTTCGATAAAACCAATTGGCAAAAGTAGAATTAAATAAACAATTGAAACTGCTAGTAATGTTCTACTAGTTCGACTTGATGAAAATGTATTATTTCTATGAGTACCTGATGATAAATTAAATATTTTCCATTAATTTTAAATTTATTTAAATGCTCCAGTAGAAATATTTCTCCGGCATTCTCCGGCACTTGTTTCATGCCAGAGAAATTTCTCTGTCGGAGAAATATTTACACCATTATTAAATCCTTTATCAATAATACTTACAAGTCATTTGTGTACGTATCAATTCAGATTTTTTCATATGAATAATAAGTAAGACATTACCAATAAAAATAAATACTGATGGTAACCAACTTGAAAATGCAATATAAATATACATTGTACTTCCCCAAGGTGTTGCAACTTTCTGACAAGTTTTATATTCAAATACACTATCTGATTCATATCCTGCAATAATATAAATTTAAAAAAATCAAAATAAAATAATTTTCAAATATTTAAAAAGTCATTATTTACCTCCAGAAAATAATTTTGTAAGTGAAACAAGAAAACTAATGCAAGTCAATACAACAATAGTAACAGTTGCATTACGATTATGATTTTTACTAATTGATTTTAATGGAAATATAATTGCACCAACTCTAGTCCATGTCAATGATACAACAAGATTTGTTGATGTTATTTGAAAAAATTCCATGAAAATTGAATTTAAACCACATAAAAAACGACTATTCTAAAAATTAAATCATTTTTTAGTTTCAATTTATCATAGAAATAATTATTTATAAATATTATTTGGTATAATTACCATGTAGAGAGTATTGATACTAGTTGAGTAATGTCTTGCTATACCAACTGCATAATTAAATAATGCTCCATTGTCAGAAATAGCTAGTGCACGAAGGTACAATGATAATCCAGAATCACAAAGTATAACTGTACTCAACATGCTAAATGATACGACGTTTAATATTACACCTAAATATATATACAAATATATATTTTAAAAAATAAATTATAATGTTCTTAAATAATTAAATGTATATTTACCAAAAATTATAATAAATGGTGTTACATTTAACAAGAGAAATCTTACTAAATTTACAAATGGCTGTATTTGAAGTAAATAAATTCTTGCTTGACATGGCCATTCTTCAAAATCTACTGAACAAATTCCAAGTCTACAAAATTCTTCAAAATCAACTGAACAATTAACTGCCATACGTAAAAATTTTTATACATAAAATCATAAAATTTTATTATTAAAATTAAAAAATTAAAATTTTTGTATTTTTAAAGTGTTATTATCAGCCTATGAAAGACAACAAGACACTGGTCAAAACACCTGTCTTCAATTACCATAGCATGGAATTTATTATTCTTGACAAATAAGAAAAAAAAAATAATTAAAAATTCATAATGAACAAGCAAGAGATCATAAAGCTGTCTTGAAAAATAAAGAAAGAGAAAAAAAAAAAAAATCTCAATCGTTTCTAGATGATCAGTGGCTTCCGTCTTGTAATTTTTATTTAATCGTATATTGAACTCGATGTTCTAGAAATTTTTTAATAACAATATAATAATAATTAAAAAGAAATTTAAATAAAAAAAAAAAAAATACTTGGAGGATTAATTAAAGGTGTTATTTTCCAATCCAAGTTGTTTTTATTTTAAATGGAAAAAAAAAAAAATTAATGTCAATTTATTTTAATATCTAGATTAAGCTGTAAAATTAATTTTTAAATAATTTATTAAAACTGTTTTGTTTTACCATTTTGATCTTATTTTTATTTTATTTTACTTTTTTTTTTTTCATGTGGTTGAGTACAAACTAATTCAACAAAACATCCTCAACGAAATTCTATTTTTATTTTTTTGAATTTTCTCTTTAATTTGTTACTTAAATTATTATTTTTTTTTGTACAATAAAAATATCGTGACATACTTTTGCGTGTCTGATTTTATTTTCGCAAAGGCAACAAAGGTTTTTTTTTTTTTACATAAATTATTTCATAAAAACTGCAGTAATTTTTATACTTTTAAAATTCATAAGTAGCATTGTTTGATGTCGTACTAAATAAAAACACAAAATTATTTATCTAAAAATAATATTATCAAGCGTTTTATTGAATTTTTAATTCTAGTCTTTATTCTCATCACATACCACTAAATATGTAGCAAGTGTTTATGTTATTATTATTTTATTTTTCATCAAATCATCACCAAAAAAAAAACATAACAAATTAAATTTTTAAAAAGAAAAAAAAATAATAAAAACAGTCAAGTTTACTACAACCACATTTTTCATAAGTAGCTTGAACAATTGTGATGAGTTTTATTTAAATTTACTCTATCTAATTTTATTTAAATTAATGGCTCATTACATGGCATTACTCTAGCTTTCTAGTCTAAAAAAAGATAATTATAAAATGAATTTAAACTGCTAATAGTAACTACCAATTATGACTGATTGCATGTTAAATGTTTTTTGAGTTCAATATAATCATCTAGGCCATGAAAAATATATAACAATAAATTAATTAGTATAAAAGATTACATATTTTCTTTTATATTATTTATTTATTTATTCTTCAACTAAAAAAAAAAAAAAAAACAAATATTATCATTAGATTATTATGTGATATATCTATATTTACAAAAATATCGACTTTAATTATTACCCATTTTTAAAATTTAAATCACTATTATTTGTTTTTTAAAATATCTTAGAATTATTTATATTATTTTCATCATTATTACTATTTTTTAATGGACGTTATTTTTTTCATTTCAATCGGGTCTGTATATTGGAATTTTAGGAATAAATTCAATTAACAATACCTGGAAATTAATAATTAGTCAATTAATTTACTGCAAAAAAAAAAAAAAAAAAAATGTAGGTATATTTAATTTATTGTTCTTACATATTCCATCATGGAAGAACTATCACATCTTTGTTTGGCTAGTCTCCAGTGTAATCCAAGTTTGTGATACAATCGACTATTTTCCCATTCCATTAATTTGTTAAGTGAATGTTGTGTCTATTTTAAATTAATAAATAAAAATTGATTATTAATTTAATATACTTTATTATGATAATGATTAATATGAATTATTTATTACTCTTTTACTGAGACAAATAACTGGCCATAAACTTATACCAAGTGTGCAACAACAACAAAAACATCCACAAAATAGCCATTTGACATTGACTGGTAGTGTTTTTTTAAGGACACCATTGACACGCATAACAGTTGCCTTGAATTCTTCTGGTGCAACACGTGATACAAGACCATTTGGAAAATCAGACTCAAACCGGTTACTCAGTCCAAAACTGTTGATAAAAATAGAATTTTATTATAATTATTATTGTAAAATTAAATTAAAAGTTAAATTAAATTTTATTATTGATCTTGAAGATTTTTATAATACTCAATGACTAGCAAGTAAAATACAATTTAATGTTTTTTTTTTTTTTTTGCTACTTACACTGTCATATTACCAGCACCACGAACAATAATTGGATCTGGTACAAATATAATTTGATTATCTTCATTATTTTGTTCATTAATTTCCTCTTCTTCATAAATTGCATCAAAATCAGCCATTGTAATTCAACTTGCTCTTTTTTTTATTTGTTCATATAATAAATGTAAATTTGTTTTTATTAATAATTTTTGATTTGTTTAGATTGCTCCAGCATTATTATTGATTAACTAAATTCACTGATGTTAATTAACCATATATAACTAAATAATTAAAATTTAAAAATAAACAAACATTAATGTATTTTTTTTTAAGACAAAGAATAAATTATTGCAGTAATTATATTGTAATAACAACAACGAAAAATCAACAACTGATCATCATTTTAAACAGCTGATTCAGCACTGCTGCTATGATTTTCTAGTTTTTATTTATTTAATTATTTATTTATAGAAAATCTATTGCTATCTTGCTTGTATATTATTATAATTGCATGTCTCTTTTTTTTTCAATGCAATTTGCACAAAGAGAAGAGAGAGAGCTCGATTGTCTAGCAATCGAAATAGTCGTAATCCTAGAAACTTTACGCTAGAAAAAAGATGGCTGTCATGATCTATTTATGCCCCCTGTCGGTCATTTTCATACAATCTTGTCGTCGTTGTTGTGTTCGTGCTTGTGTGGGCTTTATATTCATTAAATGGAGTTAATGTTGTGCGTTTTAATATTAAAAAATTAATAATCAAGTTACTCTTTCTCTCTCCAAAATAAAAAAAAAAAAAACCAAACAATAATTTTAGTAATGTGAATTATCTAATTGTAAGTAAATTTAACAATATAATCAATCCACTTAATTAATAATATTTAAATAAATTATTTTAAACCGAAAAAAAAAAAAACAAAAGTTGCAAATTTTTTTAAGGTATACCTATATTTTTTTTTTTTAACATCCCGGCTTCCATTATAATTTTAAATGATAAACATTTATTATTAATTCGACAAAATTAATTTTTATTTATACTTTTTATTGGCTTAAAACATGATTTAATTTTAATTATAATATTAATGGATAATTTACAATGTTGTAATAATAAATAATAGTCAAGATAACTTGTACTTATGTCATGATAAAAAAAAAGCATAAATATTTTTGAGGTTAAGAATTGTCCAAACTAGTTTATCAGTTTGCTAAAAAATTACACAATATTTTGTAATATATGTATTTGAATTTTGTAGATAAATTAATTTATAATGTCGGTTCATTATAAATTTAAATCTGAGAAACAATTTGCAACAGTATCATTTGATGGTGTTCATATATCTGTTGCTGATTTAAAAAAGGAAATATCACATCAAAAAAATTTTGGTAAATGTGAATTTGGTCTGTTGATTAAAAATGCGCAAACTGATGAAGGTACGTTAAACTAAACTAGTATTATTATTGCTTAAAAATATAAATAATAATTGTAATTAAATTTTTTATAATACAGAATATAATAATGACAATGCACTGATTGCAAAAAACACAAGTGTTATTGTTAGTCGTGTACCATTAACGGTCCAACAAAAAAGATCATGGGATAGAAATGAATCACAACAATTTGTACATTCACGTGATGAAGCAAGTACAAGTCATCCAGTTGATTTATCAAGAATTGATGGTTCAGAAAATGATAAAATAAATGCAATGATGACACAATCATCACATGATTATAATCCATCAAATTATCAAAAATTACGTGGTGGTAATCAGACTGGTGAAGTACCACCATCATATCGTTGTCATAAATGTCATCAACAAGGACATTGGATTAAAAATTGTCCATTAACATTAAATCAAGAATCAATTGAAATTAAAAAAAGTACTGGTATACCAAGAAGTTTTATGATACCAGTTGAAGGACCAAGAGCACCTGGTGCAATGATAACACCAACTGGACATTATGCTGTACCGGCAATTGATCATCAAGCATATAAAGAAGGAAAAAAAGAACGTCCACCATTTTCATCTGATCCAGAACCAATTATTAAAAAACCAGAAATACCAGATGATTTAACATGCAATTATTGTAAAGATTTATTAACTGATGCTGTATTAATACCATGTTGTGCTGGTGCATTTTGTGATTTATGTATACGTACACATTTAGTTGATTCGGAAATTAATGAATGTCCAGTTTGTAATGAAAGAGAAATATCACCTGGTGGATTAATACCATCACGTTTTCTTCGTAATAGTGTTATGAGATTTATCAATGAAACTGGATATGCTAGACGACAAATTTATCCTCCATCACAAAAAAATAAAGATGAAGCAATTGACATTGAAAGCACAACTGAGCCAGCAACTTTTGTTGTACCACAAGTACCAAATGAAGTTGTTGAAGTTGATCCTACTGTTAAAGCTGAAGAAACAGTATCCAACAAAATTTCAACAACAGGTAAAATATAATTTTAGATTAATGCTTCATTTAATTATGTTTAAAAATAAATTTTAATAGTATTTTTTTAATAATTCTAATGATTCTTATAAACGCATGCGCAATTTAAAAATTTACTAATGTTAAAAAATGTCTAACCTACTGTTTTATTTTATTTATTTTGCAATCAAGTAAGAGTTGATTTTTTTTTTTTTTTTTTTCACATGGCTATGATGATAATTGTACATGTGCTAATTATAGCATGTTTAATATTTTTATTATTATTATTACAGTTAAAGAAGAGACAAAATTAGTTGATCCAATTGTACCAAATGAAGCTAGTGAACCAGTACAAGCAGTTATTGAAGAAGGACATGAAGTAATAATACCACCTGGTACTGAAGAGCCATTATTGCCAAAAATTAAAATTACATCTGAAAAAGAAATTAATAATTCTGATACAATTATAACTAAAAAAGATGACTATGAAGAAACATTTGAGGATGATAGAAGACCAAGAGAACGTCCAAGAGTATTTAATAAAGATCCTCAACGTGATAGGTTTGTTTTTGTTTGTTTATTTATTTGATATAGTTAATGGTTTTTATTAAAGCTATTAAATGATTAATTATTAATTTTTTGTATTCAACAGAGGTTCAGAGAGAATTGTTGGTACATATAGATTGATAAATAGAAGAAGATCATCATCACCAAGACAACGTAATGATTATCCAAGTCAGCATGGACATTTACATATGATGAATCAAACAAAAGAATATCAAAATATGCCACCAGGTAATTCACAAAGATATCCACCAAATATGCATTATGAATCAGACATACGTAGATCTGGAGAACGTCCTGGTACACCAACTGTAAGTACTATTTAAATACCAAATATGTTTATAATATTTTTAAATATATGTTTAATTATTATTATTTATTTATTAATCAGATTGATGAGCCACATTTGCATCCACAAAGCCAAGGTAATCAATCAAATATGATACCATATCCACCAGGCGAAGAAAGAATTTCCCAATCTCAACAACAACAGCAACAACAGCAACAGCAACAACAACAAGGTGGTTATAATCAACCACCACCGTCAATGCCACCACATGGAAATCCATTATTACCAGATCCATACGCAATGAATCATGGTCATAGAATGCCAATGTATCCTCATCAACAGGGACCACATTATGGTCCACCAAGATATGATCGTCCACCTTATCAACAACCTGGATATAGACCTTCACAGCCACGAGGTAGTTACAATGGTCCACCAAGACCAATGAGAGGAATGCATCATCGTAAGTTGATTATTTATTACTATAATATAATTTACTATTTAAAAAAATTAACAATAAATAATTTAATAAATTTATTTTTAATTTTATTTTAGTTGGATATCGTGGTGTTCAACAACCACCCATGGGAATTCCTCGTAATATTCATAATGGAAATCCAACTGGGTAAATAAATTTTTTAATTTCCATAATTATATTAATTATATTTGATTAATTAATTTATTGCTTTTTTATAATTTATTAACAGAGTTATTGATGATCCTTTGGAGGCATTTGAAAGAATGTTACGTGAAAAAGATGAACGTGATAGAAGACTTGGTAAACATCGCAGACGTTCAAGAACACGTTCAAGATCAAGAAGTTATAGTAGATCAAGATCACGTTCATTTGGACGTAGATCACCACGATTAAGTCGTTCACGTAGTCCACCACCAAAAAGACGTGGTTCAAGATCACCATTACCATCAAGACGTAGTAGAACACCTAAAAGACGATCATCACGTGATGGTAGCAGAAGCTTTTCAATCAGCAGGTAATATTTTATATAAATTATAATAATTATTATTTTTAAATCACATATTATTTATCGATTGATAATGTGATTTGATAATTTATCTAACATAAATGACAGATCGAGATCTTATTCACGCAGTCAATCACCACCCAGAGGCGCAATCTCAAGGGATCGTGATAGAGAACGTGAACGCGATCGTGAACGGGATTTACCTCCGAGATATCGATCCCCAGTTAGATCACCACCAAGGCAAATAAATTTTTTTTACAAGCTTTTCCTTATTATTGTTCAACTTTTTAATAGTAGAAAGCTAGAAGTAGTTGTAGTAGTTGTAGTAATTCTAGTAGCAATTGTAGAAATATTAGTTACAGTAGAAAAAAAAAAAAAAATCTATTTTCCTAATATAATTTAAAACTTTCAAGTAAAAAAAAAAAACAAAACAAAACAAATTAATAAACAAATTTTTGTGAATTTTTATTTTATAGATTTCAAAGAGATCGTGAGAGAGAACGTGATCGTCCAAGATCACGTGAATCACGTGAAGGTTACAGTACAAATTATTATGCTGAATCAAAAGACTATAGTTATCGTGATCGTGAACGTGATGGAACAAGAGAACGTACTAGTTCACGTTATCCACCACGTAATCAAACATCACAACACAGTACAATACCATCATTGATGTCATCACATCCACCACCACCATTAATGTCATTGGGATCACAATCAACAACAACACCACCAACAACAACAACAACATCACCATTAACACAAGTACCATCAGCATCATCTTCATCATCAACAGCACCACTACTACCAACAGCAGCAGTAGCAGCATCAGTTGTTCCAGCTGTACCGGAAAGGAAAGACTATTATGATTCCTACAACAGGTATTTTCGCATCAATTGTCATTATTTGATTCGTGTCCTTATAGCGCGTGTACTACTCTATTATTATTATATTGATAAAACAATTCTACTTTACTCTTTAAATATTTTTTTTTCTTTATTCAATAGTATTATTATTATGTAGAAAAAAATTTATTTTCATTATTTTTTAAAATTATTTAAATAGTTGATGATTTTTTTTTTTTTATTTTATTTCTTTTTTATGTTAACTTTAGTATTGAAAAAAAAAAAAATTATATTTATATATTTATATTGTCGTTATTGAGTGTAAAAAAAAAATTCTTAAAATTATTTATTATTTTATTTATTTATCAATTTATTTACCGGTTATCTTCTACGGTCTTAGTTTTTAGAGAAAAAAAAAACCAATGTGATATTTTGATTAATTTTTATACTTTTTTTTTTTCTATGAATATAGTTATATTATTGTTATAATTTATTTACGTTAAATGGCATAAAATAATTTTTAATTTAAGTAAAAAAATTGAAAAACAAAAAAAAAAAAAGAAAAAGCGTGTTTCAACAAAATAAACGAAAAATGAAATATTTATTTAGTTTAATTAATAACTAAAGTGAAAAATTAATTTAATAAATATATTTTTTTTTTCTTATGAGAGTGTGTGTGTGTGTGTAATGATTGTTGTGTAAATTAAGGTACGATTGAGATAAAAAAAAAAGAGCAAAGAAATCCAAAGCAATATATTTTTGTAAATATAATTACGATTGTTTAAAAAATAAGTAAGATCTTAATTTTCTGCTATAAAAAATACCTGTCTACTGACAAAGACAAATGTGATGTTAGAAAATTAATTCCCTTCGTACGCGTTTAGTCGTTTTTTTTTTTCTTACAAATTTTTTTTATTTAAAAATAAATAAATAAGGAAATGAAATGAAAAAAATAAAAACCAATTTAGATGATTTTTTTGTAAAAATATTACCGTAATTTACGTTGATATTTCATTTAAAAAAAAACCATAATGTTGTACCTGACAAAAAAAAAAAAATGTGTGATAAATGTAATAATAAAGAAACGAAAAAAAGTTTTTTTAAAAAAAAAATATTTACACTGTGAGTCAAGAGGACAAGTCATACGAGATAAATATTATCGAGCAGAATCATCAGCATGTGATACTTGAAGCAAGGATCCAACTCAACATGTGCAACGCATCAACTTGGTTCTTGATTCAGGTGAATTCAGGACCAAATCAACATTTATCACATTTATTATCATAATTTCATTAAATTCAATTATTTTTATAATTCAAAAAAAAATAAAAAAGGAAAAACGGTGTTATAAATGTTGATTTAACGAATTTATATTTTTACTAATGAAATTTATTTTGTTTTTCATTATAAAAGTAATAAAAAACAAGACAAATTTTATGGACTGTTTTTTTTTTTTTTTCTTTTAACTAATTAAAATTAAAAGTTTATTATTTTTTGCAGATGCTGCATCACTGCGTCTTTAACAAATTGACATTTTTTTTTCAGCATTCAATGGTGAAATTTACAAGACATATAATTTTTTTTTTTTAATTTATTTTTTTACTAAAAAAACATGCATTCCTAATTAATAAAAAAATGTGACAATTTGAATGAAAGTATAGTAGAATAAATTTCGAAATATAACCGGAGGAAATGGTAAAAGAAAAGAAAAAAAAAAAGACTTAGTTTTTTTGGTTTTAAAAAAAAAATATTAGAATGAATGATTAACGTATGAATAGCCTGTTGAATGATTTGAAAAAATGATAAATTAGTAAACAAATAAGAAAGCGTAAATAGATAAATAAACAAAAAAATATATTTATAAAAATTATTAACATGTTTTTCTTTTTGTTTATGAATTATGTTAACAGGTATTCTGGTCCACCTGGTCAACAGCAAAGATTTAGTAGTCCAACACGTGGTGATTATCAAAAACGTTTTGATGATGTAGCACCACCAGGAACAGAGGGTTACTATGACGTGCCACCACCTGGTGTTGATCATCCAGAAAGATTATTAAGAGACGAACGTGAAAGACCAAGATCAATTAAAGATCAAGAAGATAGAGATCACAAAGATACTGATGATGATCGTCCATCTAGAGATGATAGGCAAGTTTTTTCATTCAGTTTTTTAATTATAAAATGAATCATGGTTTAATTGATTGTTTGGAGATGTTTAATTGTGTTTAATTTATAATTTTTATAGACCTCGTGAACGTGATACAAGAGACAGAGAGGATCGTGATAGACGTGATAGAGATCGTGAGCGTGAAAAAGATGACAGACCATTACATCAAAAAGAAAAAGATGAACGTGATAGACGTGATACAAAAGATAAAGAACATGATCGATATATACGTCGTGATGATGATCGTACATCTGATAAAAGAGATTATGATAAAGATAAAGATAAATATCGTGATGATAGAGAACGTGGTGAACGTGATCGTTATAGAAATGATGATAAAATACGTATACGTGATAGAAAAGATCGTACAGAACGTGATTTTGATGATAAAGAACGTGATAGACATGATAGACATTCTGATGATAGAAAAAAGAATAAAAAAAGTTCAAGTCCACATCCACAAAAAACACGTAGTGATACTAGAGATATATCACCAGAAAAGAAAAAAGAAAAAAAATTAAAAGACAAAAAAAAGAAAAAGGATAGTGTTGATGAAAAATTAGAAAAAAAGAAAAAGAAAAAGAAGGAAAAAAAATCATTAAAAGAAGCTATTGCTAAAAATGAGCTATCAAAATATCAATTATCATTACAGTCATCTGATAATACATTGTCAGATAAAATTGATGATAAATTATTATCATCAAATGACATTAAACATGAAAATAATGATAATAAAATAAATACTGGTGATGTATCAACATCCCATGATGAATCATTTGATGTTAGTGATCAAAATAATTCACTTGTTGAAACAAAAATTAAAAACGATGATAAAACAATTGTAACAATGATGAATCCAGAACCACCAGAACAAACAGATAATGATGATTTTTGTTTAAACCCACCAAATCCAAATTTCAAACCAATTCCTGAAGTTAAAAATGACAATGATAAACCAACAATTGATAGTCTTTATGACGGATTAGATGATACTGAAATAAATACTGTTATTACTGAAAAATATGCAATAATACCTGATGAAGAATTGGCAAATGTTGAAAAATATAATACTGATGATGATACTACAAAGAGAATTGATGATGAAGATGACGAAGATGATGATGATGAAGATAAATCAATTGTTACAACAACAGCAGCAATAACAGCTACAACAACTGAACCATTAACATCAACACCAACTAGAACAACAACACCTGAAAGAAATATAACAACATCAACAATAAAAACAACAACAAAAGATGAATTTTTAGCACCAATGCCAGAATTATCAAAATGGGAAAGAGATGACGAACGTGATGAACCAGATGAACCAGAATCTGATACAACTGAAGAATTTATAAAATTAGATGTATCAATAACATCACCACAACATACAGATACTAATAATGATGAAATACAGTCAACAAAATTAGTAACATCTGAAGTATTAAAACGTGCTGAAAATGCAATATTTCAAAAAGCAATAAATGCAATAAGACCAATTGAAATTAAAAAAATAAGTGAAAGTAGAAAAATATTATATCAAAATCCTGAACCAAAGAATACTATTGATACAAATACTGATTTAAATCGTTCATCAAGTGACAGAAAAAGTGTTAATGTTACAATAAATATTGGTAAAAATGAAAGAAATGTTGAAATAACAGAGCCATTATTAAAAAAATCAAAATTAGATAGATCTAATTATCGTAGTAGCAATGATTTATTATTACATTCACCAACAAGATTATCAGCAAAAGAAAGACTTGGTGATAAAATTGATGATGATGATGGCAGTGGTGGTGGTGGTAATAAAGATGATTCAAAAACATATTACGATAAAGATTCAAATAAATCAGATAATAATTTAATGGCTCGTTCAAGATCACCAAAATTAAGTAAAAAACAATCACCAATTATTGATGCAATATCAAGACATACAACATCTGAAAGAAAAGTATATCTTGATGATAAAAAGCGTGATAAAAATGAACGTCAACGTGATCATCGTGGTCATCATTCAATTGATAATAAACATGATTTGAAAGATACATTTGTTAAACGTGAAAAAAATGATAGTAGAGATGATTCAAGATCAAATAAAAATACAGAAAGCATACGTGTTGATAAAGTTGAAAAAGAAAAACGTGGTAAATCACCAGTATATGTTAAACATAATACTGTTAAACGTAAAATTGGTAGTGGCGGTGATGATGATGATGTTGTTATTGATAAAAAGAAAGATAGTAAAAAAAATCGTGATGATAAAAAACGTAAAAGATCACACAGAAGTAATAGTAGAAGTAAATCAAAAGATTGTAAACGTAAAAAAGAAAAAAAACATAAAGATAATAAAAAACAAAAACATAATAAAGAACATTCATCATCAATGCAACGTGAAAAATTAATAGTTGATGATAAATCAACAATTGATGAAAAAAATCAAAATCAAGAAGATGATGATAATGTTGTTGGTAAAAAAACAAATCGTAAAAATCCAAGATTAATATCTGATCGTAAAAAGAGTGCATTGGATGAAGCTAGTTTTGAGCCAGATTATTCAGCATCTGAAACAGCAACTGATGATAATAATGATGATAATACAATAAATATTAAAAAACAAAAAAATAGTGATGATTTATCAACAACTGATAGTGTTAAAGATAAAATAATTGATAATAAAATTATTAATAAAAAAAGAATTAAATCAACAAGTTCTGATGATGATGATGAAGATTCAAGTACAACATTATCATCATCAAGTGAATCTGATGATTCATCATACAGAAAAAGAAAGAAAAAACATAAAAAACATAAAAAACGTAAAACAACTAGAAAAGATAGTTCTAGTGATAGTGATTCATATTCTGATTCAAGTGAATCAAGTTCTGATGATGAAAAACATAAAAAAAAATCTAAAAAATCTAAAAGTAAAAGTAAACAATCCAAGAAAAAGAAAAAGTCAAAACACAAATGACGTCGTTAATTTTTTTAATTGTAAAATTTCGCCATTTATTATATATATATATTTTTTTTTTTTTTCATTTTGCAAAAGAAAAAAAAAACAAAAAGAAAAAAGTGGAAAAACTTTGAAATTACATTTAATTTAATTTTTTTTTTTTGTTTTTTTTTTTTCTCTGGGTAATTGATAATTTTAATTTATTTCTTTTTAATTTGAAATAATATTTATATATTTTTTATTTGTTTATTTTAATGGAAATAAACAAATTATTATCAATTAAATTATTGGTTAAATTGAATCATCAATATCTCGTTTGTAAATTGTACTTTGATACAATTGTTTGTATATTGTGCTTTGATATTGTCGCTCGTCCCGTTAAATCTAAGATAAAAAATTAAAAATAATGAAAAAAAAAAAAAAAAAAAATGAATATAAGTAGTTTATAAATAAGAAAAATGAAAAAAAAATAAAAAAAAATTTAAAAATAAATATTTAAAAAAATGAAAAATTATGTAAAATTTATTTAAAAAAAAAAAGTAATTCCTAATTAAAATATGTTTAATTATCTTTTATAATTTTTTAAATGTTTTTTTAATTTTTTAATGATAATTTTCTTGCTTTAAATGTGTCAATAAGTGAAATTAGCAATGGCAATTTTTCACTTTCATCAGTATCTTTTATTCCCAAATCTTGAGTTATAAATGAACGTTCCAATCTACGATTTCCACAGTCACATTCTAAAATAATAATTAATATTTAATTAAAAAAATATATATAATGTATTTAAATTTTAAAAGTACAATAAATTTTATGTATTTAAAAATAATTTTTTTACCTGATTTAAAAACAGTTGATGTGTGTTTATAACCAATCCAATTTAAATATTCCATAATAATTTCATTAATTATAACAACATCTTTTGGTGAATCAGGTTTTTTTTTATGACTTGATGGTGTTGATGAATCAAGTAATTCAATTATTTTCATTTCTAATTCAGCTTTTATTTTTCCAAGTTCACCATCACGTTCTAATGATTCTCTAACAGCTTAAAAAACAAAATAAAAATATTTAATTTTACAATAATTAATATACAAATTTAATTTACCATTTATTAAATCTTTTCCTGTAGCCATTTTAAACTGTTTTTAAAATACAAACAACAACAACAACAACAGCGAAGTTAATCGAAAATAATCAACAAAAAAATTCTGTTTTATCATCTGTTTCGATTTTCGAAAACAATATGGCTGCAAATAAAAAAGTAAACACGTCACAACGTCAGCTGTTTATTTTTTCAAGACAAACAACTAAATAATAAATAGTGTTTAAGTGTTTAATAAATTAATTATTATTAATAAACAATTTATTTAGTTAATTTTTTTGATAATTATTATATAAATTATAAAAATGACATACATGAATACATGGGAAGAGTTTGAGCAAGGAGCAGAGAGGTTATATCTTCAAGATCCACTAAATGTAATATATTTGTTTATTAATAAAAAATTTATCTATTAAATAATTTATAGAATTAATAATAATGTTTATTATTTTATTTAAAGGCTCGTTATTCAATGAAATATTGTCACAACAAAGGTTTACTGTGTCTAAAATTAACTGACAATAAAACGGTACGTCTGTCATTTTATAATTTAATTATTAAAAAAATAATAATTATTAATTTATCATTTACAGTGTTTACAATACAAAACAGAAATTTCTCAGGATTTAAAAAAGATGGAAAAATTCATTGGAAATCTCATGAGGCATATGGCATCAAAGGACAATTAAATAAATAAAATTTCTTCTTTTTTCTATTGGTGATGTATTTTTATGATAAACAATATACCTAATTAAAAATACAAATAAAAACAAAAAAGAGTTTAGTTAGATCATTACAATTTCTATTTAATATTAAACAATGATTTTTAATTAAATTAATCCAATTGACTAGATGGATAATAATTATTTATTAACTTGATAAATGAGGTATACACAAAAATTATATTTAACATATGGACAACGTCATCCAGCTAGTTCCACTTGGTGACTATAAATATTACAAATAATATTTAAAATTTCCTTGGTCGTCTTGTTAAAGTTCTGTAAAGAAAAGAAATCATTATTTAATAGAAAAAAAGTCATCAAGTAATGAAGAATAAATTATTTTAAAAAACATACGATATTATTGGTTGAAGAACAACATCCAGTGTTTGATCATTTGGCAATTCTTGATTTGTCAAATAATCATGTTTATAATCGCCAATTTTCATTTGCATCTAAATTTTTTATTAAATTTATATATTACTATGATGTTGGTTGTTGTTTGGTAATATTAAAAAATCAATACGTACTATTCTTGTTGGCCTGGAACTATCAGCAGAACTTGAACAACATGATGATATATCCTGTGGTGTACTTTCACCAAATCCACTATCAGCATTATTTCCTACGACAATTCTACTGCTACGTACTGACTCAGCTCTTGAGTATATATTTCTCATATCAGGATACTTGAATTCTGTATAATGACTGTTTCTCATACTGCTTGTATCATAAATATCATCACGACTTTGACGTAATCTTCTGTCTCTTCTTTCAATTGTTCCAAGTGCTCTGCTACAATCGACAATCCTTAAAAAATTAAAATACAAACAAATATTTTTCTTTTCTTTTTATTTTATTATTTTTTTCATATATTAATTTCATTAGATCACAAAAAACATTTGATATAAATATACATATAAATATTTTTTTCATTTTATTTTTATCATATTTAACATATACTTAAGGGTGCAAATAAGCACAGGAAAAATAAATACACATAGTGCACAATAGGCTATTAAAAAGTGGTTTATTATAGTGGAAAAAAAAAGTTGAAAAAAAAATGAATAAATAAATAAAAATCATGCTGTAAAATAAATTAAGTCATGCTGAGTAAAATCATCGTAGATACATGCTTCAAATAAATATTTATAAAATTAAAAATTTAGGAGAACGTAAATTCATGCATTTTTGTGTTGTTGATTTGTTTGATAAAATTAAACAATGACTATTGATCCCGTGTCATCCTCTAAAGAAGGATAATTATTATAATGAGATGATGTCTTCTTGAGATCATCGTACCTAGGTGGTGATAAATCAATATCATTTCCATGATTATTATCAGCTTGATGATGATTTTGTAATTTTGATTGTGTTTGTATAACTTTGTATGATATTTCACGACGTTGTTGTTCACTCATTCCACTTGTATCAACAAGACTAAATTCAAGATGTCTGAAATTAAATTATCCAATTTAAAATTCGTTTTTTCTTTAACTTAAAATTGATATTACCTTTTTAATTCATCTGGTAATTTTTGTGATGGTGATCTGTGTCTACTTCTGTGTCTTCTTCTTGGCTCAGTATGACTTACCTAAAAAATTATTAATTTATTAAAAAAATGATATTGATTTTATTATTAATAATAAAATAATATTCTTACAACAACAGCTTTTTGTAGTCCTTCATTTCTACGTTTTTGTGCTTCTCTCCATTGTGGCTCTGAGTCAACAAGTTCATGTCTTGAATTTGAATTTCTACAAAAAATAATTTGATATTGATAAGGTTTATTTGAAGTTTCATATTATTATAATTTCTTAAAATGTAATATAATATCAACCTTGAATTACGAGAACTTCTGTGTTTTCTACGATGTTTACGATGACCGGATCTGCTATCTGATGCTCTTGATAATTCAGATTCACAATCAGAATGACGACTGTGTCTTCGATGACTGTGACTGTGACTTCTACGTCTATGACCAGTACGACTATGACTATCACCAGAACTTTGACTCTCAACAGAGCTACTTCTTCTATGAAGACGATTCAACAACTAAAAAATCAAATTAAATTAATCAATTGAAAACAAATAGCTTTATATTTATTAAAAAATATAAATGAATGATAATTACAACTGGTGCTGTTCCAGCAGAACGAACAGAACGTGGACTTGATGATGTATAAAGACCTCTTGGTTGATTTTGTGTCCATGGTGCACTTCTTGTACTTCTTGGACTTGGATTATTAATTTGTCTTTGTGAATGTGATTGTATATTATTTGTTGTAATATTACGTTCATTAATTGGTGTTTCAATATATGTACCAATCATTTCTTGACCCTCAACAACTCTTCTTTGTGCACGACGACTTGGTGCACGATTAAATCTTGGTTGTGGATTACGACGTATTGAATTATGATTATGTTTATCTGATGGAGTTGGACTACATGAACGAAAACGTGAATATGGACTTAATGGTGGTGGTCCAGTTGCCATTAAACGAAAAAAACCTTGATGTTCTTGACAACATTTCCATAAATGATGACATGCACCACGTGATGGTGTTTCAAAACCGTGTGTACGTTCTTCAGAATTTTTTTCACTCACACGAAGCATGAAATATCTACCCTGTAATCATAATTATTTTTATTTTTTTTTATACAAATATATTGCTTGAGGGATTTTTTTTTAAAAAAAGTATATTTTTATTTTTAAGAGATTATCTTTTTTGAATGAAATATTTATGTATTTATTCATTTTTTTTTTATTTACCTTGTAGTACATTTTATTAATACGTGGCCAATAGTAATTTCCAACTTTTGTTTTATTTCGAAGTAAAATTATGCCACTTGGTGTCAGACCCAAATAATACTCGACGTTGTCCTCCCCCTGCAGAATAATTTTAAATAATATTTTTAAATAATTAAAATGATTAAATTGCGGTTTATTTAAATTATTTTTTTTTTTATTTTTTTTGTAATAAATTAAGCTAATTTTAATTACCAAAACTGGATGGAGATCGACTCCATACATTTCGAGCCATTTAACTTTATCCAAATAATTTAATTCAGCTGCTGATGGTAATTGGCCACTATTAAAAGTAAAATAATTAATTACTATATTTTTTTTATGAAAAAATTATTTTATTATTTTATTGAAATACTTACACAAGAGTTTTGTGAAGTTCTACTATTCTCGATTCAAGTTCTGCTGTTTGATTTGCGAGAAAACGAAATTCACTTACATAGCCGATTGAGTGTCTTCTTGGATCATAATCACCAAGTTCAGCTATGAAAAAAAAAATCAATAAACAGTTGGAAAATTTTTCATGATATTTTCTTTTTTTTTTTTTCAAACTAAAATTCATATTTTTTGTAAACTTCAAACGATGTCTACATCGGAAGTAGAAAGTCACTGCATCAAACGATGATAAAAAATAAAAAAAATAAAAAAACCTTTTAAAATATACTATAATAATTTACTTTTTTCATCAAACTAATGGATAATCTTCAATTGCATTATGCACTATATTAAATTTGAATTATACAACTAAATTATTCAGCTAAATATTTAAAAAAAAAATAATCTTAATTTTACATCTTGTTTAACTTTCATTTGCAAAATAATAAAAGAAATTTTTATTTTCGTTTAGATAATTGTACCATTCATTGGTCAGTCGTATCTATATTTTTCTTTTCATTCAAGATGAGACAGTAAATGTTTGCCACATGATATCTCTATTTGCCAAGAACGACTTTGAATCTCGCGGTTGATAAAAATGAAACCAAGATATACATTTTCTTTTCATCTTGCTTTTTCATGTCATTTATTTTTCTTGAATAAAAAAAAAAGCCATTTATATTTTTCCTTTTCTTTTTTTTTTTCCATATATACATATGTATATTTAATGTAGAAAAAAAAAAGTCATCAAGTAAAATGGGAAAGCGCGGGAATGTCTTTTGTGACAAGCACAACAATTACATTAGAGAATATATAATTTAAAAATACCATTGACACCATTCACATATTTCTTTTATTATTTTTTTTTTCATTTACCATATCAATGGCCTTGCATGGAATACCTAAATTATATTTTTAATATTCTAAAAAATATATTTATGTATTTTTTCAAACTCACATTGTACAACGTAGGCTCCTAATTCAGCAGCAAGATCAAATGTTACCGGAAGTCTTCCCTGTACAATATCTTGTTTAATTTGAAGAAAAAATTGATATCTAAAAAAAAAAAATTAAAAAACTATAATTAAACAAATTAAAAATACATTTTACATTAAAATACTTTAAATGCATTTTAAAATAAAAAAACAAGAAGAAAATATTTATGAAAAAAAAAAAAAAAAAATACATTCGAAATTATAACAAACATTTATTAATAATTTTATAGCCCGAAGCACTATAATTATATAAAATTTTATTTTAATCTTTTACTTAAATTTTGTGTTGAACAAAAAAAAATATAAAAAAAAAATATATCAGGGATGATTCACCACCAATTGCGAAAAGACTTGAAAACAGATTTGTAAAATTCCTCAATGTATGAGAATAAAAGACCACACTATAATTTACCCCTTTTCGTTGGAGGGTAATTGGTGCGTTCCGCTAATTGGCAGGTTGTTTATCCCTCGGGCAAATTTAATATAATAATAATGATAATTCATTCCCTCCCATAATATAGACCAGTTATAGAATAATAATTTTAGAAAAATAAAATATACCTTGTGATTTCCTCGATGAGTTTGCAGGGGTCTGCTGCATAAAATTTTACACCAAAATAAAGTGTAAATGAATCATTTGATGAATCATGTTTACGTGTTTTTAATTGTTTACCAATTTTTTTACTTGGATCAAGCCATTGCTATAAAAAAAAAATATTTAATTTGTTTTATATATATGAAAATTAATTTGATATTATTTCTAAATTGCATATCATCAATCTTTCTAAATTAATTATAAGGGTAAATTCAATTAAATATAGTTTGATGGAAAATGAAGCAATCAGAAATTTGTCGTTTAGTTTAATGAGAAATTTACGATAATAAAATATCATCGTGTTCCATTCAGTGATTCAGTATAATATATTTTATACTCATTTTTTCTTTTTTTTTTTTTCATATTATAATTTGATTTGTCTAAAGTGGATATTTTTTTCAAGACCAAGTTTTAATTGATTGACACAGGGAAAATTGTTAGCAATGCTTTTAATTGTTTTTTTTTCAATTATAAAAAGTATGTAAATTTTTTTTACCGTTTGATTTTCATGATCTAAATATCGTAGACCAAAATAAGCTGTTTCAAGTAAATTTAAATGTCTAAATACTCGATCGATGAGTTCCTGTCCCAGGTTTGAATTCTGAAAGAAAAAATAAAATAGAAAAAATGATTAGTATTCAAAAAGAAAAATTAGGATTTAAATAAATTTTCTATGACATTGAATTTTGAAGGAAGTTGACAAAATGTTTTTATAAAATTTTGAATATAATATTGTTGGAATTGTGAAGATTAAAATCGGTGATTTCCTGTTCTCACTGAAGCTAGATATCCGTGACGATCATTTGTTTTACTTCCCTTCAAGTTAACCATTCCCTCTTGACTTTAAATACATATAAAAAAATAAATTACATATATAAAAAAATAAAATACATGCAACTACAACGACATGCACGATCAACAGAGCCAGACTATGTCTATATATGATTTTTTTAAATATTTTTTTTAACGTGTTATAATAATATAGAAAAAACACAATGAGAAAAAAAAAAATGATAATTGTAAATAGATCTAGTCAGTAAACTGGTTCAATAAACTTATTTAATTTATCTTGACGATATCTTGGCTAAGAAAATGATCAGTAATGACGGTGTTAAAGTAAGTCAAGCATAACAACAAATTATTTTTAAAAAATAACAAAATTTCCTCAAGCAATTTGAGCCAAAGAAATTATTCGATCGCGTGTTTGCTTATTGGCTACTCAAAATAAAAAATAAATAATTACACAAAAAAAATCATAAATAAAAATATATCTAATTACTGTTCATTCATGTTGAACTTGTAAATATAATTTCATCGAGTTTCACAATTCATTGAATTCAATAAGCTCATAATTATAAAACAAAGAAAAAAAAAAGGCTAAATAATTATTATTAAAATGCAAGGAAAAAAAAACAGTTAATAATAAATTTTTTTTTGTAAAAGACAAAGGGTTGAATACTTGAATTAATTGCTAATAATAATCCATGGTTATAAATTAAATGTAAATTATATTTTACCATATATATTTTTGATATAATAAAAAGAATAATCATGTAAATAAATAAAATAAAAATTAATATAACCAGAGTTATAATAAAAGCATGTGTATATTTTTTAGCCTGAAGCATTTAAACATCAGCGAAGAGAAGAAAACTAAAGAGTTTGAATTTGAAAAAAAAAATATAAAAGAGAGATAGAAATGAAATAATAATAGTTTTTTTTTTTTTTTGAAAAAAAGTTTAAAAAAATAAAAAATTTTTGCCCCCGGCGGTTTGAAGATACCGGGTAGTTATATAGGTGGCATACAGGTGCCCAAGTAATAATCTTTGGGGTCTCTTATTTTTGTTCTTCATTTATAATATTATATTATTTTTTTTTTTTAGCGGCTTTGCGTGCTTTGGATAATCTTTGGATGGATGTATCGGATGAAACACACATTCGCTGTATTTATTATTATTTCCTTTCGTTTTCTTTATTCGAAATATTGTGTGTGTGTTTGAAACCGTTTATTTAGTCATTTCTTTATATACTCAAATGGGAATTGGATGTTACCTGTTGTATATATCAACATTAAAAGCCCCCCAGCGATGCAAAGGGCGTTTCACGTATATATCGTGGGAATCGCTACACTTTTTAAATTTTTTTAACATTTTTTTTTTTTGCTGGTTTAATTATTTATTTTTGATTTTTCAAATTCCAATGAATCATTTGCACGCAGACGGCACACGCATTGAGACAATAATTGAATATAAATATTTCAAGGGAAAATTATTTTAAAAAGGATTTATTTTTTCTTTTAATTTTTCATAATAATTTGCTCGTTTTTTTTTGCCATAAATTGGAGGGAAAAAACAATGATACAAGTTAATCGACACTTGACTTTTTTTTTCTTGTGAAATTCTATTGTTTTAAATTTTTTTTTCTTAAGGAAAATTGGAGTAATTTATGGGGCTTTGTTTTTTTTTTTTAAGAGACAAATGTTTTAATTTTTTTTAATCTTACCATTACATCTTGGAGTAATTCATGCTCGTCAAGAAGTATGACCTTGCAATGAAGTATTCGAGGTCTTCTTCTACCAGTGGGCCTCAATCCAGGACACAGCCAGTCGACCACCATCCTTTTATTATTTTTTTTATATTTAATGTGATTTCTTTTTTTATGTTGTCTCGTCTTGTAACCACACGAATCTTCCTGGTTCTACTTTCCTCTCCAATATATCCTCAAATAATTTTCATAAATTTATTTCCAGTCAGACAAATATTCTCCTCATTATTCTTGAACGAAAAAAAAAAAAAAAAAATTAATTATTATTTTCCAGCATTAAAATGATGAATGAAAAAAATTTTTAAACAGTTATTATTCTTTGAAAAAAAATTCAGTGGGAAAGTTTAAATCAATGCTATTCATATAATTAATTTTTAATTAACATGGTATAAATATTTTTAGAAAAAAAAAATTTAAAAAACCAACGGGAAAAAGTAAATTAACAGAGAAAAAAAAGGATAGATAGAAAATGAAAAATAAAAATACAAGTTATTAGATAATTTTTAGTTTTTTTGATTTTATAATTGGGATAATACAATTAGATATAAATTAATGTTGTTATTTTTTAAATTTTTTAAATTTTTTAAATGCATATTATAGAGTCAATGTCCTCGACATTGAGACGTGAATAGCCAAAGCGTCCTGAAGTTACCTTTACACATACTAATACAACCGGATCTTGAACTCTCGATTGTGCCACGTAAACAATTGATCGATATTTCTTACGCACATAAATTCCTTGTATTTAAAATCATAATCAATAAATACATCACAGTGTCACGTGTCATAATAAATACTTGAAAATCACCGTTAACAAAACAAAAAAAATAAAAAAACAAACTTATATTTAATTATAAAATAATAACATTTATAATTTTAATTAAACAATATATTCACTCAATAATAAAAAACAATAAAAATATTAAAAACCATTTAAATCAACAATAAAAACAATTCAAAAAAGAAAAACAAATCATAAACAAACAATTTTCGAAAAAAAAAAAAATTTTTTCTAATTTTAAATTTGGCGGTAAAATTTATGTATAAATTTGTATTTAAAAATTTAAATGACAAATAATGAAGATAATTTAAAAGGTGTATTTTGTAAATTAGTTAGTTAATATTTATTATGATATTCGAGCAGGTAGTTGTGAGGCCAGTGGCTGCTTGAATCTGACTGAGTACGCTGAGTATTAAAAAACAGAGGGAATAGAGTTGAGAGTCAAGAGGAGGATATACACAAATACAAATATATATATGTATGCTTATTTTTTAACACTGAGCTATACTCGAATCTCGATGTTATGCTTCCTTTCCTTTCCTTTCCTTTTGGACTTCTCACATTTTGTACAATATCCAACTACTACTAATGGTTTTTTTTTTTTTTTCTTTATTATTCCATTTTTTTTTCTTCTTCTTCTTCTTTTTTTTTCTCCTTTTCTTTTCTTTATTTATCTTAGCATCTCACTTTCATACATGTAATTTTTTTATATATATTCATGCAGGCCTTGCATGTGATACCAGCTTCACCATCAGATACACACAAAATATTATTCAAAATTTTATCGAAAAAAATTTAAAAAAATTTTTTTTTTCAAATATTTTTATTCTCAAATAGATATAATGAATTAAATAGAAAAATAATAATTGATTTTTTGAATTTTTATAAATATCTATTGTACCAAGAATTTAAAAATTATTTTATTTAAGAATTTTTAAATTTTTTTTACGTGTTTTTTTGTATTAAATATGTATTGGATGGAAAAAAAAAATTTTAGAGATGATTGAGGGTTTTGAAAGTGTAGAATTTAAAAAATTTCGGGGAAGTTTTGAAGGAGCATCAATGTAAAATCACTGTAGGCAATGAAAGATTGGAAAGAAAAAAATGTGAAAAAAAATTATTATTCGTTGTTGGTCGGTTGATTGTAGAGGTACTCTCTTTCTTGGCATTTCGTGGGCGTACATTTTTACTGCTCGTCCCTTCAACAACCACCCGCCACTTTATGTGCATTATAATACACACACACTTGCAAAAAAATACATAAAATACTAACTACTGTTATGTATTATATATTAAATGTATGAGTGTGTAAATTTTTTTTACACTGCAAAGCTGCTAAGTACTGCATAACTTGGTGCTTTTTTATACTTCAGTGACATCTTTTGTTTGAAGAAAACAAGGGGATGAAAAAAAAGGTGTAAAAATAAAAGGGTAGTTTTAGAGCAACACATCAGCTATATTTTTTCTCTTTTTTTTCACACTTTTGTTAATGATACTTGTGATAAAGAAAAAAATAAAAATTCCTTTTTCAATGTGCCAATTTTTTTTTTTTAATGGTAAAAAAAAAATATATTTTTTTATTATCTCTTCTTTTTATTGTTTTATTTATTTAAAGTGGGATTTTTTTTTTTTTTTAATTATTGTTATATAAACGAGTGTTTATTTAATATTGGAAATTTTTTTTTTTTTGAATTTATATTTCAAATACAAAAAGGAATTTATTTGTTGAAATTTCAAAATGTAAAAATTTAAAATAAAAACGACAAGTAGCTTGAAGTTTGTTAATTTTTTTCGCTACGAAAAATTATTTCTATCGAAATTTCAATATGCCAAATTTTTTTGTACTCTTTTAGGAAATTTTACGATCGAATTTTCAAATAATTTTTGTTTTTCGTTTGTCTGCAGTAAAAAAAACCAAAAAATAACAAAAATAATTCTCAATTACCTTCAATCACAAACTAATCAATTTTTTCACTACAAAAAATTCTCTCTCGAAGTTTTAATATAGCCCAAGTCGATAATTCACTCTCAAATTTAAAATTAAATAATTCGCCGCAATATTTTCAATTTGGCGCTGAAAATTGTAAATTGCAAATTTCAAAAACAATTTCTGCAATACCATCAACAACTTACATCAATTTTTATTTTACCAATAATAAAAATTGTCTAAAAAATATTCTAGATGTCAGTAGCTGTATCAGTGTGTTATTGTTATGAATGTATTCGTATGTTAATGTCAAAATCCCTGAGATAAATAAACGTGTGTTTGTGTATATATTTCATAAAAAAATTGTATTTTAAAAACAAACCCTCATTAAAGTAAACAAAAAAAAAAAAAAAAAACAATTACATAAGCAATATAGTGTTAAAATAATTATAAAATAATTAGACTTGTGTTTGTTAATATTTCACCAATTATTGTTAATAAATAATTTATTTATATGATAATTGTCGACGTGTAAAATGGCGTGGTTCGGTGATGGACTTTCTAGCCTTTCAAATTTAAAAGGACAAATAACAAATTTTACAAAAGAGGTTTTATCTGACAGTATAAATGACGAACAAGGTAATTAATCTAAATTTACAAATAATCCATTAAAATTATTTTCAATGATCAATTAAAATACCAAAAAAAATAAAAACATATGTAAAAAAATATTTTATCGCTCTACTGTCATAATAAATGTTCTGTTTTATCGGTTGAGTAACTCGTGATATTTAAAGCGGGTAAATTCAATTTTATTATTATATTTTTTTTTATATATATTTAAATTTTAACTTTTTTTTACAGGTGTCATTAGAGAGACAAGTCAAAATAATCCAATGGATTTACAAGAATTACTTATGTCCCGAGATGCTGAGGTAAAATTTTTTTTTTAATTTTTTTTTTTGTTATTATTATTATTACTAATTCAAGGTGTTTTTTTTATTTTAAAAATTGATAATAATTTTTAGTTGTTTTATTCGTGAGAGCATATGTCTATTTTTATCCACACGAGTGGTGAATAGATAAGAGTAGATGATATTTAATATTCCAACAGATGTTTGGTTTTATTGTAATCTTGACCAAGTGATAATCAAACAATTCTTATCACATTGTATCTATTGGCCATCAAAAAAAATATAAAACATTAAAAGCAATATTTTATCGAGAATATTGTAAATTATTTTTTACTTATTAATTCAAAATATATGGATATTTTATTGTATTTATTTTGTGATACTGTTTTTTACTTTTAAAAAATTTTAAATTCTCTTTTTTTTTTTTTTTTGGTGTTAGTCATGGGTTTCTCAATTTACCAAGGCGTTATGATGTTTTTTATACGTAAAATAATACGAAGGGGAATTTTATGTGTGTGACTTTGAATATATATATATATTATTTTTATCAGAATACAAACTTGAGATAAAATTGTGCAAATAAAAACGTGTCTCGTCCCTGTGTCCCATGAAGTAAACCACCGGACTTCCTTCAGATTATTATATGGTTGTGTTTAATATTTTACTATCGTTTTTTTATTTTATTTTTTGTCTATGAAAACATCATCTTATCCAAAAATTTTATAATATTATTTTCTAACACACTGGGTCGTATCAAACAACTGCACTATCAAAATCAACAACGAGAAACTTTTTAATGTAAATTAAAAATGAAAGATTAAAACATAACTTTATATATATAATTTAAAATAATTATTATTTTTATTTTTAGATTGCATTGTTACGTCGACAAAATTGTGAACTTCAAAAAGCTGTTGTTGAATTTAATTCACCTACAAATAATGACGTAAGAATTTATTTAATTTTTCAATAGTTATTTAATTTTAACGGATAACAAGAAAAACAAAAAAAAAAAAAGTATATATGGATTATTGAAATTTTAAATTTTAAAGATAAAAATATAATGTTAGATATTATCATATCTTGGACTCGTTGTTGGGTCAACAAAGGATCGGCATTTTTTTTTTTTTTTTTCGATTATGAGGCATTCAAAAAATATCCCAAGCAAAGAAACAACTATTTTTTTTTTTTTAAATTCTATTTTTCTTTTTGTAGAGTTTAAATTTAAAAATTTTGTTGAATTATTATATGACAAAGAAAAAAGGTAACTAATTTAAATAAGGGTAAATTTTTTTTTGACAATAACAATAGTAAAAATAAATTTGTCGAAATAAATTTCGAAATTTCGAAAAAATATATTTAAAAAATTTCGATTATTATTTACATGAAATTAACGCATAAATATTAGAAGAAAAAAAAATTAATATTTCTCGTAATTAATTTCGAATAATTAATTTCAATACAATTAATTTTTTTTCATAATTTATTTTTCGAAATTTAAACTATTGCCTTTTTTTTTTTTGTATTGTAAACGTGGCTATTTATAATTTTTTTTTCTAAAAATAGAAAAAAAAATATATATATTATTATAAATTTACCTTGCCAAGTTTAACAATTTTATATTTCCAACTTTAATTTCAGCATTTAACGTTATCAGGTCAGTTTAGCTCGTATTATCATAAATTATTGAACCACGTAACGAGTATATTTAAAATTATCAGAACTTTATCCTTATTTTTTTTTTTTTCATTATTCATAATAATGCTTTTATCATTTACCTCGTTGATATTTTTCGATTTGGGTTAATTGATGGCTAATTGTCAAAGTATCATACAAAAACTGGAAATTATAAAAAAATATAAAAAACTTGTTTAAACTAGACTACCTCGATACACTTATAAAAAAAAAAAATAGTATAATAATTATTATCATTATATTTATTTTTTTCTTCACCTGCTTGCCCGCAGTTTTGTATCACCAATGAGGGCTTACTGATTAACAATTAAAAAAAATAAATAAAAAACAAATAAAAAAAAAATTTTTGATGTAGTTAATATACTTGTGCATTTTGTGGGCCAGAAAATTAAATAAACTACAAATACCTCAATTGCATTATTCATAAGTTGAGTCGATGGAATTGTTCCTTTCTTTCCTGTATGTATAATTTTTTATTTTTTTTTATTTTTTATATTCTTTTTTCTGTTTGCTGAGTATTTTTTTTTTACCTGAAATGGGGAATTTCTTTTTTCTCTTTTTAATTTTATGTAGTGTTAGGGGTTGGTCTAATCTTTTATTACTAATCTTTTATCCCTACCATTTTTAAAAATTGTTTTTTATACGCTTGTTAGATTGGGCTAGCTTGAAAAATAAATTAAGTAGGGATGCGACAAGTCTTGGTAGATTGGTGGTGGAAGTGTCTTTTTCGTCTTGAGGTGAGGTAAATTCAGTCCACGAATCATACATTCATTATTTAAGTATCACTTGGACACAGTCGCTATTTAACAGTCAAAGAATTCACAATAAAACACGTGCTCTATTTAATGAAAATTAATATTTTCAATTTTTTTAATTTTCATATTCAAATTTTATACTCAAAGTACTTGTATAGAAATTTTATTTTTTTTTTATTTTTAAATTATAACAATAGTTAATTAATAAATTTAAAAAACTAAACAAATCAATGTGACAATTTTTTTTTCATATTAACAACAAACTATTTGGTAAGATTTTTTTTCAACATTTAATATTTTTTTTAAATTAATTATTTATTAAAATTTATATATTTAATTTTTTTTTTTCTATTTATTATACTCATTTGATTATTTATTAATATTCACTTTTCGTGCGTACAAGAATTTTTCAAGTCATAAATACCACGTAAATGATAAAAAAAAAAAAAGTGCATCGTTGCAGCTTTGTGTTATCTTTGAGGTGTAACAATATATATTTAAATTATAATCAAGGACAAGCAAAAAAATTAAATATAAAAATAAATAATTTATTGTTTATTGATGTATATATTTTTTTTGATATTGTTATAGTAGTAATAAAAAAAAATAATTTACATTGACACTCGAGTTTTCAATAAACACTTGTATGTATGTTGCATTAGAAAATATAATTAAACTCATCCTTGTACTACGAACTTGAGTCCATACTTGCTTTCACAAATATTAACTCAATCTATGTATTATTGCATCAATATATTTTTTTTTTTTTTTTAACAAGACATGTTGAAATAAAGAAAAATTATTTATTTCAATTTTTAGACTATGTACCGTGATATTGCTCATTTTATAATGATTAATTTCTATTCATTAAAGTATCAATAAATATTATTAATTTTTATTTGTCAATCCAGGTAAAAATTATTCATTAATTTTTCATATTTTTTAAATTTTTTATTTTTTTGTATTTCGTCATTTTAATAACCGTTATTTTTGTTATACAATTTTTTTTTTCCGGTTACGTAAACATAAGCATACAGTCATCACATACGCACGATATCTATAGTTTTTCAAATTATCATTTTTTATTTATTTATCAATTTGCATAAATTTTTTTTTAACTTTTGTTTATTGGAAAAATTAATGAAGCTTGTTAATTGTTATTTTGGAGCTTGTTAATAATAATAGATAATCTATTTTATTTATCATCAAATTTAAGAAATTTTTTTTTCATAAATTCACATGTAGACTTCGAATTACTCACTATTTGCTGACTACAATTTTCTCAGTAATGCAAACTGATATACAGTTCTCATATCTGAAATACTTTTTTTATTTTTTTTCTTTATTAATTTTTTTATCAATTTATAAACCAGATATTCTTTGTAATTTTAAATTCAACATTCTATATTGATGCTAAAATAAACTACCAAAAAATTCATACAAAAATTGTATAATATTTTTGCTTGATTCATTAATTAAAAATATAATTTCTCTAGTTTAATTTTAAATTAATATATAAAAAATTCATGAAAACTCGTCGTGTGTCCCAGTTATTGTAATTTTTTTTCCATTTATTTTCTTCAATTGTTAATAATAGAAAAAAAAAAAAATATTATTTTTCTTTTAAAAGAATTATTTCTTGTCAATATAGTTAAGTTGAAGTATTATTTATTCCCGAGGTCAGTAATCGACGGTATAATGATGCGGTTTGCGATATCGCGTGCTATTTTTTTTTTTTTTTTTTTACTTAACAAATGTAGGTACCAATGACGATTACTCGTTATCGTTAAGCCAACTTAAAAACCCCTCCAAATGTACATATATTCAATGCACATAACTAGTCATATCGTGTACTAAAATTGTCCAATTTTCTCGGTCTAAAAAGTCGATTGTCTGAATCAACAATAACAGCTTTAGCTATAGCATATATAAAAATAATTTATAATACAATATGCTAATAGAAAATTGAAATTTTTTTATATTTTTTTTTAAATAACAAATACTTTTTATTAATAATACTTTGAATAGTATTTATACTGCATCCTTATTTCTTTAAAGTTGATTATTTTTTTTATTATTTATTTATTTATTCCACTTTTTATATTTTTTTTTCTTTTTTTTGTCGGCATTTCTTTCAATATGAAAAATATATATGTTAGTCTACACATATACAGCTGCTAATATTTACTCAAGAACAATGTGAG
The DNA here is from genome assembly GCF_014905175.1 of Aphidius gifuensis. Taxonomy (NCBI): domain Eukaryota; kingdom Metazoa; phylum Arthropoda; class Insecta; order Hymenoptera; family Braconidae; genus Aphidius; species Aphidius gifuensis. The sequence goes on from NC_057792.1 coordinate 20,082,696, forward strand.
CAAGACTTAAAAATACATATCTACAATACTTTTAGTTTGTTGTATTTTTTTTTTGTATTTAAAAATGATAATTTTTTCATATTTTTATTGCTGGAAATTATTGTTAATTTATTGTGACCTCATTATTATTGACCATTTTTTGTTTAATAATTTCATGATAATTGATATGAATTTCATATAAACGCGAAAATGATATTTTTAATAATATTTGTTTCTTTTTTATTCTAAATTTCTATTTTATTTTCTATTTTTCATTTTTAAAACTATCGATGAGTCATTTGGAAAATAATATTATCAAGGCAATTATTGATGTGCAAGGTGTATTTAAAATTATCAACAATACACCTTGTAAGATAAGAATTTTAAAAATATAAATAAGGAAAAAATAATATATAAACTGGACACTATTATCCATTCAAAGTTGATAGTTTAATTTTATAATTTAACTTCCTTTCCCACGTTTTGTTATCATTTTATTTGTTGTACCTGTTTGTTAAGTATTTCAAGTTGTCTTATCCAAAAATAATACGACAACTTTAACTAGTTTGATATAGCCTAAATGAACAAAAAATAAAATGATAAAAATATATATACAAAAACTCATAAATTAATTATGAGCACCTAATTATTCATAGAAATTAAATAAATTTAAAATAATTATAGTTTATTTATTATATTTCTATTGAATAAATAATTTTTTTTTTTTTTTTCGAAATGATCAAATTTTCATAGTGTTTGTATGGTTATTTTTTTTTAAATAAATTAAAAACCACATGAAAGTATGATGAGCTATTATTCCTTGACCTGACCCAACGACCAACCCCCTTTTTTTAAAAATTTATTAACATCATTTTAATAATAGCACACAATAAAATTTTGATAATATATTTCTGGACCAAAAATTTATATTCAAATTAATAATCTTTATAAAGTTTTCAATCAATTATTCATGTGTGTTTATTTATCAATAATTTCGATCGAAAAATACTAATGATATTCATTTCGATTATTTACATATATTTGTATTTTTTTTTAAACTAAATTTTGTCATTTTATTCGATGAATATAGAATCAAGATGATCTCTGTCTTGACATTGATTATTATCAATTTTTTTTTATTTATTTTTCATGCATTATGCATCGTATTTGTTCTTGCATCGAATTTCTAAAATATTTACTTTTTATTATTATTATATTATTTTATTTATTTATTTAAAAAAAAAAAAAAAACTGGAATAGTATTCAAGAAATTTCCGAGTCTCATTCAAAAGATATATAATTTTAGAATTATGTAAGATGCATTGTGTTGAGGACACACACGAGATTGTTATGCAAAAGAGGTCGACAATATAATGACAATATTAAATGAAAAAAAAAAAAAAAAAATTCTTTCATTTATTTTATTACAAACTTTCGTTGAATCTAATATTTATTTATTCATTTTGTAATTATATTTTTTTTATTCATTTTAGAAAGCTGAAAAAGATGATGAAAATGAAGGTGGATTTTTTTGGGATCCACCAAGGGTTAATAATTACGAAAAAATTAAAAATAAAAATGCTGATGATGGATCCATTCAAGCCACCATAAAAATGGATCAATTGACAAACATTGAATCGGTAATTTTATTTTTTTAATATTTACAAAAATTATAAATAGAAAGTTTTTTTATTTTTTAAAAATGATTATTTTTGTGTATCCAGGTGACAAGTCCAGACCAGAATGACGAGTTCATGGACAATAACCATAAGTCTGAACTTAGACGTGTCAAACAAGATATGCTTGAGTGTATAAATAAAATGGTAAATAAAAAAAAATAATAATATTTTAATGAATAATAATTTTAAACAAGGTTAAATTAATTTTACAATAAAAAAAATATAAAAAATTTATATATTATAATTATATATTTAATAAAAAAGATAAATAAAAATAGCATTACGATATATTTATATTGTGTAATAATAATTAAACAGTAATAATTAAAAATAATAATATATAGTTGAGTTAAATAAGAACAAGGTTTAAAAACTATTTGCTTATTTTATTTATTTTTTGTTTAAACAGGAAAGCAGTGGTGGTGATGGAAATAGCTCAGATAAAAAAATTGATGAATCAATATTTATCAATGATTTACGTGTAGCTTTGTCAAAGCTAAAATCACCAGAGAAATTAAAATTATTACAGTCTGTACTGTCGACACTTGAGAAAGAATACAACTGTCCAGAAAAATCAAATGGAATGAAAGAAAATGAAAAATATTTAGTGGATAGGATAAAACAACTTGAAGAAGAAAAGGAAAATTTAACAGCTGGAATTGAAGAACTTGATAGACAACATAATGAATCAATTGAAAATATATTATCATTAAAGAATGAGCTTCAAAAAAAGCATCAATCATTACAGGTGGCATATGAAAAATTATATGTTGATTTTAATAAATCCCAAGAGCAGCTAGAATTGTTAGAATCAAGTAAAAATAAATTCACTGATATTAAATTAACAGATGAAATAATACAAACTGATAGAAATAATGATGAAACAATGGACAATATAAAGCTACGTGTTAATGAAATTATAAAAAATATTTCTATTGAAAAGCCAGATGATAATGAAACAATATTCGAAATGATTGCTAAAAAATTAGTTGATACTGAATGGAAAAAAGAAATGCTTGAACGTGAATTTAATGAAACAAATCGTGAGCTAAGAGATGCATGTGAATTTCGTGATTCATTACAAGTTGATTGTTGTGATCTTCAAGGACAAATTGAATCACTTGAGCATGAATTACAATCAATGAAATTAAATTTACCATCAATACCAGAAGGTAATGAAGAAATTGAAACAATGTCAAGTGAATTAAAACGTTTACAGCTTGAAAATGATGAATTATTAAAAATTAAAATAACGAATAACAATGAAATAAATGATCTTAAAAAACAACTTGAATTATTACAACAAAAATCATCAACAACATCAAGTAATGTCGAAACAATAAATAAATATGAAAAAAATGAAATTGAAATAAATGATAATATTAAAACTTATGAAGATAAAATTTTAAAACTTGAAAATACAATTTCAATACTTGATGATAAATGTAAAAATTATGAAGCTAATAATATTGCCTATGATAAAGCTAAAAATGACATTGAAAAATATAAAAATGATTTAATATTATCAATGGAAAATACACTTGTGTTGGAGAATAAAATAAAAGAGTTAGAAAATATAAAAAAAAATATTGATAATGGTTTATCATCATTGTCATTGGACAAAATGAATGATGAACAATTAGATGATGCATTGGATTCACAAGTTGATGATACTAGCCAAAATGATAAAAAATTATTAAAATATCTTCAATCACAATTGGAAGCAGCTAATACAGAACGTGATGATTTGGAATATGATTTATTGAACATGAGAAAAGAGCTTGATGTTGCATTAAAAGAAATCTCTAAATATGAAACTGACTGTACACTTATTCGTCAAGTTAATGAACAATTAACACATAAAAATGACGAGATATTACAACAGTTGAGTGCAATTAATCTTGACAGTTCACAGCGTATTGATGATCTTCAATTACAAATTGATAATTTACAACAAGAACATACATTTCTACAAGAAGAAAGAGAAGCTGAAAAAGTTGAACTCATAGAAATTCGTTCAAAGTGTTATCAGCTTGGTGCAAAGTGTCTTGAAAAAGATGAAGAATTACATAAATTACAAGAAAAATACAACTGTCTTGAAAATGATTATTTATTAATTAAAAAAAAATCAGAATCAGATGATGAAAAAATTAAATATCTAGAAAATGAATTATCATCAATGAAAATAAATAACAATGAAGATAATAAGCAATTAATTGATGAGCTAAATGAATTAAAAAAAAAACATGAAGAATCAGAATTAATGGCTAAAGAAACAATTGAAAAAATTTCGAAATTAATAAATGAAAAAGAAGAATATATTGAAAGTAAAAAAGGTGAATATGAAAGCCTAATTGAACAATTAAATATTGAAAAAAATGAACTTGTTCGTCTTGTACAAGTTAAACACAATGAAAGTTTACAGTATCATGCTGAGATACAAAGATTAACTCAATTATTTACTGAACAAACAACAAAATATGATAAATTAATTGCTGAAAATAAAGTAAATATTGATTTAATTAAAGAAAAAGAAACTCAAGTGTTATGGGCACAAAATGAATTGCAAGTTGTTCGTAAACGTTTGACAAATTTTGAGGAAAAAAATAATTATGGTGAAACATGTAATGTACCAGAGCATACAATTAAATTATCACAAGTTAATACATTGAATGAAAAATGTAATGCATTAGAAGCAGCACTTGTACAAGAACAATCGAATAATAGATTATTACAAAATCAATTGAATGATTGTCAATTGAAAGAGACAAATGCTGAAAAAGAATTAGAAAGATTGAGAACACATTTAGTGGAAATGGAAGCAAGTTATACTGAGGAGGCACTTATTATTGATCAATCTAAACAAGAACTAGAAGCTAGATTATTACAAGCTGAAGAAAAAGTACAAAATAGCTCAAATGTTTATACATCAGCTAGTATACGTGCAAATCAACAGGTTGAAACTTTGCAACAACAAATGACACTTATTGTACAACAAAGAGATGAAATACAAGCTAAATTATCAGCAGCTGATGATAAAGTTGCATCACAAACTGCATCACTTACTAATTTACAAATTGTTCTTGAACAATTTCAACGTGGTAGGTTTTTTATTTCTTTTAATTGAGATAATTATTGATTACAATTATTAATTATCCTTATTTTTTTACAGATAAAGAAACTGATATACGAAATGCAACTGAAAAAATTCGCCAACAATTAAATTCATCATTTAAAAAACAAGAAGAATTAACTGCTGAAATTTCTTCATTAAAGGTTTTATTTATTTATTTTATTTATAGCATTATGTGTATTTTTTAAAACTGTTTTTGTTTTTTTTTTTATATAGACACAACTTGCTGAGGCTAAAGAATGCCTTCAAGCTGCATCAAGACTGAGTGAACAGCTTGAAAAAAAAAGCGAAAGAATTGAAGAATTAAAACGAGAAGGTAACATATATTTTTCATCTAACAATTTGCACATAAATAAATTAATTTTATTATTTAAATTGCACTAAATTTATGTAAATTAATTATTTGGGTATTTTTTTTTTTTTTTTTTCGTTGTAAGCTTTTTTAGATAAAAGCACATTTGCACAATTTTTTATATTTAAAAGTTGCATGTTAATAATCAATTTAAACTATCTAAAAAAATTAATTAACTAGCTTAAAAATTTTACAATTAATTTAAGCTTTTAATTATTAATTTTTTTACTAAAAATATATATTTTTAAATTTATTAAATAATTGATAAAAACACAAAATAAATTATATATTAATAATAATAATTTTAAAGATTATTCATTAAGCTTTTCAGTTGTTACTAATTTCACAAAAAAAAAATGATTTAAGAAAAAAATGCACATACATGAATCAAGCACATAATAAAGTCCGGTGAAAAGTCTAATATCAGCTGGTAATTCTGGGATATAAAAATGAAATTACTCAGGATTCTGGCTGGTATGCGGCTAAGCACTGGCCACATCGCCTTATTGCACAATTAATTATCGTTAATCACAAATAATTAAAATAAAAATTTATGTAAATATATTTACAAATTAATTTATAATCACGCAAACCATTTGGTGCTGGTCAATCATTTCATATTGCAAATTTGATAAATAAATCATTGTTATCATTAAAATTTCAATAAGAAAAAAAAAAAAATTATTAAAAATTTTAGAACATTGGACAGCACACAATGGACAATCACTAAGTAGATAAGATTTTTTTAAAAATATATATATTTTAATTGTTTATAATAGATTATAATTAATGGTAGCGAAAGTGTGTGTAATCTCATGCGGTAACTGTGAGCGTAATTATGGAGATGCTCATATTACCTCGTGGGATTTCTCACCCGTTACCACTTTCCTACAAAATCCATAATTCAGAATGATTATTTTTAGATTTATTAATTTAGTTGAATGTTGGTAATGTTGTTTTTTATTATTTTTAAATTGTTAATTATATTAATTTGTATTTTTTTTTTTGATGATAATGAGCATGTAAATGATAATAGCAAGAAGAATGTGGCATGATAAAGTATTTAGACACAGGTGTGAGTATTACATCAGGTACTGGTGTCATTGTTAATAAACCAGTGCTTGTGAAATACTTTCACTAGTGTCTTTCCTAGTCGTCGAATGTCCAACTTGAATCCTACAATAATTTTAAAAATGAATTATTAAATCCTTTATTTATTTGTAATATTTAAATAAATATTGTTTATTAATTTTAATTTATTTTAAATTTCAGTTGATAATTTGAATGAATTTGTTAATACTGCTGATGAAAAAATTCAAGAAGCTAAAAAATGTGGTGATGGAAAAGTTGACAAGTAAGATTTTAATTAAATAATAATTATTAACATAAATATTTATTAAATAATATATATTTTTTGTTTTAGAAATCTTGTTAAAAATTTATTACTTGGTTTAATATCATCATCAGCATCTGATAAATCATCAGTACTACGTGTATTTAGTACAGTATTAGAATTTAATGATAATGAAAAAGAAAAAGCTGGTTTAAATCATCCAACAAATCAAGGTGGTTGGTTTTCAAATTTACTTGGTGGTGCTAATAATTCAACAAAAGATCAAGAGGCTTCATTATCAGCAGCATTTGTTAGATTTTTAGAGAGTGAATCAAAACCAATGAGAACAATGCCAGCATTACAATTAACAAATACACAATTATCAACACCTGGACATAGTAGAAAACACTCAACATCATCACAATCTGGTTTACTTTTATCAAATGTAACTCTTCCATCATTTCCTGATTTTGTACCATCAAGAAATGAAGGCTCAATACTAAAAGAAGTTTTAAAGGACAATTGATATTAACATTTTTTAATTATATATTATAGCAATTTATTTTTTAAATAAATATTAATGTATGAAATACTAATAATAATGCTTTATAATAATTGTATAAATTATCAAAGTGATTTTTACTAATTACTATTGGATTTAAATTTTACATTTAAATCTATTCAACAATTTTTTTTATTACAATTTATTCCAACATTAGCAAATTTATATTTTAATTGTCAAGATGACTTAATAATATCAATGTAATTTATGATTTCCATATCAAATTTAATTTAATTTTTAAAATTTTAAATAATGCCAGCTTAAAGAAATAATAATTCAATAATTGTTTTAATTTTATTTAATATTATTTTGTTTTAATTTAAAGAAAAAACATTGTATTATTTATTATCAAAAAAATAAATTGCCACTTGATTTATATTAATAAATAAACAATTTAATATTTATACTACTTGTTCAAATCTCAAGGAACTTTTATTGCTTCGTCTTGAATAATTAACTATTCATTTGCCATGTAAAAATTCAACTTTACCAATGACAACAGTTAAAGACGAGAGCAAATATTTATTTTTATTTTCATTATTAATTATTGATAATTAAAAATTAATAATAATTCATTATTAATAATATTAATAGTTTATTGATTGATTTTTAAATTGATTGAAATTAAATTGTAATTATAAATTCTTTACACATAAATAATAATTAATTATAATTTTTTTTTTCTTAAATATTTCGATTACATTTATTTAAAAATTAAAAAAAAAAATTAATTTAATTTTTTTACTATTTTTGTAAAAGCTGAAAATTTATTTTTCAAATTTTTTTTTTTTCTCTTACCTAGCGGTATATTTGTAAACTATTAATCAACCATCTTTAAATTTTTTAAGCCAATCACAATGCAGCGCGGATGTACGTGGTTAGCGCGAGAACTGATGGCTAACCTCGAGTCCTCGACAAAAACCTGCACAAACTTGTTCATAAATTTTATTATCAACGGAATCATCAAACGAGCAACTTGTGTCTCTCCAAGAATAAAATTTAACCGTTGAAATAATCAACGTTTTTAATAATTAATTTTATTGTTTAATTTACTAAGTTATTTAAATAAAATCAATCATCATGTTTTGGGGTAAGTTTAAATAATCATTTAATTAATAATTAATATTATATTATTGAATATTAAAATTAACCGGCACAATGAGAAATGGCGTCGCCATGTGGTTTCAAACAAATGAAAAAAAAAAAAAAAACCAACCATAAAATTTTCATACATTATTGATAATTTTAAAATATTAATAGCATCATTATCAATAATAATTTTTGATATTTAATTAATTAAATCCACATTGTTTAAATGTTTAATTTTATATTTTTTTTAAATTATTTTTTCAGGACTTATCATGGAACCAAACAAGCGGTACACCCAGACTGTGGAAAGACCTTTCCACGTGTCCATGGCTACCCTCGACATTTCAACTTCTGGTAAATATATTTTGTGTTTTTTTTTTAACTTGAAATATTCACAATTATTTGATGTATCAATTGTATAAACAAAAAAAGTTTGTAAATTAATAATAATTGTTGAATAACAGCAAAAGAAAAAAAGTATTTTGATAATTTAATTAATTAATTTGTTTTGTGGATTTTTAGATGATGAACCTGTACAAGTTATGTTGTGCTTTGAATCACGCAACTATCTTTTGTGTAATTTGTCGAAAAAACAATCTTGCCAAGCACCATTGGACTTGAATTTCCAAGAAGGTACAAAAATTTCATTCACTTCAAATGGTAGTGGTCATGTACATTTGACTGGTTACTTGGTACCTGAAGACGATATGGACGATTTTGATGAAATGGATGAACAAGAAGATGAAGAAGAAGATGAAGAGGAAGTACCACAACTTGTTGGCAAACAATTAAAACGCAAAGCAACAGACAAAAATGAAGAAAGAACAATGAAAAGATTAAAGGAACTTGCTGATACAATTACTCAAAATGGTCAAGATAGTTCATCAGATTCTGATGATGCTAATGAAGAAGAAGAAGAAGAAGATGATGAAGAAGAAGGTATGGAACTTGAATTTGAGGATGATGATGATGATGATGATGACAATGATGACGAAGATGAGGATGTTGATGAAGAAGAAGAAGAAGAAGATGATGAGGATGTTGATGATGAAGAAGAAGAAGAAGAAGAAGAAGAAGAAGAGGAGGAAGAAGAAGAAGAAAAAGTAGAAGTAAAACCAAAAGGTAAACAAAATCAACAACAACAGAAAAATCAAAAGCAACAAAAAGATGCCAAAGACAAAGCTGTTGTAGTCAATGGAAAAGATACAAATCAACAAAAGAAAAATAAAAAAGAACAACAACAAGATAAACAACAAGCTAAAGCAACACAAGAAGTTAAACCAGAAGTTAAACAACAACAAGTACCAAAAAAACAAGTATTAGGTGGTGGTATTGTTATTGAAGAACTTAAAGTTGGTACTGGTGCACCAGCTGTTAAAGGCAAATTTATATCAGTTTATTATATTGGAAAATTGAAAAATGGCAAGAAATTTGATGCAACACAAAGTGGAAAAGGTTTTAAATTCCGTCTTGGTGGTGGTGAAGTTATCAAAGGATGGGATATTGGTATTGTTGGCATGAAAGTTGGTGGCAAAAGACGTGTCACTGTTCCACCTGCAATGGGGTAATTATTTTAATATTTATTTTTAATTTTTAAGTGTTTATTTATTTTTCAAAATCAATATTTATTTATTTTTCAAAATTAATATTTATTTATTTTTAAAATTCTTGAAATTAATATTTGTTTATTTATTTATTTTTCAGTTATGGCAAAAAAGGATCACCACCAGTTATTCCAGGAAACAGTGTCTTGGTATTCGACGTTGAACTTAAAGAAGTTCATTAATTTAAATAATCAACTTAAAAACATTTAACAATATAATAAACAATAAATTCTTTTTTTCATTTAAATCATTAATTTTGTCAAATAAAATTTTTTTTATTTTTACCTCATAGTAGTATAATTGTCACTATTAATTATTTATTAACTTGATAATTTTTTTCAACATCTCTTGATATCAGTCAATACTACATAATTTTTTTTTTTTTTTTTTTTTTTTTAATTTTAATATCTATTATTATTGTTTAATATTTTTGTTACTTTTCTACTTGATCATAACATTAAATTTTAGTAAACAAATAAAAATTAACAAAAAGATAAATATTAAATAACTGTATTTTTCTTTTAAATAAATTACAAATACATTTGAAATAAAAATTAAAAAAAGGTGATTAATTTATTTGGAATAATTTTAATCAGTTTTTTTTTGTGTTTTTGTTTCCCACTTCATGGTGCATACACCATTTTCACATTTTTTAACCAGCTGTGGTGCCTCATTGGTTTCTTCAGTAGTGTCATTATTTTTTGTACGATACTGCCAAAATTTCATCACCAATGGTTGAATTAAAAATCTCCAAATGAGTAGAACAATTGGTATGAAAACACATGGTACACAAACCATATTTATTTATTATTTACGTATTGCCTAGAAATTATTTTTGACTGTAAATATTATAGTTAATAATTGTTTATTTGTTTTTGTTAGGTTACACATACCTGTCGAATGGGTGTTGATGTCTGATGAGGAATGATTAGTCAGCTTGTTGGTTGACGCATGCGTATAACTGTATTTATTTTTTTGTTGGTAAAAAAAAAAAAAATATAAATAGCAAGCTTGATCAACACGTGTGTGTTAACAAGGATAAATAAATGATGAATTTTATGTTAATTGTTTAATTATAAATTTATTAGTTTAATTATAATTTTACTTTGGAAAAAAAAATCATTTTCAATTGAACTTTGTCAGTTGATGAGATTACAAAAATTATCATGAACTATTCGAAATTAATTTAATAGAAAAATGATAATAAAATGATGGATAATCAATTATTGATAAACGAAAATATTCATTGAATTTTATATGATAAATTTAGATAGAAAAAATTACATGAAAATATTTTTAATTAGTCGAAAATGTTTTATTATAATCATGATATTCTCACAAAGATAATAATTGTCCTAGAAAAATATGTAATTAATTGGTAATAGATTAAGCGATGGTTTTTTTTATTTTTTATATTTTAAAATTTTATATATTATATTTTGGAATTTGTACGACATTTAGGTAGAGTGGTTTCTTTTTTTGTTTGTCGTGATATCGAAATAGTCAATTAATTGAGTTGACTGTTGACCTATTGTAAACTTGCTTATTTGATAAATAACAAAATAAAAATAAAATGGCAATTTAATGTTTAAAAAAAGATATTAAAATAGATATTAGTGTCATCATTTTTAATTAATTACGATTATATTGAATATTATAATTTTTTTTTTTCATTCGAATTTTTTGGTTTTTATTCTTTAAATATTATATGATTGTCACAAAAATAGATTTAAAAAAGTAATTACATTATCTTGTTGATAGGACGTTCCAAATAAAAATGATACCTCAATAATAGTAAAAAATAAATTAATATTTTTAATTATAGATTGCAAAAAACGTTGATGAATATTTTTGCTTATATAAAAAAATATTTTTAGTGATGCTGATTAAATAAATTTAAAAAAAAATATATATAAAAAATTTGATCATTTTATAATGACCTCGTTTAATTATTATTTCTATTTTTTGATAAAATTTTTTTTTCAGACTTGTAATTCTTCCACAAGGTTATTTTTTATTCTATTTTTTATCAGTGATTAAATTTTTTTTTTTAATTTGAAAATATTAAATTTTTGGATTATATTTTAAATGGAAATAATTTATTACAAATATGATTAGTTTCTTAAAAATTATCCTTGAGATTATGACGGCATTAGAATAATAATGTGAAAAAAAAAAAATTGTAATCAAAGAGTAAATAATTACTTAGTGAACAGGCTGAGCAGTGAGTGATAAATTTTTTTAGACAATGATATAAAAAAGAGTATCAGAAACTGTGTGATGATAGACACGTATGCCTAAATTTTATTCACGTCCTTGGGATTTACATGATTATCATAAATTTGAATATAATTTTGTTATCAGCACCAAATAAATAGAGTCTATTAAAAAAATACTAATGGCTTCTATTTTCGTGAATAATATCAGATTATTTCAGCGGGTATAAATTGACTGCAGATATTAAGCACGACTAATAGTTTCGTTCGAATCGTCAGTCAGCAGCTTTGAAATTATCGGGTACGATATATTTTTTTTATTTTTCTAATTAAACATTGGTAAGCCCAGGATAAAATAATTTTACATGAAATAAATTTATAAAATAAATAATAAATTTGATTTTAATATTTTTTAGAAATAAAATTAACGAGAAACATGAAAAAATTCCAGTTAATATTAATATTTTTAATTTCATATAATTTAATTGAAAGTATTAAATGTGAGCCTGAAATGCCAATGGAGGCTTTGACAATAGCGAGCAAAATAGGAGTAAAAACCTTTACGAAATCGATACCAGATCCAATAATACCTAAAAATTTTGTTGATGAATTAATTCATGAGTATAAATACGGAATCAATGATGATGAAAAAATACGTCCTGAAGTACGTCATTTTTTAAATTACATTGTTCATGATCATGATGGTACAAATAAAAGTCTGGAGATACTCGATTGGGATATGAAAAGAATTGACGAATTTTATGTACCATTTAATGAACTTTTAAAGTCAAATAAAGATGCTAATTTAACAGCTCTTGAAAATTATTTCAACCTTGTTTTATCAGATCAAGATGATGGCGTTCAATATGCTCTCAATCAAATGCAATATTCAACAAGGAAAATATTTGATTTATTAAATTTAAAAATAAACACTGTCAAAGTAAATATTAATTTTAGCTGGACATGAAAAAAATATTTATTTTAACAAAAAAATTTTTATTTCTAGATGTGTAACGACAACATGGTTTTGCGTCAGCAGCATATATCAAATTTTTTAAGTGTTGCAATAAACAAAGCATACAAAGGATACTTTTTAATAATATCAGCATATAAATTTTTGATGAGAAAAAATCAAGGTTTGTTTAAATGATGAAAATTTTAAAAAAATATTAAATTTAAAAGTAAATAATTAATATTTAATTATTTTTTATACACCAGAGGATCATAGACATGAAATAAACAATGCAGTTGAAGAAGCAGAAGTACAAATACAACGTTTTGTTGACGATGCACGTAGTGCAATGTTTAAAGCATCAAGAGATATTCGTAATTGTAATACCCAATATGATATTAAGAATGTAACATTCACTGAAATTGTTGGACCATCTCAAGGATTCGTCTTTGATTCATCAGCAGTTGATATTAATTCCGATTGTCATTCTTTTAACGTTGAATACAAAGTCATTCAGGACTCATGCAAATCTGATAAATCATTATGTTTCGAGCAGTCATGTGCAGCAGATGGTGGAGTACTTAAAAATTGTGATACAATAGGTGGTGATGATATAAAAATATGTCCAGCAGTAAGTTAATCAATTTAAAATATTTTTTTATTTCATAAACGATATTTAATAATTTTTTTTCATTATACTTTTATCATAGATAGACAAATCGAAACGCTATTTATCGATAGAAACTTCTTCTGATAAATGGGGAAATGTTATAGCAGCTAAACAATGCCCCAAAGATATCATAAATAAAAAAAACATAGTGGTGCCACATTATCTTGGTTTGACACATACATCAAGTAAGTTTTGTTACTGCCACTGTGAAAGAAAAAATTGGAAGGAAGGTGATGTTCGAGTAATATCTCTCCAATGGGCTAAAGCAGATTACTTATCAAACAAGTAGTTATTTTTTGTTTCTTCTGCATGTTTCATTAGACATTAAATTTAAATTAATAAAAAAATTTAATAGGGTCATTACGAGCTTGAAATTTCAACAAGAAAATGGTGTAATATCATTGGCTGCCCAGCACGGAGTTATTTTACCTGGTGGATTTATTAATAAGAAAACAGTTCAATGGATTGAGCCTCTGGAACCAAAATTAGTAGAGATCAAAGATGGCTATCCAGAATATCAGTATATTCGTAATAATAAACGACACAGTATCACTGAACGAATGTTGAAAAATGAACAAGATTTTTTGTATATAACATCTGGTCTATCAATAAATCTTGACGACATAACTGTTCCTCCAGGTCATGTTGTCATAGGTTCGTTGTTATTTTTTTCATTAACATCTTGCTTTGCAATTATTCATACAATCAAAAATATAATTTTCATGTTTTTTTTCAAGGTGCTAAATTAAATAAATCTGAGGCTGTTGATGACAAAGATCTTGATGTACTTGAATTAGTTGTTTTGTCAATGGAATTTAATATTTATACAGGTAAATTAGATAATTCACAGCCACATCACACCTCAGCAACAAAATTCATGATGAAAAAACTTGGCCACACAAAAAGGTAATTAATAAAAAATCAATTTTTTCAATACAATAATTTATGACTAATTTTTTTTACAATTTTATTTGTTTTTTTTTTTTATTATTTAGACAAATGATTAATCTTGCAAATGCTAGAAATCCAATAACAATGCAGGGAAAAAACGATGGACTTTCAGCTCCTCATAGTAAACTTCGTTTTCGTGTAACTGATAAAGTAAAAGACATTGGTCAATCAATCGTTCCATTTATTGATATTCAAGAAATAAATTCAGAATTGCCAGTTCCATTATCAAGTGTTGGTCTTTATCATCGTGGATCTACTGGCTCTGGAGGTTTTATTGGACTCAAATTTCAATCGTATGATATAAAAAATTACTTTGAACAAGTAATTTTTGATAACACAGTCGCTTAAATGAAAAATAATAAAATAAATATTTACGTGTTACCATGGTTATGTTAAATCGAAAAAAAATTTCGAATCAACGAAATAAATAAATGTTTTAATCAGTAAGTAAAATAGAATTTTTTCTATAATTATTTCATAGAAAAATAATTTTTTTTTTCATGTGCAAAAGGATGTATAGAATAACGAAAAAGAAATTTATTTTTTTTTTGACATAAAATCATCGTTTACTTCGTGTAATTATCTCTCGACTTTTCAACTATATACACAATTTTTTTTAACAGTTTTTATGCAACTCATTATTATATTTATATACTTTTAATTAGATCATGTATACTAAAGACTAGATTATTTTAATCTTATATATGACCATCAGTAAAGTTCACAGTAAAGTACATTTGTATATTGCTTTTTCATTTTTTTTTCTTTTTAAATAATATTAATTGTAATTTATAAATAAATTGCATTTAAAGCCATGAGCTAATACGTTTTAGAAATACATTGAAACAAGGATTTTTCATAGCTAAAATATTATTCAGTTATTATTAATATAAATAATTTATTTGCAATGAAGAAAGACATTTTTTTTTAATGAAAAATTAATATTTTTTCGACAAAGAAAAATTTTCTACATGTATAAATATTTTTCTAACACAACAAAAAAATTTTCCAATCGAAAAAAATTAGCTTTTTGTTTCAATTAAATATTTTTCGATTAAAAAAAAATAATTTTTTTTTCTCTCAGTTTGTTTTTCTATTCGTTTTACTCAAATTTACTGAATTTTTTTATTTTTATTTATAAAACATTTACGAATAAATTTTCTCCACAATAAATCCTTTTTTCATTGTATAAATAAATATTGATAAAATATCTTCAAACTTCGTCCGATATTATTCTGTTTACAATAATCTATACCCCCAAATTTCCACAGTAATTACATCATGAAAATAATTCAAAACAATAGCCAAATCATAATTAAAAAAATCATTGAAATAATAAACAAAAAAATTTCAAATACAATTCAATTTTTCCAACTAAAAAAAGCCAAAAAAAAATATAATTTGTTTTGAAGATATAAATATTAATTATTAATGAGTAACCAGTTACTTCATTACTCCATAAAATGTACAATAACTTTATCAAATAATATTACTTAAATATTAATTATTTTTTTGTAAACAGATACTTAACATTCATCAATATTGCTCTTTTCATACATTTACTATTTTCAAGTTAAAGATCAAATGCCAAACTAAACATTTTATCTGATATGTACAATCAAATAGTAATCACAATTATTAATAATTAATTTTCTAAAATAACAATTAATTAAATTTGTACATTTTCGACTGACTCAATTGTCATATACAATGATTATTATGCTTGAAAAAATTACTGCTCTATTGCCTCATTATTATTCACGATAACTCCAAAGAGAAATCACAAAAAAAATAACAAATAATCACGAGCATAATTGCATTCATTTACGTTGAATTTTTTTTTAAACAATTGAGTATATATATATTTTTTTTTTTTCGAAATATGTAACCTGTTTTACATAGAGTTCTATATTATATAACTTTTATATATTATACATTAAATTTCTGATTATAAATTATATATTTTCTCAATACTCATTGAGTCAATAAATTATTATCCTTTGTTACAATTAATTTTTTGTCGTTATTAATTTTTGTCGTTATATAGATTTTTATTTTCGTTAAATATCGAAATTCTAAATGAAGTTTTATGTTAGTTACGTTGTTGTCTAAACATTCGGTCAATTATTTTTTTACCTTTAATCGAAATCACGTTTGAGAATTTATATAATACTATAACATGTTAGATATCCTGGTGAATTTAATTAGTCTATAATAAAATTACCACTTAAAGCTGCGGAAAATTTTTTCGTTTCATAAAACTAAGATGAATTTTTATGTTTCGTTAATAACTTGTTAAATACTCGTGAAAAAAAAATACGTTGGATAAATTTAAGATCAAGGTTTTTTTAAATTTACAAAATTTCTTGGTGGCAATAAAATAATTGTCAATTTTTTTCCAACTGCCAGAGTATTTTTCTAAATTTTTTTAGTATTATCTTGATGATTTGATGATGAAAAAAAAAATCAAGTGAATAATAAATAACTTCCGCAGCTTGAAATGGATCATCTCCACATTTTTTTTTTTTTATCGATTTATAATTATTGTTTGCGGGTTTTTTTCGAAATATTTTGAAAATTAACGGTCGAATTTTCATGTGGAATATTTCGTTTGAAGGATTTAACATTTGCTAATGATAAAATACATTTAACGGAGTGTTCAAGTTGACTTTTAAATGTAAAAAAGTTGACTGGAAATTGCTGTATGTTGATTACTATGCTTCATTGATGGCAATATTTAATAACTCGATAGTTTTTGATAAAAATAAATTTTTTTTTTATATGTAAAATTGATATTAACGGCTGTTTTTGGGGTATTATATATTTATACCATTATGGAAGTTGAAAGTAATGATTGTTGAATTAATTTGGTGACTGCAACTTGACTCAGGTTGTCGATGTTGATTCAACATCTTTTTGTGACACTTTACGCTGCTTGAGTCCAGTTGCAAGATACGAAAATACGCATATAACAGCGTAACAAATTTCACGAGCCTGAAAAATAATTTTTTCAAATGAATATTAAAATTAAACTTAATCTATTTATGTTTTTAGAATTGATACAAGACTCATGGAAAATAAGGCAATAATATTTTCAATTTAAAAAATATTTATCTATTTTTTTTATAACAAATAAATACAAGTGGAACATACCATTGGTGATATATATTTTCTTTGAATAATTTGTCGTGTTTTTGGATCTGAAAAAAGCAAAAAAAAAAAAAAAATCATAAGTATTTAAAATTAATTATTGCATGTTTATAAAATTATAAAAATAACACTCACTGAATTCTTCCAGCACAAATATTCCACCGTTTTGAGTGAAGCATTTTCGGATATGTTCAAACTTAACAAAAAACTGGAAAAATAATTTATACAAATTATTAGAATAGCTCAAAAGTGATCTTTAAATCCAGCACATGCATTTTTACAATCAATTTTTTCATTGTAAATTCAACATATTGAATTATACAATTATAATTATATATATTAAAAATATAAAAACCTTCTAAGGTTTACTATCACACTTTTGTGGGATTTTTAAAAATTTCTAACGGACAAAATTATTTTAATTTACGTGTAAATGATAGCTTGAAATTTTTTTCATAAAAATACCGAATTTAAAAATGTCGAAATTCAAAGATACCTTGCAAAAATCTTTATAAATTTTTATCACAAAATTTTTACAAAATTAAGAAAAGAAAAATAAATAATTAATCCATTTATTTGGATTTAAAAATTTATAAAAATATTAATTGATAATTGACCCACAAAAATATGTTTTATCCTAACGAAAATTATTTATAACATATACAAAATCACTAGTGCTACCAAATTCAATTCTGGAGTTAAAAATTTTTATTACATATTTTAATTTTAAATAAAAACTTTGTCGTTGATTTTTCATTTAATTTTGTCGCGGTTTTTCGAAAAATACTTGGCAAAAATTATGGAAAAGTGTTCGTCTTATTTAAAGAAAAAAAAACTTAAAAATTTTATTGAAAATTAAATATATAATTGGCTGAAAATATCGACAACCCGGTGATGTTACAATTAAATTTTTAATTTGAATTTATAAATTTTGAAAATTTTTTTGATAACACTAATAATTTGGCATTTTAAATTCCCGATAATATTTCTATGTTGCCATGCAATGTATTTATATCAAAAATACTCCGTAATTCGTAACAACAATTTTGAAAAATTTATATTTTAAAAATAAACCCTGCTGTTGTTAATTGACGATCAATATTTTAAAATAGTTAATACAGCATGCATATATAATAATTTAATAATTCAAAAAAATTTTACACTGACAGGCACTGCGAAGACAGTTTAAAAAATTGTTAGTTTACAACTGGATTATAAACGAATAACAGTGTTACGTGTTTTTTTTATTTTGATGAAATAATTTCTCAAATAAATTCTGTTTCTAATTTATTACGTAAATATAATAAAAACAGTAAAATTGATTGAATAAAAGCGAAGTAAATCAAAGAAAATTAAACAAAAAAAATCAAAGAAAATTCGGACAAAAATTGAAAATAAAAAATTATTATAATTATACTCGCGAGGAAATAATTACAAGGAACATCAGCTCAATTTGAGTATTAATTTGTATTTTATAATTGCCAAGTTAAAAAATCATCTGAGGATGTGAAATTGAATGAATTTTTGTGATAAAATTATGTGTGTACCAGCAGGCATTTAACAAGATAAAAGTAAATGAACGCATACTTATTAAATTTGTGTGTTTGCGTGACTAGTGATCATCAATTATGAAAATATTTTATCTATAAATTTATACATTATATAAAATATTTTCATAAGAGCTGTTACCACAGTATATTTTACTCAACAATATAATTAAATTTTGTACATAAATTTTTGAGTGAATGACTAAGCAAGCGACTAAATATTTCTCTCTACAGATATTCATTTTTAATTAAGTTACTACGCATACAATCAACTCAAGGTGTGTAGATAAGCATCAACCAAAAGATCAACATATTTTCCTAGTAATTTAAAAATTATAAATAAAATTTTTGTTTTAGATTTAACAGCTGATGACTGCTAATTTTTACTGCTCAATTTTTTTTATTTTTAATTTGATTTTACTTCGATACAAACGAAAAAATTTCTGGGTTAATTAGATTTTTAAATGCTTATTTACAAACCTTGCAGACAATCCAATTAAATTTAATTCTCTCTTAAAATATTGCAATTTTTTAACATCCCAAAAAATTGGTATTTCTTCTTTTTTTTTTTTGACTAACATAAAGCTAGACAAAAAAAATATTATACTATAAATTGGCACCGGTATAAAATATGGTATTGAAAAAAATAAAAAAAATATGAAAAATATTTTTTGAACCCGGTAAATTCAGGGTTG
Organism: Aphidius gifuensis; assembly: GCF_014905175.1. Classification (NCBI taxonomy): domain Eukaryota; kingdom Metazoa; phylum Arthropoda; class Insecta; order Hymenoptera; family Braconidae; genus Aphidius; species Aphidius gifuensis. The sequence goes on from NC_057792.1 coordinate 20,102,608, forward strand.
CTGGTTCGAATCCGCCGAGGTGCGATAATTTAAATTTCTTTAAAATCAATAGAAAATTTGTGCCACGTTTGGAGTTGATTAAATAATTAAACAGATTTTTTGACTGAATTATTAAAGAGCTTTTTAATAAGCTAAAATAATTGTTTAAAATTTGAGAAAACCGAAAAGGCGTAATTAACATTTGACAATTTATTAAACACACTAAATATATATTTTCATTGCATCTAAATACAGGCCATTTAAAAAGTGCTACATGTTACATATAAATTAAAAAACCCAAAATAAAATTTATTATTATATTAATGATTTAATGAACTAAAAAAAAATATATAATTTTTAAATAATGATTCATGTATGAATTGAGAGGTTTATTAAGTGGCAATATTAACTTCATGCAGAAACCAATGACAAATCTCAATCCTTACACTTATCAAATTTGAAGTTAAAAATTTAATTGAAATTACTAATCGACAGTGTATTTAAATTTTAATAATTGCAGCACTTAAATTTTACCTTATACAAAATCAAATAAAAAGGCCAACATTGATTATAATTAAAATGTGATGATGATATATATATACTGAACTGTAACAATTATTCATTAAAAAAAATTTTTATTCAATACCTCGAAATCCTGTTTATCCAGCCCAGGTAAAGTCGTGGAACAGGACAAAAACAAAAAACAGAACAACAATAAATCATACTCTTTTTATTTCGATGTATTTTTTCGTTATATTTTTTAAATGATACTGAGCATTTTTTATTTCTTAATTTGATTTATCAAAAAAAAAAAAAAACAACGAAAAATGATGCTTTGAGAAAAAAATTTAAATGAGTATGCATAGTTGTTTTATAAGAAAAATTTGGTAGACTATTTTTTAGATAAAATTTATCGAAAGTATTTGTTACTACATGGAAAAATTATAACATGACAAATGAGCAATGTGAGCATCGAAAAATAGCAAATTAAGATTCGAAATTTTCTATAGTAATTTGGGGATTTTGTATTAGACAAAAAACTGATCAACGAAATTCATCTGGTTGTGGTAATTTGAGCAAATGGATTTAGATTTGTTGGAGGTATAATTTAATTTTTTATTTTAGAATAATGTGTTTTTAATTTTTGTGTTATTTTACCATTTCTTCATTTACCAATGATACTTTTTTAAAATCAATATTTAAGAAAAATGATTATACAAAGTAATTATTTTTTTTCGAAACTTGTATTGGTTTTTTTTTGAATTATTTTTTAAAAATATATGTAAATTATTTTTTAATATAAATAATTTTGTAATTTAGCCATTCATTCTTGCATTCATTTAATTATTTATATTAACTTGGAAAAAATAAGAAGAGACCCCGACGGGATTCGAACCCGCGATCAAAAGTCGTGACTATTTTGCGACAAGGGCCTTTTACTTTTCCAAGCTTAACACATCTTAAATAATAATTTTAAAAAATTATTTAATATTTTCTTTGAAGACTATTGAATAGTGAAAAGATTAACACTCGTAGAATTTTTTTATGGAAATTATATTTTAAAATATTAAGCATTATCTAACTAGCGATGTCATTGAGCACTTATCCGTATAAATTTAAATTAAGCTCATTTGTCAGTGAGAAAACAATACTAAAAATATCTAATTATTTTTTATATCTTCAAGTTTGTTGACATTTGTTTTCTCATTGTTACTACTGAAATAAAATAAATAATATATTATATAATAAATTAAATCAAATAGGAAAAGTAAAATAAAATCGAAACAATTATTTCGATGCAATGACAGCGTGATAGAAAAATTATTGCGATTAAAGCTATTTGCCTGAGCTAAAAAGCCTGTCAATTTCATCTGGATATTAAAATTATGAGCATTCTTTGTTCATCCACATAAATATATTGTTTTAAAAATTATTATAAGTTAATATAACGAATAAATTTATATAGAAAAATTTGTAGAAAATATTTGTAAAACATTTCACGTTGAATCAAACAGTTAAAACTTCACTCGATTGTTCATGACTATTTATTTTTTTTTAATTACATACCACTAAATTATTTCCCTTTTTAAATTAAAAAAAAATTGTAATAATACTCTCAAAACGAAAAAAAAATTATGAGCTTTTTTTTCTATTACTTGATGAATTAGAAAACATTTTTTATATACGATTTTTTATTAATTAAAGTATTATTGTAAATGTGAGTGATTTAATTGCTTGATTCGACATGAAATGTATATAATATTATTTTATTTAAATTTTAATTTGCGGCTTTATTTTATCTCTTACCTTACTCTCTGTGTAATTTTTTAAAAAAACTAGTAATATTTCTCCGAACTACTCCGTAGTGTCTCCGTATTTTTCAGTATCATTTGGAATTATTATATCAAGAAAAACCTCCGGAAAAATATTAACCAATAGGTTTGAAAATGAAACTATTTCCACCATTCAAGCGTTTTTTAATTTTAAAATTATTATAATTGATATTTATGGTATATCTAAAAAAAAAAAAGCGCAAGATTTGACTAGAATATTTAACAATATTAAGTAAACATTGTTAAATTGTTCAAGCTATTTTTAAAATCTACTTGTTAGCATTTATTATCTAAATTTCGCATTATCGCAGCCGCAAATTGAAATTAAAATAACAAAAAAAAAAAAAAAAAATAAAAGACTTTTTAAAAATTATAAATAAATTTTATATAAATATAGAGTAGAAAATAATTCGTTCAAAAGTCTGCCACTGCACATTGAGCTTCATGCAAGAAAAAACATTAACCCTTAATCTCGTTAAATAAGATAAAGAGATAAAAGAAAAAACGACAAAATAAATATGCATCCACTTAAATTCGCTTACAAGATAATCCAAAGTTACTGAAACAGTATATATTCATACTAACTGCTTAATTATTAATTTGTATAATTTACTAATTTCGGTAACTTTGTTAACTGCGAGATTTTATCTGGTGATTAGTGCAAGAATCTAGTAGACTTTAACAATCAACAAATATTTCTAAATTTAAATTTCGTCAAAATCTTGAAGATTCTGATTTATTTTACCGGAGATAATTGGATTTGAAAGTACATTGCATGGCAAAGGAAAAAATACACGTGAAATATATTTTTTACGTTCAAAATTGATGAGCAATTGCAACGTTATTAATTACTGACTACGCCATTAAAAAAAATTAATAAAATTGTAATTTACATTAGAATTTTTTTAGTACTTTGCATACACTATAATTATTTTTATTTGAAATATTTTTCCGTGCATAATAAAAAAATATTATCATTATTTAGGGTGAATTTTTTAATGAAATTCTATCGAAGTTTAGCCTCCCCTAAATTTTTTTCATTTAGGAAAATTCCTTGTCCCTACAGCTGAACTTTTTTCGAGGGTATAAAGCTCTTTATTTCGATTTTTTCTAGGTCTTATATATTTTATATTTTTTGTCCAGTTTGATATCGAAATACATAAACACTTTGCTCGATGATAAATGACATGCAAAAATATATTTTACTAATTTAAAATTATTATTTGAAAAAAGCTGTTATTTTTTTTACAAAAAAATTGATAACAATAATTTTCCATTGCCATGAAATGCCATTTTCTTTTTATTCATTTTAAAAAAATTCAAGTGCGAAAAATTTCATTCATTTTTTTCTTGTTAATCATACCTTGGAAACATTTTTAAATCTGTCGTTTAATTGGAAAATTTTATTCATTTAAAAGACAATTTTTTTTTATTAAAGTTTGTTTAATTTTTTTTTTTGAATTCTAAATTATTTTTTTTATTATTTTTTTAAATATCATTGGTAACCGAAAGAAATAGTTTCAATTTACGTTTACCGGATGAAGTTTAATATCTCAATCGAAATTTGAGTCTTTAGAAATGACTCAAATTTCGATTTCAAAAACAATGATTACTCGTAAAAAATTATATTAATTTATAAATTAATCTATCAAAAACCGATGGTGAAAATGTTAATGTTTATTTTTGTATTGTCACGATTTTTGTACGAATTTTTCTAATGATAAAATTTATTGTAATATGTCAGTGTATAACTGAAATTAAAAAATTTCTTAAAAAACAAATTAAATTATAATTAAAAAAAAATGAAAAAACCAGAAATTCATTACATAAGAAATGAGATAAAGAAAATTAAAAAAAAAAAAATTAAATAATAAGATTACTACCTTGCTATTGGCGAAGAGTAAACCAACGCCTTCAATGCATACTTGAAGAAGCCCACCTTCTCCTGTATGCATATCTTGAACTGGAAATTCATCACCAAGTTCAATACCAAGATTTGCTCGACCCCTTGCAGCTGCTTTTTCAATTGCATCTTTAATGCAATAATAAAGATCTTTGCACTAGAAAAAAAAATTAATTTTAAAATATATTTCCATCATAGAAATAACACCACTAATTTTGTGATGAAAAAAAGCTAAACATACTTTTTTTGTATAATAATTATGAAGTTCTAGTCGATCACAATTTCGTCTAGAAAGGCACAAGACTTTATTCTTTGGGCTACATGTCATATTGACTAATCTTTCATACCACCAACGTTCGACAATAACACCGTTTACTGATCTCAAAACAAGTCCGTCATGTCGAACTTCAAGAAAACGTAATTCTCCATCGGCATTCGTACCTGCATGGACCGTAAACGATTGTCTATGCATTTGTCGAGACGTCAGTGGCTTTAAATCAATATCATTTCCATGCTAAAAATTAATTAATTAATTAATAATCATTATTATAAAAATTAAAATAACATAAATAATTAAGAAATAATCAATTTTAATTACCAAATTATCAATTTGATCAAGTAACTGATTTAATTCTTGACTATAAACAAGACCAATATGACTTTTACCAAGTAAACGACGTACTTTTCTTTTAACTTCAAGTTTAGGTACGTTAAGCATCACTAAAATTGCTGTTAAATTATGTAAAAGTGTACATAATAATCTGTCTTCATCATGCTCTAGACGTCTTCGTTCACTGTCACTCAAACTTTTGTATCTAAAAAATATATTTTTTTATTTTTAATTGTGTATATTTATTTTTTGAAAAATGATTCATCATACCTTGCCATCATTTCACTTGGTCCCTGATCCATTCCTATCATATCACGCTCTTGAGATACAGCATCTAAAAAAGCATCTTCCCAAAATTGCATTTGATCCCAAAGACGTGAACGTTCTTTTCCTATTAAACCTTTATAAAATTTTAAAAATAAATTTTAAATATTTTCTAAATTATTTTTAGCATTTCGAAAAATTTTCTTTTTTTACATTTATTTGTTCATACCATTGTGTATTTTAATTACGAACAAAAAAATTAAACAATATTTTTTATCTAAATGATTTATAAATTTTTATTTAATTTTTTTTTAAAAATAGATAAATTATTTTTTATTTTAAAAAAATAATTATCGAAATATTTTTACCTTCAAATAAATAAGTTCTAGCTGATTCAGGACTTGGTGTTGTAGTTGTTGTTACTAAACTACCACCATGATATCTAAATCCAGTACTGAGTGATGATTTATTTGACCACAAACCTCCAGTTGGTTTTTCATGTGGTGTTTTACCTTCTAGCTCACTATCAGACACAGATCCACGTGGTGTAGATCCAGATGATAAACGAAATTGTTGATTAACAGGTGTACTTTTATTTGATGATGGTGATGGACTTGAAACAGTTGATGAATGACTTTTCCCTCCCTGTTTTAAGAAACAAGAATTAATGCTTGCGTATTTTTTAGATAAAAAAAATATTGATTACTTACTTCAGTATCAAAAGAAGCAAGCTTACTAAGAAGCTTTCCTTTTTTAGAAAACATATCGAGAAATATATCAGCTGTTGATTGATTATTTTCACTTGATGATGTTGATGAAGCATGTGAAATTTCAAGTCGTACTAATGATGGATCATGAGGTGACATTTTTGATGGATCAATAAATTCCGATTGTTTTTTAAGTTGATTTGGATTATCTGGATTATCATAAGTACTTGTTTGCATCATCAGTGGTGTTTCGAATGATCCATCAGACATGTCCTTGCTCCAATAATGTGTATGAGCAATTTCCATCAATTGAAAAACAGATGCCATACCTCCTAGACCAAAATTATTAAATGTAAAAGCAAGACCACTTGCTACTGCTTGAAGGCACATCAACATTCCTTTATAAACTCCTCTTGATATATGCTAAACAAATAAAATAAATAAATTAAAATAGTTAAAATAATTTTATATTAAATTAATATACTTACAACGTCATCTATATGATCATCTGGACTTATTTTTTTACTCAATCCTTTGTTTAATTTTGTAACAATAAAATCACGATAACTTTCATCTTCCATTAATTTTTTTAAACGATTAAGTTTAAAAAATCCAACACCTTCACCAAGAACAATTTGATTAACAACTTCAGTTAAAAAACTTTGATTATCAATATTTGTATTTGATCTTTCAGCATTTTGTGAACGTTGTTCATCTTCACGATTATTTCTACCAATTGAATTTTTAGCTGTTGATGTTTTATCATTTTGTGAATTTTTACCTCTTCTAAATGGACTAAATGATGTTTTATTTTGTCCTTTTTGTGTATTTGAATCAGTATTACTACTTCGTCTACCAGTTTTACCAAAAAAATCACTAATCATATTACTTGTTTGAGTTGCAATACCATTAAAATCACTACTAACATTACTAAAAAAATCTCTTCCAATATCACGTTTCATTCTATTATCTGTTGTTATTAATTGTGTATTTGACATACGTTTACGTGAATTACTATTTGGTGATAATGGAGAACGTGGTGGTGATGATGATTGTTGTGATTCACCAAGACTTTTTAATAAACCTTTTTTTGTTGCAGCTTCTTTAGCACTTTTAGTTAATTCACCAATTGTACTTTTTCCAACATATGTTAAATCATCAATTGTATTTTTACTAACACCAGCAGCTGTTTTACTAGCTTCAATTGCTGTTTTTGATGCTTCTTGTACTGATTTTGTTGCTTCATCAACAGCTTTTTTAGTTTGTTGTGTTAAATGTTCAAATGGTGTAAATATACTTTCTTCACCAGCTTCAGTTATTTTTTCTTTAGCTTGATGTTTTAATTTATCCATATGTGCTAAAAAACCATCTTGACTACTTTGTCTTGTTGTTTCTCTAACTTGTGATGCAATTTGTTCAAATAATGATCCTTGTGATGATTGTCTAAATATACCATTACCACTGTCCATACTACTACCACCACTTTCACCACTACCAGAACTATTTTGACGTTGTGAATTTATTGATGTAATTGATTCATGTTTACCAATACTACCAGTTATACTATTTCTTGACTCATTATTATTTTTACCATCATTACTATTTCCACTAAATTTACGTGTTGGTATAGATGGTCCAGTTGTATTGCCTAGACTTGATGTTTTATTTAAAATATTATTAATACTCATTTGTTTTTCACTACTAGGCACTACCTGTGTATTTTGATTTTCTAAAATTTGACGTTGTTGTTGTTGTTGTTGTTCTTGATCATCTGGATTTAATTCTAATTCTGAATCTCTATTAAAACTTGGACTACTTAAATCACTGTGACTTGATGATGTACTAACTGGTGAATCTGGTCGTATTTTTGTGTCTTCTTCAATACCTGGATACTGTAGATGTTCAGGTGGATTATATAAATTTTTTGGATCAACAGATAATGACATAATTTGTGGTAAAATATTATTATTATTATTATTATTATTATTATTACTAACAGATAAATCAGATGATACCATTTCAGATACAAAATCACTTAATGATGAATATGATGAACTTGTACTTTCAGCTCCTTCTGAATCTGAACTTTCATCTGTTGGTTGTTGTTCAATTTCTTCAATTGATTTTAATGTATTATTCAATGAACTTTCTTGATTCCATACTGAAAATAATATTGGCTCTAAGCTTGGTGCAAACCATCTTGATTTATCACCAATTTGTAATGGATCAAATACACCAGTTTGTACACGTAAATATGCAACATTATTTGGTGTTAATGACCATTCAGCAAGAAATTCAACAGCTTGTGTTCTTGCAAATCTATCAAGGAACTCAGATGTTTTTGGTCTTGATCGTAAAAATGAATTTATTTGAAATGCAACAACTGGACGTGGATATAATCTCAATGTTCTTGTATGTTCAGCAAAATTTGCTAGTAAATTTTGTGAATTAAAAAATCTAACAATTGCAACACGTGTTGCAACATCAACTGAATCAATATCATTACCATAAATAAATGGATTAATTTGTGGTAATGAAGATTTTTGTTGTTGTTGTTGTTGTGTTGTTGAATTTGATACTTTACTTGGTGTTGAAGCAGTTGATGCAATTGGTGAATTAATTGGACTTGATGGAGAAAATTGATTAGCACTACGATCAACATTATGCTGATGTTTATTTAATGAATTAACACTTAAATTTGAATTATGTGATACGTTGCTTTCTCGTCTACTTGGTGATGATGATGATGGTAAATTTCCTTGTGGTGATGGTGTATTTTTTTGTGAACCAGATGAACTACCACCAATGATATTTGATCCAACTTGATCCATCAATTGCATTGCTTGTTTTAAATGATTTTTTAATATTGTACCTTCTGGCTCTGGTAGAGCTGGTAGACTATCATAAATACCACTTGGTGGAGTTATTTTATTACTATCTAAATCAACAAGCCATATATCATCTGGCATTTGAAAATTTTGTTTGTACATTAAAAATGAAGCTGGTATTCCAATGACAAATGGTGTTGGTGCTAGTAATAATTGTTCAGCACAACTCATACATGTTGGAAGCAGTGGTATTGCTGGAAACATATACTGTAATGGATAAATCATTGCAACAAATGCCATGACAGACATTGAAAGAGCATTATAATCACGTGACTGTAAAACAATCTATAAAAATAAATGAAAATTAATTATTAATTTATAAAAATGAAAAATTGAAAGAAGAAAAAAAACAACAAACCTTGTTTTCAAGAAGAATTAATGTCATGACTTTTAGGCTAATATCAACACCAAGTAATTCAAGTGGTAAATGAAGTGGAAAATCAACTAAAGAAAATCTTGTATGATCTGGAAGTGCAAAACATAAAGCTGGTTGTACATGAGGTGATAAAATATTAATTTCAATTCTTGTTTTTTCTGGTACTGGTACTGGTGCACTTAATAAACGTAATATCCAAGTTTCAATTTCACGTACATCATGAACAATTAATGATGATGCATTTTCAATATTTTGACCAATTAATGCACTCCAAATAGTATCTCTAAATAACATCATCAAACAAGAAAGCAATATAAGTATAACATAATTAAATTGTTTTTTTTGTTCAGCTAATTTAATTACCTGTGTGATTGTCGTGATGTACCACCTCTTTGTGATGATGCATTATCACAGCATGCATCAATAATTTTTTTTAATACAAATAAACACTCACGAAAGTGTGAAAAAAATGGATGATGTGATACAATGCATAATGATGTTAATGAATAATTTTGTATACGTTGATTTCTACGTGATGCTCTTGGTGATGGTGAATGACTACCTCCACTTTCACTGTCACCACTTGGTACTGTTATTCCAAGACGTGGTGGATGTATTATTCTTGGTGTATCTGAACCATAATTACTTGTATATTCACGCTCAGAATCACTGTGACCAAATGCACTATTTCTGTAATCACTGTTAACAATTATTCTAATATATTTTTATAAAAATATTCATTATTTTTAATTGGATAATTTTATATTATCATTTAATTTTTAATAAAAGTTTACCTTGAAAATGCTGAATCAGTACTTTTATCCATACTTTTACGCCAATTTTCTTTTCGCATTTTTGAATCATGTTTGTCTATTCGTATTCGTACACCGCTACCAGCTGAATTTGTTATTTTTTCAACTGGACGATAAAAATTTACACAAATTCCATATCTCGTTTTGCCTAGGTAAATATAATTTTTAAAAATATTTAAATTGATAAATCAGTTTTTAAATAATTGCTGATAATAGACATGTAATTTTTTTTTTTACCTGAATCTTTGTCAGTTAATGTAAATGTAAATGATGTTGATTCTCGTAGAGCTGATTTTTTTGGTCCAATACTTGTGCAGCCTTCAGGCTGGCAAAAATACACCATGTCCAAGGGCAATGGAAAATCTTTATGATCATTTACTGGATAACGACGTAGCAATTCTGGAACCTAGATAATTTTTTTTTTAATATTATTGTTTGGATAATTTTTTAAATTCATTTTCATTTACCTGGACAGGTTTTCTAGATTGCGTGTAAGTTCTTACTCCTACGATTGCCAAATAATCGACTAATCGTGGACAAAGAAACTTCTTTTGGATATCCATTTTAAATCTTCAATGTCGACATTCGGTTTTTTTTTTTTAATCTATTTAATGTGCTGGCAAAAATTTGTGACCTTGCCGAAGCAATTATATTTCACGTATGACTACAACAGGGTCATGATGAAAAACTAAAAAATAAAAATTAATATATAATTTTTTATATAGAAAATTAAATTATTCAGCTATCAAAAAAATAATTTAAATTAATTTTATTTTAATGACCAAGGCATATTTATTGTAATCTTTTTAACACTGGATTTACATAAACTAATTTGAACAAAAATATTTGTAACAGTAAAAATAAATAATAAAAAATAAAATTAATTAAATTGAAATATTAAAAAAATTATTTTACTATTGTAATTAATTAAAATAAAATTTTTATTATTGTAAAAAAATGTATGGAAATAAAATTTAAAATGTTAAATATTTTTTTCTTTCATTAAAAATATTTTTGTAGCTAAAAAAATATGAGGATTTTAAAATAATGGCTTAAAAATAATTAAAATCAATAAATTGCAATGAAAATAGTGTAAATTTTTTTATTATAATTTTACTTACATTTTTTTTTTTTTACTAAATCTAAGTTTTACGTCTAACAAGTGAGTTGGTCGAGTCGAGTTGTGAATAGTAACCCGCGCACAACTTGCACTGCGTCGAATCGTAATGATAAGCGATAAGCAATAGTTAAATGAAAACAAAAAAGTGGGACAACAAGTTTGTCCATGGATCAATACAATATTTAATAATATTTTTGTCAGCTGAGTATACGCAAGTGTATATAAAGTTTATGACTACAACTATTACTTTAATACTCTTCAAGTCTCCAATCTCCATCAGCTGATTAAGTAGATGTTTTTCATTTAAAAAAAAATATACAAATTAATTTTTAAATACATTTTTTATATCTTTATTCAAGGATTATTAATAAATTTCTATTTTCAAGTTGTTTATAATTTTACAACAAAAACAAAGAGTCTTTTTTCATTTAAATTTCGTTGTAGTAAAATTTTTTTGCTTATCGAAATCGAAATATTTACTTATGATTCTTTCATAAATTCAACGACATAATTTTATATCATTATTATATCTTTTCTATTAGCTAAGAATTTTTCTAAACATAATAAATTAATACTTGTAATTATTTAAATTTAGTTGATATAAATATTTACAAAATGTAACTTTAAAATAATAACTCAATTAATTATAAATATTTAAAGAAATTAATTTTAAATTTTTTTATTATTTGAGCTTATCAAAAATACACTTTAATTGACTAATGTACATACATTTAAAAGTAGTGACAATTACATCTTGTCTAGTAGGCTCACAAGCATGTTTATTTTTGACTGTCATCAATTCACGAGTCAATTGATTAATTTCTTGTATTACATCACAAAGATACATGTGATATGCTGTTGACTCGCATTGTTTATTATTATATGGCCACTTACAGAAATTTGACTGTAAACAATCAATGAAGACTTTACTATCTCTATCTTTTAAGATTGCCAATAGTGTAGGATTATTTATTTTTAAATTATATTTTAACTTAGCAAAACAATAATCGTATGCAATTCTATATTTTAGTAATTTTTCAGTTTCTCTGTTAGGGATCTTTAACGTGTATTTTTGTGTTTCTTTATTATAATTATCGATAGTTAAAAGACCAGTTTGAAATAGAAATAATTTAAATGATAGTTGATCGTATTTCTCATCATAATTTAATTGACTTAAGTATATATTATCAACAATAAACGATGGATCCTTCATAGCGAGTAGCATAAATTCTGTATCCATGAAAGCTACATTCATAAAATGTTTCAGATTCTTTGACTCCCAAATAAAACTAGATGATATGCCTTCCTTACGTAAAAATTTTTGAATATACCATGGATGATAAATTGTTTCTTTACTAAACTTACAAAATTTGTAGCCACCATATTGATGTTTTAAATATGCTAATAATTCGTCTTTTGTTTTATTATGTTCATGACACTTTTCATCTAATTTATCTTCAAAAACTGTAATCAATTCAGAGTGTGTATAGCCACATATGGCATTTACATTTTCATCAAGTGTTATGTCTACAAAATTGTTAACTGAATTATTAAAAATTTTTGTCATATATAACTTTGCAGCACCTGTTATCAATACCATTTGAATCTTACTTTTTAAAATATAACTTGTTAAAATAGAATAAAATTCTTGCATGACTTTAGTTAATTCTTTTTCATTTTTCAAATCAGAACTGCCATTATATAATGGTTCATCATATTCATCAATTAAAATGACGACTTTAGATTCATAACCATTTTTTAATTCAACTACACCTTCTATCATACTTTTTAACATGGTTTGTATAGTCCAGGAATTATGATCAACTTTAATGTAATACCGTTTACAGTTTTCTATTATTCCATGAATCAGATCATTTTCAAGATCTGCACTACTTTTCGAAAACTTCTGCATTAAAAAATCAAATTTAAAAACTGGATATTTTTTCCATTGGTATGTTGGCGATTTTCCGATAGCAGTATTTTTAAATAATTTTTTACTATCTTCGCCTTCACATATTGTAGCAATCGTTTTTAACATTGTTGTTTTTCCAAACCATTTTGGTCGTGTTATAAAATAACAACCTCCTCCTTCAATTAGATTTTGAAAATATTTCGTTTTATCCACATAGTATCCACTTTTAATCTTTTTTCTAATATTACCATTCAGCATTGCATTAAACTAAAATATAAATTTAAAAATAAATTTAATAAATTATCATTTAATGTAGATATGTTAGATAAAATCAATCTCAAAATATTATTAACTTACATTTTTCTTGTAGATTGGGTTAGTTCCAGATTCTTTAGCAATCTATTAATTTAACAAATAAAAAGAAAATAATTTTTATTAATTTTTCAATAAATTATATAAATTTTAATTAATAATCAATTTACAATATACTATAATGTGAAGTTTAAATTTTTTTATTTTCTTTAATAAAGTCAAAGTATCTAATAGTACTTGAAACAGCAAATTGCTTGTTGCATAATGAAAAAACAAAACGATTTTGTATTCTATTAAAAACATCAAGTAGGATAAAGCTTATTATAATTACATCAACAAAAATAATAAATCAATGAATTACCTCTTTTTCTTCTTCAAGTTTTTCTCTCGATTTTTCAATTAGCCTTTCTAATAAAATTTTATTCTCAATAGAAAATCGATTATTTGGACAGATATCTTTATAATCCTCAGGATTTTCTTTAATGTCTTTTTCTACGAGTTCTATTAATTTTCTCCGATCACTCCAATCCAGTTCAGCTAAAATTGAAACATCATTGATTTCATTTTCTCCCAGTATATGTTTCATAAATAGAGTTATAGGTTTGTTGTTATTTAATTTTTCAAGTTCTTGAATAAATTTTGATTCTGAAATTAATTTTTAAGAAATTAATCAATATTTCAATTCAACTATATTCAATATGCAATTCTATCTATAAATATAATTGCTACCTTCTGATGATTCTGGTACATCTTGATTAGCTAGTGTAGATTTATCATATTTGGATAGATTTGCAGCATCTACATCTGTTGTTATTGATAAAGGCTGTTGACACAAAAATTAATTATTTTTTTTTAAAATGACTAATATTGTTGTATGAATGAAATATGCTATGAATTAAAAATATTCTCATGAAATTTATACTGTTGATGGATCTACCAAGTCGCCATCATTCAAGTTAAAAAAAAAAACAAAGTCAATTTAAATATACTTATTAAAAATATTATATAAATATGAAAATAAATATATGAAATTAATTATTAAAAAAATAAAAAAAAATAACTATTATTTGAAAAAAAATAATAATTGAATATTTATTATTGATAAATTTTTAAATGTTTATAAACTTACTTGGCCAGCTTTAATCTTATCCATAATTTACTCTGTATCTATATTAACAAGAAAAAATAAAAAAAAGGAAACTAATTAATTATTACACGAAAATAGATGATAAAAAAACAAAAAGTTAGTTAAAGAATAAAGTAAAAAAAAAAAGCATTTAGTACCTGTTAATTGTTGTTAACTTGTTGTTAATTTATCAAGTGTTTTTGTCTTGTTTGCAGTTAAATTGACAACAGATTGTTCTTCTTTTAATGAAATAAATTATTTTTTATTTTTTAGTTTATTGATTTACCCACTGATTTTATTAGTTAATTTTTTTAGAATAACAAACAATTTTAATTAATATCAATGAGTAAAATGATGTGTGTGTATCACAATTAATTATTATTATTTATCACAAAAAATCTTTTCACGACTTGCAAAAACTACACGTGTTAATAATTTCACAACGTGTGATTTGTTTTATATATTTCAAGAAGACGAGAGACCAGGATATAATATATATATTGTTGAAAAAAGAGATTACTTTTTTATCAACAATTAAAAATGCTTTTATGATACAATAAAAAATTTGTTAACAATAATTACAATAGATAAACTATACATCTAATTATTCCAACTACTTAAAAATTAAATTTCAATTAAGCAATTTTAATTAATTGTTTGGCAATATAGCTTTCTCGCTAAAATTTTCCAACAAATAAATTCTATAATTTTTCTTCTAAAAATTTGACCCAAAAAATAAATAAAAATTTTCTTAAAATATTTTTAAAAAATAATGTCATTCAAAAATAAATTTATGTCGAGAAAATTCATTTGTTATTAATTTATTTTTTTTGAGAAGAAGAAAGTCATGGAATTATTTATAAAATTTAACTTTAAAATAATAATAAGAAATCAATTTTTAATTTTTTTATTATTTGAGCTTCTCTAAAATATAATTTAATTGACTAATATACATACATTTAAAAGTAGTAACAATTACATCTTCTCTAGTAGGCTCACAGGCATCTTGACTTTTGTCTGTCATCAATTCATGAGTCAATTGATAAATTTCTTGTATTACATCACAAAGATACATGTGATATGCGGTTGACTCGCATTGTTTATTATTATATGGCCACTTACAGAAATTTGACTGCAAACAATCAATGAAGACTTTAGCATCTCTATCTTTTAAGATTTTCAATTCACCGTAATTCTTTTTTTTTAAATTAGAAAAATAAGAATTATATTCAAATCTATGTTCTAGTAATTCTTCAGCTTCTTTGTTAGGGATCTTTAACGTGTATTTTTTTGTTTCTTTATTATAATTATCGATTGTTAAAAGGCCAGTTTGAAATAAAAATGATTCAAGTGAAATTTGATCATATTTGTCATCAAAATTAAATTGACTTAGGTCTTTATCATTAGCAAAAAATAATGGGTCCTTTAAAGCAAGTAACATAATTTCTATATCCCCAAAAGCTACAGTTTGAAAATTATTTGGATTTTTTGCTTGCCAAATACGGACTATTCTTTCATGAAAAAAAAAATTTAAAATAGACCACGGATTATAAATTGTTTCTTTACCAAACTTACAAAATTTATAGCCACCATATTCACGTTTTAAAGTTACTAATAATTTATCTTTTGTTTTATTAAGTTCACGACACATTTTATCTAATTGATCTTCAAAAACTGTAATTAATTCAGAGTGTGTATAACCACATATGGCATTTACCTTTTTATCAAGTGTTATGTCTACAATATTATTAACTGAATTATTAAAAATTTTTGTCATATATAACTTTGCAGCACCTGTTATCAATACCATATGATTCTTATTTTTTGAAATATAACTTGTTAAAATAGAATAAAATTCTTGTATAATTTTAGTTATTTCATTTTCGATTTTCTTTTCACAACTTCTATATAATGGTTCATCATATTCATCAATTAAAATGACCACTTTAGATTCATAGCCATTTTTTAATTCAACTCCACCTTTCATCATATCTTCAAATAATTTTTTTATACTCTGAGAATCATCATCATATTTAATATTATACGCATCGCAATTACTTTTTAATCCATTTATTAAATGATATTTAAACTCTTTGACTTTTCTCGCAGATATCTTTGCAAAATTAAATTCAAAAACTGGATATTTTTTCCATTGATATGTTGGCGATCTTCCAATAGCTGTATTTTTAAATAATTCTTTACTATCTTTGCCTTTACATATTTCAGCAATCGTATCCAACATTACTGATTTTCCAAAACGTCTTGGTCGTGTTATTAAATAACAACCTTCTTTTTCAATTAGTTTTTGCATATATTTTGTTTTATCTACATAGTATCCACTTTCCATTATGGTCATAATACCACCACTTAATACTTGAAAAAGCTAAAATATAAATTTAATAAATTGTCATTTAATATAGACATGCCAGATAAAATCAAACTCAAATAATAATAATAATAATTGTTAACTTACATTCGTTAACTTACAGACATCAATTGGGTCTGCAGTTACAGGTTCTTCAGCAATCTATTGATTTCAATCAATCATTGATCAAAAAATCATTATTATTAAAAAAAAGTATTGATAATTATTGAAACAACTATTATATTAGAATTTCAAATAATTACCTTGATTTTTTTTGTTTTTTTTTTCTTGGAAATATTGCTATAATTATTTTGAGCAACTTTGTTTGGTGTTGATTTATCTACATCCATTTCACGTTTTCTTTTTTTAGTTGGTTTATTTTTTTCTTCCTTTTTATCAGTTAAATAATCAACATCTTTAAAATCTTTATTAATTTTATTTTTATTTTTTTCTTGTGATTTATTTTTAATTGGAACAACCAATTCTTCATCTGCTTCAGCTTGACATTCAAGTTGTTCATCTTTTTCACGTTTTAAACGTTCTTTTTTGTCTTTTTTTTTTCTTTTTTTTTTACTATCTTTAACATTTTTTTTTGCATTATTAACAATATCTTCTTTGACGTTCATTTTTTTATCATTTGTAACTTTTAATTTACGTTTAACTGGAGCAACTAGTTTTTCATCTATAATGTCCATTGTTAAATCATCAATATCATCAATTTTTGTGTTATTGTTTTTATTATTTTTTTTTGCTTTTGATTTTTTTTTTACTGGTCCAATCAATTGTCCTTCACCATCAACATCAACATTACTATCCCTAAATTAAAAAAAAAAAAAATAATAAAAATTATCATTAAAAATTAATCATTGTCATAATCATCATCATCATTTAGCATGATTTAGCGTATTTTAATTTAATTATTATTAAAAGCTCAACATACATGTCCACCCTAACCTGTACATATAGACCAGATGGCAAGTCTGATAAATAATAAATATTTAATGCCAGCAAATTACCTTCATCACATGGAGGTGTATAAGGAGGGTAATCTCTCGAATTTCACTGAAGCTCACAGAATGGAGCAAGTCAGTACACATTATCGCCAGTGACGGCGCTAGTAGCAAGAAGATCCAAAGTCACATGTTGTTTTTGTTTATATTTTTTTGTGTAGCTCGCCTTCATTATGTTATTACATTACATTTATTTTAAAATGCACCCGACAAGCTAAGGAATTAATGTTGCTTACCATATAGGTAATTTCTTTATAATCACATCAATTCTTTAGCTTCATCTTTTTTTTTAGCTACTGTTTTCATTTGGTATTTTTTTTATGATAATGTTTTTTACTTTAATGTTAAATAAATAATTTGGAATAAATAATACGGATTTGTATGGTGATAGAAAAACCATGCTGATGGATCTCTTTTAGGATTGTTGTAAGATAATTTATATCACAATTATTTTAATGATAATATAAATAAATAATTAATAAATATCATTGTTTACAGATTGAGAAAAAAGAACGTGTTCATTTTTATTTATTTATGCTAGATGTACATAGTAAAATTCATCAAGTTAAAAAAACAATAAAACGTGTTTATAGTAGTACAAAACTTTGACCATTTGATCCAATACCACTAGTTGCTGATATGATTATTGAAAAATCATAGCTATTATGTTTTGATAAATTTCAGACAAGATAAAATTAAATTTATAAAAAATCATGATGAATTAAAAACATTAAATTTAATATTTGATAATCATAGGTAACTGATATTGCTGGTATCTTAATAAAAAAAAATACCAAGCACAAGCAAGAGACTAAAGAAAAGATGAAACTAAGAAATTAATGCAGCAAAAGGAATTATGTGGTACAAGCCTTATCAACTCCTTATAGCTACATTTTTTTCTTCAGATACTGCTTGTTCTTGGTATTTTAATTTATTATAATGTATTAATTCAATTTTATTTGTTAAATAAATGAGAAAAATTCCAAGGACAAACAATAGCCAAAGAAAAAATCGAGCAAAAGAATTAATGCAGCCAGAAAAATAATTGGATAGGCAGCATTAATTTCAGAACTCCATTTTTTCCTTGGCCTCTGCTTGTCTTTGGTATTTATTATTTAGTAAACAAATAAAATTATAGCAATATATTTTAATAAAAAAATAAGCAAGCAGTGGAAAGAAGTGGTGGAGGAGCAAGGAATTAATGCTGCTTACCACATAATTTCTTTGGTCACATCAATTCCTTATCTTTGGTCTAATAGTAGCATTTCCATTTTCCAACTGAATCATCTGGGTCTTGTATTTTGATAAAATTTTTACCCAATATCAATTTAGTATAAAACTGAATCAAGTTTATAATTTTATACAGTATATAAATAAAATTTCTCTTTGTAATCCACTTTCATATAAATCATCTCTGTTTATGTAACAATATGTTAATGATTGCAATAATTACACGATCAAATAATTCAGTAAATAATGGTTTCAATATCGTTGCATCAGCATCATCAAAACATATATTAGCCATGATTTTCAATAATCATATCAGCAACTAGTGGTATTGGATCAAATGGTCAAAGTTTTGTACTACTATAAACACGTTTTATTTTTTTAACTTGATGAATTTTACTATGTACATCTAGCATAAATAATAAAAATGAACACGTTCTTTTTCTTTTCTGTAAACAATGATATTTATTAATTATTTATTTATATTATCATTAAAATAATTGTGATATAAATTATCTTACAACAATCCAAAGAGATCCATCAGCATGTTTTTTCATCACCATACAAATACAAATCCGTATTATTTATTCCAAATTATTTATTTAACATTAATAAAAAACATTATCATAAAAATAATGAAAACAGTAGCTAAAGCAAAGCTTAAAGAATTGATGTGATTATAAAGAAATTACCTATATGGTAAGCAACATTAATTCTTTAGTTTATCTTTCTTACTGACACTGTTTGTCCTTATTTTATTAAAATAAATTGCTTTAATTTTATTTGTTAAATAAATAATGTATTATGTGTTGTATTATTTTTACATAATGAAGGAATCTCTAACTGAGCTAACAAAAGCCGCTAGCGTCTAGCGTCATCACCGGCAGAAAAACGTACTGACTTACCTGTTCCAACACAGCTACACAACGTCACAGATTACCCTCCTTGTTAAACTCCATGCTTCATCAGAATTTAATAATTTTATTATTTAACCAATTGCTAAATTTATGAAATAATTAAATATATACCTAATTACACCGGTGTTAAAAATTACAGAAAATTAATAAAAATACAGTATCCCTATTTTATCTCTATATTTTTTAAGATTGAATTTTTTATTTTTTTTATCGTTTTGGGGTGAATCATTCTTGACCCGCAAGTCGCAACATTTGACCAACAATACCAACCCAGATGTTAATAATTAAATTAAAAAATAAATTACAAATTATAAATAAAAAAAAATTAATACAAATAATTATTAATTACAAAAATTCAAGTTGTTTATTTATTTTTCCAAGTTGATATCAATACGCATGCGCATCCGCCATTATAATTTGTTATTATGATGATTATTATGTCATTTTGGTAAAGAATCACCTGGCAAATTTACAGGTCTTGATAATATATAAAAATTTAATTTAATAAATAAAATAACAAACTTCAAAATGTCACATGAAGGTGAAAAATTAACCGGTATCCATAAATTTTTAAACAGTACGACAATGGAAGGTCGTGCAAATGTAAGTCATTGATTTAAAAAAAAAAAAATTTCATTACTGCTCTCATAACCTTAACTTTTATTTAATGTAATTTTTTTTTCTTGTTAATATATTACCTTATACAATGATAATAATTTATAATTATATGTGTTATTCCAGGTTGCAAAATTAACACTTGGTGTTTTGGGTCTTGGCATTGCATATTTGGTATTTAAACCAAAAAAAACAAAAACTCCAACTCAATAAGAAATATCAATCATCGGGATGTAGCCTATCAAATGATGTAAATTATGTAACAACATCTAAATTTTCTTTTTGTCTCGTCAAAAATAAATACTTTACCGATATTAATTATCAAATTTTATTACTGTTCTTATTTTTTTTTCGATAATTTTTGTATATTCCTATGATACTTGTTTGACATATTGATGTATTTTTTTTTTTATTTAAATCACTATTTACAAGTTGTATTGATTTGTCACCTTGTCTACAAGCTAGTAATTCTCAAATTATCCAACTACATTTATAAAAATTAAAACATTTATAAAAATCAAAATTTCAAATAAATTTAAAATTAAATCCAATAAACCATTTTTAATTTTTACCAGTGGAAAAAGAGCTAATGACATTAATTGTCAATTTTTTTTTGATAACAAGTTAGCTAAATACCTGGAAAAAAAAATACAATTATTTTTTGTTTGTCTAATTGAAATGTTGTTCTATTAGAGGATTTTGATTCGAAATAATTTCTAATGTTGATTCTTGATTTTTGTTGGCTTGGAGAAAAATTCATCAACATCTATTTTACAATCCCTGACATTGGGATTGATAGTTGGACCCTTTGAACCTTTAGAAAATAATAAAAAAATATTTTTCGTTATGTATTTTAGCTACAATAGAAATATTAAATTTATAAAAAAATTATTTCACTTTGAAACAATATTAATTCAAAGAAATTTGTTAAAGAAAAAAACAACTGGAGTTTATTACAAATTGCAATAAAATATTTATCTATTTTTTTAAATAATTTAATATATTAACAAATTAAATAAAAATAATTTAAAATTCATTATTTTCAATTTTGAATACAAAGTATAATTTAAATTATTTAATAATTTTTATGATCTATTGTAGCACGACTGACAATGATGATAAATTACAGCATATAAATTTTGATTGGTTAATCCAAGAAATAGTTAAACGACAAAATTTAAAACTTTGCAAATTTTTAAGTTGTCCAGATATAATTTATCAACCTTGACTATCAAGAGGCTTGATATTAAATTTCCCGATCATCAATTTTCTCAATGACCAATTACTAAAATATCTAAAAATATATCATATCACGTTGATGAATAGTTATTTGATAAAAATTCCAACAAGTCAGACAACATTAACATGATTATCATCTAGACATTATTATTTTTATTACAACTAAGATTCTCAGTTGCAATTTAATTTTAAACTGTAAATTTAATCCAAAAAAAAAAACTCAATATAACAGAAAAATTACAAAAAATTATTTAATTTAAAAACCAATTAATAATAATTAAAATTAATTTGATAATTGGTTTAAAAAAAATCAAAATCACATGGAAAAAAAAATATTCCAATCATAAATGAAGCAATTTTAAATCTGAAAAATATTTAAAAATTAATTTTCAATAATTTTAAAACAATATAATTATTAGCTATTTTAATTTGTATGTAATTCTTTAGTTTATTAGCACAAATATAATCAAGCCAAATTGTATTTAAGGCCGTACATAATATTTTCCCATAATAGTTATTAAACAGGAAAATAATTCAAATTATTTTGATGCTTCTCGTAATACAATTTATATCTCATCTTGAGTTTCTGTATTTGTTAATATTAATATATGACATACATTAAAACAATAATAAATATTTTTAAAAATATTAAATTGTTCATTGTTTTGCATCATCATTTATATGAAAATTTTTGGCAATTGATTGTGGTTCAATAATTATTCAATATTGATACCTCATTTACCCAACACATTTGGGTCACTCTAACGATTATCTCAAACGAAAAAAAAAATAATATAATATAATATAAAACAGAATATAATTTAACAAGAACACGAGGTAGATGATTGTTGATTTTATTTATTTTAATCATCTTCATCGTGTCCAAATAACACTTTATATTTTTTTTTATTTTTTAAAACAACTGCCTGGTAATAGACTCATCATGGTTTTTTTAAAATTTGATGTGTATACACACACTGACCTGCATGATGATTATGTATGTGTTTACAATTGATACATTATTATCATAAAAATAATGTTTTATATTATCATAATGAAACAAATGATATTATTGAAGACACATTCACTTGTTTTATAATCATCTTGTAATATTTAAACTTAAAAATTTGTACGAGATTATAGTATTTCCCAGGTGGTTATTTAAAAAATTATATTTTTCATTATATTTTTTGTTTTGTCTATTTAACGGTCATTTAATTATTTATTATTTTAATTAAATTTTTAAATTTTTCATGATAAATAATCATACATTTCTATTACAATTATTATTTCATTCATTCGTCTATTTTCTTTTTCGAAATAAAAACAATTTAACATAAAAATTTAGTTGAATTTTATATGAAATTATTGATATTATGTTGAAGTATAGTAACTATATAGTAACGTAAAACACAATATATTTTTTATGTATTATTAAACATTAAATATTGATTTGAAAAAAAAAAAAAAGAAAAAATGTAATTTTCAGTATTATTTTCTTCAACTATTGTACACGAGTTTATGATAATCGTGACTAGAGTCAGGAAATTTGCATTTTGAAAACAGCAACAACAACATCAACAACAACAACGCTATTTATTATTATTATTTTTGTTTGTAATTGTAATTTATAATTAATATTTATTATACATCAAAAAGCAAAATTCCCGAGACTATTTTTTTTTTTCATTATTCTACATACAATAATACAATACACATTATTATTTTTTTTTTATCGGGAATAAACTGGAGTGAATACGAGAACAATAATAACAAATACAATATGAATTGATGAAATTTAGTTACATAATTATCAAATTTAAACAAAAAAAAATAATAATAAATTTTATCACTGAAAATACTAATGATTTATAAAAAAAATTTAATGTTTAATTTTAATTTTCAATCTTTATCAACAACAACAAAAAATTACTATTATTATTATTAAAACTAAATTAATTAATTCAGTCAATTATTCATATATATTATTCGGAGTTCAACAAGTTAATTGAAACAAAAAAAAAAAAACAAAAAAATGTACAAAAATTTATGATAATAATAATTTATATATTTTGTTCATTTTTTTTTTGTTTATTTTCTTTTTTTTTTTTTTTTGAAATAAATATGTGAATTATTATCCATCTTGAAACCCGGCTTCAATAAGGAATAAGGCCAAATTATGTCAATAATAACAAAAAAAAAAAATAAAAGAAAAAAAATGAAACAAAAAATTAATTGTTAATAGTAGTTATAATAATTGATAATACATAATCATGCGATATTCATGATAAGACTAGAGACGATCATTTATCAAGTCGAGTCATGTGATTTTTTTTTTTATAATTTATAAATAATAATGATTATCATTTAAATCAGTATGTATTATTACAAAAATTTATCTTAAACTAAGCACCTCGTTGTTGAGACAAATATGTTGTTTTAATTATTCGTTTTTCGACTTATTATTATGGAGTAATTGTTTTTATTTTTAATGTTTAAATAGTCATTAGGTACGCGAAGATAATTTTTTATTTTAATAATAATAATTTGTGAAACTGGGATATTTCTTTTGTTCCTTGTTTGATAAATTTTCTACTACTCAATTCGAAATTAAATTTACACATTTGTTAACCGTAAAGCCATATCACGCATTTAATACTATTCTGTTATACATATTTTTAAAACAAAAAAGTATGAGACCAACTATCCATTTGTTTTTTTAAATTTGTTCTTAAACATTTTTGTTTTTTACGGTTATTTATATATAGTATTTTAAATTAAATTTTCACAGATAATAACAAGACAAAGACATTTTTAATTAATCACTGGCAGTATTGTGAGTAATGACTTGAAAAAAAAAAAATTAATAATAAATAAATAAATCAAGATATAAATTTAGTAACTATTAATGTTAATAAACTAGGCTCCAGCAAAACCATAAACTTCTAGTACACGAATTTCGAAATCACCGGATGCACACAGAGGAGGATTGTTGAATGTCGAGCATCGATCTGTTTTACCAAAACGTATGTTTTCGTCCATCCAAATTGCTTGTCCATCACTGGAAAAAAATTTTTTTAACATATTATTATTGAGCAACAAGTGTCGAATAAAAAACAAACATAGAAAAACTATTTTACAGCTTAAATTTTTACATTATTAACGAAATAATTCTACACGTAAATTTCGAAATGATAATTATTATTAATAAAAAATTAACCAATCTTAATTAATTTTTTATTAAATTAATTGTTGGTAATTGTAAAAGACACTTACCCTCCACCAATTGTTATCATTTTAGCATCAGCAGCCATAAATAATTCAGCTGAATGATGCATTCTTGAATCAGTGTGTGATGAGTCCATTCCAACCCAAGGATATTTTGCACGTTCTGGATATAAACTAAACAGGAATGTTTCGCCCGTACCAAAATAAGCTTGTCTTTGTCCTTTGTCATCTTTTAAATTTCTTTCACACCATCTTGTAGAACAGTAGGCACCAAATACCTTATCAAACAAAAAAAATAGATAAATAAATTATTTAATTTAAATTTATAATTTTAAAATGAATTAACAAATTTTACCTCATTGTTGCAAGTTTTAATCATTAGTAATGTAGGCTCGTGTTGTTCAACTCTTACGTAGAATGTCGTTAATGAACATCCATGTTCCTCAGTTGTATAAAGTAGTATTGGTTGATACATTGTTATTCTCACTGGCAGCCATGACCAAAGTGTAAATAACTATTGTAAAAATTCAACAAAATTATATATTAGAATATTTATTAATTTTTTTACATCTTAAAACACACACATGGGATAAATATTTACATATTTTTTTTATTATTTATCTCATGATATACATATTATTCATGCATCATCAAATGCTGAATAATTTTTCTTCATCAATTTTTTATTTTTACAGCATTTGATATTACGTTAATAAATCATTTTTTTCTCCAGCAAAAAAAAAAAAATAACTCGCTAAATTTACAATGGAGAATAGAAAAAAATTATCGTTGATGATGATCACTTGAAATTGCTTGGTTATTTTTTTATTTGTGGAGTTGAAAATTTTTTTTTAACGAATTATGTATCTATTCATTCTGAGGTGTGTTTATTTATTTTCTATTTAATTAATACGTGAAAATATTTTTTCTTTTACTTGAAGAGAAACATTTCGATTAATTTTTCATACTGGTAAAAAAAAATTTCGAAACTGTGTTAAAATTTACAGAGGTGTTTGTCTTGTTCAGTATGATAATTTAAATAATATTTTCATGTGTTAATTGAATGAAAAATTTGGGGTTTACATACTTCTGGAAAATTTTATTTTATAGATCAACACACCCCGATGAATAAATACATAAGTATGACAAATCAGGGCTTTGGATTTTGCCTCACTATCTTGGATTGTCACTGTCGAAACAAATTATTAATTCAAAGGGAATTTTTCGATTCAATATAAAATTCGAAATTTGAAAAATTGATATACCTAAATTCGATTTGATTTATAAATAATAATAATAATCAAAGTTGAAAATAAGAAAAAAAAAATTAAGTTGAATTTAATATTTTTAGAGAATTTGAAGGTTTAAAGATAAAATTAGTTGCGAAAAAATCCAACACAGTGAGACGTAAATAAAAGCCCTGATAAATCAAAATTGGTATGATAAATATTTAATAGAATAAAGGCTTATTTTGTCATGCAAATAAAAAAATAAATAGCATTGTTTAAAAAGTTAATTTAAATTTTGAAAATTAAGAAAAGATTTGCCCATAATAAGTTTTTCTCAATGCTATTCTTTTTCATAAAAAAACCTTAGACTTATAATTCATATTTCCTTTTTTTTTTATCGTAAAAAAATACTAAAATGCATAATTGAAAGAAAAATAATTAACAATGTTTACATAATAAATTTTAAATTGAAAAAAAGAACGAAAAAATTTTAAAATTAGCTTCAAATTTAAATAATCTAAACGCGATTGAAAAAAATAATAATTACAACTAAATAAATTAAATTTTTACTTGTAAAAAAAAAAAAAAATAATAGTAATTTAAAAGGAAAAGAGACTAGGAAAAATTTTAGTGTCAAATTGAAAAATCAGTAGTGAGAAAAGTGATGAATTTTCCCTTTGACACTAAAATTTATCGTCACACTTTCATTAAAAATATTTTTAATAATTTATAAATTGTTTAGTTTTGTATTAATAAACGTGTAAAAAACAAAAAAATTTCAAAAATAATATATAGATAAATAAATTCATAATTTACATGCGACAAGTATAAATTTCATACAAAAAAATTATAAAAAAAAGCAGACATTTAATAAACAAAAACAATTTAAATCATGCATCATGCAATAAAATTCAATTCAACATATTCTTATCCATAAAATAAAAAAATTATATATAAATATTTTAAGTATAAATAATGACATTTTAAAACTAGAACGTAAATTTTAAAACCTTAAAAAAAAAAAAACTATAAATCGATCATGATAATGACAGTCAACAATTATTCACTTCAATTTTTTTTGGCCAAAAATACAAAATTATATATAATATTTTGGCAAACAGGCTCCATGGCTTTTTAAAATATAAAAATATTTTTTTTATTTAAAAAATATATCGCAAATAATATCAACTAGTAAGCATATTACGCAGATAAATATTTATTCAATCGAAACGGCTTCATAAAAATTATACAAACTATTTGAATGAAAAAAAAAAAGAAATATAATTTTCTATAAATTACAATATCGACATGCTCAAACAGCTAAAAAAAATTCTTCAAATTTTAAATATTTTCTCCCAGCTATTATTTACATAATTATTGTAATTTATCGAGGATCTCCACGAAGAAAATGTACTTACATCAGGCACATCTAAGATCTGGGAGTTTACCATCTGTATGGGATATACGCCCATTGATAGTGCTCGCGGCCCAGGACTGTGTGCACCCTATCAATCCATCACCAAAACCCGTCACAAAAAATTCACATTTTTTGTGTTTTAATTATATATTTTTTTTGTTTTTTTATTAACGTCCAATCCAGATTACGCAGCATGACAGTAAGACAATAAATATAAGACCGTTGTTTATGTTAAAAATTCATATTTGGTTTATCATTTCATAATTATTCTGTTGACTTGATGACGTTGAAAATATATTATAAATTTAAAAAATTTTCATATTGACAGATAAATCATTTAAAAATCTTTTTTTCACATTTAAAAAATATTACGTTTCGAAAAAATGGATCAGTATAATTACGTGATTATTTTTTTCGAAAAAAAAAAAAATAAAACATACTAAAACATGGATTTTATAAACAACATTTAACCAGTGAATTTTTTTTTCAGGTTTATAGTCAAGTTATTGATCATCAAAAAAAGACTTGAAAAAAATTTGTCACATCAATTAATCAAAAATGGTTTTTTTATAATTTGACACCAAGCTCTAGGGTTACAAATTATATGCTTAGTTTGATCGTGAAACAAAGTATTTATATTGATTTGTTGTTTTTTCTTGACAAATTTTATAGTACGAGAAGCCCTTTAAATTCTCCCTCTTTTGTAAAATCCAAATTATTGATTAGCCTATATTTTTTCCGTTTTTATTATTTTTTTTTTCTATATTTATTGCTGTCTTAATATCACCGAATTTAAAAGCTGATGTTTTGTATATTTTTATAAATTTTATATGCTTTTTTTTCTAGTAAATAAATATTATTTAAAATTCAACCGTTGAAATAAAAATAATGAAAATAATGTCCTGTATTATAGAACACAAATATTTAAAATATATAAAAATTTGTAATCGCATCAACAATAAAAAAAAAACCTTTATAATTTTTTAAATAAAACTTTTTTGATTGTTTTTTTTTTTTATTGAAATAATCTGCAATTTACGGTAAACTTTTTTACAAGTTTCGAAAGGTAATAGGTAAGGGTATTGGAACGAGCAACATTTGACCTGCCTAATGATTTATCAAGGTGTGTAATAGCAGGTGTGAGAGTGACAGTGTTGTGTGCAAAATTGATTTTAAATTAAAATTTTTAAAAATCAAGAATGCATTTTTAATGACAGGAATTTTGATCAACCAAATACCTCAAGCGTTAAACTGGGTCAAATCCAATTTCGAAATCAATATTTGTAAAAATATTTCTCCACAAATTTTAGTAAAGAAATTATTGATTTTTTGTTATTCGAAATGAATTTTCGAAATTGATGGTATATTTTATCTACCATTAGAAAAATTTGGAGTAATATTTTTCTAATATAGCTGAGTAAAATGTTAGTAATAAGTAGCTAAAAGCCAAATCCCTAGCTCACCCTATATCAAAACTCCGTCCATTAAAAAAGCACCCCTATGAATAGTTTCAAAGTTTTTCAACTTTTTTTCCCTTATTGCTCATCCAATATCATCCCCTTAAATAGTTAATATATTCTCATTGGCTTTTCGTTATGAAAAACTTTTGTATTCACGCGTCTTTATAAACCTTGAAGAGTTATTTTGAGAAAATACTTCAAGTTATTGATTTTATTTAATCAATAACAAAATTTTCAAAGAATTTACCAAACTATTCTTGACACAATATGACGTCAGTAGTTTTTTTTTTTTGGGCAGGTACTTTGGTAGAGTAGCTTTTTGATATATTATTTTCAATTTAATTATTATCTAGAACAATATTCACAATATTTACTGAAAAATTTGGGGCATGTGAAACCAGCCAATCAATGATCATTTATTTTTATATAATTTATATGCAATTTTGGCTTTATCTATCAATTGTTTGGCTGTTTTCACAATAACATGTAGTTTGCTTGTTAAGCTTTACGCGGGTTAAACGTTAAAATGAAAAGACCATTCAAATATTATAAAAGCACATTGGCAAAAATATTATAGACTTTTAATACTTTATAAATGAATTGTAAAAATGTTCGTAAAAATTTTTTATTATTTTGTTTACATGCTCCGGTGAAGCATCAATCAAGCAAAAATTTTTGATGAAAAATAAAAAATTCTCAAGACGTCAAATATTTTATTGACTAATAAATAAAAATATTTTCATGTAATTAAATTTAAATGACATAAAAACATGTGCTTTTTTAAATTGCAAAATATTTCTATAGCTAAGGAAAAAAATAGTAAAGATTTTTCGAAATGATTTCGACTGATGACCGAAAGAAAAATGCTCAATTAAATTTAGCTGTAGTATAATTTTTGAATGGCCCGAAACAATAGACAAAAAAAAATAATAGAACAGAAAGTGTTGTGAGTTATTTTCTATATAAAACAAACTAGCAGGATAAATAAACAAATAGTCCAAGGGCAAAAGATAGCAGCATAAAACTAAACGCCATATTTTCGATAAAGTATTAATTATACAATACCCTGTCTTTGTACGTGTCTTCGCACTCTTTCTGAAAACAAATTAAAGCAGTGAGAAAATTTTATTCGCACTAACAAATAGATGAATGAAAAAGTGTGAAAAAAATAATAATAAATTAAGTAAAAAATGTTTAGGCGCGTTATTAGTTTAATTTAACAAAAAAAAAAAAATTAAAAAAATAATTATTGCATTAAGATTAAAGTGGCAAAATGTGTGTTTAGTAACCTAAACTAAATGAGGCCCAATTTTATCCGTAAGTAAGTTTTATATTAGGATAAGATTGTGTAACAAGTAGACAGATTAATGTGTAAGTGTTTGTGGTATTTATTTTCAGCTATTATCAATTGATAATAAAAGATGCAACTAAATTTTTTGTTGCAAAAAAAATACGCGTAAATGTTCCTTAGCCAGGTGATTAAAGCAGCAATATATTGGCCCAAAAAGCAACGATTAAGGTTTCGATTTTCACCGAGAAAAAACTCATTTATTCGATTATTTTTCGTTGATATCTTTTCGTATTTTCCGAAAGATCATTAATCACTTAGTAACTCAAATAATATCCATTTTAAAACAGCTAGATTATACTGTTCAACTTCAACGATTTAATTTCGATATAAAAAAAATATTGTCTATTCAGCAGAGACGTCTCATCTGGGACCCTCTTCTCTTTTCAATACAGATGATTTTTTTATTTCAATATATAAAAACGCCCGTGTGTTTATAAATTTTTTTTAGGAAAAAAACAATTGATACTTTGTGCTTACGTTGAGAAAAATTATAAATTAATTATCGCATTTTTAAATCGTTTAATTATCAACAAATTAAACAGCATTAATTTTGCTTGTTTTCATTTTAAATTTGAAGCAAAATGCTTTGTTAAATCACTCATGATCGATGAGCTAATAATCCTCTTCTTTCACGTTATAAAATTTCCTGAATAATTGCTTATTTTAATTCCTATAAAAATATTATTCAAGATTTTTTTTTGTAAAATCTTGTTAAGGGAAATTTTAAATTTTTTTTTCATATAGAACACTGTCTTATAAAAAAATAATCATATGATGATTTTTTTTTATCATCTTTAAAAATAATGATGTATATTTATGCAAAATTTATGATCAGGTTATATCATGTTTCTTACGTAATTTAAATGATTGGATCTGATTGAATAGACCAGTATTTCCACTCAGTCTAGTTTTATAAAATATTCATTATATTACTTATCTGAATTTTTTAAATTTTAATCAGATACTTAATTAAAATAGAAATACACACAATCCCCGTGATATATAAGAAAAAAAAAAATATTAAAATAATGAATCAATATATTGTAGAGAAAAAAAATTGATAATATAAATTTTTAAATTTATATTTGAGGAACTTACCTCACGGATTGTAAGAGTATGTGACATCATTTGAATGTTGACTTGTGATTGGCTTGTAGGTAAATTATCAGTTGATCGGGATCTGGCTAATGATCTTGATCCAGTTAATACACTTCGACTTTTAAGGGACATTTCAGTACGTAAAAATACTCGTGATATGTAAGCAGAACTTAATCCGCGAATTCCAAATGCAGTCTTTAAAAATTTAGCTGGGCTAACCTGTTATTTAAATAAATAATTTTTTTATTATTTATTATAATATTTTAATTGTTGATATAATATTTACCGGTATTTGGCGACTAAATTTTGAAAGTGCTGCATCAACACCATTTTTTGTTATTTCTCCCATCCACTCTGATGTTTGTGATGATGAGTGTTTGTAAAATAACAGCACAATAGCCATTGCCATACGATATAAAACCTGTTAAATTTAAAAAAAAATAATAATATCAATTCAAAGTAATGTAAACCTTCACGGTAAATAGTAAAACAACAAGTTTTTTTTGTTAGAAAAATGTTTTTTTTTTTTTCGACAGTCGAAATCGAAATTTTATAAAATATTCTTCAAGTTTTATGTATATATTTGTAGCTGTTATTGTTTTTTGTTGTATTTTTTGTACTCATTTTAACCCCTGACGTTCTTGAAAATTTACCACGCCCAATAATTAGTTTCTAAACACGAAAAATTCAATAAAAAAAAAGTAAAATTTCTACTAAAGACACAGCTGCTTCAGTAACTAATTATCCTAATAAAATTTCGACAACTAAAATTGTTAGAAAAACAAGTAACATTACCTCGTAATTACTAGTTGAATTTTTTAAATTATATAATTAAATACCTGAACTCGTTTAATAAAAATGCAATACTTTTTTTGATAATTTATAACAGCAATATTATTAATTAAATTATAAAATAAATTGTAAATAATTTTTAGCATTATTATTGTAATTAAATTGTACCTTTGATCCTTCGTGCAAAAACACATCCATAACTCTGACAAGATGTTGAAATGGTAATAATTGTAATATCCACCAAATCCAATCAATGTAAATTCTTTCAGCTCTTGAACCAGAACAATGCCTTGCTAAATGAACAGCTGCTGATTTAACATGTTTTTTAGTAATTTGTTCAACTGTTTTCCATGTTACTTCATAGAGTAATTTAGTTTGTGTGATAAACATTTTTTCTTTAGCAGCAACAAGACTTGCCATACAATGATAACACTCTTCTTCTACAAAAATAAAAAAATCCATTGATATATATAATTATAATACATAAGAAAATATAAATTAAATTACCTGGCATAAAGTGTAATAAAAGTGCTGTCATTGGATAAAGTGATGGACTATATGTTATATCAGGACAAGCATAACCAAGAACAGAAACAACTCTGTCAGCAACACTTCGTCCTTTTCTTGTTAAATTATATGATAGACAATGTGTACTGTCAACAAATGGTGGTAGCATTATTGATTTTTCCGGAAGTTCTATAAAGCAAAAAAATAAAGTTATTTTTTATTTTAATAATTGATACAATATTTATAAAATAAAATAATTACCAGTTGTTCCAAAAACTTGATTAACCATGTCCCAATAAAAACCATCTAGCATACTTTTTCCATGGGCATGTTGTTGACACAATGCAGGCCATAATTGTGCTCTAATACCATTACTTAATGGCCATGCATTTTCTCGTAATAATAATTTAACTTCTCTTTTTCTACCTGCTTGTAATAGTGTATTAATATCATTGAATGTTTTTAATGTTTGTTTTTTAGTTACTGGAGATTCTGGTTGTACAACAATATTCGATGTATCGACATGTGGTGGAAACACATCGTCGATATCGGTGTTTGTTTCTTCTTCAAGTACCGACAACATATTAGATGAATTATTTATTGTCGGGGATGATGAATGTGTTGTTAATAGCATGGCAACATCATCAACTCTACGGCGCACAACAAGCCATCTCTACTGATGTTGATGTCCGTAGAGATGCCTATGTAAGATCAACTGAAGTTTTAATTTTCATTATCTAAAAACAAACAATAATTATATTTATTTAATTCAAGTATTTTTTTAGCAAAACAATCAACTAAATATTCGATTAATTAATTTTTTAATTATTTAAAAATTTTTTTTTTAATTCATCATATTGACAAGAGTTTAGAAATATTTGCTGATCTAACATCAAGTGACTACATCAATTCGTTTAGAAGCTAGGTATAATTTTTTTATTTTTTTTCTTCCGGGGATAAATGCAATACAAAGTCTGGCTACCTACGTAAAAAAAAAATTTAATTTAATAATTATAACGATAAAGCTAGAAAAAAAAAAAATGTAATGATTTAAAAAATTAAAATTTTAAATGAGTCGTAATTTTTACAACTAAAAATAAGACAAAATAAAAATATAAGAGCAATTTGCTTTTTATTAATATCTTTTTTTTTAATTTGTAATAAAAATTTTTGATATCTAATGTATGTTTTGATCGTATTTATTAATTTTTTTAAAAATACATCAAACTAGTGTTGGCGAAAAAGAAAAATAAAAAAATATTATATGGCTTTCAAATCACTTGAAAAGCACTCTGAATTTATAAATATAATCAGATGATAGTAAAAGCTAAAAATGCAACAGATGAAAAAATGTTTTTATTTTAAATAAACTATGAAAGATTTAAAATAATACTTAAAATTAGCAACTTGTGTAGTTACGTGTACGATAAAATTTCTGTACATAACTAAATTTTCGTTGAAATAAAAAATAGAAAAGGTCAAGGACAAAAATTATAATTAATATTTAATATAATATTAACAAAAACTTGTATTTATAATTTAAATAAATATATTTTTAAATTGTTTAATTCAGTTGAAAAAAAAATATATAATTTTCTTTTTTCTTTTCGAATTTAACAGGTCGTAATTGTTTTTTTTTTTTTTTTATTTTTTTCGATCATTATTTTGCCAGTAATCGAAACTCATTATTTACAATGTGATACTGCGTGTGGGATGCTCCAAGTGAAATTGATCTGCCACTTAAATCACCTCAGATTTTATTTTTTTTGTCAATTTATCTTTCAATTTACAGATTTTTTTTTTTCGAAACTAATTTTTTTTTATATTTAAAAATGCTTTTAAAGGTAAAAAAAAAAAATTTCTATAAACGAATTATTTTAAAAACTGTATTATAAAATTGTCTATAATTTAAAAAAATAAATATCAAAATTAAAAAACTACAGCTGACTGAAATTGGCGCAAAAAAAACTGTCAATATTTAAGGCGTTTTTTAAAATTGGACAGTTGACAAACAAAAAATATTTACAAACTCAACTAGCATAATAAAAATGACTCTTAAATTTCACTAAAAAAAAAAGCATTTTATAAATAACATTAAATAATTTAAATAATTGTAAATTTGTTGGTAAAATAATACGTCGATAGGAAGGTGGTGGTCACAAATCACAATTGGCTGTGACATAATAATTCTGATAGGGAGGATCACGCATTCAAAATAACTTTGCAACAAAAGCCGGAAAAAATTAAAATATATTTTAAAAAAATTCATGTCATAATACATTCCTATATACATTTCCAAAAAAAAACTCAAAACTATATTTCTACAAAATTCAGAAACTTGTATTTTCATTTTCTTCTCGGTTAAATTTGTTTTTTTTTTTTCAAGTCAATAAACAAAAAGAATAAAAAAAAAAAAAAAATTTCGTGATAAATAAATTACGCTGTTGATATAATTAAATAAATTATATTTTTGTTTTTGTTGCTACGTTGACAATCCCAATTGACATCTAGATGTTATGACTGTATTAAAAAAAAATGATTTAAAAAAAAAAAAAAAATCAGCACAGCTGAAATTTCGAAATTTTTCATACTCAATCTCTTGTCGAATTATTAAAAAATAATAACAATAATAATAATTTAATTCACGTATGAATGGGCAAATTGTCAATTTTTTTTTTTGCATTATTAATGATAAATCGCGGGTGTAACGATGGCATTTATCCAATATGTTTGCCAACATTTTTGTTCTGTTCTAAACAGAATGATCTTCATATCTAGACTGAATGCTGACATCCGGGCGTATTTAATAGAAAAAATTTTATTCTTATTACTTGACTAAAACTTTACATTATAACAGTGTAAAATAATTAATTTTCCATAAAAATAATACAAAAATATATTAATGAGGATGCAGTTAAAAAAAAAAAAAAAAAGGAATCAATTTAAAAAAGGCAAATGAACTGTGTGTGGAAATAAGCCATGACAAATCCATATATTTAAGGTCGAGAATGTTACGCGTGTAATGTTAGTTGACATTGCCATTAGTACAGCTGAATGTCGTACATAGTTTTTGATTAACAAGATAAAATTGATAGAGACTGCGTGAAAAATAAAGAGGAGTAAAGTGGACATGTCAGAAAATTAAAAAAAAAAATTTATAACAATGAAAAAGGGACGACAATCAAAAGCCACCAAAATCAAATTGTTTAATCGTTGATCTTGACTAACATTTAACATCATAAATAAAGCTCATTGATAATTAAAAATTTATAATTACCGCAAGCAAGCTCCAATGTATCCAAATAAAAATTATATTTCAATTTTCAAAATTAATATCTAATAATGTCCATTGAAATAGTTGATTGATCTATTCATAAAACAGTCATCAATCCATTCCCAAAAAAAAAAAAAAAACAAAGTTATTTAATATTATTAATAATAAATAAATAAAAAAATTAAATTTTTTTTTTAGATCAAAACAGACTATTTCCTTGTTCAATATAATTTATTGTTCATTTGTCGACTTCATGCGCAATGAAACTAAATTACAAACGCAAACTTGAAGGAAAAAAAATAAAAAAAAAAATTATTCGTCAAGCACCAATATATCAAGAGACAAGTTAACTAAACACACCACTAACGTTAAATTATTATATATATATTTGTAGTAACAAAAAGGCGTAAATGTATATAATGATATCAATGTAGTTACGACATTTAGCTACAACAATGACGGATAAATATTATTCACACAGCACATAATACACACCTCAATCTTTTGTGTTTAAAAAAAAAAAAATATTACTCTTTTTTTTCGTTGCAGGCGTGCGTGTTGATCTCTCACGTTTATATATTATTTTTTTTTTTTTTTTTTATATGTAGATGTAGACTTGTCGTATCGTGCAAAAACACTGCACCGAATTATAATTAATTTGTTTGTCTCCCCACCTAGAGTATCACGCGATACAAAATGTTACTGCGAAAGATGACACTGTCCAACTTTTTACTGTGTGTATTGATGAGTTGCTTACTGTTTTATTTACAATTACACTTTGTTTATAATTTTATTATTATCATCTATTTTTATTCACAAATATTATGCTCATTTGTGTTTAGAAAAAACCGTAGAAACAAATTGATTATATCTTTTTTCTCTGATTTTTTCTATAACATGCTCTTTTTGGTTGATTGTCTTCATGTATTATTTTGTTGCTTTAGAGTTTAGACACTGACATGTAAAATTTACTCACATACTGACACATACACAACAGAGACTGTTTATTTTTTTTTTTTATTTGTTTTTATTTATTTTTTTTTACTCCCTTTTTTGGAGTAATTAAATTTGGGGGAGAATATACCGAACCAGCCCTCTAGTCATTTGACAATTGCCGCGATGTCTGCTTTACCATGATGAAATAAAATTCATTATTTTTTCATCGATTTTCTTGGTAATTCATTTGGAAATATACCTTTATCAATTAATCACAGTCGGTTGCGCATGACACTGAGTCATGTGCAGTAATATTCGTTGACTCTTTTTTTTTTTTTTTATAAAGAAATTTATACAAATAATGAAAATTTTTATTAAAAAATAAATGAAAATGCTTATAATTTATTATAATTTATTAGTTGAAATTAATGTCCTAAAATTGCACTAATTTATTAACTATTTTAAGGGTGGTTTTCACTGTTTTCTCTCAAGTTTTCCAATTTTTTTTTTATCAATTATATATTATAGGTATGTTTATAATAATTGTATAATAATTTTCCACTGTCTATTAATAGAAACAACTATGTAAATTTTTAATCCAGATATCAATGGGAAAATTTATTTTCTTCTGGTAATAAATTGACAGTGGACACCTGCCTTTACAGTGCAATTAATTAATAAAATTCAACGTATAAAGTGACCTTAATATATTATGAAAATTAAATTTGATTATTGTTGACTATTGTTGACTAATTTATAATCAGTAAATAATTGTCAAAAAATTGCTTATCAATTTTTATATTCAACCTGAAGACCTGATCCACAAGTTAGCATTAATTAAGTAAATATTAATTTTTTTTTTAAATATTTATTTATAAAATGGGTTTATGAAAAATAGTAAAATTCATTTATAAATAATGATGATTTATTATACTTTTAATTTATCCATAATGAAAAACAATACTCCTATAATCTCTTGAATGATTTAACAACTATTATTTAAGTTAAATTTACTTATCAAATAATTATTTTTGTTTGTATTTTGTTTTCTGGTAAACAGAGTATGACTTATTTTTTCCAAATTCTCACAAATTCATTGAAAAATGCTTTAACAAAAACATCATCATTTGTAATTAAAATACTATCATAATTTCCATAAAATGCTTGCATTGTCCAATTGGTGCTACCATAAATCATTATTTCCTCATCAATAATTGCAAATTTGTGATGCATTAAACTTGCATTTGATCCATGTATTTGTATTATTATTCCTAAACAAATAAACTCACAATTAGCTTGTAAATTATTGTAGACAAATATAATTTAAAGAAAAATAGAGTCAACAAACCTGCACGTCTCATTCGATTAATTTGATCACCACAAACTGAATTACCAGCCATACTTGTATCAATAATTGCTCTTACACAAACATTATTTTCACGTACTTTAATTGCAGCATCAACAAGATCATGGCATGTTATAATATACATTGATAAATCCAATGTTTTTTTTGCCATACTCATGTAATGAACCAGTCGGCTAATTAAAAAATAAAATTCATTAGTTATTTAATAATATAAAAAACAATAATATACTCTCTTCATGTTGATTTATCATCAACATAAAATAAATTAATTGAAAAAAAATTATTACTTGACATTTGCAACTGCACACATATTTTTTCCACAAGCTTTTCTGCTATTTGCATGATTTCTACAATAACTACTTTGATCAGAAAACAAAAGAACTTCTGAAATTTTTTTTTTCTCATTATTATTATCAATGGCATTTTGAATTTTCCATTTTTTCCATAATTGCCAAGCAATTTCACTTCCAGCTACAGCCATAACAACAACAACAACTCGTTTAATTGATAACATTTTTGTTGATAGAAAATTAAAACAACGTGTTGATGATGAATTTATTTTGTTTATACTGTTGCAAGCTTTGTCTATGAATACATATTTTAATGAGTAGGGTGTCGAATAACACAAAAAAAAAAAAAAAAGGAGAGGGGGTTACTCAGTGATGACTAATGACCCATGTTTACATAAAAATTAAAATCATAACCCAATCACAATTGACACACACTTTATGGTGACAACTGACAAGTTGACAACTAACACTTGTAAAATTTAATTAAAAAATAAATTATTTCAGTTTCAATAATGACATTTGATAATGATGAACTGCAAGATGACGAAGAAGAAACAATTGTTTATGTTGAATTTGAAAGTACATCTGGTAATGATGCATTTCTCAGTGAAAAACTTCAATTGGACATGATTGGATTGGATACTGAGCATCCAATAATGAGAATAAATGGACGGGTAAGATATAAAAATATATTTAAAATAAAATATCAACGCAATTATTAATGAAAATTAAAATTTTAGCATTATGAAGGTACTTATGAAGATGCTGTTGGTACTTGTATGCTGTTTGATAAAGATAATCCAAAAGTAGAAGATCCAGTATTTGATAAAACACCAAATATTCGTTATAATACTAAAACTAAAAAAATATTAAAAATGAAACGGGTATTTGTTAAGCCAAGATTAGAAGTTCTTGGTGATTCAAATTGTTCAAGTTGTATACCAAATATTGAGACAATTAAAGAAGCTGGTGTACCACCAAAATATCAACAAGATGCATTATTATTATGGGAAAAAATAAGAAATGAAAGACTTGAAGCACGTAATGATTATTTAGAAAAACAAAAACAAAGAACAGAAAAAAGACAACGTGGTATTGAGCCAGATTCAGATTCAGATGAAGATAATCCATTTGTTATGTATAAAAATAAAGATGCTGATGATAAAATTAATCAAACAAAAAATGATACTGTTAAAAATAAAAGTCAAGAGTTAAATAAGAAAAAAATTGCCAACTCTTCTGATATTCTTCGAGTAAATTTACAAAGAATTGATGCACCAAGTAGTTCAAAAAATTCAAATACCATTAAAACATCAGAAAAAAATATATCTGTTGATAAAAAAACATCAAAAAATAATCCAGGTGTTGATAATTTAATTTTGAAAAATAATAAAAAAGCTAGTTCATCTAAAGATAATGGAAATTTACAAATAATTGATACTGAAGTAGCATCTTGTAGCAAAATGACTACAATTATTGATGAAAATAAATCTTTAAAAAATGATCATGTAGTTGGAAAGAGTGTTGACGAAGCTGTTGTTGATGATAATAAATCAAAAGAATCCACAAGTCAAACTGTAAATGATACACCACCCTCAAAACAACAAAAAAGAGCAGCAAAAATGCAAGAAATATCTGAAAGATTTAGAAGATCAGCATGTTTAATGAAGCTACAAACAGATAAAACAAAAAAAGATTCTTAATTTTCATATATTTTTTCATGTAAATAATTAAATTTTTCATTTTTCTTTATTTATTACAAATATATTTTCTAAAAAATAGATTAATTATAAAGAATCAGTAAATTTGACAATTTGATAATTAAAAAAAAAAAAAAAAGATTAAGCAAAAAAAAAATATTGCAATACAAAAAATTAATAAAAAAATTAATCATCATCAAAATTGTCATGTTTTTTCTTATTTTTAAAAATATAATATTTGATTTTCCATAATGTTAATCTACCAATCAAGATCTCTTGGTAGTTCATCAGGATATTCACCAGTGAGACAAGCTGTACAATGACCAATATAACTGCTTTCACGATTATCCATACCATGTCTGACAGCTTCAACAAGTCCATCAACTGATAAATAAGTTAGGGTATCAGCTCCAACATGTTTAGCTAATTTAATATTATCCAATCTATTTGCAATTAATTCTTCTCTTGTTGGAATATTTATACCCATGTAACAAGGATACTTAAGAGGTGGAGAAGCAATTTTCACATGAACCTGTTAAAATTAAAACAAACAATTTGTAATAAATAAAATTTAATAATTTAAAATGAATTAAGTTATTTTAAATTACCTCTTTAGCTCCAGCATCACGTAACAATTTAATAATTGGACCAATTGTATTACCCCTGACAATTGAATCATCAATGAGAATTAATCTTTTACCTTTGACATTTTCTGATAGTGCACCAAATTTTTTAGCAACACCTAATTGTCTTAGTCTTGTACTTGGTTGAATAAATGTACGTCCAACATAACGATTTTTACATAGTACCTCAGCAAATGGTACTTGTGATTGTCTTGCATATCCATGTGCAGCAGCTGTACCAGATTCAGGTACTGAACTAACAATATCAGCTTCAACTGGTGATTCAATAGCCAACATTCTTCCACATTGCATACGTACTGAATAAACCATTTGTCCTTCAAATATACTATCACTTCTTGCAAAATAAACATATTCAAATATACAAAATGCTTGTGGTTTTTTTTCAGGTCTATCAACAATGTCAATTGTTTTAATTCCTTCACGTGTTAATTCAACAATTTCACCAGGAAATACTTCACGTACATAACGTGCTCCAATACTAAGAAAACCACATGATTCAGATGATATAACCCAACCATCAGCATCATCATCATCATCTGATTCATTATTAGCAAGTTTACCAATTGGTACAATTTTACCTATACACAATGGACGATTACCATATGGATCACGTACACCATATATTTTATCTCTTTGCATAATAACAAGTGAATATGATAATGGTGCAAGTTGCATTAAATGTTTAATTCTTGCTGGCCAATCTGGTCCATTAACTTCACCCTCTGGTGGATTTAAACATAATGCTTGTGTTATAAGTTCTGAATCAGATAATGTTGATAAACCAACACCTCTACCAAGTACCATTTTTCTTAATGATTCTGTATTAACTAATTCACCATTATGTGCAACAGCCAATGCTCCATGTGCAGTATGTACAACAAATGGTTGACAATTAACTTCTTCACTTGCTGCACTTGTACTGTAACGTGTATGTCCAATACCAAGATTACCACGTAATTTTTTTATACTATCATCAGTAAATATATTATTTATCATTCCCATACCTTTATGTACATGAAATGATTTAGCACATACACCTTGACTTGTTACAATACCAGCTGATTCTTGACCTCTGTGTTGAAGTGCAACAAGACCAAGACAAATAACTTGACTTACATCCATTTGTGATGGCCAATCACCAGCAGCAATACAACCAAAAACACCACATTCATGAGTTAAACCAGATAATTTTTGTCCACGAGTTTCACCTTTACTTCTTGCTTGTTTTTTTTCCATTTTATTATCATCATCACCATCACCACTCACTGTTAAATGAGATATTGATTCTGAACAAGCTTCCATTGTCACTAATGTAACACTTATTGTGTCTCTTAAAATCTAATGAACAAAATAAATTAAATTTTATTCTATTTTATTTATTTTTTAAATTATAAATTGCAATATGTAGAACAAAAAAAAATATGTTTATTGTTATCAGATGAATGTGTTGAAATAGCACCCTCGAGGTCAGTAAATAAAATAACAAGATTTAACATTATATACGTATTTTAAATATTGCACAAACATTAAACTCTAATCAAATAATTTTACGCAAATAATTATCTTCATTTATATTTTCTTGTAAACTATTGACCCCCCACGAATACCAGATAGTATATCATGTTTTGTTTTTTTATATTTTTAATATTACTTTTCAGGCTGCATATATATTTTTTTATTTTGTTTAAATGTTGATTAAATAATAGAACAGTTTCATCATTTATCATGATAATCAAAGCTCTGTAAATTTGATAGCTCATTTCTTTTTTTTTTTGGAATAATTCAAAAATTAAAATCACCTGTTGCTAATTAATTTTTCTTGATTAAAATTCTTAAAATAAACTCATTGTATTGTTTATTTTAAAAAAAAATAACTAATGTTTAAAAACATATAAAAAACAATTTAACAAATTAAAATATTTTTTAAAAAAATTGATAATTTTTTTACTCAAAATTAAAATTTATAAATAATTAACTCTACTTGTTTTTACAGGTGAAAAAAAAATTTATTTAAATAAAATAATAGTTAAATAAACAATACAAAATTTTGTTTAAAAAATTTATAATTTTATTTTGTTTAAATAATTTAAAATTGTTATGTAAAATATAAAAATTAATTGTGAATTTGTTGTGATTGGTTGTATATTATCTTTGGACCCCACGCGTTGTTTTTTATTGAAAATTAATCACCGAAAAACTAACGACGTAGATATAATTTAATGAGAAATTTTTTTTTTATTATATTGAATTTAGTAGCACGTGATAGGAAAAATATAATCCGATAACATCAACTGATTTTGGGCGCCGAATAACGCGAATATGACATGAGCTATAATGCTAAAATTCTAGTATTTGATTAAGCTATGACTTTACTATTTATTTAACTATTCACAAATAGTTTAATTAATAAATATATATTTGATTAAATATTTTTAATAAAATATAATTGTAAAATTAATTATTAATATTTACCCCTGATTAGTACTGTCTCGATAATTATGAGTAATTAAAAATTGACAAGTCAAATTTTAATAAACAAAATATTTTTTTTAGCAAACAACACGTGTTTCTACGTATTGCATATCCACGCTTATTTCTTGGAAATTCCTGATTGTTCAAATCATGATGTAAATGGAATTTTTTTTTTTTATTTGGCTACTTTACACAGTTGATTTTTGTTAAAAAATTATTCCACGCATGACAATGAGTGCTGCGCATTGATATTTATTTTGAAAAAAAGAAAAATTCAATATTATTAATAAGCAATAACAATAAATAAAAACATTATTATTTACTAGTATATTGTTTAATAATAATTTATAATATTTATTATATTTATCAAGTCGATTGATGATTTTAAATTTTATTTATAAAAAAATTCACCACAATTCAAGA
The DNA here is from genome assembly GCF_014905175.1 of Aphidius gifuensis. Lineage (NCBI taxonomy): Eukaryota > Metazoa > Arthropoda > Insecta > Hymenoptera > Braconidae > Aphidius > Aphidius gifuensis. Next base: position 20,146,510 of record NC_057792.1, read on the forward strand.
TACTTTCCTTTTTTAAATTTTATAAATTGATAATAATTATAAATAAAAATAAAATGATTTATAATTTGTTTAAATAACAATTATTTAATGAATTATTATTGTTGATAATTTTATAATTTATTTTTTTATTAACTTTAAATGGCTACCGGAAATCAGTCAATGACTTTATTAGTTTCTACCGCTTCCAAATTGGAGCTAGACCACGTGATGATTCGTCCCATTCGGCATTCTTTTGCTTGCTTTTGCTGGAGCTCACTGAATCCACTGATCTGCTGACAATCAGTTATCAGAAAAATACAAGTCAATTGATATTTAATTAATTTGATTAATAAAAATGAAAAAAGGTATGTAGTTTCATTATTTAATAACGTATTGTTAAATAATTTAAAATAATTATATTTATATTTTAACAAATTGAATGTGCCATGCTTTCAAATTTGGAGCACATGTCTAGAAATTCAATATTCTAAATGAACAATTGTTTAAAATTTTAATTAATCTTCTTATTAATGGTTTTCCACCAGGTAGTGCTTCCAAAAGTCATGGACGCTTTGTTGTTGTTGGTGGTCATGATGATGACCCAAGCGACGAGATGGTGCAGTCTTGCTAACGTGAAAAGCCAATTGTTAATTGAGTCTATGATGTAGAATTTTTACAACCAAATCCAAGATGAATTGATGCATCATCAAGTTAAAAATATTTCATCAAGGTAACAACATTATTAATTATATTGTTATTTGAAATAAAACATGCATACGTTAGAGCCAGGTTGATACAATCCTGTCTACCTGGTGTAAAAGTACTGCTAAAATAACGAACTAATTTTGCATCAAATAGATTAATCATAATTTATTTATCGCTAAATATTATTTCGACATTTTTATTATGATTAAAAGTTTTTTTTTTTAATTTATAAAAATAAATTACTTAATTTTATTTTTTGATGATTTTTCAAGGTGGCGTCATGATGATTGTTCTTGCAAGCCACACAAGGGTCTGATAAATATTTCCTGGCATTGGTATATGTCCACATGAAATTTCAAAAGGTAATAATCATTTTTATTAATATGTATTTTAAAAAACTACGCCACTTTTCGAGTCGATTCTTTTCTTATATATTAGAGTCGACGAGGAGTCCTTTCGGCTTTTTGGGGGCTTAAAAGTGGCCACATTAAAATGCTGTACCAAGGTAATCAACATGAACATGATTTCTTGTTAGACTTGCTGGTCCATCAACATTTCCATAAAATATTAAATTATTTTTTTTAAATTATAATTCAACACAAGATAATTTATTCAATAATAATTTTCAATTACAGATTGTCCAAAAGAATTGAATAACAATTAGAGATTATTTCTTGGTCAAGTGATGATTCAATAAAACAAAAAAGGTAAATTATACTAAAATGTTTTTAAATAATTTATTAATTAAAAAAATTATATAAAATGATGAAATTCGAATAGAGCCAAAAAATATTCTTTATGAAAAATCCAATGATATTTAATGATAGGACTGAAAATTTAATTAAATAATGTATTTAGATTAATTTTAAATAACAATTTGAATAAATTATTAATTGTTGATTATTTTTTTATGTTTAGTTTCAATTGGATTCATTGATACCAGTTCCAGATTTTGTTCATGGTCTCAAACTTCTGTTGAGGATTATTCAACAACAATCCCATTACTTGGAGAAAAAAAAATAAAACATTCAATTGTAATTAGTATAATTTTGAGAATTAAATATACAATAATTATTATTAAATAAAAATATAAAAATTTGTATTTCAATCATTTAAATTTCCCCTTTTGCAACAAGCAGGTTCTTTTATTTTTATAGTTTATTTTGTTTCTGGTGTATTTTGTTGCACACTTTTTTATAATTACAGCTAAAAAAAAATGGAGATGTAAAAAAAATTGCATCCTGTTGAATTAATTTATTAAGACATTTTGCTTATCTAAAATTATTAAATGTTATTAAAATTGTTTGTTACTTCGTTAAAAAAAAGTTGCAATTAAATGTCATTCAGAAAGTCGAGAAAAATCTGGTTAAAGATTTAACAGATTAATCATGAAGCCCTTTATTTACTATCGTAATTAATTTTATAAATAATCAAAAGCAGTATTTTAAATTGTTATTGTATATTTATAATTTTTATTTATAAATAATTAACGTTCACGTGTGTTTATTTAAGCTGTTTGTGTAGGTACACCTTAAGGTCGCTTCATGTACCATGTGAGTTTATCCAAGACCCAAGTTTATCAACACCAAGTTTATTGACATAAATATTTACCCTAAAAATAGATATAAATAAACATTGTATTATTGTTTATAATAAATAACATTAAAAAATGTTAGCTACATTCGAAAAAGTTGTTCGATTTCGTCTAAAAAAATTTGGTATGTAATAACTTTTCATTCATCAAAAAAAATATTTAAAAAATATACATGATAATTAATCGAGGTTAAACATACTGTCATTATTAATTTATTTATTTTTTAAAATTATTTTAAATACTATCCCATCCTATTTTAATTTGTTTTTCAAAGAACAAACTAAAAATTAGTATGATTTTTTAATTAATAAAATCAATGATTTAGTGTATTTAATTCAGCTGTTAATTTAATAGAAAAAAATATTATTAAAATTTCAATTTGATATTTAATATAATTAAAATTAATAATTAATATTTACAGGCAGTTTTCCGATGACATACAAATTTTCAACAATACCACAAAATTCAGAAGTAAATAAATCACAAAAAATTTGTAGAAATAAAAAAGCTTTATTTGGTCAACCAACGTCATCAACCCATCCACACCTTGTAAAGCCTGGTGAAATTACACCTGGTATTTCCCTCGATGAATTCAAAACAAGACGATCAAAATTATGTGAAAAAATTCTATCAGAAAAATATTCTTCTAAAAATTTATCAAGCACACATATTTTAATAATACCCTCATCAAGTAAAGTCTACATGTCAGATAAAATTCCATATGTATTTCGTCAAAATACAGACTTTAATTATTTTACTGGTTGTCAAGAACCAGATAGTATTCTTGTATTAACAATAAATCCAAACAATAATTATAAATCAACAATATTCATGCAAAAAAAAGATGAACGTTCAGAACTTTGGGATGGTCCAAGAACTGGAGTTGAAGCAGCAACAAAATTATTTAACATTGATGAATCACTTGACGTTTCTGACTTTGAATCATTCATGACATCATTTATAAATGCTAATAAAAATAATTGTACAATATGGTATGATAATAAAAATATAATATCACAAGATATTCATAAAAAATTAAATCAAATAATTAAAAAAACAAAGCTAGATGTAATTTTAACACCTGAAACATTGTTTCATCAACTTCGTGTTGTAAAATCATCATCAGAAATAAATATTATGAAACAGTCATGTGAAATAGCATCTGCTGCAATATCAAAAACAATAGAAATTGGTAAACCTGGAATATCTGAACATCAGCTATTTGCAACTGTTGATTATGAATCACGTATGAGAGGAGCTGAATTTTTAGCTTATCCACCAGTTGTTGCAGCTGGTGATAATGCTAATATTATTCATTACATAACAAACAATCAAATAATTAAAAATGGAGATACAGTTTTAATGGATGCAGGTTTGTAATCATCATTGTTTTCAATTATTTAATTAGATAAATATGATTTTTTGATGGTATTATTTTGTTGATAGGATGTGAGTATCATGGATATTCATCTGACATAACAAGAACATGGCCAATTGATGGTAAATTTACTGATTATCAACGTGTTTTATATGAAGTTGTATTGGATGTACAAAAAACATTGATTAAACGATTGGAAAATTTTCCATCACTTGATCAATTGTTTAATGAAATGTGTATGCTTTTGGGCAAAAGATTACAAGAAATTAATTTAATTCCAAAAAATTTTAATGATAATGAATTACGTAGTGCTGCTTATTCATATTGTCCTCATCATGTCGGTCATTATTTGGGAATGGATGTTCATGATTGTGGTAAAATATCACGTGGTGTACAGGTTGAGCCAGGAATGATTATCACAGTTGAACCAGGTTATTATTTATCTACTTATTTTTATATTCGAAATGATGTTAAATTGGATGAGGAGTTTATGTTTTTTAATTTTTGTTTAAAGGTGTTTATGTCAACTCGAAAAATCATCTAGCTCCACCAGAATTTCATGGACTAGGAATTCGTATTGAAGATGATGTTTTAATTACAGAACAAGGACCAGATGTTTTAACGAAAATGTGCCCAAAAGAAATTCAAGATATTGAAGATCTTGCCAAACGAAATCTTGACTAAAATAAAAAAATTTTTATTTTTCAATAGTAAAATAATTTTAATAACGATATTAGATATACTAAATTTTTTACACAAATTTGATTTTTTAAACTTGGAGATTTATCTTTTCATTAGACGAAATTTTCATTTGAATTTATTGATTTATAGATTTTTATTTGGATAGATATTAGCAGTAGTAAGTAGTGCTGGGTTTTAAAACAATAATAAAATGATCTTTATGGGAATTTAATTTTTAAAATGTAATGTAAAAATTATTGAAATTCTAACAAATAGAATTGTATATAAATGTGAATTTTATACTGGTCATTTAACGTCAATTATGCATATCTTTGCATAATTTTTTTATCTTGCTAATTGACTGTAAGCAAAAAAATTTTAATTAAAAAATTGAATAAATTAAAAATTTATGAACTTTTTTTTCTCTGGCAATTATATTAGTAATAATTTTGTTTACAAATTTCGTTATTCAACTGTTAATTTTTTATTAAAATTGATATTAAATGTTTATTGATAAAAAAAAAGTAACTTGAACTTTTTATTTTAACAAAATAATTAAACACTACTCAAATATATAAATAATTAATTTACATAAATAAATAAATTTTATAAAATATCTAAAACTTCAAATGTATAATTAAAAAAAATAAATAAAACATTACTGAAACTTTATGAAAAAATAAAATTAAAATTTGAAGGTGTAAGTTTAATTAATATTTTTTTTTGACAATATGATAGTTCATGATGAGTCATATTATGAAAGTAGAAGACCAGTTGCAAAACGTGGAACATTGCATAATATTCAAAAAACATTTTGGGATGGTGAAAGACGTACAGTGTTTCATCGAACTTCCAAAGAATGGGGTAATAAATTGCATTATTATTAATTGAAATATTAAAAATAATTAACACCATTTTTTCATGTTTTAAATTAAAGCTTCAATTGCCATTTTTTACTCATGTTTTTTTGGAATTATATTTTCATTATTTTCATTACAACTGTGGATCACAGTTTATTATGCTTTGAATCTTGGTCATCCAGTTGTTGATGACATACACCAAATTTTTAAACTTGAAAATATCAAGTAGATGAGGAAAAAGCCATTCAATATTATTAATAGTTAATAAATAGTTAATACTACTATCAGAAAAAAATGTGTTAATAAAATTAGTACAAAAAAATAATTGATTTTTTCTTTAATTTAATAGAAATATTTTTTAATTTTAGTATTTTATTTATTCTTTAGAAAAAGAGTATTTTAATTGTATTTTCTTTCAAGAAAAAATTTAAGAAAATAAAAATAGCTTGTAAATTTAATTACTAAATAATAACAAGAAAAAAAAATTAATTTTTTTCGACAAATTTAATGACAGCAAAAAGGTGAAGCAAAGGATCTTTTTGCTCCAAAAAAATAATTAAAAAAAATTGTTCTATGTACGATAATTGATGTCTCAATAAAAAATTAAGACATTTTTTTTTTTTTTAATAAAAAATCAAATAAAAAAAATCAATAAGAAAATAAAAAAATCAAACGTTTTTAATTCAACAAGGAAAATCATTTTCTCAAATTATATTTTTTCTTCTTCTTTCCAAAATATAACAAATTTTTGATTCAATGAATTTTAATAATTACTATTTTATTTAAAAAATGTTTTTCTTTTTTTTTTTCAATACAAAAATTTAATAAACTTTGTCTAAACCTTCAAATTCTTGGAGTTTATCTATTGGTCTGTTGATGGTAATTGAATTAATCCTGATGATAGTGTGTTCACTTCTTCTAACTAAAAAACAACAAATAAATTATAAAAAATAAATTAAATAAATAAATTATTCAAGTAAAATAAATTTTAAATCAATACTTACAATGAATTCTGCGAAATTGTTTTCTTTTTTTATATCTAAAATGAGTTTTAGTATGTGACAATGTTTTTTCAATAACAGTTGCTTGAATATTGACTAATTCACGATTCAATATTGGTCTACCAATAAGTGTAAAATCCGTACCACCAACCAATAATACTTTTTCAAGGTTTATTTTATCTCCATTAGCTGGTGGCCAATATCCCTGTACCACTACTAAATCATTATCTGTTATTTTATGTTGTTTTCCACACAAATGAACAACTGCAAATAATCTGCTTGTTGACTGTTGGTTTATTTGATCATTAATTACACCAACAATTTCTGTTAGAAAAAAAAAATTTAAATCACAATTAAATTATTTACAAGACAAGCATTGCTAAACAATTATTTAACATTGTTAAATAAATTAACTTGATCAACTTTTTTAACATAAAAATGCCTCAAAAAGAGCAAAAAATTATCAACAAAATTGTGTCAACAATTGTCAAGCCATCCAAGCTGTTGTTACATCAAGAAAATTGAATGACATTGATGAAATTGTTGACAATTACTTGTAATTAATAATACTATTTTTTATTTTTGATATTTATCAATTACCATTTGACAATTTGTCCTCAGCTTCAGAATGATCTTCTATAACAGTTTGTTCTTCCGGTTGTTGAAAATTATATTTTCTTGGTATCCATTCTACACGTGTTTTTAATGAAGCAGTTTGCATCAAATTACATTGACGTCCTGTAAATAATATAAGCAATTAACACTTGTTATGTAAAAAAATTAAAAAATAGCAATCAAATGAATATTTTATTGTCAAGCCAAAAATTTGACTGACATGATTTTTTTTATAGAATTTGATCAAACCTGTATTGCTCAAAGCTGTGATAAATGTTGGTGCATAATTTTTTGGAATTTGATTATTAATAATTCCACATAGTCTAGATGTTAACCTTGCAATAGCAGCCATGATTATTTTATTATAAACTTTATATTATTTTCCTAGGTGTTTTTTAAATATTTTTTTTAGCCTAAAAAATAATTGTGTTTTCAACAATTGGGTTGGAGAAATTAAGCTTTATTTACATCTGTTTATAATTTACATACCACTACATACATACATATTTAGATTCACACTCACACGCCTTACGAGAAGTTACGACATGTCGTCAGCTGGCGTAGAGGTGGCTGCAATTATTCGCGCATGTGCATAAGGTTTTTCATGATTTTCTTCTGCCGGTTTTATGTATAAAAGGCTTCCGTAGTTCAATCAAGCTTTACAGTCTTTACAGTAGTTATCTAGTGCTTACGAGTCTTCAGGATTTTTCATCAAGCTTTTCAAAATTATTAGAGATAAACATATTTCATCAATTTTTTTTTTCTCTATAAATAAATTAGATAACTTTAAAATATGAAGACTTATCAACAAGCTGAGATGGATAGACTAACTCAAATAGAAAGGCTTATGAGAGAGCGTAGAATAGACGTTTTGAATATACAAAATGTAAGTTTAAAAATTTATATTATATAATTAAAAGAATTATGCGTTATTTAGCAATAGATTAATTAAATTAATCTTATTGTTTATTGTTAATTAAATTAAAAACTAATAAAGTTATTTTTTTTCCGATAGGCGACCCCATTGTCAAACAGATCGCTTCTACATTTAGTAATAACTAAAAAGATGATTAGAGATGCTGAAAAAGTTATTGATGATTGTGAAATGCATCCTGCAGAAGGTGCAGGGAAATTAAAAAATCTGCATAGAAATCTTATGTATAAGATGGCTAAAATATTTGTTCATGAACCACGACTCAAAAAAAGTAAGAAAATAACAACTTATGATAAAAATTAAATTCTGCATCATCATTATTATAAATACTAAAGATAACATATTTAATTTATTTTTCAGTATGCAAAGATATAGATAGTGAACTTGTTGTTTCATGCTTTACGAAATATACATTTTGGGAGTTATCAGATGACAAATTTGATGATCTAAAATATGTAATTAAATTCTGTGGATATAACTTAACGCACCTCAATGTAGCACAATATCCTGTTTCCGGAATAATGCCATTGATTAATAAAAACTGTCCAGGCCTTGAAGAACTTTCAGTAGCATTTGAAGAAATAAAAGATGACGATTTTAAAAATGTTTTTTCTAATATGCGTAAACTTGAAGAGCTAAGAATCTGGTGGGATTGTAAAAAATCAACGCTGCCAATGACTTTGGTCAAGTCATTAGAAGAAGTGGGTGGAACCTTGAAAAATTTACATTTTTCATATAATTCGGAAGATACCGGTATGTTCTTACCAGATTCATTGGCTTCGGTAAGTTTAATTTTAATAAATATAATTATTGATGTAGAATAAAAACATTTAATTTAGTTTTTAATAAAAATAATTATTTTTCAGGTATTCCCTCGGTTGATCACTTTGAAACGTTTACAAGTATCTGGTTTTCGACTGAGTCAAACAATAATTCAGTCAATAAGTGAAACAACAAGTATAACGAATCTACTATTACTCCCGGCCCATAATCATCCAATGGCGATTAACAAAATCAATATGTCTCCAATCGGGAATTTAAAAAATCTTAAATCATTAGATATTAGTTGGAGTTGTGGTGATACAGATGAATTATTAATTAATCTCGGTAATAATGCTAAAAATTTAGAAGAAATAATGATACTTGGAATAAATATAACAGATAATGGTATTTTCGCAGTCAAAAAAATGAGTCAATTGAAACGGCTCTATCTTAATGGTTTAGATGATTTCGATGAATTAAAAACGACAAATAATTTTATCACTGATGAATCAATTCAATGTTTAATTAATAATGAACAATTGAGGTATATAGATTTATGCAATTGCTCTAAAGTTTCTAATACATCAGTGATTAAACTTTTTGAAAATTTACCAAATTTATCATTTCTAGATATTGAAAATACAAATGTTACGATTAAAATTGTCGAAGAATTATCTAAACTAACGAAACTCCAGAAAGATATAGTACGTGTAAAAGTTTCTTTTAAAGATTGTAATGGTATTTTCAAATCATTATTGGCATCACATAATATTGAATTTATGAGACTATGCAATCATGATGATTAGTCAATTAAAAAAATTTATTGTGTTTTCTTATCATAATATAAAAAAAATTAAAATTTCATTGATTTAAGTACTACTCGATACTGTCATATGATAATAATTTAATAAAAGATAATAATAATAATAATTTTCTTTATTTACCCAACTGATTATACACCAAATTACATATTATAAGTTTTACTAATTACAAAATCAATGACCACTAACAAGTAGAAAAAATTAACAGCAAATTTTACAGCTATAAAAGCCATTGAACAATAATATATATTATGACAATTAATTCTTCTCTTGTTGAAATATTTATGCCCATATAGCAAAGATACTTGACAGTTGGAAAAGCAATTTTAAAAATAAAAAATTTCGTCAAGCTATCAATATCGATGGAAATTTTTTTTTTTCTCCGTATTACTCCGTAATTTTCGATTTTCTCTCCGTAAAATGCTGAAGCGCTAAAGTTTAAAAAATGTCTGGTATAAACTGCCTTTATGTTTACATTGAAAACAGTCAATGGCCGCCCTATGTTGCCAATTAATCTTGACAGCGTAAGTCAAAGTCATTTATCTCCAATTTTTTTACAACGAATTAACAATAAATACCCCTCAACATCAAACCAAGTGACACATTAATTAATCCAAAAATTTATTGTTTATCATAAAAAAATACCTGACAAGTATAAAAAACATTTAAATAATTTATCCAACAGTTCAATGACTAGTACAGCACTCACACCACCTTAATCATAATTTATATTATTATTGTACACATAAAAATAAAAAATAAGATAAAAAAAACGGTCTAAAATTTACAATCATTTTTATGGATCTTTGACCATTGTGAATATTATATATTTATAATTAATAATAAATTCCATTAAATGCTTAAAAGTTATCAAAAAACAAGCAAAAATTATTTACATAAAAATTCAGATCAATAAACTCCAAAAAAAAAATAAAAAAACAAGACTGAAAAAATTAAAAAAATCACATATGATTCATTTTTGAGTCAATGAATTAAATAAAAAAAAAAAATTAAACAAAGTGCACACAACTATATAATCTATAGAAAAAAAAAAAAAAAAATTTAATTAAAAAATAATTTTTTCTTGTTTTTTATTAGTGGAAGTAAATTATCAGGAAAATAATTTATAATTTTGTGTGACAAGCATTAAAAAGGGTGTCGACAATTCGACATAGGCGTCATGCACAGTTGTGGTTGTGTTTTTTCCCAATAGTGATAAATGATAATAAAAAGTGATATTATATTCATTTAATAGTATGGCATGATTTAATATCACAAGACCTTGAAAAATCATTTATCATAAGTATTAATAGTCAACAAAATTATCAATTAATATTTAATAAATTTTTAATTTTTTTATAAACAATATTATACTCATGTCATGACAACTCAACACTTGATAATTATTGAAAGTTATTTATTTAAAATTAAAAAATCATCAACAACAAATTGAATAAATTAATTTAATTTTTTTCTACTTGGAGCAACTAGTTTGTAATAATTTTTTAGCTTAAAAAATTACAATTGATTATTATATTTAATATATATAAAATATAGAGGAAAATAATGGCTAAAGAATATGATCATTTGTTTAAGCTTCTTATCATTGGTGATAGTGGTAATTATCTTTATGAAAAATAAATTATTATTATTACTGTGATCTTGTAATGGGAATTTTTTAAAAAGCTTAAATATTTAATGTTTGTTTTTAGGTGTTGGAAAAAGTTCACTGCTTCTTAGATTTGCAGATAATACATTTAATGGAAGTTATATAACAACAATTGGTGTTGATTTTAAAATTAGAACTGTTGAAGTTGATGGTGATAGAGTAAAACTTCAAATATGGGATACAGCTGGTCAAGAAAGGTAACAGATTACAATATTAAATAAGGAAAAAAAATGTATTTATCATGATGATATTAATATAGTTTATTTAATTATGTAGATTTCGAACAATAACATCAACGTATTATCGTGGTACACATGGTGTAATTGTTGTTTATGATGTAACAAGTGGTGATTCATTTGCAAATGTTAAACGTTGGCTACATGAAATTGATCATAATTGTGACATTGTTAATAAAGTTTTAGTTGGTAATAAAAATGATGCTCCAAATCTTAAAGTTGTACTGACTGAAGATGCTCAACGTTTTGCTAATCAAATGGGTATTCAACTATTTGAAACATCAGCTAAAGATAATATTAATGTTGAAGAAGTAAGTTTAACAATATTTAAATTCATCAACAATTTTATTTATCTTGTTTATTAATTTATTTAATTACAGATGTTTATGGCAATAACTCGTCAAGTTTTAAAAACTAAAAAAGAAAGAAAAGATCGTCAAGCTATTCAAAATAATGACACATTGGATCTTACTAAAAAACCAAAACAACATCGAAAAAAATGCTGTTAACGTGTCTCAATTTATACCTAATTACTATTATCAATATTTTTTTTTTTTATACAAATAAATTTTCAAATCAATAATTATAAATAAATATCAAAACGTCAAGTTATTATGATTTTATTATTATGTATAAAAATGAACACAACAAGTGTCAAGTTTGTAATATCAGTGTTTATAATAATTAAGTGTAAATTGTGATGAAGTTTTAATTTAACGAAATTTTCATATCTTCCTTAGCTACACAGGGATCTCAATAACGATAATGCTAATTACAAAAATAAACAAAAAATAATATACAAAAAAAAACATCGAATTATTATTTGACAATTTTTCTAAAATAAAAATTATTTACAAAAAAAAAAAAGAAAAGAAAAAACATTTGAAAAAATATAAATAAATTTGTATTATTTTAGAAAATAATAATTTACAATTTTTAAATATATTTGATAAATGTTAATATGTCAAGTATTATTATTTAAAAAATAATTGTTAAATTTTATTTAATATCTTTAATTATAAACAATTAATATTAATATTTTTACAGGCAAAGACATGATTAAAGTCTGTGATAATCCATCAAATAAATTCAATTAAAAAATAAAAAAATTCATTATCAATATCTCAATAATTCTTAATGATAATTAAAAATTAAAATAATAATAATAATACTATGAATTTCAGGATGAAAAAAAAAAAATTTATAATAATTAAGTAGCAAAATTTAATTGTGTAATTGTCATTTTATGTACCAGACAAACGACAAATATTAACATTATTTTTCCATGAATTAAATTCATTATAAAACAACAAAAAAAAAAAAGATTTCTTTTTAAAAAAATAATTAAAAATGTGCATATATATATTAATGATCAATATTATATGAATTTTTTTATGAAGTATTAATTTTTCGTTTGTGGATTAACAGTACTAAAAACAAATACTAAACATCCAAATGTTAAAATTGAACCATGAGCAACAATAGCACTTCCTTCCCAGCCAGCTTGTGTATAAACTTCATTTTCATCATCTTGATCAAGTACAGAACATTTACAAGGAGTACGTTGTTGTTGTTTTTGTTGTTTATTATTATTACTAGTAATTTTTTTAGATAAATTAGATGTTTTATTTGTTTTAAATGATTGCCAATTATCAGTTAATAAATCATCATTTTTATTATCTTGATTAATTGATAATGATGTATAATCACATGAATAAAAAACATTATCAACAGTTGTACCAAATTCACTGTAATTTAATAATTCATAACGTCTTGTTGTTTCACAATAAAATATAACAGCATGTTTTGATGATATTGAATTACAATAACCATAATTATCAAGTGATACATCACAATTTGTACCTTTACCAATTGTCAATGTTTTTTTAATCATAAATGCTGGTGGTCCTGGTTTTCTACTTAATGGAAATAATGCTGCTCTTGCTTCATTATTATCATTTATTATATCATAATCATTACCAAGAGGATTTAATATTTGTTCTAATCTTTGTTGTGCAAGTGCTTCTAATACTGGTCGTTCTAATAATTGAACACCTTCTTTTATTGTATAACCATAATCAATATTAATTTTATTTGTATTATTATTATTATTTACATATAGATTTTCATTGTCATTTATATTTTTTTTATCTTTATTTGCATTTATTTCCATAACTTCATTATCATTATCATCAACATTGTCATCATTGGTAGTTGAATTTTCATTGATACAATTATTATCATTTTGCTTATTTGTTGTACTTGTTTTTGTTGATGATGTTGTTGTTGTTGCTGTATCAATATTTGGACGTATAAAATATTTATCACGATTTGTATTTATTGAATTTAATTCTGTTGGATTTCTATAATGATATTTAATTGTTTCTGGTACTTTAACTTTAGTTCTACCATTAACACCAAGTTTAACACGAAATAATGGATTAGTTGCATATGCTTTTTTGATAAATTCAAGTTTAATAGCATGTGGATCAATTTGACGATTAGCAAATTGATCCCATAGCTTTAAACGATCAGTTGCATTACATGATTGTAATAAATTTTGATCAATAAAATGATTTGGATGATTTGGACACATCCATCTACCACTTGGAAATGCTGTTAATGGTGGATCAAGACAATCTTGATGAAAATAAAGTGGACAATAATCACATGCAATAAGTGGTGCTTTTTTACAACTTTTACCACATTCAAAACATAATCTTGCTGGTAATGGTACCATTAATCCAGAATCTAAACAATGAGATTTTCCATTATTTGATTGTGAGCTTTGTTGCTTACCACGTTTACCAGATGTTACATCAATTTTATCAGTTCCAGGAAATGTTATTGGTAATCTTAATTCACGTGGTAATTCAAATTCACGTGGATTTGCTAATGCAGCAGCAAATGCAAGTACTTCAAGTGCTGATTTATTTTTTTTTTTTCCATTTAAATTTTCTTTATCTTTTTTTGTTGAACAACGACACGAGTGACACATCCATTCACCATTTGGTATGTCAGTTGAATCAAGAGGTGGATCACTAGTTTAATGAAAAATTTATTAAAATAAATTAAAAACTATTTTTAATCAGTTAAAGCCAATTTGAAAGGTTTAATTGCTTACTGGCATTGAAGATGAAATGATGCTGGACATTTGTCGCAACAAATTAATTCACCACCATCACGACAAGCATCACAAGAATCTCTATTATGTCCACGTCCAGGTCTCTTGAAATATGGATGACGCTTATCTTCTCTATTCCTTTTATATTTATTTGATTTAACTTCTTCAGAAACTGGTGGTGCTATTAAAGCTTGAATTTGCTAAATTATTTTGTTAAATTAAAACATTATTATTAATAAATATGTTTAAGCATTTAAGCATGTGGTTTAATTAAATTTTCATTTATTACTTACAGGCATCAATCCTCCGTTTGATGATAGGCCATACTCTACAGTACCCATTTTATATAATTTATAATTTAATTATATTTTACGTTTTATTGTTTCGAAATTGTTGATGTAACTTTTTTTTTCAATTGATAAAAAGCCTTTGAAGATTTAGAACAATTTAGAATAATCCAAGGGTTTTGTCTGTTAGACTATCAGCTCCATCAAGCTCTTCTTCATCAGCCCATCGAAAAATGTATATTTATGTATTTTTACACTGTTTACTTCGAAACTGCATTCCAAATTCCAAATTTCCAATTAGCTAGTGTAAACTAGATATTTATTTTTTAAGCCTAAATTTTTTTATCAATTCCTGAAAATATCCTTATATTTTCTATAATATTAAAATTGTTTTTCTAATTACAAATTAATTATTATTAATTAATAAAAATTAAGGAAAAAAAAATTATTCCCCAAATTATCTAGGGTTTTTCATCAAGTTGTAAATTTGTAATTGTCTTGTTGAAAAAGTTGGCTTTAATTTTAGTCTTCTTATCATTTATTTAATATTAATTATTTGAATTAAAATATTTATAATAATATTTAATAATTATAAATAATAAATCAAAGTAAAAAAATAATCCTAAAAAATTTATCAATAATCACGCATGACACTGCGCAATGTCAAAAATAAAATTTCCCTTTCTCTTCGATATTCTAAAAAATCGATTAGTCGATTATCAAAATATCAAATAGTAAATATTATTATGTTTATCAAACGTCAAGTCAATTAAATTAATTCGACTTAATTCTATGTCAAATGAATGAATGATTAATTAAAATTATTAAACTGTTTAAATTCAATATGTATTCAGTAAGTTTTATTTTAAAAATTAAATACATAAAATTTACAAGCTTTTACATTTTTATTATTACAGAATATCCAAGCAAATACTGATGTCCAGGTGAGCCCAGAAGTACAACAATGGTTTTCAGCTGTTGACAGTGATAGAAGTGGTAAAATAAGTTCACTTGAACTTAAAGCTGCTCTTGCAAATGGTCAAGGTGGAACATTTTCTGATACTGCTTGTAAATTAATGATTGGTAATTAAACGATACCAGTTGGTCTTCCTCAACTATCAATTATTACTTTGTCAATTATTATATTTGTCAATCAATTAATTTTTATACAGGTATGTTTGACAAGGAAAAAACTGGCTCAATTAATGTTACTGAATTTCAAGCATTGTATAATTATATCAATGCTTGGCTTGGAGTTTTTCGTGGTTTTGATCATGACAATTCAGGAAGTATTCAAGAGAGTGAATTATCAGCAGCTTTTACACAAATGGGCTACAGATTTTCACAAGAATTTATCAAGTATTTAATTGCTAAAAGTGATTTTAATCAACATCAAAGTATCACAGTTGATCAATTCATTGTACTTTGTGTACAAATACAAAAATTTACAGGTAAAAATAACATTAATTATTTGCTCTGCATGATGATTATTGAATATTGGATTTTTTTTTTTTTATTTTAGAAGCATTCCGAACACGTGATAATGAACAAACTGGTACAATATCAATATCATTTGAAGATTTTCTAACAGTCGCATTAAGCTGCAGTGTTTAAGTAATAAAATTTTCTATCTTTAACTTAAAAACTATTTTTTTTCTTATAATACAAGCGTGAAAATTTATGTTAATTAAAAAAAAATAAAATATTTTACATAACTACATGAGGTCTCAGCGTTGATTTATAGAGTAACGTGATATTTTTGATTTGATTCTGGTACTTCTGCGAAGTGGTGGCTTTACCTAGACAAAAATAATTTGCTTTTTTTAAAAAAATAAAAAAAAAAAAAACAAATAAAATGCATATAAACTTTAAAAATTTTTGTTAATTTAGTTAACCAAAATGATAATAATTTATTGATGATAATTACCTCTTCAGCAACTACTTCAAGCTTTGGTAACATTGATGAGACAACGTTATTTTTTAATACTTTATCACCATTGTGAGGATCAGTTGAATTGTTTGATTGATTTGTTTCTTTTTCCAAAAAATCAGTTTGTGTGTCAATGCATCTTTGTATTTTTGTGTCTGTCTGGCTTTTAACAGAGGCAGTAACAATTTTAGGCTCTGGATCAGTTTGACAACTGACTGATTTTTTGTTTGAATTAATTCGTTGATATTTGTCACTCTCTGGATCCATCAATGATGACTGAAAGTGAATAGTAAATAATTGTAAATTAATTGCAACATGTTGGTTATAAATTATTACAATAAATAACAACAATACCTTCATTTCTCCAAATTGCTTGATCAATTTTTCCATTACTCTGTTGCGTGTTGTGATAAATTGTCCATCACATGTTGGACATACTAAGAGATTAACACGACAATTGCTACAAACATTGTGACTATTTATACATTGAATTATTTCAGCTGATGCACTCATTTCAAAACAAATTGGACACTCTAGTTCATCTTCCAAAATACAACACCACTGAAAATTTAATTAATTAATTAATATATTATTCATTATTTATGTATAAAATTTAACTTACTTTTGCTCGTAACTCGGTGACAACATCAAAGTCTTCCATTATTATCACAAATGTTATTTCAGAAGAAAAGAAAAGAAAAAAAAAAACACAATCACAGTTTGTTGAACAGCAACACGTGGCCAAAGAACATATAAAAATTCTAATTTATTTAATTAATTTTTATAACATTTACACTCTTATATTGTTTATTTAATTTAAAAACTTTATGATAAATTAATTTTCAATAAAATTTATCCAAATTATTAAGATATATTTTTCTTGTTGTGAAAAAGAAATTGTTGCAGCTTGAAATATTTTAGCTATTCTTTTGTTTTTTTTTTCTTTTTGTGTGTGAGATATGAGAACGATGAGAGGACAACGTGGTTCTTCAAATTCGTCTTTTGTTTTGTTTTGTTTTTTTCCAATAATATTTTAAACTGCCAATGAAATCGTTTTTTTCATCACGTGATTTAACTAAGTGTGCAAAAATCCCTTTGTTGACAAAGGCAAAAATAAAAGTAACTAGTATGTAAACAAAAATATATTTTTAAATAAAAATATAAATAAATATGTTATTTTTAATAATAATAACATATAGTAAATAGAAGAAATTTGATAATAAATTTGGTGGGTCATCTAAACAATAGAAATCAAAGTAAACAACAATAGAAATCGAAATGAAAACAAGTAAAAACAGTTATTTCGAAATACAATAAAAAGTATATTGTTTTAATAAATATAAACAAATCGAAATTTTAATTTAAAAACAAATGCATTATTATAATAATTTTTAGATATTTTCAATACAGATAATTATTTTATTTTATTATTTAATAATTAAATTTGAAGCGGCGTTTTTCAAATCAATCGTTTTAAACTCTACAAAAATAATCTAATTTTAAATATTAAATTAGATTAATAAATTTATATACTTTTAAATTATTTATTAAAATTTGTTTAATAAATAAATAATTTCAAGCTTTTCTAATAATGATAATTATTTAAAAATTGATAAATAAATGCAATGTAAATTTACCTTAAGAGAGGTCCAGTTGCAAGATGGACCCCACGGAGAAAACGGAGAGAAAACGTCAATACATTTTGGATTTCGAAAAATATATTTGTTATTAAATTTGACATACATAATTTGTAATGTTTACAAAAATAAATATTTGTATAAAAAACAAGTATAAAATGTATTTTTGTTAAAAAAATATTTACATTTTATTTATTATTTATATGAAAAAAATTTATAAAAGTTTTATATTATTATAAATTTGTAATAAAATGGCTGAATTTGTACGCGGTGGTCCTAGTGTATCAAATAGCTCAAAGGTAATATTTAATTTCCTAATTAAACAGCTATTTATTATTTCAAATTAAATTTAATCTACAAAAATTTTTTATCAAACCTCTTACTGTTTAAAAAATAAAATTACTCATTGCATGTTAAAAAAATAAATCTAACTGATGACTGATGATAAAGAAAAAAAAGATATTAGTCACCGGAAAAAAAACAACATCAACAAGAAAAATAAATAAACAACAAATTGACTTGTCTCTTTTTTTTTAAATTTAGACTGGTTTTCAAATTGATCATCCAAGTAAAGGTGGATCACCAAGTACTGGTAGTGAAGATGGAGGTCCAAATGAATCGTTTAATGTTGAAAATGAATTTGATCCATTTCTTGAAAATATACCAGATGATTTACAAGACATGGAAGAGCCAGATAGTAGAAATAATACATTACTCACAGCTCCACCAGAAAATCAGTAAATACTCTTATTTAATTTTCTCTATAATAAAATTGATGATCATTATTTAAATTATATATTGTTTAAACAACTAGATGGTATCATGGACGTCTTGATAGATTTACATCTGAAGACAGACTATGGGATACAAATAAAATGTCAAGTTATTTAGTACGTGAAAGTGATAGAAAACCAGGAAGTTATGTATTATCATATCTTGGCCGAACAGGAATAAATCATTTTCGTATAACAGCTGTTTGTGGTGATTACTACATTGGTGGACGTCAATTTAATAGTTTAACTGATTTAGTTGCTTATTATACACATTGTTCTGATTTATTAAAACGTGAACGTCTTATTAATCCAATACCACCACCAGAACCAGTTAATGATAAAAAAAGAATTGTTGCTATTTTACCATACACAAAAATGCCAGACACTGATGAGTTGAGTTTTCAAAAAGGTGATATATTTTTTGTTCACAATGACATGGGTGATGGTTGGCTATGGGTTACAGCACATAGAACTGGTGAACAAGGTTTAATATTTCGTGATTTAGTTGATGATTTGGATGAATCAATTGATCCAAATACTGTATTCTCATGGTTTCATCCAAATGTGACTAAAAGTGAAGCTGTTGATATGCTTGTTAAAGCTGGTCCTGGTAGTTTTTTAGTAAGACCATCAGATAATAGTCCTGGTGATTATTCATTATTTTTTCATATCAATAATCAAATACAAAGATTTAGAATTGAAAAAAAAGGTGTACGTTATTTAATGGGTGGTAGAACATTTGAATGTCTTGATGCTGTTATTAATCGTTATCGTAAAGAACAAATTGTCGAGGGACATACATTGGTACAAGCTATGGTTACACATCCAGATGGTAGTGTACGTGTTAATAAAGAAATAAAACATGCTGAAAAAATATATGCAACATTACGTGAATGTCGTGAACAATCTGGTGTTAAAAAAACAAAAGGTATTAAAATGCAAGGTTATTTAGAAAGAAAATCAGAAAAAAATAAAAAATGGAAATTATTATATTTTGTTCTTACTGTTGATGCATCAGATACACATCTTTATCTTTATGATAATCCAAAAAGAACAAAACCAAAAGGTCTCATTGATTTAAGTTGTGCATATTTATATCAAGTACATGAAAGTGTATTTGATAGACCACATTGTTTTCAAATTGTTGAACGTGCATTACCATGTTTATCAACAATAACATATTTATCATCAACAAATTTTGAAATATCACAAGAATGGATTAATTCAATAAAACCATTATGTGTATCACAACTAACAAGAACACCAAAAGTATCACGTTTACGTGAATTGCGATCATTGCATTTACATATATTAGATGCACATAGATTACCATATAAGCTAGTACCAAATCCATTTATAATAGTTGCATTAAATAATGTTAAAGTTGCACGTACTAAAATTAAAACTGGTACACAACCATTATGGGATGAAGAATTTATACTTGAAGATATACCATCAGATGTTATGAGTTTTTCATTGACACTATATAATCATGGTAAAAGAAGTAAAGATACTGAAGTTGCTGAGGTGATTGTTGAATTAACAAATTTACCAAATGGTGAAGAAATTGATGAATGGTATCCACTAGTTGGTGTAACACCAATTGGTGAATGGGGTGCATTACGTTTACGTATACGTTATCGACATGATTTAGCAATGCCACCAGAAGAATATAGTCCATTACAACAATTATTGCTTGATCCTGAATTACATGTTGTACGTGCATTATCTGATGTTTGTCATCTTGATCGTGTACCACTTGCTAATAGTCTATTACGTATATTTAAATGTGAAAATAAAGAAGCTGATTTATTACGTTTATTAAATCAAGCTGAAGTTGATACGGAAGATGAAACACCAACATTATTTCGTGCAGCAAGTTTAACAACAACATTAATGGATCTTTATATGAAATCAGTATGTACATCATTTTTAAAAGTTGCATTACGTGATACAATTGTTAAATTAATTGATAGTAAACAAAGTTGTGAACTTAATCCAACTAAAATGGATTCACCAGATGATGCATGTAATAATGCTGAATTTTTATTACAAGTACTTGATGAAGTTACATTAAGTATATTTACAAGTCCTGATTCATGTCCAAAAACATTGAGATATATTTGTGGATGTTTACAAAGAGCTGTTGTTACCAAGTGGCCACATGAACGTCTTGTTAGAACTCGTGTTGTTAGTGGTTTTATATTTTTACGTTTGCTATGTCCAGCAATACTTAATCCAAGATCATTTAATTTAATTTCTGAGCCACCACCATCAGCTGCTGCTAGATCACTCGTTATGATTGCCAAGTGTCTACAAAATTTAGCAAATCTTGTTGAATTTGGAAGGAAAGAACCATACATGGAAGTTGTTAATCCATTTATATTAAAAAATAAAGAAAGAATGGTTGTTTTTCTTGATCAAATATCGGTAATAAATTATTTAATCATTTGACATAGCTAAAAGGGAGAAAATAAATTTATTAATTGTTTATTGTTTTAGAATATAACTGATAAACCAGAATATGAAAGTGATGATCAACGTAACATGAGTAATTGTGTAACAGATACAGCAAGAGATCTAGCAACACTTCATCATATTTGTGTTTCACATTTACCTGAGCTTCAAGTACTCTCAAAAACTCAGGTAAATAATCAACCAATTAATCCTTCAATCAACTGTATAAATTAAATAATTAATAATTATATTTTTGTTTCTTTTTTAAGGCAACAATAAAACAACTAGTTACTGTCACCGAAATGCTGACTAAACATAAACAGAAATACATGGAAATGGTACGGTAGTAATTTCAAAGATAAACTATATATCCAAAAGAAAAACGAAAAAGACCCGAAAATGCATGATAAATGATAATAATTATTTGGATATAATTAATAAATTATTTTTAATAATTAAAATAATTATGTAACGCGCAGTAGTAATTAAAAAAAAAAATCAATACGAATTAAGTTATTAAACGTAACAGACTGACGTGCCATATAGCCAATTATTTCGTATGTGATTAGAAAATAGTTTATACATATTAAAATTCTATATATTATATACAATAATAAATATATATTTAGCATCAATAACATGACAGTGATATAGCAATATGTATAATGAGTCATTATACAAAATTAGATTTACGATTTTATATTTTACCGAGGTGCTTTAATAATCAAAAATAAATCAATGTAATTTGATGATGTACAAGTCAAATATTATACCAAGGCACTAGGTAAATCCTTTTTTTTTTTTATTCATTTTTTAATAAAAACAAATTGATTTATATAAACTTTTTCTTTTTATTTATTCAAATTACCTTATGGCTAATTAATTCTTGTTATTTTTTTTCAGAATTTACAGTGATTGCCATTAAATGGCATTTTCAAAGATAAACTTTGACTAACGATAATTAAAAATAGTCATTTTAATATTTATTTATTTTTTTTTTTGAATATGAAAGGTAGTTTATTTAATTATTGAATTAAGAATTTAAAAATATTTTTAAGCTAAGAAATATACAATTTTTGTTGAAAAAAAAAAAACAAAATTTAATAAAATCATGTGGCAATTTTTTAGGCATTAATTCTTGTTATCACGTAAAAAATTTAATCACAAAAAAAGACAACTCAGGCTTAGAAGAGTGCTTATTATTGTGATGTTTTTTTTTTTTTTTTCTCTCATCTATTTTATATTTACAAAAATTGTTGTTAAAAAATTTTATGTATTTTTTATATTACAATTATTTTTATTCGATGAATTTGGATGATAAAGAAAAATAAAAAAAGAAATATATTATTTAAAAAATAATTATTGTGATTAAATTTACAGATTAAAACAGTTTAAAAAGAAAAAAAAAATTGATAAGTTACTGGGCAATATAAAAGACTCGTGGTACATAAAAAAAAAAATCAAAATTTCTTTGAATACAATTTGCGCGATTGAGTTAAAAATATTTAATAATAATTTGACAACACTTGTGTGATGGTTTTTTTTGCGAAGAATAAAAATCTAAAGAGTATAAATTTCATATCATAAACATTAATGATATAAGAATTTGTTCATTGATTGTTTTTTTTTTTTTTGTAGTAAAAAATTGTGCTAGTCATTGAAAATATCGAATCGAAACAAGCTACGAAATGTGCATATTTATAAACATGTTCTAAGGCATTTTAAAATCTAAAGCTTGCATATTTAATTATTTAATTTTAGTTTATTACGTTAAAAATAATTAAACTGTATTAATTAAAGAAGACAGCATCGTATTCTTCTGTTGCTTGATGTACCATCACGTTTACGTCCCCAATTTTTTTTTCCACGATTATCTTTGTCTTTTCTTTTTCGTATTTCTCTCACCTAATTATCAAAAATAATATTATATTTAATTAAATAATCAATTAAAAATTATTTATAATTAATTTACCAAAGTGTAGAATGCATCATCAACACCCATTCTTGTTTTAGCTGATGTTTCAACAAATGGAACACCATATTGACGTGCAACTTCTCTTGCTTGTGTCATATTCACAGCCCATGATTGTTGTAAATCACATTTATTACCAACTAGTACCATTGGCACTTCTTCTGCATCTTTAACTCTTTTTATTTGTTCTCTATAAGTTCCTATATCCTGTTGATATTAACAACAACAAAAATTATTAAACTTACATTTTCAAATACCAAATACCACTTCTTTTATGTACCAATAGCTACGGTTTTTTTTTAAATTGATAATTAAATTATAATTACTTCAAAACTTTTAGCTGAATTAACTGCAAAAACTAATAAAAATCCTTCACCAGTTCTCATGTACTGATCTCTCATTGCACTGTACTCTTCTTGACCAGCTGTATCTAAAATATCCAACAAACATGTCTCTCCATCTATAACAACCTACATAAATATAAATTAAAATTAATTAACATACTTTAATGATTTATTTCACAATAATATTACCTGTTTTCTGTATGAATCTTCAATTGTTGGATCATATTCATCAACAAAATGATTTTGTATAAGTTGGATTGTCAATGCTGATTTACCAACACCTCCAGCTCCAACAACAACTAATTTATATTCTGTCATGGTTCTATATTATTCTTTTTATTGTTTATTAAATTTTCTAATTATTATTAATTATTAATTGTTTATTTTAATTTTCTTTGTTTGTTCTTCCAACGATAATCACAGTGTTTCAATTTTTCTAAACAAAACAAATAACAACACAATGAAAACAAAAATTTAAAATAAAAAAATGTAATTATTATTATTAAAAAAAATAATAATAAATTATAAATAATAAAAATATATTTATTTGGAGTAAATTAGTAAATTTTTTGGAGCAAAATGTCGGACTTATCAAGTAACCATAATTTTATTGCTTTTTATGTCACAGCTGTGGTGTGGGCGTTACTCTTGTAAAGTTGTAAAAATGATAAATAAAACTTACATGGTCTTGATGATACTCAAGACAACATCTCAAATATATTATTAAATTTTGATTGTTTTTATTTTTTTGTTGGTCATTTATTGTTATGATAAGCACTGAGTCATTTGATGCTAAATCATCTGGATGTCAGAGTTGACAATGAGCAACACGGAATTCAATCAAAAAAAAAAAAAGAGTTGTTGTATATATATTTATACTTATCAATAAAAAACTGATAAAAAATAAATTGATATGAATTTTTTTATTCTTCTCTTTTAAAACAAACTAAAATATATTATTGATAAATGCATTTTTGTGTATGTTGCAGGTACATCTATAACTTTTATCATTAATTATTATTGAATAATAATTTAATTATATATTGGTAAGAGATGATCAATGATATTCAATGGTGTACGTGATTTAAATTTTTTTTTAAGGGATGTTTCCACTGTGAAAAACGTACCTTTGAAAGCAAGAAGACCTTGTCTGTACTTTTTGGTCTTCTTGGTATGTTTGTATTGGTTTGTATGATACCGGCTCTTTTTTTTTTTTAATTGAAAACTGAAAAAGCATTGAAAAGTTGTTAAACACAAAGAAATGGCGGCTTACAATAATCTTCGTAACGTTTTTTCATCAATAAATTCAACTCAATTGAATAATTTTTCACACAGGTAATTACAACAAGTCAATTAATAATCAATTAAAATAATCATATAAAATAAAACAATTGAAAATTATCAACTTTTTTTGTTAATAAAATATAAACTGATCAACATAACCTTGAAATGAAAATTTTATTTTTCTTTTTTTTTAAATAAACAATTGTATTACTTGTTATTATTATTGTTGATTGTTGACATAAATTTTTTAAACTGTTATAACAACTTGATTTATTTTAAAAATGATAAATTTTATTTACAGAATCAATGGACAAGTGTGTGGATATGCAACTGGTAAAATCCGAAACATTGAAAAGAAATTGGGCATTCCATCAAGACCCAAAAGACCATTGTCTGCATATCTTCAATTTTGCGGTGCTCAAAGAAAATCAGTTGTTGAACAATATCCAGGTTTACCAGCTACTGGTGTTACTAAAAAATTAGCTGAACTTTGGAAAACTTCATCACCAGAAACTAAAGAAGAATACAAGAAAAAATATGTAGAAAGTGCACAAGCTTACTCTCAAGAAGTCATTGAATACGAAAAAAAATTAACACCAGAACAAGCTTTGTCAATTACTGGTGAAAAAGCAAAAATAAAAAAAACAACTGAAAATAAAGCTAAAAAAAATGTAAGTTTATTTAATAATTAATGTTAAATAATTTATTTACATCTTGATAAATTTAAAATTTGAATGTCAATTATTTTTGTTATTTAGGAAATGATTGCACTTGGAAAACCAAAACGTCCACCAACAGCATTTATCTTGTACATGCTTTCAAAAAAATCAGAACGAGAAAAGAGTGGAACAAAAGTTTCAGTAAGTATTTATAAATTTTATTTATAATAATAATATGACAATAATTAATTTATTAATTATTACAGGACTGGTTGGGAGTTATTGCTAAAGAATGGGCATCAGCACCACCAGATGTTAAAATAAAATTCGAAAATGAATCTGCTAAATTGATGGAACAATACAAAACTGAAACAATTGAATGGGAAACCAAGATGATACATGATGGTAACATAAGCGTTGTCAGAAAACAATCATTAATTAATATTCGTGACAAAAAAAAAAGATCAAAAAATGAATCAACAACAGCACATAGTAGTGGTATTAGTGTTGGTGAAGCAATGCTTATTCTTAATGCTCAACCAACACCTATCGTTGATAATCCAACACTTAGAGTTGCTGATAAAACATCCAGTGTTGATGAAAAAACATCTAGTGTTGGTGAAACAACATCCAGTGTTGATGAAAAAACATCTAGTGTTGGTGAAACAACATCTAGCGTTGGTGATACAACATCTAGTTCTGGAAAAGCATCATCTTTTTTTGGTGGTGCATCATCTATTTTCGGTGGTTCATCATCTAGTTATGGTGATTCATCTAGCTATGGTGGTTCATCTAGCTGGGGTGATTCATCATCTGGCTGTGATGGTTCATCAGATTGATTATTATTTTCTTCCTATTGATATCATATCTATAATATTTTTCAATAAATTTAACCAACATGTAACTTAAACAAAAAATTAATTATTGTTTTTTTCATTTTATTATTTTGAAACAACATTAAAACCTCAAGTTAATAATTATTTCTTTTTTTCATTTTTATTTACAAACTAATTGGTTGATAAATTTTCTAAACGACCAATAATTTAGTAATTAATTACCAATTACATTCAACAACAAGAAATAATTTTTAAAACATTTATTTTAATATCTGTAGAATCATTTTTCAGCTCTAAAAAAAAAATCACACCAACTAATAATTTCGTTGAATCAATTACAAATTAATTACAAGTATTATTAATAATTAATTAATTTTTTTTATATATACACAGAATGATATCAGGTAATAATTATAATTAAGTTTACAATTCTTTCGAATTGTCAATAATTTTTGGTTCATTTAAATCAACAATATTCAGCCAATAATGTGAGATAAAAGTGTAAATAAATACAAAACTAAATATGTAAAAAAATAGTTCTTTAAATATAACTGTTGATAATTTAATAAACGTTTTAATTGATGTCATTAATTTTGGACGAATTCTAAAGATAACAAGTGCAGCCATCATCATATTGTCCATTTGTGTTGGTTCAGCTTTTATAAATAGCCAAATACGAATTGTAAAAACAATGATAAATGGTACAAAAATACTCTGAAATAATTATTAATAATTAAAAAAATAATTTATAATAATTTATAATGATTTATATTACCGTTCCAAATATATTTTCCATTTTAAATATCATCATTATGTTGACAATAGCAGCAAGAACAACATAAATCCAAATTCCAGAAATGAATTTTAGAAAAACAGATAATTTCGAATTATCAGTTGTTGTTTTAGTTGAATTTTTTTTATTTTCTGATAATAATAATCCAGCTTCATTGATACGATCTATTAAATTACTAACTTGATCATCAGAATCAGAATTAGCATTTAATTGTCTTAAACGAGTTGATAAATCAGATAAATTATTTTGATGACCAGCATCAGCAGTTAATTGTCTCAATCGAGCTGATAAATCATATAGATTATTTTCTCCACATAATTGGCTTTGTAATTGTTGAAATTTACGTTCAAATTCTTGATGTTCAATGTCTGGTGTTGGTGCCCATAAAGTATCTGAACTTGAATTCTCATTAACATTAAGACCATTTAAAGATTTTGGCAAGATTGGTTCTGATAATCCTGTTTTTATTTCTTCATCTGAAAAATTTATGTATTTTAATAATTTAATTCATAAAGAGTATGTGTTTGTTTGTTGTTGTTTTTATGTATAAAATGTAAATATTTACTTGAATTTATAATTGGTGATGTTGAACCAGTTATTTTTTGTAATCTTGATTCAGAATTATCCAATATTCGGCGTCTTCTTGCTTCTCTTCTTGCTGCTGCTGCATCAGCCATTATATTTAATTAAAATATAATACAACAAATAGCTAGATGTTGATAAAATTCAATTTTTTAGATACTTGATGAAGAAATTGACAGAAGAATGGCGATATAATAATCATGTTTATAAAATTATTAATTTTTTGTGGTGTCAAATTGACGCCAATATTATTTTTATAAATTACAATCAACACAACAACTGAATGGTACGTAAGACAAATTTAATTAACAAAAATATATGTTGTCTAAACACATGGTCAATTTGGGTTATATACACAACCTAAAAAAGCTCTAGCATTTTTTTCTCCAAGCTTTTATATTTATAAAACACAAAATGTTTTTTTGTTTTAATTTATTTTTGTTAAATGTAGATTAATAATTTGATGTATATTTTCAGATTGATATAAAATGGGCAGACATAATAATCAGCTACCAGACAATCTTCCTCAATTGCAAAATTTAATAAAACGTGATCCAGAGTCTTACAGAGAAGAAGTACGTATAAATAAATAAAAAAATTCAACAAACATTTTATTGTTATTTTAAATAATATCATTTATGTTTTAGTTTCTTCAACAATACAGTCATTTTCAATCAACCTTGGAAGTATTTCGTTTGACACCAGGAGAATTCAACAAAAGTCTTGATGAATCACTTATGTTTCTTGCCCAGGTCAGTCTATAAATATCTCATAAACAACATAATTACTATCACAAAATTCCCTTGAGACAAAAAAAAAAACAACAATAAATTTTTTTACAGGTATAAATAAATAAAAATAATTTGGAACTTGTAAACAATTATATTAACATTAAATCGAATTTCATCAATATTTATAATTAACAAAAAGATTTCAATATGTCGAAAAATATATTAAACAAATTACTTGATAACATTTCTTGTCGTGATAATGTTATAAATAATTTATACTCTTTAATCGGTCATAAAGATGAGCCATTACCAGCAAATATTTTTGTACACGGTCACATTGCAACTGGTAAATCATTGGTCATTGAAACAATGATCAAATATCTTGATTATAAACATTCAATAATAAATTGCATTGAACATTCAAATGTACGTCATATTTACGATTATATTTTAATGGAATTATCATCATACAAATTAGACTCAACAAATTCATTTAAATACAATGCAAAATGTGATAATTTCATGGATTTTATTAACAATTTAAAGACAATATTTAACAGTGATAATAATAATGAAAATATAATTATTGTTCTTGATAAATGTGAGCGTTTAAGAGACATTGATTTGAATGTATTAAATGGATTTATGAGATTGCAAGAGTTGACAAATTTAAATATTTGTATTATCATGATAAGTGATGTTATTTGGGAAAAATATAGAGTTAAAATTGGCGCAATTGAGCCATTAAGAATACATTTTTCACAATATACTAAAGATGAAATGTCAAAAATATTATTAAAATTAAAAAATAATGATTATAATGATGGTTTTTATATGAATTATCTTAATTTATTTCTATCAGTATTTTATAGATTCTGTAGAGATATTAATGAGCTACGTTATATGGCAAATATAAATTTTTTAAAATACATTGAACCAATTAAAAATGGTACTTGTAATGAAAATAATATAACATTATTATGGCGTAATATTTCAAATGTATTAAAGACAAATCTTGAAGTAATTTATTTACGTGTATCAAGTAATGATTTTCATGAAAGTACAAAGTTAATTAGTGAAATTGAATCAACAACTAAATTAGCATTAAGTTTTGAATTACCATATTATGCAAAATACATGTTAATTGCAGCATATTTAGCATCGTATAATCCAGTTAAAGAGGATAAACGTTTATTTTTAAAAATAAGTAGTAAAAAAAAGAAAACAAAACGTAATAATAATGTTAATTGTAAAAAAATTACATTTAATACACAATGTGGTCCAAAAAATTTTGCAATTGATAGAATGCTTGCTATTTTTTGTACAATTATTGATGAAAAAATTGATGTTAATGCTAATTTACTTGCACAAATTCCAACAATGTGTCAGCTGGGTTTGTTGGCTGTTGTTGGTGATGCAACATTGGATGAGCCAAAATTTAAATGTTGTATTAATCTTGATTTTGTAACAGTTGTTGCTAAAACAGTTGGATTTAATATTAAGAATTATTTATATGATTTTAATCATCATTAATTTATTAGTTTATAATTACGCTTTTTTCTATTTTTATATTTATTTTTAATAATAAATCGTGTGTAACAATTTTTAAATATTGTTTATGAATTATTTTTATTTTACCTTTTTTTTATTTTTATATTTAGGTAGCTCATTGCTATGCTGATGATCTCAAAGGATATCCTCAGGAGATTGTGGAGATTCTCAAGGCACATAATACTATTTTGGATAATAACATGCGAATGGTAAGAATTTATTATTGTTTTTAAATAATTCGAAATAATATTTAAATTGATTTTTCAATCGAAATAAAATTATGTCATTTAGTTGTCGAAATGATTATGAGTTTTTATAAATTTTTATAAAAGCTAGAAAGTCTTTTAAAATGTTGGTAAATGCCTGATGATTCCCAGAGAATTTTTCGAATTTTTTTTCTCATTTATAAAGTCACAATTTTTTACTATCGAAATTTTTCAATGGACCATTTGTTTGAAGTCTCTTGATTGAAAAAAAATTAATCAAACAAGAAATATATTTTTTTTTTTGCTAATGAACACTAAAATTTATTTACAGACATTTTGCAAAACTTTGATTCTACTACGTAATAAAGATTTATTACAACCAACAGCTCTTTTGAGTTTATTTTTCGAGCTATTGAGATGTCGTGACAAAGCACTACGTAAATTTCTTCAAAATCATATCATAACAGATATTAAAAATATAAATTCAAAGCATAAAAATGCAAAAGTAAATACAACGTTACAAAATTTCATGTTTACCATGTTTAAAGATTCAAATGAAAGAGCTGCTAAAATGTCAGCTGACATAATGATTGAATTGTATAAAAAAAATATATGGAATGATGCTAAAACAGTTAATGTCATTGCAACTGGTTGTTTTTCACGAACAATTAAAGTTGTTGTAACTTGTTTAAAATTTTTCCTTGGTTCTGATCCTGAAGATGAAAATAATAGTGATGACAGTGATTCTGAGGATGAGCCAAATTACAAAGAAGTCATGATGGCTAATAAAGTTAATAAAAAATCTAAAAAACGTGATAAACAATTGAAAAAAGTTAAACAATTATTTGTTAAATCAAAAAAAAAAAAATCAAATGCACCAGTATTTAATTTTTCAGCATTACATTTGATATATGATCCACAAGGTTTTGCTGAAAAATTATTTAAACGTCATAAACAAATAAATAGTAGATTTGAAATTAAATTAATGACACTTGATGTTATATCAAGACTAATTGGTTTACATGATTTATTTTTATTTAATTTTTATCCATATATACAAAGATTTCTTCAGCCACATCAACGTGAAGTTACAAAATTATTACAATTTATTGCACAAGCATCACATGAGCTAGTACCACCAGAACATCTTGAGCCAGTATTAAAAACACTTGTTAATAATTTTGTAAGTGAAAGAAATTCAGCAGATGTTATGGCAATTGGTTTAAATGCTGTACGTGAAATATGTTCAAGATGTCCATTAGTTATGAATGAAGATCTTCTTCGTGATTTGGCACAGTATAAAAATTACAAAGATCGAAGTGTCATGATGGCTGCAAGATCACTCATTGGATTATTTAGAAATACAATGCCAGATTTGTTGCATAAAAAAGATCGTGGTAGACCAACTGAAGCAACAATTGCTATTGAACCATTAAAATATGGTCAAAGTAAAGCTAAAGATTTTATTCCTGGTGCTGATGTTTTATTGAAAGAATTAAATAGTGATGATGATGATTTTGAAATTGATAGTGATGCTAGTGATGATGATGATCAATGGATTGATGTTGATCATGATGATGATAATGATAATAATGATGATGATAAAGAAGATAAAGAAGATAATGATGAAGAGGATGAAGATGATGATAAAAAAAAAAAAGTAAGATCAGCTGGTAAACCATTGAAAAGATTGAAAAAAGAAAAGCGAACAAAATTAGACAGGAAAAAAGAAAAAGCAATGAAATTAGCAAGTAAAAAAGTTGAAAAAAAAGAAGAGTTAACTGCTGAAACAAAAGCTAAAGCAGCTCAAGTGTCTATTGAAAAAATATTAACTGATGAAGATTTTAAAAGAATTGATTCAGAGCTAGTTAAACGTCAAATGACAAATGCAAAGAGAGGAGTTAAAAGACCATTGCCAGAAGAAACACGTGGTGAATTGGTTAAACTTGGAGATATTGAAAATATATACAAAAAAAAGAAACATGACAAACAATCACGTATGGAAAGTGTCAAGGTAATTCAACACAAAATAATTATCAATTTACAATTAATTAATTTGTCATTTATTTTTATTTATAATTATTATTTAATTACAGGATGGACGTGATGATAGAGAAAAGTTTGGATACAAAGATGGTCGTCAAAATCCATTTTGCAGTAAAACAAATAGAGAAAAGAAAAAGACCAAAGCTTTCCAAATGATTAAACATAAAAATCGTTCAAAAGTCAAAAGATCTTTTAAAGATAAACAAATTTCATTACGTAATCATCTTATTAAGCAAAAGAAAATGAAATAATTTTAGATTTTCAATTATTGTTTGTTGAAAAAAAATTAATAAAATGTTTATTACTAAAATTATTTTAATTTTTTTATAATTCATTTTAATTTGATGAGAATTTCATTTGAAAATATCAAAAGAATGTTTTTCTATTTATTTTCCTATCCAAGAAAATCAACTAAATTTTCCTCAAATATTTGATGCATTT
Organism: Aphidius gifuensis; assembly: GCF_014905175.1. Lineage (NCBI taxonomy): Eukaryota > Metazoa > Arthropoda > Insecta > Hymenoptera > Braconidae > Aphidius > Aphidius gifuensis. Next base: position 20,179,398 of record NC_057792.1, read on the forward strand.
TTTATTTTTTTTTTTAAATATTTATTATCAAACCCTGAGACAATGTAAATGTGTTTAATTTAATTTATTAATTGTCAAAAGTAATTTTAAATTGTGTAATATTTTTATTTAAAAAAAAAAAAATATTTATAATTTTGATTTTATTGTTTTAATCGCTAGCAATTGATTTATTGTCGTCGTCGTCTTCATCATCATCATCAGATTTACCATTTTCCATTAAATCATCTTGATCTTCAACATCACTATTTTCTTCCCAGGTTTGATCAGATGAGCTATCAGCTTCTAGCTCACCAACATCACTGTCATCCTCATCAGAAGAGCCTACAATCATAAACGATAAATTAAGTTATAAAAAAATCACAAACAAAATAAAACAATTAAAAATAAAAAAGCCAAACCATCTTTATATTCAACATAAGTAGAATTATTATCTCCAATAAATTCTTTATTTTCTTTATCATTTAGATGTGATATTTGTCCAGTAACAAGAGCAACACGTCCTCTCAATCTTGATAAATCAGATAGAATTGATAATTTACCATCAATAATACCAAGAATTGGACTAACAGCTTCACCAATATCTGGATGTGATAACAAATGACCAGCATGAGAAAGTACAAGTGCTTTTAACCATGTTACAGCAATTCTACTTGGATAAGTTTTACCCTGTAACATTACTGTCAACTCTTTCAATAATGGTGTTATTGCTTGAACAGGTAAACTACCAATTGTATTTTTAATAATTCTTTCATCACGATTATTTAATACATTTTGTAATATTGTTTTATCTTTACTATTTAATCCTTGTATCAATAATTGTGCCATGTTATGTACTTTTGTTGGTGTTTTACCATTTGTATTTATATTTTCAACATTTAAACTTAAATTTTCCAGTCTATCTTTTAATGGTAATTGTGAACCAGTTGAATTTTTAGTTCTTTTATTTAATGTTGTTAATCCACTTGTTACATATTCAGCATTATCAGTATCAACTGCTTTAATTTTACTTATACTTTCATCTTTTTTATCTTTTAATTTTCTACCATCTGTTCTTATTAAACTTTGTACTTTATCTGAATAATCTGGTGTTAATTTTTCAAATGTTAAATCAATTAATTTACCATATGCAATTAATAATTTTTGATCATCAGTTAAACATGCTGTTTGTATTGGTATTGATTGTACTTGTGATGAATCTTTTTGTTGTTGTGTTGGTGTTGATAATGATGATGATGAATCAGATGCAATAATAACAGTTAAACTTGGATTTAATTGTTTAATTGTTTGTCCATTTGGTTGATAATTAAATACATTAACTTGTCCAGATCTATTTGCAGCTAAAATTGTTATTGTTGAATTATCATCATAATTTTTAACTGACAATGATACTGGATCATCATTTAATTGTAAACTTGTTGTTGGTGTTTTATTTTTTTTTGGTTCATTTAATGACCATACTGATAAATAATTTGTACCAATTGATCCACTTATTAAATAACTATTATTATCATCAATTTTAATTGATTTTAATAAATTTATTTGTGTTGCATGACCAGTAAATGTACCAATAATTTGTTTTGTATCTAGGTTCCACCATGTTATTGTTCTACCAGCTGATATTAATGATTTACCATCACTCAATGTTTCTAAAGATGTTACTTTAACTTTTCCAGATGTCCATTTACATTTTAAACAATTATCTTGTATATTCCATTGTATTATTTGATGATCATCACCAGCAGTAAATAGACCACTTATTGCTGACCATGTTATTGCTGTTATTGTTGATGTATGACCATTATCTAATATACTACATACTGATGCTGTTGATAAATCATAAAGTGTTACTTTTCCACTAACTGAACCCATTGCAATTATTTGCTTTTGTTCGGTATCCTCGATAACACCTGATTTCCTTTTTCTTTTTTTCCATGGTGATGCCTAAAAAAATATATTATTTATAATTTTGCATTAGTTTAATAATCAATAACCTCAAAACTTTGTATTAAACCACATGGGCATACCGTGGTGGGAGCTTGTTGGCCGACAATCAGCCATTCTAAAACACTGCATGGTGATGACAAGTGAAGATTTGGAGTAAATTCTTGCTTTAAACGACTTGTTGATGTTTCCCAAATTTTTAATTTACCATCATTACTACATTGTGCCCAGTATTCTCCATTAGGAGAAAATTCAGAATGATTGGACATTTTTTTTTTTGAATTAACTTTTTATCACTTAACAAAAATAATTAGAAAAATAGTACTTCTACCATGCCTTAATCTCAAATACAATACACGGCCAGCTTCATTTACGCATGCGTTGTTTTCGATTAAAGATCGATTTACACTATCACTCGTAATAAATTGTAAACAACCTTAATACTTTTTAATAGTTCACCACCCCTTTTCCCCCCAGCTCCCTTCACCACGAGGAGCAACGATTTACTCCGATTCATAGATAAATCATACAGTAAATAGTGTTTTTTTCTGTGTAGAAATTTTTTTTTGTTGTACGTATAAATATGTGACAGTGAGTATTATTTTTACAACATTTTTTCTCTGTAATTAAATAAATTTTTATAGTCATTACAATGACTTGTCATAATGACATTAAATATTATTATTTTTATAGTTAAATAAATAATGGAATATTATTGAAAATTCATCTATGTATTTTAACCTTTTGTAAAAATTATATTTATTTTTTTAATATTAAATATAAATAATATTTTTTTATTGTTTAATATTTATATGGTATATTTTTATTTTCTGTATTTTAATAGTTTAATTTTAATTTTTTTTGTGTAGGTTAAACAAGTATTTTTATACACTGGGAAGTGCTGGGAAGCTAAGTAGACATGCGCCTTCAAGCAGCAGCTCAGGCTCTCAAGTAAGTTAATTTATTAAACATAAATAAAATTGTAATATAAATTAATATCAATATGTATAAATTACAGAAAAGCTGAACCATTAAAAGATAAAATTCAACATTGTAAAGATTTATTAAATGATAATGAAGCTTGGGTATGTCAACAACAATTACAAAAAATATATCAACAAGTATTAATACTTGATTTAGAATATGCACTTGATAAAAAAGTTGAACAAGAATTATGGAGTCTTGGTTTCAAAAATTACATAGACATGTTACAGTGTCAAACAAAGGATCGTATAAATCCAAAAAGATCAGAATGTCAAGTTATGTTAAGCTGGTGTTTAGAAGCAGCAAGTGGTTTTTATTTAACTTTATTACAAGAAATATGTACAGCATTTGATCTTGATTTACCATTTCGTCGTAAAAGTTATGTTTATGGTTGTATATCACCATGGAAAGAAATTGAAAATATTAAAAAACCACATAAATCATCATGTTTTTATGTATGCCAATATTGTCTTGTACATTTGGGTGATATTGCACGTTATAGAAATCAATATAAACAAGCTGAATTATTTTATCGTCATGCTGTATCATTATCACCATCAAGTGGACAACCATATAATCAATTAGCACTACTTGAAGCATCACGTGGTAATAAACTTGGTACTGTATTTTATTATGTACGTTCTGTTTCTGTTAAACATCCATTTCCAGTAGCATCAACTAATTTATCAAAAACATTACTATCAGCAGCTAATGAAAGTTCAACAAAAAGCTATCATAATTCAATATTAAATTGTCATGAATATGTTATTTTATTCTTAAAATTTCATGGAATTTTACATAATTTAGGTAATTTAAATGAAGCCAAGAGTTACATTAAATTACTGACTAAAAATTTAACAAAGATTATTGAAAATAATAGCTTTGATTCATCACGACTTATTCAAATGTTGATTATAAATATTTATGCTATTTATCATATTGCTGGTAAACCAAGTGAATCATCATTGGATCTATTGAAGATTGAACAGCTAAGTTCAGATGAAATTGTATCAAGAAATTGTGTTTTAAATGTTATTGCTGGAAATTTAGCTGCTTTGTTATTTCCAGTTAATAAAATGAATAATTATCATTGTGATTATCTAGCATTACCAGCAATAAAACTTTATCTTGATTGGATTTGCTTACAGCCAGATATTCTTAATGATCATTCATTTTTATTACATTCACAAATTTGGCCAAATTTTTGTGTACTTTTAAATTTTATTCAAGATTATATTGGTGATTTTGAGTATGAACAGTTTAAAAAAATTCCACTACCAGAAGATCGTATTGTACAAGGTTTTCTTCCAATTGAAAAAAGCTTTGAGACACTGAGATTTAGTAGTAATAATTTGGAAAAAGATTCAGAAGTAATTAATAAAATAAGAGCTGTAAGATTATTGAATCATGGTAAATATTTAGCACAGTATAAAATTAATGAATCGACATTGATAAATTATAATTGTACTGATGAAAGCAATGGTAAATTTATTTTTACTTCAAATATTATTCCTGAAGACGATATTGAACAAGAAATTAAACTTGAAGATTTAAATTTAACTAAAGAAGAGCCAAAAAATTGTGGTATTGTTGCTGAGAAAATTGGTAATAGAGAGACATCAACAGATGAGCAAGTATTGGTTGATAAAAAAGTTGGAATTTTAAAGCCACAAAGTTCACTTGAACGTAGTACTTGTTATAGCAACATTGATACTGATCGTAGAGCTTCATCTGATAGTTTGCCATCGACTAAAAAAACACGTCAAAATATTGCAATGCAAGCAATTTTAAGAAGAACTGAAACAGAACAAAAACAAGTTAAATTTTCAAATATTTCACCAGCTAATTGTGAAGAAATAAAAATCATTGATAATCCAACAAAAAATTGTGTAACACAAACAGCTGAAATTGATACAAAACAACGTAAAAATAATCAAGCATCTGGTGCTTTATGTACTGATTATAATTCACATTTGTTCAATGTCAATGAGACACCAAGTAATTTTCAATTGAATGATTCAATACCATCAATGAGTAATTTTAAAATCCAAGATTTTAATAATGAACAGCCAGTACAAAAATATTCCTCATTTGAACGAACACCTGGCAATAATTTTCATCAAAATAATCCACTCTCAATGTGTGACAATTTACAATTTGCAGATGCTAATGTTTATCATCAACAACAACAGCAAAAAAATATACAAATTGATTCAAATAATGTGATGAATTTACCCAAAGGATCATCACAAAATATACCAACAAATTATACATTTACAAATCAATCATGTGAACCTGCAACATCATCATCGTCATCTGTGTCATCATTGTCATCGTCCTCTTCATCGTTGTCATCGTCATTGTTACCATCATCAAAATCTTGTCACCAACAATTAAATCCAGTGGTATTTAAAAATTATGAAGCAACAAATTTTAATGTTTGGAATGATACACAGCCACCAAAACCACCAGCAACATGGTGGAATACAGATAATATTAATTTAATTGATCCAGCAATATCATTGAATAATGAAACCAATCAAAATTGGCAACACAGTCCAATTGGTGAAGGTTCTTCTCATGATAAAAATCATTCAAATAATAAACAATTTGAAACCAAAGAAAACAACACAAATGGTATTTCATCTGATCAATATTCCAATGTTTCAAATATCACAAATACTTATTCATTATTTAGTGGTAATTCTTGGGGTAATGCAATTCAAAATTCAATTATTTTTGGTCAAGAACAACCAAAAGATAAAATCAGCCAACAAAGTCTTTGGTCTGGTCCTGGACCTTCACCATTGGAAAGACTTTTAGAACAACAAAAATCACTGAGAGAAGGTGGTACTTGAGAATGATTATTATTTGGATATTGGATATTAAAACTGAACAAGAAAATTTAATTAAAAAAAAATAATGAAAAATGGTTTTGATGGAAATTAAATATTGCAAAGATATACTGAAAAAATAATACGGTTTAATAAAATTATTTTTTAAAAACAATTAATACCAATTCGGCTTGAGATAGAAGAAATAAAAAAAAAAAATCTCAAAGAAGCATATTGCGTATTTAAAAAATTCATGTATGACAATGTAATATGTGATGTTTGAAAAACAGAAGCAAAGAAGTCAAGCAGATACTGTCAGAAACATGTGTCGATAAAATATATTATTGTATTGTCTTAATAATTATTTATTTGACAATAATTGACCACTCAATTATCAAGCTTCTAAACTATAATCGAAATTTCATTTTAAAAATTAATTCGAGTCGTGGATTTAAGTAAAAAAAAAATAAAGATAAATTAGGCAACAAAAGTAATCAAGATTTGTTAAAAATTAGATGAAAAAAAAATTAATAAAAATTGACGTAAAATATTTAAAGTGTATTTGATATAAAATCTTATTATTAAAAATTTGTCGAAATTTTCGTGTAATAACGAAATAGCCTTGTGGCAAAATGCAATGTTGAATAAATATTGAGATAAAAAAAATTAATAATAGAATTATAAATAATTTTAGATTAATTTTACATTTTTTTTCGTCGAAAATTTCTGTTGTTTCGATTTATTTCTAGCAACTAAATGGAGCGAAGAATTGTTATAAAAATTAACTTGAAAATTAAATAAATGTTTTTTAGAATTGTAAAAGAAAATAATCATGGGAGTTTTTTTTTTTTTTTAGTAAAAATATCAATTTTATAAATCGAAAAGTACCATGTCATTTTTACAATAGAATAATTATTTCGATTTCATCCTATCTGTTTCTAGCAGTTAAAAGTAACGAAAAATTGTCCTAAAAATTAACTAAAATACAAAAACAATTAAATTTTACTTTTTTCAAATAATCATTATTATAATTATAATAAAAATTATTATTAAAATCTAATTATAATTATGTTCATCTAAACTTTAAAGAGTGCATTCAAACTCTTGTTCCTAGTACAACCAAAAACAACTAGATTGTCCAGTGATATCAAAAGAAAAATATATCAGCTTTTTACTTAGTAGACAGTGGTGGACAGTTGGACACTTTAATTAAATTATCAATCATCTAATTTTAATCCTCCTTCATTGATTGATACCTGATGCTTTTATTCATTTTAAAATCAAGTTTATTCTCCTGTTCTCCATCAATTTCATCAACCAGATTCCAACTGCACATGCGTGTATGTGTTGTAAATCTCATCTTCAATACCATTGGTCAAAATGATACTTTGTAAACGGACATTCACATCATCATCATCATCATAATGACGATTGACAACTGGTGGGGACTAGTGGGGACGTGGTACCCACGTCGTTTACTTTCATAATACACTTTCAGTCTTTCCTATTGGAAATTTTTTTTTTAAAGAAATATATACTGTATACATTGTGGTTATATATTTTTCATCTATTTATCTAGTGTTGATAGTTTTGATGGAATAATAGACAATAGTTACAAGTGACGTGTAGCAACGTGTAGTGTCACTGACACAGATGTTAATGGATACTAGACACTTCATAATGTGCACCCGTGAATAATCGCATCATCATCATCAAAACTACAGGTAAATTAATTTTTAAAATATATTCCTTAAATATATTAATTAATCCTCACTATCTCCATTGTTTATATCTTCAATTGGATGATTAAAATTCAACAAAAAACAACATGAAAACATGATGATGATGATGACCTATCAACTAGGCTTTAAACAACACAATTTACTCCAATTTTTACTAAACTCTGCAATACTATATTATACATAATTATATTTAATAAAATTAAGTTTGATTTTTATTCATTATTTATGCTTACGTGTGTTAATTTTGGGGTGGGACTATCAAAAGTTCATCGAGTTGGCAATTTGGCATGTTCAATAAATAACGGTTACAAATTTGATTTTCAAACAGTTTTAACACCGGTAAAAAACCATCAAAATTAATTATTTTTATTACAAATTTATTCTATTATTACAGCTAATTAATTTTAAATAAATTAGATTATTTTTTTTTCTATTTTTATTCATGTTGGATAGCTCTATGTCAATGTTTCTTCAAAATGAAAAAAAAATTGTGATGTGACTGGAACGTCATAGGTCGATGCGTTAACAAACATAATTAACAATTTTTTATCCTCTTTCTCTTGATTATTTATCTCTTTCTTTTATACACATTATTGTTATTATAATTTTACCTACTTGCAATGCAATCTGTCGAATAGAAAAAAAAAAAATCAAGAAGATAACTGACCTCGGTCTGATGCAATTGAAATATTTTTTAAAATTTTATTATTATGCTAGATTTAATAAAAATAATTATTTATATTTTTTAAATTAAATATATAATTATTTATTTAGATTTTTAATAATTATTATTATTAATTAATTATAGTAATTAATTTTATCAGCATAAATTGTAAAAACAAATGACAATTTTTCTGCTAATTTTTAGTAAAATTTATTTACTTTTTTTTCGTTATCTAAAATATTTATTTATGGATAATTATTTATTTTTTTTTTAACAATAATTAATAAGCTTTTATCAAAGTTTATTTAATCCTATAAATAATATATTTTAATTGTAAAAAATTATCACCAATTAATCATGTAAATATAACCTTGTAACAATTTTTTTTATTTTTCATTTTGTTTCAGTTATTGACTTGCTCGGTGTATGATGACAAATCAAAATTACAAAAAGTTGTATTAATCAGATTTATGTGTGCAAAAAAAAAAATCACAATCAGCAGTTAGCAAGAAAAAAAATAAACACTCATTATAAAAATTAAAAAGGAATGAAATTAAATTTTCCATAATTAAAAATAAGAAAAAACAAAGTAAATTATTAAATATGTTTCGATCAAAAATACGTATTCATACATGTCAAGTAATATTATTGACATCAATGGTATGGTTTTTAGTTGATGTTATTGTATTAATGTTATACTCAGATTGTATTAGTAGCAATGGCTGGGGTTGTACTGACAATAAACAAACAACAAATGAAAATGACAATATTAATTTTGCTGAATTAAAAAATGACATTGAATCATCAACAAAACATGATCGTTATCATTATAAACAATTTGAATTACAATTATGGAGACCAGCAAAAGTAATACGTGAAAGTAAAGATAAACCTGGTGCATTAGGTGCTGCTGTTGAAATACCACCAGAAGAAAGTGCTAAACAACAAGAACTGTTTAAATTAAATCAATTTAATTTAATGGCTAGTGATATGATTGCATTAAATCGTTCATTAAAAGACGTACGTTTAGAAGGTTGTAAATCTAAAAAATATCCAAAATATTTACCAACAACAAGTATTGTTATTGTATTTCATAATGAAGCATGGAGTACATTATTACGTACTGTTTGGTCTGTCATTAATAGATCACCACGTGCTTTACTTAAAGAAGTTATACTTGTTGATGATGCAAGTGACAGAGGTAATCAACATATTGCTATTATATTTTTAACAATTTTATTATTATAAATTACATTCATTTTATAGGTTCATCAGTGAACCTTGAGTGCTTGTTAAAGGCTTGTGTTATTTTTATTTTTTCATTCTATTTCTTTGATCTTTTTTCTTCTTCTTCTTCTTCTTCTTCTAACAAGTACATAAGTATCTGAAATTTAAAGCTGCATTATCTAGAGTTATTATAAATTTAAACATAAGTATTTCTTTTGTTGTTGTTTGTAATATGTGAGTTGTTTGATGGAACAAGTGTTGGATATTAAATATATATATTTATTATTTCAGAACATCTTAAACAAGATCTTGAAGATATTGTTAAAACTTTACCAGTTCCAACTTATGTTTATAGAACAGAAAAACGTTCTGGTCTTATTAGAGCACGTCTTCTTGGTGCAAAACATGTAAAAGGTCAAGTTATAACATTTTTAGATGCTCACTGTGAATGCACAGAGGGTTGGCTTGAACCATTATTATCAAGAATTGTTGAAAATAGAAAAACAGTTGTTTGTCCAATTATTGATGTTATTAGTGATGATACTTTTGAATATATAACAGCATCTGATATGACATGGGGTGGCTTCAATTGGAAACTCAATTTTAGATGGTAAATTTTTCATTTTTCTTTCTATTTTCATCATTAATTTTTACCTTGTAATTTAATAAATAATTTAATTAGGTATCGTGTTGCACAACGAGAAATGGATAGACGTAATAATGATAGAACAGCACCATTGAGAACACCAACAATGGCTGGTGGTTTATTTTCAATCGATAAAGATTATTTCTATGAATTGGGATCGTACGATGAAGGTATGGATATTTGGGGTGGTGAAAATCTCGAGATGAGCTTCAGGGTGAGTTGAATTATTTTTAAAAAATTATTAATTTTAAGCATTTATTTTTAAATTGTAATTTTATTATTGATTTATCAGCAAAAAGAAATACTAAATTTAATTTAAATTATCATGATTTTTTTTTTTGTGATTTTACTATTTTTTTTCTTTTAGGAAATTGTAAATATTTATTATTTTTTAGATTTGTTTGTTGATAATTTTACAATGATATTTTGTTTTTTTAAAAATTTAAATAACGGTCAGTTTGTAATTGCAAAAGTCAGGTATAACGGTTGTACTTTATGCAAAGAAAAACTGTCAAATAATGTGTTTATTGGAGCAGGGATGATTTTAAATTAAACACCGAGTCAATATTTATTTAGCAAGTCATGCTAAACTATCAAAGTACAATTTAAAATATTTTTTTATATTTTTATAATAACGTGACTTTAAATAATTTTCTTGGCAAGTTTTAATAATTTTTTTTAACACAAATTTAAATTACAACCAGGTGATAATTATTTGTAGTAATTAAATTTATTTTTTCATCAAAAAAATGAAGAAATAAAGTAGAATAAATAATTAAAACTTGAAAATATAATTAAATTTTTAAAAGGATTTAATTTTTGGTTTAAAATTAAATTATCTTGTTGATTTATTGAATTTTTTTTTGATAAATAACATTATTTATTTGACAGTTTTATTGACGTAGTAATTTTATAATTAATTTTATATTTTTATTATCCTTTTTCGTGAAATTGTAAGTTGATTCTAGGTATGGCAATGTGGAGGTATATTAGAAATTTCTCCTTGTTCACACGTTGGACATGTTTTTCGTGATAAATCTCCATATACATTTCCTGGTGGTGTCAGCAAGATTGTACTTCACAATGCTGCTAGAGTTGCTGAGGTCTGGATGGATGAGTGGAGAGACTTTTACTATGCAATGAATCCAGGTTAGACTTACAAAAAAATTGCACAATGTCTTCAAAAAGAAAAACATTTTTTAAAAAAAAGAATAATTGTTGTTTGCTCATCGCGCATATTTTTTTTTTTATTTTTAAATATCTAAAAATTACATATTTAATTTCATTTAAAAAAAAATTTCTACATTCTTTTTAACAATATTAATTTACTTAAAAAAATAAGATAAAAAAAAAAAAAGTAATATTTACTTTTAAAATTACCATAATTAATGATAAAAAAATTTAAAAAATTTTCCATTAAAACGGGTATCTGATATTTTGTTTTCAATGTTGATACAATGATAAATAATCAACAAAAAATTTATATTAATTCAGCTTTAATTTTCAGATTGTAATTTTTGTTTTTAAAATTTTAATTTTAATATTAATGTTTTAATGTGTTTATCAGTCAGGCATAATTAATGGCTTGAATATTATTGTCGTTTTAACCACTCATCCATCCGACTAACTTGAATTTATAAATTCAATAATTATTTAATTACATTTAATTATTTCAAGGTATAATCAACAGAGACTACTGCTGAACTGATAATATATTTACCTAATTGCTTGTATTTAATCCTTAATTAATAATCATCATTAAATTAACAAAAAAAAAACCATTCGCCAAAAAGAAATAAAAATTAGCATTTACATATTTTATTTTTGAATAACAATAATTAATTAAAATCTAGTTAATCTTAACCCATTAACTAAATTGAGTTGGTTAGATATGGATGTGTGGTGGGTCATTGGAAATAGCAACTTGCTCTCATGTTGGACATGTTTTTCGTAAATCAACACCGTACACTTTTCCTGGTGGTACGAGTAAAATTGTTAATCACAACAATGCCCGTCTTGCTGAAGTATGGTTGGATCAATGGAAGTACTTCTATTACAACATTAATCCAGGTAGCCACTAACAACCATCAAAATAAAAAACAAATGCACCATATGAATGCACAAAATTAAAATACAACTAGTTTAACAGCAACAACAACAAAAACTGCAATTATCATTGATTTTTTTTTTTTTTTCTATTGGCATGTTTTCGAAATTGGATTGTGCTGGCACGAATTGGCTAAAAAAAAAACACATTATAATTGGTTGAATATTTTATCAGATACCCGTTTTTATATATTTTATTTTATTGTTTAGCTTTATTAGCACGCTTTTATATTTTAATTTTATTTATTATCATTTATTATTATTGTAACACAAACACCTAATTTTTATAGACTATGCGCATCAACAATTTTGTAAGATATTTAAAATGTATTTAATATTTATTTATTTGTTTTTTTTTGTATTTATTATTTTTTATGTTTTACAGGAGCTCGTAATGTGCCTGTTGGTGATGTTTCGAAACGAATTGAATTACGAGAAAATCTTAAGTGTAAAAGTTTTAGATGGTATTTGGAAAATATTTATCCTGAATCACCAATGCCACTGGATTATTATTACTTGGGTGATGTTAAAAATATTGAAATGAGAACTTGTTTAGATACAATGGGTAGACGAACAAATGAAAATGTTGGCCTGAGTCATTGTCATGGTCTAGGTGGTAATCAAGTGAGTAGTTTATTTTTAATATCAAGTCTTTTATAAATAACAAACTTTTGTTATATAAAAAAAAAAATTATTTACAGGTGTTTGCTTACACAAAAAGAAATCAAATTATGTCTGATGACATGTGTCTTGATGCAGCAAGTGCACAAGGCCCAGTTAAAATTGTACGTTGTCATGGAATGAGCGGAAATCAAGCATGGACATATGATAAAGATGTAAGTAACATCAATAATAAATCAAATTAAGCTATAATATTTTTACATCAATAATATGTCAATGTCAAACATACATTTTGATATTTTTTAAATGAAAATATTACAACCGTAAATTATGATTATTAACAGAAAAAAAAAATACTTACTAGAGTAAAATAATATTTTTAATTTGTGGTTTTTTAAATTCTATAATTAAAATAATTTCTTGCCTTTTTTTAAACAATTAAATTTTGATTTTAAATAAAGTTAATTGTCTTGTTTTTTATGGCTATTTTGCTATTAATAATTATTTTAAAAAAACTATTTTTTTTAATTAAAAAGACACTGTATTTAACTGTTAATTTAAATTGTTATTTTACAGACAAGGATGATTAAACACAACAACACTGGTTATTGTTTAACAATACCAAAAACAGGAGATTCATCAATGCCTGTATTGTCACCATGTGATACTCATGCACTTCGACAAAAATGGATAATGCAAAGTAAATTTAAATGGCAAGCAAGCTAATACTTGATTAATCAAGTGTAATATTTCACGCAATAATTGTTAATGTATTTTATCAAATTCTAATACCAAGGCAAGTCCTTGAATAACTTTGAGAGCGTGATAAATTGAGTGTATTTTGTGTGAATGATTTATTTCAACTTGTTGATTAGTTATGATGAATATTTTTTCTTCTTCCTGCAAATACTGGGTACATTCCAGGGTAGAGTATGTAATGCCTTCCTTTTTTTTTTTTTAAATAGCATTATTGTACATAAAATGACCATAAAAAAAAATAATACCACTTTTATAAATTACATTTATCTCTACAGTATGTAGATTTATATACGATAGTCTAAATAAAATATTTGTTTTTCAAAGATAGATAAAAAAATGCATATCAAATCATTGTTGAATTATTATTAACATAAATTATCTATTTAAAATTCATAATGGAAAAGTGCAATGAGTCAAATAGATATTACATTAAAACATTTCAATAATAATAATTGCTTAATTTTATAAGATTTTTAAATATATAAATTTTTTTAATAATATTAAAATAAATATTGATTTTTAATGATCCATATTCAATTGCATTTTTTTTTTTTTTTTCTTTTTTGTTATCTAGTTATCACATTAAAAAAATTTGAATTTTTTCACGATTATAAATATGGACAACTGTACTTAATAATTTGATTATTAATTTTGACTACTGGATGATAAATTGAAAAAAAAAATATATATATATAATAATTTACTCCGTCCTCATGTAAAAAAAGAAAGGAAATTTTATTGACTGAGTTCTTTAATATTTAAATATTGTCTACATAATTTTTGTATGGAATGAGTGCATTGAATTATTGAAGTTTAAAAATATAGCTTTGTGTTAAGGTGACAGTATTTATTTTTGTACATCATCAAATTGAGTAAACATATTAGAAGAAAAGAAACAATTTTTGTTACAAGTGTTTGCGTTTTGTAAATTCATTAAAAATATATTATTAACTTGGGGATATAAAAATAGTTAAATAAATGCTGCCAAATTGTCAATTATTAAGTTGTAAAATCAAGAAACAAAAGTACCCAGTTGAAAGATAAAAAAGAACAACAAAAAATGAACAATAAATTTCTAAATAAAATCAAATGAAATTATTGTAAATTCACATTGTATATTTTAATTGTTTTAAGATTTTTAACGTCAAGATAAATCCATACTAACATTTTTTTTATAATATATAAACAAAAAAGTACAACAATATGGCAGTATTTAATTTAATTTTAAAAGAAATTATGCAAAACATTTGATGCAAAATAAATAAATATATCTTTCTCTATCGCTAGTATATAATGTACATTAATGTGAATTAATTTCACAAATTATTCAAGCTTGTGTACAGAGATTTAATATCAAACATTATTACAACAATTTTGTTATAGAAAAATGATAATTAATCTTTTATAAATAAAGTAAAATTTAAAAAATTTATATTATTTTGTTATATCTTTATTTCTAAATAACAATTTCACAAAATTATAAATTTATTATTTAAACAACAACCCAATATAATTATTCTAAAAGTTTTATAAATAAATTTCAATTATTTTTATTTTTTATATTTAACCAATTTAAAATAACGCGCCAATTGGCGGCCATTATATATGTCTCAACCAATCTCAACCCACGTCTACTTTGGTGACTTGGTCAATCTACAAAATGAACAAGACTGCTAACAACTGCTAATCTCTACTGCTTATACAAACCCTGATAAAAAAATGTGCAATAAACCAAAAAAAAACATTATTAGATTGTAATGTGTATAGTGTATTTGTTTTATGAATTTATAATTTAATTGAGACGTAATTACAAATTTAATTGTTAACAATGGTATCAATAATAAAAAATCAACTATTAAAACATCTGTCAAGGTTTGTTTACTACTTTATTATTAAAATATAATTATTATTCATATCAATTAAATTTTAATAATTTCTTTATTTGTTTTTTTTAGATTTACTAAAAATCTTTCTGTTGACAAAATAAATATTAGCACACTACGTGGTGAAGGAGAGCTAACAAATTTAGAACTTGATGAATCAGTATTGACTGATTTATTAGAACTTCCAAGTTGGTTAAAAATAACAAGTGCATGGTGTAATAAAGTAACAATACGTGTACAATGGACAAAGCTTAAAAGTGTACCAATATGTTTAAATTTAGATGAAGTTATTGTTGAAGTTGTAACATGTGATGATTTAAGAAATCCATCATCAAATGATGCATCATCATCATCATTACCAGGAACAACAAAATATTCATTTATACATAAAGTTATTGATGGTATAACTGTTAATGTTAATACAGCTGTTGTTACATTTAAAAGTCATACATTTATTGCATCAGTACAAATATCAAGAATAATACTTGAATCAAAATCACCAACTTGGCAACGTGCTGATTTACGAATGACAAAAGTTAAAGATACTGATAGAGGACAATTACTTATATTTAAAGAACTTGAATGGCAAACAGTTAGAATTGAAGCACGTAGTACTGAAGATACTGAATTAACACCATTAAGATTATTAACAAATCAAGCAAGATGTCGTATAACAATTAAAAAACGTTTATCTGATTGTTTTGTTATGGGATCAAGACTTATATTAATATTAGATGATTTGCTATGGGTATTAACTGATTCACAATTAAAAGCAGCATTATATTTTGTTGATTCATTAACTGGTCTTATTGAAAAAGCAACATTATTAGAAAGAAAAATTAAAGCAGCTAGAAAAATTGAAGTATTACCAGAATATCAAGCTCAAATATCACAACAAGGACGTGATAAAATTGAATGTCTAACACCAATATCTAAAATATTTATGAGATATGATGTTGTTGAAACTTCTTATCATTTTTTTTCACAAAGAATTGATTTACATTTATGTGATGATCCAGGATCTGGTCGTTCATCACATCCTGAATTAACAAATGGTGGAGCATTACAAATATCTTTAGTTAAATTTCAAATTGATTATTATCCGTATCATTTGGCACTTGCTGATAGAAAACATTGGGCAAAATATAAAGAAAATTCAACACCACATGCTGAATGGTTACGTCAATCATATAATTTATTTCGCAATCAATTTATGGATCATATTGATGAATTTAAAATTACCTCATCTTCAAAACAAAATACTTATCATCAAAGTAATTAAAAAAATTATATTAGAGTATTAATTTTAAATATGCATTTGTATTTATTTTACTTTTTTTTATTTTTCAGGTAATCATGAACAATCACAGTGGTGTGAAAAAAGAAAATCAAGCTATCCACTTCTTGCTGATGGTGGAAAAAATAATAGCAGTAGTAATGATTTTAAAAATTTAGCTATTGAACAATTGTCAACGTTAATGACAACTTGTATTATCATAAGAATACATGATTTTACAATTTACAAAGTAACAACATCAACAAGAAAACCAAAAACAAAAGAATTCATAGCTGGTGATAGAGAAAAATTGTGTCTTCCTGAAGATGTTATGATTGTTCATTCTGAATTTACATACTATTACATTCCAGGACAAATATCATTTCCATTACCACCACCAAAATTTTACATTCAAGTTAATCCAGTAAAGATAAATTATGATGTATACAGTTGTCTTTGGTTAAATTCATTTGTACTTAATTTATATAAATCTTTACTGACAAATAGCACAAATAATAATACAACAAATAGCTTGGCATATTTTGATGTTAAATTAGAAGCAATATTACCAAGAATAATATTTGAAACACAAATTGATTATCAAAATCAACGTGATAGACCAAAATCAATGCACATACAAACATCACGTGTATCAATAACAAATGTAAGAACATGTGATAAATCATCAAGAGCAAATTTAGCTGAATGTCTTAATGCATTTCAAATGGGACAAATGTTTTATACAACTGAATTTCCAAGTACAGCAAATGATTATAATGTTATAACTGAAAAATTAATAAATCATTCATCTGGTACTGATGGTGTACGTGATTGTCAAGATGATGATGATAATCCATCAACAATGAATGATTTAATATCACAATTAAAAAGAAAACTTTTATGGACAGATTCAAAAGATGTATGGTGTTGTAATTTTGAGCCAGTTTGGGCTGATTTTTATGGTATTCATAGTATTGGAATTAATCGACCTTTATGTTTTTTGGATCCTTTCCCCGTAACACTGTGGTTACATACAGCAACAAATACATCATCAAATAAAGCTGAGGATATTCATGCTATAGCTTATATTAAAAATCTTGTGTCTGTTCAAATTGATCATTATCAATTATTATTTCTTCTTCGTGAGCTTGAAAAAATATCGGAAATGAGTACATTTTTAATTGTTGATTCAAATAAAATATTAAATACTGAATCTGGTGCTTTTATATTTGGTGGATTATTATCACAAATTGAAGTTACACTTATAATTCCATCACAAACAGTAGATAATTTAGAATCAATTGATACATCAAGTATAACTGATGAAGCTGTTAATAAAAATGATAAACAAAAAACAATTGTTGAACTTGAATTTGAGCCAAAACAATTTACATTTGATAAAGTTTTAACACCACAATATGAAGCTTCATCAATGACAAATATTCAGCCAATAGAAGAACCAGTAATAAATTTAAAATGTGAAACACAAAAAGAACCATCAATTGAATTTTTACAAACAAAAATTAATCATTCAAATTCCGATGAATTTGATTTATTAAATAAAAATATAAAAATTAAAAATAAAACTGATAATACACCAATGACAAATAATTTTAATGCTGGTATTTCATCAATGAAAAAAGGTTTTGCTAATTTTATAACGTCAATTGATTCAGCATTAAATCCATTGCCAGAAGATGGAAGTAGTGATACTGTATCAATGAGAAGTGACCTAAGTTCTGATAGTGAAAATTATGTTGTTGTTACATTTGAAGATGATAATATTGATACAACATTTACAGGTATAAATACAACTGGTATAACACCAGTTGAACAAGCATCTGAAGTCATTGAAGAATTCATTGAAACACATAATGATAAATCAATTGATTCAAGTTGTAAAAAAAATGATATTTCATCAGCAATTAAATTTGAACTTTTTAAAATTCAAGTTGTACAACAAAGTTTAGGTTTTTCAACGGCAATTAAAGTACAATTAGATAAAATTGATTGTAAAGAATCATCATCTATACCATGGAATGAAATACAAAAAAAATTTACATCACGTTCAAAAGGTTGGAGTGAAAAACAACAATCAAATGTTGATTGTAATACATGTGTAAAAATAAGATTAACTCGTGATATAAAAAGCGGTGTTCAAATTGAGGATATTAAAAATGCAAAAAAGAAATCAGATGCTAATAGTTTAATGGCACTTTTTGATAATAATTTAAAAGCTAAGATTGATGATGTTAATTTGACAATGTCAATGAGTTCATTGATTGGATTAATTGATCTTGTTGAGGATGAAGTTATACCAGATCCATTACCAATGGAAATATTCATTGAAAATACTAAAATTAAACTCAATGAAGATAGACCATGTACAAATATAACATCACCTGGACCAGTACCAATTAATCTTGATATTTCAAATCTCAATGTATCAAGAAATGAGTCAGGAATATTTCAACTAAATGCAGCTGATAAATTTGATAATTTAAGGAATAATATTGACAAGAATTGTTCGAGTTATGAGACTGAAATTGAATTGATAAATCTTAGAAAATTGACATGTCAATTACAGACAAATAATAATGAGCTAACACGTAGACTTTGTGCATTAGAAAATTTATCAAAAGAAAATAATAAATTAAAACGTAATCAGGATGAATTTGATAATGTTAAATTGAAATTAACTAGTGCACAAAATTTAATTGCTGAATTGTTAAAAGAAAAACAAGTTTTACAAGAAACAACAGCTGTTTTACAGCAACAATTAAATAAAACAAATGCCAACAGTGGAAGATCATCATGGTCAATGAAAAGATAGCAAACCAGTATTTTAGATTGTTCAAGTTGTTGTAGTCGTACTAAATCATGATATGAATAATCATGTTTTGTTGATTTACATTGATTTATCTACAAGCAATAATTTTAACTGATGGTTCCAGTTTATTAAGCTATTGATAATTCTATTTTTTTTTTTCATCTATGCATTAGTTTAAATACCAGCTGGACATATCATGTTATCAACATTGTTGTTGCTATAAATTGCTGTTGGCATTGATAAGTACAATAATTGCAATATAATAATAACAACAGGTTCTCAGATTTTTTTTTTTTTCTTTTTTTCGTTTTTTAATTATTTTAAATATCTTTTAGTAGTTTTTTGCAATCTTTTAATAATTAAATTTTTGATTGTTAATGTTTTTTTAAAAAATAACAGACATATTTCCATGTTGGATAAAAAAATTACGAAAGGACGATATTAGTTTTGGTAAAAAAAAAATTCAAACAATTTTAGAAATAAAAATTAATAGACCTAAGTGTTTTTCGTAATAATAATACTAATAATTGATGATGAAGGAATATTTTATCGTTTATTTGACAATTATTTTTTCGAAATATTGTTGGTAAAATTGTAAGCAAAATGCACATACATTTTGACGAAAAAAAATCAAGTTTAAATATTATTTCTTTTTTTTTATAATAACTAATAAAATCACTGATTAGACATTACTTTTTTCTTTTGCAAT